>NW_027316278.1:18263750-18996250 GCF_026437365.1 Eucyclogobius newberryi
CACTTTTGTGTAACTGCATTCGGTATTATTACCAAGGGCTTTCTTTTAAAATGCCACACCAAACCCTTGACTGCGTCTACTGCCCTTGTGCTTCAAGTGTTTTTTCATAAATATTACTATTGATAAATCAAATTAAACTGAACTGAACATGGTCTTTGAACAACTATAGGCTACTTTCTAACAAAATAGTATATTTATTATTAAATTGTTTGAAAGCTGTCTTTAGCAGGGGAGCTATGACCCATGTGGTATTCTACCAAGTAAATACTTTAGTTATCAGGAAGAAAACAATGATGAACCAACTTAAGCTTCGCTCAGAAATAAGATCTGTTGCCGTTGGTGCTGTCTGGTCCATCAGATGGGCACAATAGAGCACACTTTGTCATGAGGAGTTTCCACTAGCAGCTCTGTCGCTGGTGGTGACAGTGGGTCGAGCGCACATGTGTGGCCGTCATCTAGATGTCTCTTGTTCACTGCACTGTCACCTAATACTTTGCTTGCCTAATTGCCCAAAAAGACTCTGCTAAATCCCTTTGAGTCTCTGTGTTAATAGCTACTCACAATGCATGATTCTACATGAACCTTTCTGTAATCTTTTGTCTAATCTTCTTGCACTCGTGTTTAGACTGCCTTGGACCCACTGTTTTTGCACCAATAAAAGCAGACTTTTCAGGAAACCTCACAGTAAGAAATTTACTCTACTACCTATAGGTATCACATTATTTGTAATAAATACAAAAGAAAAAATATTTTCTTATAGAAAATTAAGACTGTCTATGATACCAACCCAGGACGTTTCAAGACGCTGAAGCACATTTTGGAGGCGGAAAAGGAAATGCATGGCTCAGAATGGCCCAAAGTTGGAGCAACATTTGCTCTCATGTGGCTTAAAAGGTTTGGGGTCCATTCGTTACTTTTTAAGCCAGAGTTTTAAGCATTTGACTATTTTGAACATTATCTTTTACAGGAGTCTACGGTTTATCCAGGTATTTCTCCAGAGCCTTGTAAATGGTGAGAAAGATGACCAAAATCCAAACCTCCTCCGGGTCAATGCAAACAAAGCCTATGAAATAGCCCTAAGGAAGTATCATGGTTGGTTTGTGCAACATCTTTTTAAGGTGACTCTCAATTTGTTTGATACAGAATGCATACAGTACATTCAGTATACTAGCTTAAGTATTTCCTCTTTATGGTTTCAGGCTGCTGTGTTTGCTGCTGCCTATAAATCTGACTTCCTAAGGGCTCTGTCAAAAGGCAGAGATGTTAAAGAAGAGGAGTGTTTAGAGAAAATTCGTAAATTTCTCATAAGCTTCTCCGCGACTGTGGATGCAATATATGAGATCTATAGTAAACTGAATGCTGATGTAGATTCCACAGCATGACTGACCACACAATTTAAAAAAAGAAAAAACAAGGTCACATTTATATGGTGCTTTCCTAAGGCACTCAAAGCGCTTTACATCAAGGAACCACTCACCCATTCACAAACACATTCACACACATTCACACACAAGTTGTAACCAGACACTGGGGGCGGGGCAGGTTAAGTGTCTTGCTCAAGGACACAAAGGCAGTATTCACCTGAGGCAGCTGCAATCGCACCGCCAACCTGCGGGTCAGTCGCTCTGACCGCTCTACCAAGGAACCGCCGACCTTTGGATCAGAGGACGAGCACTCCAGTGAGCTACTGCCGCCCCACAGTTTCACTGAGACTTTTTCTGCCTTCTGAGTTTGATAGCACTGCTTGGTTTGCTATTTTTGTTGATGCAATATTTTCTGTTGAAAAGATTGTAATGGTCATTTTTGTTCAGATGTTTTAGTTTTGCAATATCTTTTCCATGCCTACAACATTAAAAAAAAAAAAGTTTTTTTTTCCTTCAAAGTTTTAATAATACAGGTAAAATGCTTGTAGTCCATGCCGTGTGTTGGGAGAAAAATATTGTGAAATATATTAATAATATATAAATATATCATAAAATATAATTATATAAAATACAAAGAAACCTGGAATGCATGTTTTGTACAAGGTATGTTGATTGTTAGTGTACAGCAAACTATCCGTCAGTCAAATGTGGCCCTCAGACCAATTTTTGTTGGCCCTCAGGCTTCCTGCTAATTAACCAAATAACTAAAAGTAGTACATCTTGTACCATCTTCTATCATAACCTAAATGACAGACATTTTGATAGACACCTATAATAGTGATTCAAACCTCATTAAAAGTGTATTGGCGGCCCTCAATTAAAAGGAAATATTTTGTTTTGTGTGGCCCTCAAGATCTCACTCTTCAAACAAAAAAGCCAATGATTCGAAATTACCTGGCACATAGAGATGTCTGATTTCCAGGAATCAACTCATAGCTTCGTGGAAGAAACTTTGGCATGTCGCCCTCTTGTGGCCATCTGTGGTACCGGTGTATACTTCCTGGCATTTTAGAGCAAAAGGTGGTGGTCACTTCGTCCCACCCAATCCGTCTAAAGGCATTCGTTGTTCTAGTAAACTTTGAGAGACGACAGTCTGAGCTCTCGATTCTTTCTCTCTCTGGAGCTGGGCACGGGAGGGAATGGAAAATCAGTTTGAACACACGTAAGACCAGTTTCAACTTGTCAAGTAAGTTACATTGCTCTCTTCTTACAGTTCAATTCAAGTAGACCGTTCTAAACTGTAAACAGTAATATTGGCCTATAGGTTATATGTTGGAATGTTTGAGTACTGTAGTCCATGTAAGTGGATTTGCATATATATATATATATATATATATATATATATATATATATAGCTATAGTTGAGTTTGTATATATATATATATATATATATATATATATATATATATATATATATATATATTGCTGACTATCGCCAACTCATCTGTTAGGCTTTTTTAACAAGTGTATTGCCTTTCTGAAATAAGACTAATTTTGTCAAATTGAACACGTCTCCAGTCTGAGCTTTATATCTCTTTAGTTCTGGACAGTGTCACATCAGCAGTGACAGAGCAGGAAGTCCCATGTCTTTGGGAACATTTTCATCCGTCACTATTGGAACAATTGTATGTGCCCTTGTCCATTAACTGTGAATGTTAATGACATGTTAATCATCAATCATACTCAAACTAAAACAGTATGTCTCCGATTTGACTATTAGCTTAAATTATGTAAGGTTAGTTTGACTTCTGACTGTTTTGTTCTTGTATTAACTATCAAATGTGCAGTGCCAGTGAAGTGAACTGGCATGATAATCCTGTGTGTTGAACAGAGCACTGACTCATGCCTGCCCCACACAGGACCCTATACTTTGTTTTCGTTGCCCTTTTCAGTGCAGTCTGGTTTAGATAAGTGTCCAGAGTCAGGAGCACACTTAGGACACACAATTGGGGCGGAAACCATATGTGAGGGTGTCCATCCTTTTCCATTCAGATAATGGCCAAAAGCAAATGTTATTGTCCTCAAACATCCAAGTTCACATGATAAGTGCACTGTATAGGATTTGCTTCTGTTTGCATCTAAGACATTTGGTGTTTGTAGCCTCTGTATAAGCTTATTTAAAGGTAACAGTTGTTTCTGTGTTTTCAGGATACCCACATGATTTGCCATCATTTCCAGTTTCTTCTGAAAAAGGAATTTGGCACATCATTGTGACATAAGCAATGAACGAGGTACACAAGAGAGTTACAGTGTGTGTCTGACTACACACTGCCGTAGTATAGATAGGTACCTACATGTTAACTATTGTTTGTTTAATACTGTTTTGTGTGCTAATCCAACCAATGCCAGTCATAAGTCTACTCTAAATGCTGCTAAAATAGGTTGACTGCTAAATAAGTGATAAACTGCATAAATTAATTGCTGGATAACCCTAGAGTGATAAAAGGCATTTCATTAGCTCGGTAGTTGTTTGTAAAATTGAATGTGAACGTGTGTGTATTTGTTTTTATAGAATCGTTCAGCCACTACACTTTTCAGAAAATATCAACTCGCCTTGTCCAAAAATGGCACCGTCTCCCTGGATTCTGCTGATGTGTGTGAGCTGTCAGACCTGGACAAGACCGAGAACGAGTCCGTCCCGGCTGAAGAACCACATCTTGTGGAGGGACAGGAAGTGGCCCCACCCGGCCAGCAGCCTACAGACAGCAGACAAAACCTGAGGTCAAAGTTTCAGGGTGCGTTCAAGGGCATTGGAAACCCCATGGACCGATTGGAAACTACCATTTATGAGTCCAATGTTGTCCCGGGACCCAAGAAAGCGCCAATGGACTCACTGTTCGATTATGGCACCTACAGGAATACAAGCAACCAGAAGAAACGGAGAAAAAAACTACCAAGAGGGTATATGTTGTTTTTATTACAAATTATTGATAATTGATTGTCAATCATTTGTTTCACAGTTGCAAGAGTTGATAGATAGGCTGAATTTATTATGTACAAACTTTTCAGGGCCCCAAAATAACTCGGGACTCGGGGTCCCCACAGTAAAATGAAAGAGACGTCAGTAATTCTAAACAAGAAACGAAAAACACACTGAACAATCAATGGCCCCCATTTCTGCTCACATTTTTTTCAATTTTTCAATGTATACAGACTGTGGCAGGGACAGTGTAATGGGACGAGGAGCCAAACATTGTTCAAAGAGGAAGCGTATGCCTTGGCAGGATGAATGTGGGCGTTGCACATGTGCGGTTGCTGCCACTGTGGAGTTGTGGGTTTGATTCTAGCCCTTGACCATTTGGGTGTCTATGCCCATAAACACCTTTTCAACATTACATTTGTTATCATTAAATGCAGTATTTGATTTAGACATGTTTACCTTGTATTTGGGGACAAAGATAGGTCATTTCTTATGAAATTTGGACAAATCTGAATGTCCTAGCTTTAAATAAGCAGACCTGACTTTTACTTTGGCCTGGTGGCATTGCCTGCTTGTCTCCATGGTGATAGATAGGTTAAATGCCATTCAGTGGAATCTTCCATACTGGCCAAACCAACTGGTCAGATCTCAGAACTTGGAAGATAATAAGGGGGGGGGGGGGGCTAGTTAGTACTTGGATGGGGGACTGCTGGAATTCTAAGTACCACAGGGGGGGGCTGTTGTTGTGTCCTTGTGCCAGACACTTCATCCACCTTAGCGCCAGTGTCCACGTATGAACGAGAGTGTGTTTGTGAGAGGGAATGTGGGACAGCGGATGCAAATTAGCCCATGGCTTCAATCCGGTGTGTTTACAGCATGTCTGTCATGTATGTTCATTATCATGCACTGTCCCAAACAAATAACCAAGATGAGAATATTAATTCCAGGCAAAGCAATAAAATCGCTATGGATACACGCAGGTGGCAAACCCTCTATTAAAAAAAGTTACATAGTGCACCTTTAATATGCAGTAGAAATACTCATTACTTAATACTGGCCTTTGTAAAATGGCATCTTGTGTTAGAGTTATATTAGAGCAAAAAGGGTTGGAAAAATGTCATCATAAAAATCTCCACAACTACCACTTTGTAGGCAGAGGTGTGTCTCTTAGGCATAGACAAACAGACAGCCTTTCCCCCAGTCGGTGATCTAACAGAGGACATGTTGTTAGTTAGAAGCGGTTGAGGTAATATTTGGGCCCCTGTGCTGTGTGTGAGTCTCCTGTGCCAGGGTCATACAGGGGGCTGTTTATGGAGCTGCTCATGACTCATGTTTTATACGGTTTGTCCAGTCAGATGAATGAATGATTCCTTGACTTTGTGTCTGTAGTAAAGCAGAAGTTTCCTGTGAGGATGGTCCTGGTGCTGATGCCCCTAAAGTAGTGAAAATCTTCAACCGCACTCTGTTGTTCGAGTGTGTGTCACGAGGAGACCCCCTGTCTCTAGAGGGGCTGCTGGAGTTCCTGCAAACTCATGAAAAGAGACTGACCGACGAGGAGTTCAGAGGTTTGCTGAAAGTTGACATATTATGCTTTTTTTAAATAACATATTAACATTTTACTTTTTATTCATTCTATACCACAATATTGATTTAAAATGGCTTAGTTCAGAAACTGTTCCATTGACTACAGATCTGATAAGCTCCGCCTCTTTATAGTGACATTTTTACTGTAACAAGCAGTGGCTTTCCATTTACAGGCTTTTATTTTTTAAAAGTGTCAACATGTGGCTTCATTTTTCAAATAATCACAACAAGTGATGTCATTGATATAACATTTTAGAGTTACGATTATTGTGAGAAAAAACATCCCGATTTGAAAATTATTCACGATTATTGAGACAGTGAAATCTTTCATTTTCTTTCATTGGTCTAACTTATTGGTCTTTTCCTCCAGTTTGTAAACTGCTAAGCTAAATATGACAATAACAACCAAATAAAAAAAGCTATTTACATTATAGATTGAACAAAAAAATACTAATTTAGCTTCCAAAATCAATCAATCACATACAACTTTTAGCACACAAATGATGAGGAAACACCTTTAAAGGTGAAAAGTGCTATAACGTTATTTTTGCGAATGTTTAGTTGCCAACAGCTGCTATCTTTGTCATTCAAATAAGTGTTTTTTTGTAGCATGCCCAAAAGACAGTGATCTTTTGTATTGTTTGCTGAATGTGTGAAAGGATATGGTGAGGAAAAGGGGGAGTATTGACTTTTTCACTCTGTAGGTTGAGCCACTGTTACGGCTTCCTGCCTGAGTGAGAAGTCTCCACCACATCACACGGAGCAGAGAAAAATCCCAGCAAAGTGTTGTTAACCCACCAAAAAAAGCACACACACAAGTCACACAAGTGGACACAAGTTGACACTACAATTATTTTGTATCTTTTCTCTTCTTGTTCAGAGCCATCAACAGGCAAGACATGTCTGCCCAAAGCCCTACTGAACCTGTACAGTGGACAAAATGACAGCATCCCTCTGCTGGTGGACATCGCTGAGAAGACTGGAAACCTTAGAGAATTTATCAACACACCGTTTAGAGATGTTTTCTACAGAGGTAAAAGAACGTTATCTCAATTGGATTTACTACAGAAAGAGAAACAATTAAGATTTATTTTCACTAAAACGTAGGTTGCACAATAAGATGGCACATTCTTTTTGTCCGTCTCCAGGCCAAACAGCGTTGCACATTGCGATCGAGCGGCGTTGTAAGCAGTATGTGAAGCTTCTGGTGGAGCAGGGGGCAGATGTCCATGCTCAGGCACGGGGACGCTTCTTCCAGCCCAGAGACGAGGGCGGATACTTCTACTTTGGTAAAGACAAAACCATTTTAAAAGGGGGTTGAGGTTTAGAGCATGTCTTTACCTGTTGCTCTTGAAGCCCCTCATAAAGCTCTGCAAACACCTACGTTATTCAGTTAACAGCCCTTTTTCCAGGCACACAACTTTCCGTTGCTATGACAGGAAGAGGTGACATTAAGTCCCACCCGCTTTTCCTGGTGTGGTTTTAGACTGAATACTTTCAGGATATTTAGGGGTCCAGTTCTGCTGCTGAGCTGCAATTAAAAAATCATTAGAGATAAAGTTTTGTGCCAGCTGCTGCCATTCATTTGTTTGTAGTTACATAGTTTGCAATAGTAACATCAGTCGGTGTAATCCCTCATTCGTCCAGGCGTGTTCCATAGTAGAAAAAGCTTCAGTTCTAGTCATCTGGACTCAGTTAGAAAAAATAGATGTTTCGACTCTCATCCAAGATACATTGTCAATAAAAGAATTTAGATCGAGAACTCCGATATTAATACTGTTCTGTGGTAAGACCCGCCCATTGGGAGGAGCCTTCCTGAAGTAGAAAGAGTTGTTTGTTTCAACATAAACTCCCCCCTTGTATCTACCGAGCTAGCCTATTCAGAATTTTAATGGGCTATTAGAATCCTCTTTGTCTTTGTGAGACCCTGGCTCAACCACCCTGAGTACCTGATTAGCATCTAAATGCCCTGGTCCTGGTCCTCTACCTTTCCAAGGGTTCAGTAAACCATTATAGATACCAGATTGAATCTTAGCCCTCCATTTCTGTTTAAAGAAGGTCTTTCTTTTTTTAACAAAAATAGCTTCCTTCACTCCTCTTTCAAACCATCTTTTCTCCCTGCTTAAAACCTTCACCTCACCGTCTTCAAACGAGTGATTAGAGGCTTCAAGATGGAAATCCTGAACTTGTATTTCTTCTGTGCTGATAGAGCCTCTTGTGTAGAGGCTGTTTTGTCTCACCTATGTAACGTTCTTTACAGCTTTCTTCACTGCATTGGATCGAGTAAACTACATTGCTCTGTTTTTGAGTCGGCAACTTGTCCTTAGGATGAACCAGTTTTTGTCTTAAAGTGTTTCCTGGTTTAAAATAAACAGGGACTTCGTGTTGTCTAAAAATTCTCTGCAGTTTTCCCGACAGGCCAGACACATAAGGGATAGAAACACCCTTCCTTTTCTGTTCAGTTTCCCTTTTGTCCTGCTTCTTGGTTCTCTTCACTCTGTTGAGAGCCCAAGCGGGGTAACCACAGGCTGAGAGGGCATTTCGGACATGTTTTTCCTCTTTCTTCTTGCCCTCTGAGCTGGTGGGCACACCTTGAGCTCTGTGTTGTAAGGTTCTGATCACACCCAGCTTGTGCTGTAGTGGGTGGTTGGAACCAAAGAGCAGATACTGGTCCGTGTGTGTAGGTTCCTATATACTTCTATTTGGAGTTTCCCGTCCTCTCCTCACCTGCATCCCGACCTCTGATGCAGTAGCAGCAGTGAGGATCAGACTGCAGGAAGACACCACCCTACAGGAAAGGACCAAACTGACACCTGAACACATTTGCAAACTGTTGGACATCTGTCTGAACACCACTTACTTTCAATTCCGGGGACAATTTTACAGACAGATTCATGGCTGTGCCATGGGCTCGCCTGTCTCTCCCATAGTGGCCAACCTGTACATGGAGCACTTTGAGAAGAAGGCACTGGCCTCATTCTCAGGCATAGCCCCAAAACTGTGGCTTCGCTATGTCGATGATACTTTTGTAAGAATCAAGAAACAAGAGCTGGAAACCTTCTCTGATCACATCAATGCTGTGGACCCACATATTAGGTTTACAAGAGAAGACGCTAAGGAGAATCGCTTGGCCTTTCTTGATTGTTCCACGATCAGAGGAGAGGACGGAAACTCCAAATAGAAGTATATAGGAAACCTACACACACGGACCAGTATCTGCTCTTTGGCTCCAACCACCCACTACAGCACAAGCTGGGTGTGATCAGAACCTTACAACACAGAGCTCAAGGTGTGCCCACCAGCTCAGAGGGCAAGAAGAAAGAGGAAAAACATGTCCGAAATGCCCTCTCAGCCTGTGGTTACCCCGCTTGGGCTCTCAACAGAGTGAAGAGAACCAAGAAGCAGGACAAAAGGGAAACTGAACAGAGAAGGAAGGGTGTTTCTATCCCTTATGTCTCTGGCCTGTCGGAAAAACTGCAGATAATTTTTAGACAACACGAAGTCCCTGTTTATTTTAAACCAGGAAACACTTTAAGACAAAAACTGGTTCATCCTAAGGACAAGTTGCCGACTCAAAAACAGAGCAATGTAGTTTACTCGATCCAATGCAGTGAAGAAAGCTGTAAAGAACGTTACATAGGTGAGACGAAACAGCCTCTACACAAGAGGCTCTATCAGCACAGAAGAAATACAAGTTCAGGACCTCAGAGCGCCGTGCATCTCCACCTTGAAGCCTCTAATCACTCGTTTGAAGACGGTGAGGTGAAGGTTTTAAGCAGGGAGAAAAGATGGTTTGAAAGAGGAGTGAAGGAAGCTATTTTTGTTAAAAAAGAAAGACCTTCTTTAAACAGAAATGGAGGGCTAAGATTCAATCTGGTATCTATAATGGTTTACTGAACCCTTGGAAAGGTAGAGGACCAGGACCAGGACATTCAGATGCTAATCAGGTACTCAGGGTGCTTGAGCCAGGGTCTCACAAAGACAAAGAGGATTCTAACAGCCCATTAAGATTCTGAATAGGCTAGCTCGGTAGATACAAGGGGGGAGTTTCTGTTGAAACAAACAACTCCTTCTACTTCAGGAAGGCTCCGCCCAATGGGCGGGTCTTACCACAGAACAGTATTAATATCGGAGTTCTCGATCTAAATTCTTTTATTGACAATGACTCTTGGATGAGAGTCGAAACGTCTATTTTTTCTAACTGAGTCCAGATGACTACAACTGAAGCTTTTTCTACTAAAGTAACATCAGTATATAAAACATCACATTTAACTAAATAATAATAATAGTCTAATGAACAATCATAATAAATTAAACAAAAGACCAATTCTTGGTACAAACGATTTTGTATCAAGTGTTTGGTATTGTAGTGTCTCATGGGATTTGTATGATTTTCAGACTCAAATAATTGTTATGCCATTACTTTTGGATCTTAAATGGGGACGAAATAAATCACAGCCCATCAAAAGACAACCCAACGCATGACTGCCATCTAGTGGAGATTAAGTGGCTGATGTTTAAAAAAAAAAAACTGGTTTCAGGTACCTTTCTACTTTATTTATCTATTCATTCATTCATTCATTCATGTAGGGGCAATTAATACAAATGAACATTTAATAAAATGTAAATATGCTTATAATTTAAAATATGCTTGATTATAACCTTGGGCTAGTTTCCATCTGCAGACTAGGGCTGGGTATTGCCAAGACTCTCGCGATACGATACGTATACCGATACACTTTTGAAAAAAGGGTTTTAAAAATGTACCAAATGGGTAATGTTTTTACTCTGGATAAGCATATGTATGAAATGTCATGTTTATCCACAAAGCACTTATTTATAAATCCATTCTGCTCTAATAACTTCATACATCCAACCAACTGATCCAAATAGAAATATATGGAACACATTCTAGTCAAGTATTGCATGTTTGTTTGGCCTGGTCTGAACTTGCTGCAGCAGCATCTTCTTCAGAGATCAGTGTCTGATCAGGTCCACAGCTCCTTCTCACCTCGGCCGAGGAGCGCAGCACAAACAGCAGGTCAAAAGTACTATTCCACCTCGTTTAAAGCCTACGGGCCACAAAAAAAAAACGTTCTTTTTTTAATTAAAAAAAATATCGATACTGTGACTCAGTATCGATACGTGTATCGAGTTCGTAACGATATATCGCTGTATCGATATTTTGAACACAACCCTACTGCAGACCCCTTGGCAGGTTAATGTTACAGAAAATAAAACACATGTGTTTTATGTGACTGATTAACAGTTTTGATGGTATTTAATAGTAAGTTCCTGTTTTCCTCTGTCTCATTCTCTAAACCACCATTAGGACTCAGTTGTCTTTCACACTGTGGACTCCTCAGTGGATATGAATTCTGTTTGCTGTCATCACATCCTCTTTTCTAAATCCCTGTGTGTCCTGGTGCACTGTGGATAATTTTCCGCGAGCTTTGCTCTGAGGTGAACAGAAACCTGGCAGGCCCAATGTACCACGGCTAATGAGATTTAGACTTAGCTAACAGTCTGTGTGTGCCCATGCAAATCCATGAAAAGGAGCGCTTCTGTCTGAAGTGACAAAGTAATCTGTCACCCACAGCAACAGCGCATCTCCGGTAGCTGTTTTTGGCACTCCGGCCCCAACGCGCTCCTCCTTCAAACCACAGCTAATTACGTTTGTTTTTCCACTCATGTCTTTGATCCATGTTCATGTCACACCCATTTGTCTTCTAAATATTTTTTCTTTAAGAATTGTTTTAATAAAGAACAAGATCAAGGTCTTTCTGTAGCAGTGGGTACAATAGCTAAAACATAGCGTCAATTCACAATAACTACTGTTTGAATACTAAAATTGTCCTTAATTCTTCTGCTTAATGCTTCTCTGTTATTGACTAATGACTTTGTTTGACATTGTTTGATTTTTCTAACTTTCTGCTGGTAAAATCAAGATTTTTTGAAAGCCCTGTGATGCAACTGCTGTTTTGGGCTGTACAAAATAAATGTGAATGCAGTTGGTGGAGAGATCCCCATGACCCTGAGGCTGTTTTGTTTCCTCCTTCCAGTGCAAACATTGCATTACTTTAAATAGTCAATACATTTTGTTTTATAACATTAAAGGTGCACAATGTAACTTTTCTGATGTCAGGGTCCACACCTGCTTGTCACCATGAAAATATTGTTGCTTTTCCTGGAATGTTTCACAATATGGCATACAATGTATCTGTCTCCATGGAGAGAAGCAGGTGACACAAGGTCAAGTTACAAGTCAGATCTGTGGAGATGTGACGCCACTCAGTGAGAAAAATGATGTGTTTCCGAGGTATTTTTGAGCAATACAGAACAACTATTTTGAATGACAGATAAGTTTAATGACATACTGTGGAACCTTTTGGCAAAACAGTAACACGCCTTCAGCTCTCAACCATATGACTGATTAATGTTAATTCAATCTCTCCATCAATAATATAAGATTGATATAAGAAGGAGTGCTTTTCTGTTTCCAGGTGAGCTGCCTCTGTCGCTGGCGGCCTGCACCAACCAGCCCGACATTGTGCACTATCTGACGGAGAACCCACACAAGAAGGCTGATCTACGACGGCAGGATTCACGAGGAAATACGGTGCTACACGCTCTGGTGCACATCGCAGACAACACTAAGGACAACACCCGTTTCCTCACGAAGATGTACGACCTGCTGCTGATTAAGAGCGCCAAACTGTACCCGGAGTGCAGCCTGGAAACGGTACTCAACAACGACGGCATGTCACCGCTCATGATGGCCGCCAAGCTGGGAAAGATAGGGGTAAAGTCAAACACACATTTGAATGCAGTCTTTAGATGGTAACTTCTGTACAGGTTTTTCAGCACATCATTCGCCGTGAGATCAAAGATGAGGAAGCCAGACATTTGTCGCGAAAGTTTAAGGACTGGGCTTACGGTCCCGTGTACTCGTGCCTCTATGATCTTTCGTCACTGGACACATGTGGAGAGGAGCCATCTGTGCTGGAAATCCTGGTCTACAACAGCCGCAATGAGGTGAGAATCACAATAGGAATCCATGAAATGACAATACACAGCAAGGTTTTCTCTCGTCTTGTGCATAACATACAGGCCTTTCTGTGGGCTTCACGCAAATATAAAGTCTCTCGCTCAAATGTGACGACCGTGTCATTGTCAGAATCGTCACGAGATGCTGGCTGTGGAGCCCGTCAATGAACTGCTCCGAGCAAAATGGCAGAAGTTTGGAGCTGTGACGTTTTACATCAGCGTCGTTTCCTACCTCATTACGATGATCATCTTCACTATAGTGGCGTATTACCATCCAACGCAAGGAACGGTGAGTGGCCGTCTCTTATTCACATTCATGCACACACTGTGAAGTACTGGAAATCAATACAAATAAGAATGGTTCACGGTTTGGATTTATAGTGCTTGATAAGCTTCTATAAATACTTCATTAGGCGATTATTCATTTCATTTCTTCTTTAAACTATGCCCTTGGGCGCTGCCTGTTGTGCGATCTCACCTGAGCCACTGTCACGTAATAAGCATGTACTTCTTGCATCATGTGTGACTCCTTTGTGATAGATATCGATCACGTTGCACCAGGAAAACCCCACGAGCGCTACGAACCGGCTTATTTGGTAGATAATATTTAGGTTTTGCTTTAATATTATCCACCGGCACAAATGACGTTGAATTTGAGAGATTTTCAATCACGCCCCAAAATAGTCTTATATATTTCACCTGTCACTAGTCCTAAAGTTATGCCTAACCAGTGTTTTGAAATGTTACAATCTTTTGAATGTGTGTTTACCTTTTCGTCTGCTCAGCCTCCTTACCCGTACAAAACCTCCACAGACTACCTGCGTATGGCCGGGGAGATTGTGACTCTTGCATCAGGCATCTTCTTCTTTTTCACTAATGTACGTGTCTACCACCCTAATAGGATTTGATCATCGTGCGTTGACTCCTATTGCACACGCTTTAATCAACTCCAAACTGTTGTTGCAGATAAAAGACCTGTTCCTGAAGAAGTGCCCTGGAGTGAAGTCTTTATTTATTGATGGCTCCTTTCAACTGCTGTAGTACGCCCCCATCTTGTCTCTTTCACCTTTGATGTTGCTCTTTAGTGACTTTTGCCCAAGGCCAATTTACTGCAGCATTCACTCAATTGAGGCATCTAATTAGCTCTGTGAAAATCTCCATTGACGTGTTTCTTAGTTTACATCACTAATTAAACTTACAAACAAAGCGCACAGACTGTCGAACATAATAATAATGATATATGCTTTTATTTGCAGCTTCATCTACTCAGTCCTCATTGTCGTCTCCGCTGCTCTGTACCTGTCTGGAATCAAGGCGTACGTTACGGTCATGGTGTTTGCGCTCGTCTTGGGTTGGATGAACACGCTTTACTTCACCAGAGGGCTGAAGCTCACAGGCACATACAGCATCATGATACAGAAGGTTAGACGCTTAAAGTAACGACAAATCACTTCTTCATTCGCTGTTCACCGCTGTTATGTTTGCTTTGTAGATTCTTTTCAAAGATTTGTTCAGATTTCTGTTGGTGTACGTGCTCTTCATGATTGGATATGCATCAGGTACAATTACGCATTGCCTTACTGTAGACAACTCTGATACGTTTAGATTTTTTTCTCACTAAGTTGTAGAAAATAGATTACATTTTCTCGTAGGGGTGTGCTATATTGACCAAAATTTATATGTATCTAAATATTTTCTTGGAGTATATCGGTAACAAAATTCAGGCCATATTCAGCATAAATTTTACATGTCTTTAAACGTTTTTGTTGAAATGTCTGTAACACTAAACACACACTGCGTTTTTTCCTATAAACAATACATACTCGATATTCACATTTTGCATATCATCAAAACAACAGTCACAATATTATCTAAAATGTGATATATTGTTGATTTGCTGGTATAAAAATTGACTGACTTGTTGTCCAGCTCTGGTAACCCTGCTGACTGTATGTCCACCCGCGGGCTCGGACTGTGGCGATGAAGGCTGTCCCACGTACCCAAAGTGTAGGGACCAGGACACATTCAGTGCCTTCCTAATGTACCTCTTTAAACTCACCATTGGAATGGGTGAGCTGGACATGATCCACAGCGTGCAGTACCCTGTCGTGTTCCTCATCCTGCTGGTCACTTACATCATCCTGACGTTCGTGCTGCTGCTCAACATGTTGATCGCTCTGATGGGAGAGACAGTGGGCCAAGTGTCCAAGGAGAGCAAGAAGATCTGGAAACTCCAGGTAGAGTTTGTGACTGAACAAGTGAATTAAACCTGTTAACGGAAATATACAAAGTGTAAATGAAGATGAACTTCCAGGCTCTGAGAACATTTTTAGTCACCAGTATCTGCAGTTACCATAACTTTACAGACATTTCTTTTAAATTTCCTAACGGCTGTAGTGGGCAACCACCATCTTGGACATTGAGCGTTCATTCCCAGTGTGTCTTCGTAAGTCGTTTCGAGTCGGTGAGATGGTGACAGTGGGTAAAAAGTGTGACGACACACCAGACCGCCGCTGGTGCTTCAGGTATTTCAATGATAATTATACACTGTCTGTGACAAATGCTGATGCTGTAAAGGTCCATTCGTCTATTTCATGCATTAGGGTGGATGAGGTAAACTGGACCCATTGGAACCAGAACTTGGCCATCATCAGTGAAGATCCAGGAAAAAACGAGACCCAAGTCAATGGGCTACAGCAAAGCATGAGAGGCCTAAGGCGAGGTGAGTTTGATGCCAAAGATTTCATATATTATTGCACGTTTCCAATACTGTTGAGATGGATAAACCACCTGTTTCTCCCTGCAGACCGCTGGTCCACTGTGGTCCCTCGTGTGGTGGAGCTGAGCAGAGGTCCTCGCTCTCGGGACCTGGTTGTGGAGATGGAGCCTCTGACGCCTAAACACTGACTGCTGTAGGGACTGAGAGACGCCTCTGCATATAACAGACTGCTCTGCTGGGGACTGTTGAGCTTTAAGTGCACTCATTTAAACTGATCTCATGGGAGATTATGGAGAAACCAGAGCAGCTGTTAGGACAAGGACAGTAAGTATAAAGCACAACTATGGATGGACTATTTCTCTTTAAAAATATATTCCAAAGTTTAAGTATTTCATACATGTAAGATTTCCATAAACTTTACAGTATGGACCAGTTACTGTTAACCAGAGTAAAGCCTGGATAACATCAGATCACTGCCAGTTTCATACAGTTTCTACTTTGGAGCATTTATACACCTGTTTCCACTCAGGGATTTCAAACAGGCTTTGCCAATTACAATAAGTATTGCAGAACGAGTTGTACTCTTTCTGATGGGAAGCTGAGGCATATTTTCAGTATTGTTCATCACAGTAGTGCAGATTGGCAGATTTGATTGCACTGGTATTTATGATATTGTTATATTAAATCTGTATATATTGATTTATGATATAAATAGGGATTCTATTCAAGCAGGTGTATTGTATAGTGGTTGCATTCATTTAAATGTAATTAGCAGGATATCTTTTTTGGATATGGTTGTAAATATTTCTGAATGACATCTTTCTATTTTGTATTTAGTTCATAAACTGCACATTTAAACCCATTATCAGTGGAAATAAGGCTTTCATTTAAACTCGAACGATGCACAGTGCTATTATTATAAGAATACAAAGACATTGTTTGGAGCATAATGGGCATGAGTAGGTTACAATTGTCAAGCATATATGCAAATATAAGACAATAGCCCCCCTCTATTATGGTATGTCTTTGAATTTTCCATGTTATTGTCTCTTTGCAGCTGCGGTATTTGCATAATCAACTCAGGCCTTGCCATTATGTACTTTTTCATATTTGCTGCAGTGTTTTCATTGCATTTGGCTCTTTGCCCTAGGTAGTATTTAGTCTAAATGTGCATCTACTGTAGTTTATACAAATGGATTTGTGAGGCATTTGAGAGAAGGCTTTTTACTATTTTACACTTGACTTTTAATAAAAAAACATATTTTGGGAACCTATTTTCTCATCTGCATGACTTTAATATTATGTTGATTTTTTTTTTTTTTTTTTAACGTTATATGCCATTTAAAAAAAAATATCTACAGTTTATCCAGTTCGCAGTACCCTGTATGTCCAGCAGGTGACTCTACAACCTAAAATTCCCCCTTGTATTTAGCATCGTTCCAATCCAAGCAGAGTTGTTTTAAGTGTACTTGATTCAAACAGCATGACTCTGTGCTACAGATGATGATATAAGACAGCCAAGGCTAATTTTTACTAGTGTTAACATTTGCAGCTCCTTTTGACATTAGTAAAGGTCACAGTGACCTGTGCATCTGTCAGTGTCTCTTGGCCATGATTTATATCAGAATTCTACAAAATATATTTATATTAACCAATATAATTGTATTCATAATTGCAGTTTTACCACGTAGTGCAGTCAGAAAATAAAATTGATTTGTTTATTTTTCTTTTAAGAAATTAAAGTTAATATATTGTGTAAATTTAAATAAAAGGGCAGAAAGGATTCATGTCATTTCTATAATGTGGTGAATCTTCTCGATGTAAAATCAGTTTAACCATTGAAAATACAGCAGCATACAATGTACAATAATTGTACATTGTATGCTGCTGTTTTCTCAATTATTGAGAATGACTAAGAAAATTTAATAATAATCTAGAACTGAATTATACCACCAGAAGCGACGCCGTGTATCACCAGTGCTACCCCTGAACCACAGTTTGAGAACCACTGTTTAAATGGAGAAAAAAAGGGGCTAAGAGCTTCTTATTACCCTGGTCCTTTCCTCGTGGCCAACAGCGTTTGAAGGACACAGGGGATCTCTCACCACCTTAGAAGAGAGGCTAATCC
Organism: Eucyclogobius newberryi; assembly: GCF_026437365.1. NCBI lineage: Eukaryota > Metazoa > Chordata > Actinopteri > Gobiiformes > Gobiidae > Eucyclogobius > Eucyclogobius newberryi. The sequence continues at coordinate 18,281,573 of NW_027316278.1, forward strand.
TCTTTGCCCCAACTTTAACTGGGCCTCTAATCCTGCAGGTTTATCTGAGCAGCGCCTCGACCTGCCCTCCTCATCACTGCCCTTTAAGTAGGCCAGGCCACAGGTCTTACAAAGTGTCACCGTCAGCAACTTTGGATGGTGATTCTCAATATAGCCAACCGGAAGTTAAGACAATGAACAAAATGGTTTACTAACATGCCTTTTTGTGACTTTCAACAAAGAAATAAGAGAGCCAAATTGGATTATGTTTCAAGGACCCAATTTAGTAAGCACACATAAGGGAGAGCCCCATTCTTTGCCAAAAGGTCTTAAGTAAACCAACTAGCAGATATTGGCAGTACAATCTGTCCAGCTTCTGTGCGCTCAGTTCAGCTTCAAGGTGTTTAGAGTGATGAGACACAGATGGATATTGAGGCCTACTACTTCTATTCCTCCTACTACTACCACAAGTAAAACATTTTAAGTATTGATTGGCTGCTATTTTTATGCACCAGTTTCCTGTTTTGTTTTTCTCAGATTGTGCAGTTCAGAACAGTGGGACTTGTCACTCCTGTGTGGTATTTAAGTGAAATGAGCTCGGGGAGATGTGTGGAGGCTCATAATTTGGTGAGATGACCTTTGTATTGAACACAGTAGATTCTAGTCTGAAATGTCTGAAGGTACGGGGCCTGCCTGTCATCTGCCTGGCCCTGTGCAAGCGTCTCATGATTTACAGTGAAATGGCAGGGGCTCAATGTGGCGTGCAAGTGAATGAGTTTCACTAATAAGAGAAGCGTTTCTGCACCATGGAGCTCTTTCCGTCTTGCCAGGTGTGAGTACATGCAGTGTGCAGTTTCACAGTGGCACGTCATGCTCTGGTGAACTCTATTCTTTAAACATTTCAACAAAGAAGAAGAGAAAATAAATATATTTCAAGACAGAAATCCATAAATTGCCCACGCTTTATATTTGGAATTCTGTGCTGACTGAATTTTGCAGCTATTAGTTCTATTTGTGTTTTCTACCATCTTTTATAAGTGGTCAGCAATAAAGTTAAAGGTGGATAGTATTCAGTACCGTAAATATTCATTTTTTTCAACAAATTGTACTGTTTGGAGTAATTTTCTGACACTATACTTGTACTACTACCCGAGGAATACTTTTACTTATTTAGGTAAAGGTTTTGGTTCCCTAGTCTAAGCTTTGTGATGACAATTTGAACATTTGTGTTTATTTTGCACTGCTTCAAATTACGCAAAAATACCAGATTGTGCTTTATTTAATGTTTTGTCACTCCAGTTATAATGTTACGTCTAGACAGTTACTCTTAACTTCACTCTTAATTGAGTAACAGTTTCCCCGAATACTTTTTAACTCTGATTTGAGTAATTTCTTGGACCGCACTACTTTGTATTTTAATATTTGGAAGCGCCGGTAACATCACTCATTCAGTATTTTGCTCAATAGGGAGCAATAGAATATATATATCATTATAAAATGTTATGAACTTATCTTTAATAACAATGTTTCTACTTGTACCTTACACAGTACGATTTGTTTGTGGTCAAATACCGATACCTTGATGATAACTATAATTTGCCTGTTGTTGATTCTGAGCTTTGTTTTCGAGTAATCACTACAGTCGCATTGGCAAACAAGGTGAAGAAGGTCACGAGAACAACAGGATCGCAGAGGGCAGCAGATGGCACTGATGTGTGAGGACTAATGTGCTTATACTTTATTGCTGCACCTCATTATCTTCAATTATGATCTGTTGAGAACAAAAGTCTGTAGAGGAGAGCTGTAGAAGTATTTTACCTTTAATTGCTCATGTCAAACAATAGTATGGTACATTGAAGTGGAGAGCCAAAATTAAACCATGTACATTGAAATAAAGTATCGTAGTCCTGAGATTGACGAAAGCTGTGTAATGTTTCGGGTTGTTGTGAGGATGGCGGGGAGCAGTGGCAGTTCAGGTAAAGTGAAGATGATGGAGATGCTGAGATTAGGAGAGATTTCAGAACTGCAGAGGGCTAAGGTAAGCAATCACCCGAATACTTGGCTGTAGGCACATTCAAAAGTTGAAAACCCTAAAAGACAAAAGGATTTTACAGCTTTTTGTTAAAAATCAAACTTCTTCTTTTAAAAACCACATCCAATATTACCACACGTTAAAAACAAAGAGGAAAATCCATCCTGAGAAGACAAAATCATTTGGAACGTAAATACAACACTGCAGGGGGAACAATACAAGAGACGCTTTATAGATTTCCCATTTCCATATATATTATTTTCTCAAGGTTGCAGCACCCTCAGACTTTGGCAGCATTGGTGCGTTTGAGATCATTCAGCCAAAAAAAAGTCAAAACAAAACAATGAAAACAGCCCTGGAACATTCAGAGAGCCACACCAACACAAAGAAATAGCAAAATCCCCAGACTTTTATGTCATGATTGGATGTCACAACCATTAAATGTCATAAATATTTAGAGGCACACAAAAATCTCTAGAGCTTCTGCCTTGGCTAGAATTGAGTCTTTAACATCCTCATATGTGCGATACTGTGTTTTAGAAAACCAAACTTTGTATGTGTAAAAGGGATACTTGTGTACAGATAGATATTAGGCTGGTGGGTAAACTATTCAAGTCTCAGTAGGACCTTAACAATGATTGATTTGACGATTTTCTTGCTGGTTCAGTGGACATGATTGAGATTCTCCAAAAAGCACCATTAGCCTTCCACTTGGCGTCCCAGGCCCGGCTGCTCTCCTCATCAAAGGTGCCTGTGGGCTGGTTAAGGGGCTTTATGCTCTTATTGGGATTTAGACAGGGATTTGAGCTAATTGTACATTAGCTTTGTCCTCAGGTCGTCCTTCTGTGTCACCAGTTGTCCTTGAAAATCTTGTACCAGTCAATAGTCTGCTCAGATAACTATAGCTCTGTATGCCCTTTATTCATTAGCAATTTCAATAGTGCCATTTATCATTTCCAGCCAGTGCAGTGCAAAAACTACACGTATTTAAGCATAGGTAATATTTAACAAGGAATATCCCATTAGATGTGGGACAGAGAATTTTACCAAAAGACAAACACAAAACCAGAACTTAGGAACATTTATCCTGATTACTGATGCTAAGAGGCTTCTCTGATGCAAAATCACTCCCCATATCGTGCTCTTCTTTTCCACTCAAATCTGTTATAGTGGACCAGCCAGGCACAGAGCATCTCGTATAATCCAAGAGAAAACAAAGAACCTTGATCAAACAGAGGCAGCCGTTATAGCCAGAGTAGAGGCACTGTAGGCTCTGTAGGTTTGCCCCCTCCCCAAACACAATCCTCTGTCCCTTCCTCCAGCACTGCCCTGTCCTAACCTCCGGTTTGTTTAAGTACCGCTGAACCCTGCTGGCCCCAGACAGGGGGAGGCTACACTCACATAATGACATGCCATATGCCATTCTGCCTCCACAGCTGAGTGAGCCGTGCAAGGATCAGTTCAGGCACAAATCTATTTGAAATGTAATTCTATTATCCTAATATGGGCTAAGCGTCCATTGTCCACATCAGGAAGGGCAGAGTGCACGGGTTTCTAGACTAAGATACATCACATCAAATGCATATAATATAAAAAGTGTAGTGTTTGTGTAGTAAAACAAATGTTTAAACATAAATGTTGTTATTTGGAATAGGAATGATTCAAAAGACTCAACAGAGAGTGCCTCATCCTTCAACATAACCAAGGCAGGAGTTTGTGTCATCTTCCCTTCAACATCATGTGACAGGGTTTAATGCTCAGACACTGAAGCCAAGCACAAGGGATTTAGAGATGGGCCATATCTGTAAATCTGTCAAAATATTTCTACAAGACAGAAATATGCTGTGTTCAAACTGCAGCTGGGTATTAACACAAAGATTTTGCTGGAATGTTAAGGAGGCTTACTGTGCAAATTTCAGCCAAGGGCTTGATACTTGACACAGAATCTTTTTCAACCTTGACATGAGCGTGCACCATCAGCTCAGAGATTAAGGCTCATAAAAGGTGACTATTGTGTTCTTTTGGGAGCATAAACGTGTTTCCATTTTATAATAGGCAGTAGATCTCTTGTTTTACAAAGCTCCTTGAGAATTGTTTTTGGAGAGCCAACGTGTAAAAAGCAGAGAGATGATTATTGAGCAACAGCAACAAGAAAACAGTTACAAATAATGACAGACGTCAAAGCCAGAATGTGGCTTCTGAATAAATTGTTAAAGAAATTTATTTTACACCTCAAACAAAGAAGATTAGGATTGTGGTACATTGGGAATGTATTGACAACTGTAATTTACATTTTTTGGTGTAAGCTCAGACAAAAATGTTAATACAGTCATAATAATTGCACTTTAGAAAATCTAGATGCCAGTTTTCCCCAGAACAAAGCTTAACTTTTCCCTTCTGTTAATAAATTCAAATATCCATTGAAATTTCACTGACAAAACAAATGCTAATTTAAGACCAGAAGACTGCGGCACTGATCCATTTCACTTGAGTCACACAAGGCAACAATCTATTGCAGTAATTTAAGTGCAGTACATTCAAGGGAATCTCAGTCATAATAAATATTTCACTGCAGTGAATCAAGTCTATGGACTGAAACTCATTCCCCCTGACCCCAGAGGACACTACATGATTGTATCCATTTGTTTGTGTAGAGCCCCTGCAGTAAATCTCTACTCCCATCTCACTCGTGCAGCTCTATTCCTCTTGCTTGTACCTGTCTGGAATCAAGGCGTACAAGTGCTTGGTAGTTATCCTCTTTGTTCCATAATTTTGAAGTTTTTGGGACAAATCAGTTGGTCAGTCTTTGCCAAAAAATGTGTTATGATAAAGTTTAAAAAGTCTGAGGATTTTGAAAAACAAAAGCTAAAATGCATGCGCTCGGCTTCATACACACAGAGGTTATTGTGATAACCTTCATTCACATTCGTCATTGTAACATTACTATTCTTAAATGTTTTCTGGAATTTCCTTTAAAATAGTATATCAAGATTTCTTGTAGATTCCAGTGTTTGCAAAAGAGATCTCTGGCCGGTTCTTACAGAACCAAAGCAGCAGCTATGCCTCACACAAGGACATAAGAAACTGCACATCAGCTTGAGGAGAAAGGAAATTAAATCAAACAAACTAAATGATAAAAGCATTCAAACAATCCCTCATAGCAGCCAATGCATATAACATACCTACAAATATATAAAACAACAAAAATAGGTTCAAGTTTTTCAAGGTTCTTAAATATTTCATTTGCAAACTACCCAATTCCAAACAACACAGTTAACAAGATTCAAGCAGTGCAAGTTTGTATCAATTATTTTAACAATAAAGTACCATCTTTCTCTAGGTCCTTCTAGGACCGAAGAATGATTTCACTCTTGTGTGTCACTATGGTCTCATTAATAAAAGCACTGTTATAGACTTTTGGATTTCAAAAGCAGCCCTAAACATTGGCTATTAAGACCTTTTCAGTGACGATCTACCTAGTAGCTTCATCCTTAGCATTTGGAAGGGGGTAAGAGTGCCGTTTGCACTTTATATTAAGCTCTACCAAATGGTTCAGGCAATTATAATACAAAAAAATCAACAACAAAAAATCAGTCTAAATTTCCGATTGGCGTACCACACATGGAACATCCCTTTTCTCTCCCCTTTAAATTTAGTGTCTTACAGTTTGTCTTAATTCCACCAAACCTAGTACCATACTGCACAACAACTCTTGTTTACTCGTATACACTGTCAATGCAGTGCCAAAAAGGAAAAACAACAATGTGTTGATTTTTCTTCTGAGTTTGGTCACTGTTTGTCCTCCCTATCTGTAAACAGGGAGGCGGATGTGCGCGTGCTGGTGGTCCAACAGCCGGGGCACTGATACAGTCTCGTAGCCTTTCCCGAGCATCTGCTCCTTGATGCAGGGCGGGTGGATGTCGTTGATTAGGTACTCCAAAGACTGCAGGCTGCTGCTCAGTACAGACGTGTTACACAGGCTTTTACTGGGCAAGCTGCAGCACAGACCGCCCCCACTGTCCATGGTGGGGTGGTGCTGATGGTGAAGGTAGTGGTGGTGATGAGGGTAGCCCAGCTCTCTGTGACCTGTGGCTGGAGCCCCTGTGGAAGTTCCCAAAAACTCCTGGGGATTGTAATCACTGTCTGGAGTAACCAACACACTGTTCCACGGCGGAGCAAAGTATTGCCCCACTGAGAAGTTCCCATGCATCCCAACACAGTTCAAAGGGGAGGAACTCACTTTGTCCAGCCCACCACCTCCACTTGCAGTCAGATGATAAGGTCTGGAGGAAGAGGAGGACACCTGGGCGGCCATGATTCCTCCAGGAACACTTGATTCAGGAGACTTGCTCACAGCGGCCCCACCCCCACTGCCCCCGCTGTACATGCGGAGCACAGCCTGCTGCTGCTGCTGCTTTTGCCAAAGGATGTAGTCCATGCTGTCAGGGTAAACCCCATGTTTTATTGCCTCAGAGTTCTGAGTTGGGACAGGCCCAGTGTATACCATGTTACCCTGGGGGCCCATTGCCACCCCATACCCTCCACCTGAGGAGCCAGAGGAGCCCATTGTGGAGCCTTGTTTCGAGGGGCTGGCGTTTGATGACGCAGTAGCTGCTCCCTGACAAGCCTGCTGCATGGCCTGTGCCTGGCATTGCTGGTTGATCTGATAAATGATACTCTGAATTGAAGGAAGGTTTGACTGTGGGGGCAGGGCAAGGCCTCGCCCTCCTGTTACAGGAATCACAGATCCTGCAACAGTGACGTTTGGGGGAACTGACAGTCCGGATCCTTCTTGGGGCTTGGTGGGCCCGAGAGGGTAGACCATTTGGCCATGGCCTGTGGCTAAAGTGCTACTATTTGGAGGTGGGTATGGGGCAACCGCTATGTGGGCTGGTGAGAGCTTAGTCCGTCTTCCTTCAGAGTTCTTAAGAACTCCTTTGGAGGGGAGAAATAAGGGGGCAGATGAGGAGGAGGGCTTGATGATGGCCAGCAGTCCCTGGTATCCGCCTGTATGGATATTTGGGTAGGGGATGTAGCGCTGGCCTGTGGTGTCATATCCATTTACAGTCCTGTTAAGGTGCTTGTGCTGGGGTACCCTGATGTTCGTGGGGAAGATTTTGATGGAGAGAGGGTTGTTGGCTGTCTTCTGGGCATACGCATTGAGTTCTGCAGCTGAGGGGTAACGAGGGGATTGTGTAGGCACTAGCTCACCTGTAAGACAAAAAAAAGTACAGTGAGGAGAAAACATTAATCAAACAATAATACTATCAATTCTAAGGAACACATTTTTTGTAAGGTTCAACAGTTTAGTTTTGCAATGTTATATTGGGCCAGACCAATATAACGTGATCTCTCTGGGTGAAGTCTGCATGTTACCGTGTTCCCGGGTTTGCTCCGGCTTCCTCCCACCGTCCAAAGACATGCATGGGTTATGCAAAATTGGTCTAAATTGTGAGAGTGAATGTTTGTCTGTGTGTCTATGTCTGTGTTAACCCAGCGACGAGCTCGCCTGAGGCCCAAAAGTCACTGGGACAGACTCCAGTCACCCGTGACCCCTAACGGTAGAAAATGGGGAAAAAAAAACATGAATAAGGGCAACATATAAGAGTCACAAAGGCCCAAACGTATTTAGAGATGATAAATCTAACTGTCACCTCCATTACATTCTGTTTTTCATCTGATTTTGAAACTCTCTTGTGACGTCCTCCCGAGACACATGTATCAGCTTAAAACTCATTCTGTCATAGTCTGGCACCTTAGGCACTGTAAAATCAGTGCATTGTGAAATTAATTTGAGATCTCTTTAGTGCTGAATTGGGCTGGACCTGGCTATCAGCCAAAGAGGGGGAGGGGCTTAAAGAGAATTCAGTCATGACCAGAAAAATTCTAGATGAGATCAAATATTTCATAAAAAGAAAAGGAGAACAATATTCATAATAATCTACAAGACAATTTTGCAATGGTTTAACAAGGGGGGGAAATTAAGTTGCAAATAGAGCATTTTAAAAATAATAGATAAAAAGACGCTTTATTATCTGGAGCTCAGGTGAGGGGCTGTGGTAAGATTGGATCCAAATTATTCAGACAATTTCATGGCTCCTTAGCTCAGAGGAGGGAGATGGCAAAAAGAGCTCAATTCATAAATTGCCAAACTTGAATCTTATGCAAAAGTTAACATCACATTTAAAACTGATTGGTACAATTGTACTATCAGCACAACTATAAAAGTCTGGAGAGTTCAATATTAGACTGGGTTTGGGACACGACAACAACAACAACACAGACACCAACAACACCAACAACATCCAATTTACAAAAAGCATACCATAAATATATAATCAATTCTAACTAAAGATTTGTACCATTAAAAGTAATACACACACTAAACATTTTAAAATTTTAAAATTGAGCAAAACAGGTGTGGTCCTTATAACCTCATATGGTGTCAGGGCCCTTTCTGCTCTGAGTTTGGCTCTGTGCCATCCTTCAGGGCGGTTCTGCCATTTTCTTTGATGTTTCAACTTGCAGAGGAAATGACAGAGGACTTATTTAATTTGCTCGGAAGAAAAAAACATGCTTATTTCAAAGCATATTTCCAGTCCACATGCAAATAGATGGCAGTATTTTTTCTGATCTTTTTTACATGAGGGTAAAAAACATCTTTGATCATCACATGCTCTAAATGAAGGAAGATGCTTGGGCTTTTAGGCATATCAAGGGCCTTGGTCCTGCTGCCTCTCCACACTCCCAGCTGCAATGTGCCCATCATTCTCCCTAATTACTGCCACATGAAGAGAAAAAATATCAAAACGTAATTCATTAAGGGTGGCTAATTCAATTCCTTCTCTCTGACTGAGTCCATATTTTCCATACCCGAGTTTGCCTTTCTTCTACCAGAGAAGAAAGCTTCCATCTTTTGCAGCCGGGCCCTTGTTTGTCAATAGGCAGGGCCGTTGGCACACCAACCTGGCATCAAAGAGTTTCACACTTCACAGGCCACAGGGATTAGAGGCCTTTCAGGCCTACATAACCCATCTCAGCTACACAAAGGTTTCCGGTTATTAGAACCCACAAGCATAAAAGAAGAAGATCCAGGAGGGGGAGGCAAATGAGCATCTGGATGTCTCTGATTCCAGCTTCCTCTTAAAAAAGTTCCACAGCTTCAGATTTAGAGTAAATTTGATTACATTAGGTATGGTCACTGTGTGCCAAGCACCATGGTGCTCCAGAGCAGCCAAAGAAGAGCTTACTTTGGAGCTGGAGTTATTGGTGAGACCAGCAGTACGACACTCAGCAGTACGACAGTCACTTATGTGAACCTTCACCTGATCAGGAGTTTACTTGGAGGTTCACAATTGAATGTGCACAAAGATATAAAAACATATCTGTGTAAACACACATAGGCTGTCTGCAGCTGGATGTGTCTTTTTCCATCATTGAAGCATGTTGTTATCCTCTGCTCAGCTCCTCTGCTGAAATATAGGCCAGGGACAACAACAGGTGCCTGTGCGGGCGACAGCCTGCTAGGCCTCCTGGGCTAAATGCTTCACACTCTCTACATTTCGACATGCGACAGCCTTGTAAGGATTAATTATTTCCCATGGGGGAGAAAGAAAATGCTTTTCTCCTTCCTCAAAGAAGAGGCCATGAGAATTCAGATAAAACAATGTAAGTAAATGAACAGAAAAATTGGAGTGTATAATTTAAAGGAAAAGTGAACCTTAAAAATAAAATTTCACTCATCTGATGGAACTCCAGAGGAGAGAATAAGAGCAGAAGCAAACACATGCACAGGCAGACGAGATGGCAGGGAGGCAATTAATGGGCTGACCTTCGTCCTTAATCACCCAGAGCCTGGCACACAATGCCCATGTGTCAGAGCAGCACATCTCTAAATGCCACCCCTCATTAGCAGTAGGCGGTGCAGTGAGCAGCCTATCTGTGCACTGTTCACTCCAGCGCTCAGGCCTGTCCAGCGGCTGGAGAGGATAACATGGCACCCCAGAGCCGGTCTGAGCCGCACCAGGCCATGATATGATCTAGAAATCCCATTTCACTCGGAGGATGGGCACGTTTCTCAGCATTTTTGATTGGCACAAAATTCCCCAAGCACAACGTCCTTGGTGCACCCATCGCTGTCACTGTGATTGCTGTGTGCTAGTGTGTCTATGCCCCTGTGTGCATTTCTGTGAGAAGGGGGGTCAAATTCTGAACACTCAATTAACACTCCTTTAATTAGCCAGCAGTACATTTTGAATTCTGATGAACTAATTTTCTTGGTGTGAGGAAATGGTTGGAGGGGGGTGTGGGGGAAGTAAAGATGAGGACTGCTGGGAACAAAACGGCAATAAAGAGAGAACTGGTTAGATTAGACTGTAAAAAATCCATTAAAATCTGCACACTACTTTCAAGTGAGGGGTCAAATTGTGTTGATCACAAGAAGCAGAGGGAGTGAGCCGAGGTGGAAAACAGGGCGGAGGCGAGCTAGGCAGTCAGAGAGCACTGCACCAAATCCACAAGACCATGAAAATACTTTGCATTTTAATTAGAGTTTTAAATGAGTAACCAGAGCAAAACACACAGAATACCCTGAAATGCCCTTGCTCTAATTTATTAGTCTTTCAAGTGTTCTGAAATTATGAGCAGGTTGGAGTTTCTTCTTATTAGTAGAAGAAACTCCACATCAAAAACATAAAGATGGCTTTGATCCCCCTTTGACTGTACACTAGCAAGCTGAAGGGGAAAATGTATTTAGATGAAGGGAACGATCATTAGGTTTCACAGAACAATGATTGCATGATGCACATTGGCCGAACAAATATGCAATGTCTATGGTGACGGCAGGGCAAACAACAGGAGCAGAGCTTACCAAGAACATGAAAGAAAACACGGGGTCAGCGTCAGTCCAACACAGGCCGTTCCCCTGGGAAACGCAGGCTGTTCACCCTGTGCGAGATATCAGTGCAGCGCAGAGGACACTATCCACTATGTCTCTGCACACACATCTTTATGGAACAACGGCTGTTTCAGAGATGGTTCAAATTTTATGACCAGGAGCTATTTGAAAGAATGTCTTAAGAGTCTAGGACACTTCACCTTCACCTTTTCTTAAGTGGAGTTTTGAGTTTTTAAAAATCTATGATTCATTTAATTCAAAAAGCTCGGAGAAGAATCCTTAATTTTTGAAAAGTGTTTGGGTGGGTGTTTTCCAAAACAGAATCCTTGACCACAGACTATTGTTAAGCTCTTTGCAGATAGGATCAGAGCATATGACATCCTCTGCTTTCAGCCCAGTAAAAAGGATGGGCAGGCATAGCTAAGCCAGAGGCAGCTCTCTGCCTGAATAATACCTGCCCTGTGCTAATGGAGGTGTCATCTGGTACAGGCCTGATTAGTCAGCGATTACAGCAAGGCCTCAATTGCCTTGACAACTATTACAAACACAATGGGCCCTGATAGAGCCAGCTGTTTGGTCCTCTGCAATTAACCCTGCATCCCACACGTCTCTGGCAGAGCACTGCCTCTAATTGACTCAGGGGCACACAAAGCAGGGCTCTGGGCAGGACCCCCTGCATGCAGCCCCGTCTCTCTGTGAGGTACAGATGATAAGAATAGAGGTGTCCCGCCGACTACTGCCAGTCAATCAAAGCCTGCATGCCCCTCTGGAGCTTCCTGAGGAGGCATGAGCCACTGATCAACAGGGTAGAGCGGCTTGGCAGGGGGCGACATGTTGAATATTCCCTCAGAGTACTAATCAATTCAAGTGCATGTGAGGGGAAGGAGAACCCTGCTGCTAGCTTGATATCAGAAAAGCCATTTATGAGAGCACTCTTCTCCCCCAGTTCTCCTCAAGGTTGATTATCAATCCAAAAACAGAGCAACAAAAAACACTATTGCATAGTGATTTTTAGTAAAGCACACAAATATGCTTAAACTAAGCTAAGCCTTTTATCTATATTGGTATAACAAAGTTTAATATTGCACATTATCAGGTCAGATCAATTGTTTAAAAAAATATATATACTTATTATATAAAAAGTTATATAAATGTAAAGTCAATTTAAAGCATTCAGCATTTGGGGACCTGTATCGTAGTCACATTTTTGGCGTTTAATGTGCAAATAAGTTAAAAAATGTAAAGGGGATAAGGAGATTTTTAAGCAATCTGCACCCTGATCCTTCCCAGCATAACAAGCATGGCACGCCGTCAAAAACAGACATCTTTAAAAGGAGAGGGGAAAAAAATAAGAAAAAAATAAAATGAACAAGAATCTCATGTCTAATCTCGTGTTTCATTAAATCTTATCTCATTTAAGATTTTATCGATTTCCTACTGGCAGATGGAAGGAATGCCAAAATAAGTAAATTGGAGGAAAACAGCAGTCTTACACTTTCTGACAAATGGCTCCCTTGGTAAAGATAAATGGTGGAAGAAAGGAACATCATAATGTGTTTTCTCTTAGAAAAAAACAAACAAACATATTTTAGATATTGTCATGTCATGTTTAGATCTGCTTGGTTAAATTTATCACAAATGCCAGATTTTACAGGATCAATCATGAAAATTAATTAGCCGGTTTTAGCCTTTTATGAGCTGGGGGCAAATTACTGTGGATTGATTGATCCTGAAGGACTCCTGCGCACATGGCATGCTGACGCGGCAGAGGCACACTAAAACCAGAATTGGGAGCCAATCACCCTAAATAAAAATGAATGAACATCGCCTTCTAGTCTCAAATCTTTTTGTCTTTTAACCACGTCTGTGCTTCCCTGTTCTCTATCCCTCTCTTTCTGGTCTGTCTCCCTTTTCGGAATAAGTGAGTTTCATTTGAGGTGCTGGCTGGGCGAATTCACCTCAGGGCGAACACTTTATTATCTGTAGTCAAAGCGTCACCACAAATACCATTCTACACACACAAGTGTCACTTTCCATTTGTCTGCGCGGCGGCTGCATTAGCAAAGCCCGGCTTGCCCAGAGCCTTGTCTCAAACGCGTCGGGCAGAGGAAAACTAACAGCGTGGGAAAGCATTTGTCCTGCATTCCTGCCCTAAAAACACCACAATCAGTGAGACACTTAGATGGAATCAACTCATTATCAACACTCATTTACATAGTAACAAAAAACCAGGCATCCATCTTTGGTTCAGTACATGCAGTGGAGGTGAATGTCAAATTTTTTCGCATTTCACAAAAAATGCAGGCCAGCCATGTCAACTCTTTTGTGGGGCAACTGCTCACAAAACAAAACCATAAACAGGGGCAATCTCACACTACACACAGACAGCAACCAGAACACCATGTTTCAACACAAGAACTGAGTTGTTTGTATCTATTGAACAGCATCAAAACAGATACAAAGTACAACTAGAACAAACATTGTTAAATAATGCTGTCCCGCCAATGGGCTTAAAGGCCAATGGTTCATGGTGAACTCTGCCTAGGCCAAACAACACCTTTATCAGCAAATAACTGCAGTCAGCAAAAGCAATAGGGAGGTCATGCGTGGAGACTGGCACACGGGCCAATATTGTCATGTACAATTAGGCTTCTGCTCATGAGCCCGTGAACTCTAAGCCCCCTCACTGCTCCCTCCACAGCTCCATTACACAACATAAGAAGCAAACAATTGTAATAAAATAAGTTAATTTACACAAAGAACATAATATTAAAGAAGATTGTGTTTTTGTCCGTCATAGTATAGTATAGACATTAATGGATTATTGTGTTATTATATCAGCCCTCTGGTCACACAGCAAGAAAACAACCCCAAAAGCATGCACCACAGGTAAAATCCTGACAGGTTGCTTCAGTGGCAAGGATTGAAGGATGGGTAAAATGCAGAGGAGAAATTTCCCTATGGGGACAATAAAGGCTAATCTAGTCTAATCTATATTATGGAGATTTTAAATTCCAATATAAGAACAAATTTAGTAAAGAGCAGTGGTCGAGTATCGGTGGGAATCTGGATGAAAACGGGCATCGTCACAGCACTTGTCCCCAGGAGAATAATCACTCAACTACAACAACAATTACAACTTAAGAGTGGTTTAATAAGGGAAAATCAATATAACATGGTTAAAGGCTCCTAAAACTCGACTTTGATCCGTTTTAAAATATATATGTAACTTTTCTTCTCGAGGGCTTATTTCCATGGAAATGTTATTTCTTTACTTTGAATGTTCCAAAGTATGGCATTAAACTTCTACAGCCATGTAAATTAGTATAAGACCAACAATATAACCACATGCAATTGAACAGATAGATATTAATGTCATAATGTGGAAAATTCCAGGCAAAGCAATGACGTCTCGCCATCTATAGAGGAAACACAAACCTAACAGCTTATATCCTGACCTGAAAGATTCATATGAAGCGTTTTGTGCCCCGGCTCTTAGACAATATGCTACACTGTGACACACTTTTGTCAAAGAGCCACATGGTTCAGAGCTTGTGGCAATTGCTGACATCCACAAACTGAGGTGAACACAGAAACAACACAATCACACAGATGAAACCGTGGAGGAAGACATTAGTGCGAGTGAGATGAGAGGAAAAGCAGGGAAGCGCTCAGGACACACAGGGCTAGACAGCGCGGAGGACTGTCAGGACGGGAGAGAGCTAGAGTGCAGACCTGCAGGTAAATGGGAGAAGAGAGGCGCCTGCAGGCAGCCTCAGGCAAGCCCCAGCCCTTCTGTTCTATCATTTAGGAGACAAGTCCTCCACTGATTCTCAATTAATATTTAACACTTCACAGACAACAAAACACTCAGCAGAAGAACACATTTTGAAGGAGGCGAGGGCGGAGAAAAGGAAGAGCGGAAAGGAGAGGAGCCACATTTTTGTGTTATGACTACTGTGAGAAGATACATCACAATATAACGATCATTCACAATTTTTGACACATAAAAACAAGTGAAATCCTTGATTTTCTTTGATTCTAATACCTCACTGTTCCAATACTGTGACCAGTTTCATGAAATCAAACCTTTTGAATGCAAAAGTAAAGTTATTATGATATTAAAAGCATACAGATTGAATTTAAAATACTTAGTTCTTATGATTATATTGCAACCTGAATAATCATTACCAATTAACCAAATAATCTAATACCCTGTTATAATTTCTTTTGTACAGCTGACGCAGGCTGAATAGATGAATACTGCTAATCCTAATTGCTTTTATCTATAATTTAGCTTTGTGAAGTTGCAATTTGGAATTTGGCATTTTAATATCGGAGTCAGGTTAACTAGCTCAAAAGGCACATACTGGATGATCAGAGTATTTCCTACTCATATTGTTGATGAGTAAATGTTTAGAAAATGAGTAAATGACTAAATTGCTGCAGTCATGTTCTTGTGATTATTCTGCATCAGGCACAGCTCTGACATGGCACTGGCACCATGTAATTTCCTGTGGGGCAGCATCACTACATCCCTATCCCTGGCAGGACAGGCAAGGGTGTCAAAGCCATGCACCTGTGATGCTCAAATGCCAGCTCGGAGCCTTTGGAACCAGGAGCTTGTTTTTCAACCAAAGTCTTGCTGTGCCCATAACTAAAACTGAGGCCCATTCCTCAAGCTCACCTCCTGAGGCAATAAGATTTTTTCACCTCCTGTGTGCACAGCAGAAGGCAGAGGGCAGAAGGAAGGCAAGCCACTGTGGGACGCCACCATCCGGAAATGATCCTCTGTGCGTCTGTGCTCTGCAGCCAACACAAGAGCGGGCTGGAACAGACTATAGCAGATAATGCAAACACCGCTATGCTGCTTCTACATAAAATAAATAAAACTAGATTACATTGTGTGGGTCTGTGTCATTGAGAGCAAGCAATAAATGACACCCAATCAACCAGCTCTGGGTTAAAGAAATTAAACTGCATAAATAAGCATGCAGGAGGGGGCTCGTAGACAGCTCAATCACAGTTCACCATGAAAAGTACCTTTGACCTCTGCTTTGCTACTGCACACTGAGGATAATGACAGTCTCTGTGGGTACTCTGTGGAATTTCAAATGGAGCTGGAAAACCAAGTAGTTCAATCAGTGGGAAAAGGTCAAGTGCATGCAGATCGCTCCCTCGTCTGCAGCTCCACTTTGCCTCACCTCAAGAGTACAGAAGCAATCAGGAGACTTTTCCCTCTATTCATAGCCACAATGAAATATTCAACAATATACCAACTATCCAACAAATTGGCTGCAAATGCATATTGAAGAGTCCTCCTTTGACTACTTCCGTGTCAGACAATGGAAGAGGTTGTTACCTGACCATATTCTTCCACCAGGTGCAGTAGTTTAGTAGTAGAATGGGAGCAGCTAAAACCAAAATTCTACAGGGCTTCTAAGTTTACAGCATCATAGAGCAATTGTGAGTGGACCTCCATAATGTGCCGCTCATGGTTGAGTGGATATGTGATGCGTATGTACTAATCAAATAAAAGCCTACGGGTCAAAAACTCCACAAAGGTGGTGTATGACAATGGCAGGTAGTCTCTTATCAAATATAATAGAGCTGAACCTGTGTGTCTCCCATTGAAGTGATTGACACCTCACACACCTGGGTGCAGGGTGTGAATGAGGGCCCAACAATTAAGTGTGACTTGGAGATTGAATTCCTCAGCTAAGAATATCTTGCATGACCAGTTTGATGCTGCTGACATTATTATTATGTCAGTAAATCTAAGATTATGGGCTTCAAATCAGCATGTGGTTTGTATGCTTTCCAGCCAAACAGGAAGGGTTAAGCGAGGAAACGCCCTAGTTTAAACTAATGTTTAATCCGGTCAAAAATAACTCGAGGCGTGTATTTTGTGGTTCAAATCCACAACAAGAGAGGATAAAACACACCCAATATGGCATTCACTTCTGGGTTTCAATATGTATGATTATGCATGAACATAAATTATAAAAAAACAAATTCTAAAATGTAAACCTTGTGGGAAGCTTTTGGAGAAAAGCCAAGCTGTAATGTCCCCATAAGCCAGTCATTTGTGGGATTCAGGACCTGTTATTCTTTAGGTGACATGTGGCAAAGTAATTGCTGTCTGGTCCAGGAAGGAGGGGGGTAGTGATGAGCTGGGCCTCCTGTCCAGCCATCAGTGTTACTCATCACTGGACGGGTGCACAAGCCACTCCCCTTATAGCTTTAATGTGTGCACTTCAGACCCACATGCAAGACAGTGATGAAGAGAGTAGCACAGCGAGGGAGGGTGCCTGTGGCCAAAGGTGTCCTGGGTCAGTAGCGTCCATTCACCCCTCTCCCCCCAGGCTCCTCTCTCTCATCTGTCTGGATAGGTGCCCTCTCTCTAGGGCACTGGATGATGAGAAACCCTGGCTCTACTGCTGTCCCTGCCTTTCATGTCTCCATCTAGGGCAGTGCTAGAGCAATGTGGAGGGGAGGATGGAGGTGGGGGCAGGCTACAAATGTCACCCATAAGGGAGGGATTTAATTAAAAATGACAGGGGCTCGTTCTGCAGAGTGGAGTCACATACGTGCAGAATTTGGTCACACTGAAAGCAAGTGTCTATGATTTATAATTCAAGTAAAGCAATGCATTCGTTTTAATTCTACAGCCAAGAAAAAATATCAAAAGGCCGCCCTGTGAGGCTAATCCAATATGATTTTTTTGAGGGCACGCGGTCAATCGCATTTCAAAAAGCCAGCTTCTCTGTCTCCCCTTCTGCTTCTCTCGCTTTTCTTCACTTGTCTGTTTTTTGCCATCGTTGCTCTGCTATTCCCTCCTTCCTCCTCCTGCACTCCCCTCTCGACAGTAGCTCATCCCTCCCCCTGAGCCCAGACACAGAGCAGGCTGTGATAATGGAAACATCTCGCTCCCCGCCTCCCGTTTCTCCTGCTAAGCTCTGCGCGCTCGGGGGAAATTGATTGTCTGGCGAGCCGATCTGAATGCTTCCAGCTGATGGTACAGCCAGTTAAGTCCTTTTTTATTGAGGGTATGAGGGATTTTTAATGGGAGTCGCATCAATGAACTGTACAGCCACTCGGCATCTGCATGCACAGGCTTTTTCTAAACCCTCCTTAGCCCCATCTTAACTGTTCTGCTGCTCAGCCATTCCTCGTGCTGTAAAGGACAGCGGATGCAAATGGTGCAGTACATTTCCAACTCTCTCCATCATGGACCCCTTTCTTTCTTGGAGACTGAGCAATACGGCCACCTGCCGAGGGCCCAGGTCACTCAAAGCACCACTGTGTCGGTTCACATTGGCACAAAGTGGCTCAAACACAAATCAGTCATGGTGCCCTGCTCTGCCTGATGACCTGAGCATGGTCACTGGCCGCCTCGCTGCTCCCTCTCTGGACACAACACACAATCGGCTTATTGAGGCCAAAAGCTGCACAGGGGTGGAAATCCAACACTTGCCCCCCTTCTGCTCCTCTAACGATAGAAAGAAGGCCATTATGTTCAAACATCCTAATTATGAGCCTGAAGTCAGTCTCTGTGGTAGCCTTTCAATCAACAGGTCTAACAGGTGAAGAAGCAGAGTGAGAGTTTGACAGGGTCAGAACAAGGCTGCAGTTCGTTTTTATTGATCTGAATCTGGACTCTGGCAGCTCTTCTTAAAGGGCTTTGAAAGGAAGCAGGCTAATACCTCAAAATTGGAAGGGCTGAATTTATTGCTATAAGTACCTTCCTCATCTTAACGTTTTAAGATGAGGAAGGATGAGGAAGGATTTTGCCCTATCATTCTTTCAGAAACCACATTAGTAATAGTAAACCTTGCTCACAAGTTGAAAGTATGAAGGTGTAATCACCCAATATGAAAAAAGAGTAGGTTGAGAAGAATGACACCCAGATAACTTGGTGTTTGTAACTAAAGGTGGCTGCAGTGTGATATGGAGCTGGAAAGGGGTTGATTGGTCAGTAGAGTCAGAGACAGAGTCAGGCAAAAGCAATCAGGGGCTCTTTAGGGCCTGAAGCCAGACTGCTTTTATAAGGCAGCCTCTTTAAGGAAGTTGACAGTCCCTTCTCTCAGTTTGCCAATCCTTTTAAATCACTACGATGACAACAATGACGACGCAGACGACGACAACAACAACAACCACCACCACCACAACCACAACACCAATCAATTAGAAAAATTAGGAGTTATATCTTAACCATTGTAATCTTCCCTATATGGCTCATCTGCTTTACAAAATGCATACTGCTTCTCTGAAGTACCCCAGTAAACCCAAACTGGTTAGAGCTAGTTCAGCCAGCCCATAACTTGTTTTAATCCCTGTCCCTTTGCACCATTTTGTGAGTGGACAGGGTGGTGTTAGGTGCAAACAGAGCAGCTGTCATGCTTTACAGGCAGTGTACAGAGCCAGGGCCAGACACTGTAAATGTTTACAGACCCTCAGGGTCACCCCCGGCCAGTGAGGCACGTTAAACAATGTCTGTTCAGCCCTGTTGCCACGACTGCACAATCAGCACAGCTAAACAGTCCCGCACAATGAGCAGCTAACTACTGAGCTGTCCGGGGTCTAAGTGCAAAGCCAGTGAAGCTGTTTAGAATTCCTCAGAGTGATGAAGGAACATAGAAACCGGAAAGTTCATTTCCCTTCACTCATTCACTATTGGGGTTAACAAGCCGTTTCCATCAGTCACCAAACTCAAAGAGACAAACAACCTTCCTTCCTTTTGGCTGATCTGAACTTTCGACCTCTATAACTCCTGTCACTTTGTGAACTCACATTTCCGTCCCAGGGCTTGTGGTGGCTCCAGGGCCTTGCTGGTACACACTGGGTGCTGGGGAGGGGGATTCTGCCTCCTCTGCAGACAGGCCAGCATGGCGAGGTGGGCGCGGTTCAACAGCCGGAGGACTTCTGTGGCCAACCTGCAGCAGAAAGAAAGAGAAGTGGAAGAAAATGTTGTGAGTTGGTAGGTTGATTTGAGGTCAGAGCTCCATGGCTGTGTCCAGTAAGCCAGCAGGAGCTTTAGGTGAGATGGGCCAAGTCTCTCACCCTGAATTTAATTGGGGGAGCATGCCTCCAGCTGCCTGCCTCCCAGCTCTGTGTGCTGAATGATAAACACACACCTGCACCAGGGAAGCTGACACGGGTTCAGAGCACAGCCTGGGCCAGTCACTCTGCAGCTCACACACATTCACACAGCCATTCAAGCACATCTCCTGCCTACGAGGCGCTTCTCAAAACAAACACGCAGGCACTCTTAAAAGCACCCACATTCGGGCACTTCCCTCCAGCCCTGTGCATGCAGTGATTGATGGCGTTATCTATGGACAGCAAAAATGGTAATGCTGAGAAAACAGCAGTCTGTCAGCTACAACTTAACATGCAACAGCTCTGGGGTACTGTCAGGAAGGGCCTGGGGGACCCACGCGTGTGTAGTTTTTCTGTCCTGTGGTTATATTTGTGTGTGAGCCACTACGATGAGTGGGGAGGAGGAGACTGCCAAGCGTACATCAGGGCTAGTGATGGCGCTAATCAATCTTCCTCCAGGCCAGAAATCTCTAGCTCCACACTCTTGCGTCTCCACACTTCCACCTTCACTCAGCGTCAGGGCAGCAGTGTGCGGGTTTCCACTCAAAAAGCCCATTACAGACCAGTGGAACAGGAAGCAGGACATGCTTTTCTAAATGTACTTATCTATTTGTGAAAACACCATCAAGAGTGCCACCTACCATCATGTACCATAGAGGGCATAATTTATCAGCAACATGCACTGTCACACGGCACAATGATAACTGATTAGAAAGCCTTCATATAAGATTATGTGGCTGATGAGAACCACTAAAGCAAGGAAGTTCAAGATTCACTGTACTGTACTATACTTCCCTTATTGTGTCAAGAATATTGTTGTTGAATCCAAATTGTTTTGCTTCCAGGAACCACATATCATAATTTATAATTCTCCCCCGAAAGATGTCTCTCTAAAAGCACTGTAGGGCTTGTTTGAGTCTTTGAACCAACGTACTGCTTTATTTGAGCCACTATCATTTCCATCTGGGCTGGTCGTGTCCCATAACAAAACAAAAACACAGGAAAATATTTAATCTTGGTCACCGGCAGCAGCCTGGACTGTGATATGTGGCACGTCATTGAAAAGGGATTTCTCAAGTTATTTATTTCTCCCTTGATTCACTGAGAATTTGACATTTAGCCATCCGTCATCAATTAATTACTTCAATAAATGATCATTCTAAAAAATATATAGACAATAGGGTCCTGGCACAGACACAGACAAAGAATAAACAAGGATTAGATATATGATAAAAAGACATGCCCAATTTGACAAATTACAGCCAACATTTGATAAATTTAGAGTATGGTAGTGTTTCATACCTGCAACAAAAGCCCTGCAACTAATTGAATAGATTAAAAACATTGTTAATAAATTCCACTCATTTTAATTAGATATATATTTTTCAGATAAAAAATAAGGATCCCTGATACAGATAAAAAGCATTATTACTGCCATTAAATCAAAAACAATTTAAAAAGAAAACAGCTACCTCAAGGATGTGTTGCTCTAGCTCAATTGTGTCACTCTGTTGTGTACTTTCCCAAAAGCAAAAAAAAAGTGGATGTTAACTCTAATTAAAATCAGCAAATTGAACTCTAAAAGCCTGTCTTTCATTGCCTTTTTTATCACACACACAAGCTGCAGATGGAAGAGAAGGGGCCACTCTATTTGTCGCCAGGTGCTGCTGTTAAAAAAGGTTTGCTAGCTATGCCATTTCCTCTCCAGTGCAGACAGAGCTGGCCCAAACACACTAGCACTTTGAGCTCATTACCGCCATTCACATAATCCTTTCTGTGTGTCCTCTCTGTGCGGATACTCATTTCACAACAGGGCCATCCTCCTCACAGCCCATTTGTTAAAAGGTAGTGGAAGAGCGAGAGAGAAAGGGAAAGGGAGCGATTGAGACTAAAAGCTGGTCTTACGGGGGGATACCTCCACAGCTTTCCGCTCTGAAATGAAAGACAATCACCATTTTTCTTCCATTTGCCACACACCAAATGTATTTAGAGGTATTATACTTTGGTGAAAGAGGCCCACTTTTTCAATTCAATTTCAAAAAACAATTTTCTCTTATTATTGTACTTATTAAAGACCAAAGAAAGAAGGTGAGGTCTGGTTTACTTGTCCTTCTTTCATCCCCTCTCATTCTATTAGGTCATTGTGCTACTTAGCAGGTGTTTACTGGTGGCAGGAAATGTGTTCGGACCCAAAAAAAAACAACACATCCCATGATGGAGCTGAGGTTGAAAAGGTCAAAGGTCAATGATTGCCTGGATGTGGGAGAATGCGTGCAACTTCTACACCCACTCACTCATCCACTCAGAAGTCTCCTATTACGGCAGTACAAGGATATCTCCAAAGCCAGGATGTCTATCGGCTCTTTCCCTTCGTTCTGCTAACTCTGCTGCAGGGTTTTGTGATGGGGGCGGAAGATCAGTCCCATGAGATGAGGGAATAAGCCAGAATCAAGAGGCGGTGGGATTGGCAGAGGGCTATTTCTTAGTTAAAAGGGTCTTAAACTGCAGAGGAGATCAGAGGAGATGGCTCCCTGCACCCAGAGCTGTCTGCCCAGATAAGCGTCCTGCCAAGTGCAGGGTGTAGCAGGGTGGTCACGGGTGAACACACACAAACGGAGGTGTGGGTTATCATTAGGACCAACGAAGGAAGATATAGGCAACAGGCAGTGGTTGTTTATGTTGTAAATGCTTCCTTATATATATATATATATATATATATATATATTTTATACAATAATAAAGTTGCTATTGTTTTATCAACATAAACATGATAATGAGAGGGCAGGTTATTTTGTCAAGAATCGTGCATGTAGACAGATGATTTGAACTGTAATGAAAAACAAAAACATAATAGAATGAACTCCTGAAGCTTTAATAGTAGTTACTTGTGGGATACAGTAGTGTCAGCAGTTTCCCTTGGTAACACTGTCTGATCCGGTGGCCCAGAACACAGCCAGAATGTGGGCGGGTCTTGAGCCTAATTGAATGGTGACCCTGCCATCTTGCTGTGGGATGCCCCATGCAGTGCTTTTAACAAGCTGCCGTGTCTCCCCTCTTAATAAGCCCAAACAAGTTAATCCAATCGACACACTCAAAACCCTTTCTTTTTCTTTAACAAGGCATTGCTGCATCCCCCTTAATCCCTGCTACCCCAACCCCCCTTGTGCCTGTCCCTGTATTCTCATAGGAATGGCACAGAGTAAGCACCATTAGGGCAGTATTGGTACATTTTCAATCAAATATAAAGAAATTCTAGAATACAATTATGCCATAATTGCAACAAGGACCTGATGCAAACTAGCTTTGTTTAAACACAATAGGGGTGTTGGATTCAAAAACAGCAAAACAAACAAAAATTGGAGTGGACGTTTGCCAGGAGCACGCAGTCTGTGACATAAAAAGGCATTGTTAACAAACCCTCTCAGCTCCCCAAACAAGGGCCACTGATTCCCTAACAATACGAGCCCCTGGTCGCACTCAGCGCTGGTGCGGCTCAACCTCACACCAGCGCAATAAATAACCCGCAGAACAAAAGGCCATTGTGCGTTAAAGCCTAGTTTAGCCATTACAGCCATCATATGCAGTTTGAATAACACTTTGGCAAACTTTAGATTATACTGCATGTCACAAATAAACTTACAATAACCTTAATTACTTATTTATTTAAAACGAGGACAGTGCACATTAATCTCAAAAGAGAAAAGACGCTCCACAGCAGATTTAACCAGCTATTTTCCATCTGTTGTAACAATTAATAACGGTTTGGTTAGAACATTGGTAGTTTGTTATAACCAAAACATATGCCCAACATAATACCCCATTATGCATATATGAGATACTATTTGATGTTCTCATTTCAGACCATCAGTTTGAACTGCAGTGCCTTGTAAGGCTCCTGGCACTGCCAACAGTCACCATTCAGCAATTGTTACCCTGGTGTAAAAATATACTTACCATTTTTAAATTTTCAATTAAGATTTTGTTGCCCGTAGGCTTTATTAGACAGGAAATTAATGTATGAAATGGGGGATGAGAGAGAAGGGAGGACATGCAGTAAATAGTCGGACGTCGGGATTCAAACTCATGTCTGGAATGTGCGCTGTGCCTTAACCACTCAACCACCGCGCAGCACACTTGCCATTTTCCATTCAATAAATACTGCACATCATAACCTGTCAGTTATCCTGGGTATAATGCAGCGTTATGTCGGATTGGTTTGACTATGTCTGAATTGGTTTCTGATAGCTTTGTGCTTTACACTATTAATCTCACAATAAAAACGTGTTGGCAAAAACACTTAGATGTTAGGTTTCCATATAACAGTCAGCTTCGATGCTTCACCTCTGGGATGAAGGGTGAGGAATGTCTGGCAGTGCAGTAGTAACTCATCTGTCATCTCTCATCAAAATGCGCTGCTTAGACTAATGTCAAGCCTCTAATAGCCTTGAGGACTAATTGACTTCACAGCCAACTGCAGCAGCTCTGAGTCGAGCCACGTTTCATTAATCAACATAATGCTTCTGAGATTACAGCAAATGGATAAGTCCAGAAATAACAAATATGAAATGGCAAAAACTGTTTCAAGAGTTAGCCGTAGATAGGAGTCTCATTTTAAAAGCTAAAACACAGGATTACACACAATGTTGAGAAAATACAACAGTAGGCAACATGCCCAACAGCTACTAGAAAACATAGTACTTGTGTTTTATTACTTTTACTTCATGGTCAAAATAACCAAACCGAGTGGGTATGCCAGCAGCATCTTCATCATTACCACAGGATGCATGCAGTGCTGACCTTTCCTTGGGTCGGCTACACATAGGTTTTTCACAATGATGTACAAGGAGTTAATTTTAGCTCCGTGCTTCTCCAAAGAACGATGGGGTCATATATTCAATATACACTTTCACTATGGGTTGACCAGGTTTACTCATACAATACTGAGATACATGACTCACAACACACATTATTTTTCTGTAATGTAGAATGCTATGATGTTGACTCCATATTCTTTTTAACAGCAGTACACATTAAGCTTAATATCATACACCACTGATATGTTCCATCATTCATGCAGATTTTGATATATCACAATGGCTATTTGTAAAAGTTGTGAAGAAATGTATGTACACTTTATAGTAACATCAACTTAAATTCATTCATTCATTCATTCATTCATATTCTATCGCTTGTTCCCGTAGGGGTCGCAGGTGACTGGAGCCCATCCCAGTAACTTTGGGCTTTAGGCGGAGGTACACCTTGGACAGGGGCCAGCTCGTCGCAGGGTTGCTGTTTCAATATCTAAATTGTGTGTTGTTTTGTCAAAATAATCATTATTTATTTGACTAGTATATATACCACAACAGATCCTTGACCAAAGGCATGCTGCTGGTTTCACACTTGGAGAGTCACTTGAGTAAAATGAGTGTACACAGTCTATACAAGATGACAGAGCCCCAGAGCATCGGTTGCTGCAGCGAGGGACGGTAAGCAATGAGAGAGTGGCTTCAGACTGTCAGACAAACCACAGGGGAACACATCCTCTTCTGCTCTTATTGCCTCAGCCTTTGTTGTGTTGTTTTTAGCTGCCATCTTATACCAGCCTCACTCTCAGTAAATGATATGACACACTGAACAGATGTGAAGGGAAATGCTGCAGAGTTTGTGCTTGATCACAGGACGACAATGCTCGACTGTTGATAAAGCACCTCTACAAGAACAATTTAAAAACAATATAAAAAGTCACAGCAACCGATTATTTGCTAATTTTTCACCACAGATTCCTCTTCTCCGGTCGGGACTCCTGAGCATAAATCAAACTGCCTCAACCCGAACGTCAGCCAAATGTGAAAAATTAGCTTTCTTGTTTTTTGTGGGCATATTTATATATTATCTGTAAACCTTATATGACACCATTTCTAAATAACATTTACAGAAACAAAAATTGTATCCCAATGTGACACAATCCTTTATTGTCTCAGACAGGTCCATTCACAGCTTAACACGGCGACAACAAAACAAGAGCTGCTTTTTTTTCCTCTCTTCCCATCCTATAGTGCCTCTCTTGAATATTCAAAGAGTGTTCATTGTCTTTTTGTGTTTTGTTCATTGTTTGTTGCGCTGTAATTGCTCTGGCTGGTTCCTGAACTTCAAAGAAAGGCTTATGTCAATTTATGATGAAATATAGAAGCTGAGAGAAAAACTAAGACAGGCCTGACACAAAGAGTGTCTATTAATGCCTGTTCAATAAATCAATAGAATATAATGAAATTCAAACATGCACATCCAAACACTGCGCCTAAGGTGAGCCCAATTTCCATGGTCCGTGGGAGAGCTTCCACAGGCAGTTACAGATCTTATAGTCAGTCATGCATAGCATTAGTGTGTTGCGAAGCCCACGAGGCAATCAAACAGTGCACCGTCGAAGCGCTGACACTGATCCCATTTGATATATGTGGAGTGTGACAAAGCCATTTTGCTCTGCTAGATATTAGGGCTTTTTAAAAGACAAGATGACACTGCAGCTCACGACTAAGGCAAAACAAGCAGACATTTTTACTATTTCTTTAGGAGCCCATCAGATCACTAATGTGCACTCTCCAGCTGTTGTCACGCTGAAATCTCAAATCCAGGGTTGGCCCATGCCAGCACAGGGAATCCAATTGGACAGAGTGGGAGGTGAGGCTACGCCTGCTGGCTAAAGGCACAGATGGCATTAATGCTAAAAGATGTGTATGTATCAAAAAACGCTTCCAATGGCAAACAAACAGAAATACTAGCAACAGATATTTACAAGTAGTACAGTATTTGTTCTATCACAAGGTGTTAAGCGCAGTTATCAGTGTCTGACCATGGAGAGAAGCAAGAGGCGAGGTCATTGGTGTGATAATACATGCAGATGTTATCACCTTTCTCTCAAGGATATTTGATGGTTCTGTTATTTATTCACCAGAGCAATAACATTTCTAATCCTATTTTAAGCCAACAAGTTGCATGCAAGTTGATTTTTACAATTGCTGTAAACATTGTGATATGTTGTTAACCGTTAACACTGAGATTAACACAAGATACTTGTTGCTGATATGTTTAAAGACTGAGACATGAGGTGCAAAGTCGTGTCTGTGCGCCTGAGATGGGGGAAGTTGCAGGAGTAGTTTGGTTTATTGATGCTAGCAGGCATGTTTTATGGTAGTCAAAGCTCCCAGCACATCAAACATATCACAGGAAAATGCCCCAGGTACCTGGTTCTTCCTCAAGACTCCCCAGCAAATGAGCTCCTTCTGCTCCCAGTCTTACTGCTCTGAGCTCTGAGTTTGTCCTTCACAAGAGACAGGTAACTCTGCCAAGACCCAGTAATTAGTGCAGATGGAGACTGTAATACGCTCTTCCCCTCCCTGCAGAAATGCCAAGGGAGGCAATCTATAAATTCCTGCATATTAATGCAATTTAAAACCACTCCAGACACCTTGCTGGAGGCAGGTGATAAAAAGGTGAAAGGCAACCTCTCTGGCCCACAGCTGCTGTTACTCCACTGACATCTGTCCTGTCTCAGCAACTTCCTGAAACCTCTTCTACACATATACGCCAAAATAACCCCATAATCCATCTCTCCGCTCAGAGAGGCGGCTCTCCAAATCCTGACCCTAGGACTTACAACTGAGTCTCCATCAATAATTAAATGGTAATCTAAAAACCCATTTTAGTTAGGTCATCTTTCTAAGCCATTGTCCCAGCTTCCCTTCTTCCTGTGTCTATTTTTTCCTCTTTCTGTAAGATCTAGTTAGAGATTCCATTAGCATGAGAAAGCAGGCTGGTAATTGTCTTCACCCTACTGAGTGATCCCTAGATAGAGGATTAGCCTTAGAGAGAAAGCCCCATTTCAACTCTGGAGCACAGATGCTGCCCACAGCCCTGCGCTCCAGATTAGATTAGGCTGTACTGTAGGCAATGTGAAGTGACTCACAACTTCAAGTAACGTTTAATCAAAAACCTGGACATGAGGTTATAGAAGCAATAAACTTTTATTCACCTCCTGCCACCACCTGTGAGCAGTGAAATGTTCTAATCTACTAATATGCTTTCCTATTGAAAAAAGAGGATTGAGGGTATCTTAATGTTTCTATCCATTCAAGGATATACAGAGAATATTTAGCTGTAGATATGGCTACATCACTGCCCTGGCCACACTGTGTCACTAATCTGCCCGTGATCGCAGAAGAAGGTATCACATTTCAGACTCTCTTCCACAGGATCAAGACTTCAAACAGCACCACTCTTTCCTCTGACCTTTCCACACAGATGATCGATTTAGCTCATTGGATTTAATTCATAAACAGGCATCCTTTACTTCAAAAAGCCAAAGAATTTACCTCAGAGGCACAATTCTAAATCCATATAGGCTTCATGCTCTTCACATTTCATTGGCTTCTTTGAATAACCTGGTTATGAGACCTACAGTACAGAAGTGGCTATTTGCCTGTAAATAGCAAATGTTATATTCCACTGTTGTGTACCACACAGTTAAGGCAGACAATAAAAAAGATATTAGTGTAAAGTAAAATGAGTGCTTCTTTATGTAAGTGTGAGGCAAAACCAAGTGAGTACAGATCTGTAGCTCAGTTGTTGCAATATCCATTAGGTTACACTGCAAGCTTCCTGTTTCCGTGACACTTTCTTTGTGCTTTGACCAAGAACAAAGCTTAATATTTTCAACCATAATAAAACATACTAGGCCAAGGAGAGAATTTGAACTAAATGTGTGTTTACATACATAGTTGCCCAACTTTATTTAATTTGCGAAACTAAAGACGTTTTGGTAGTGGAGTTTGCTAGTTACATTGACAGAATGGTCCAATATCTGGAAGTCCATTGTGCTTCTTCAGCTTTGAGGAACATGTGTTTTATGGTAATCATATTCTCTTAGAATAATCAAGCAATAGCAACACTGCTGCCCACTCCATCTGCATCCAGAAATCTTCTACACTCATTTTAGCTTCATCCATAAAGCTCTGCTCATGCATATTTAATCAAATCTATTACTTACTTAGGGTTAAATTATAAAAGCCCGTCCTCCTTACATTTTTTATAATGTGCATGATTGGTATTGGCTTTGTACAGGACTAAAACGCACAAAACAAACAAAAGTGACAGAGTGGATTGATGGCGTCTCACAGTTCACACAATGAACATTATTTATGGTGAGCTCTTGTGGAGAAGATGGTACAGGACAAAGATTAGGTGTACACAACCATCTACTGCCACTCAGGTCAACACCAATGGCTCACAAAGTAAATACTTAATATTCATTTACTAGCTGGTTCACAAACAAAAGGTCAAGTCCTTTCGAGTCAACTACAACATTTATATGCATTTATTTGTTGTAAGTACATTTCCCTCAATAACACAATATTAATACAAAACAGAGCAAGTGTGTCTGACACATCCTCTCTAACCCTATGAAATCTATGCACGTCACCTTCCCCCAAATTAGCACCACAGGGACACCCCCTCAAGGCCCCTGTCTGCTGGCGGCAACTCTTTGGCATATCTGTACTGGGGAAAATATTTCGCACTGCATGAATTATTAAGTGTGGGGCCAGTGCTAAGCAGTGTGGAGATAGGCCAGTTATTCACAGCTCTTTTGGGACGGATGTGTTGGAAACGCAGACCCCTCGCCTATCAGACCATTTGTCAGAAGCAATAGACAATTTACAATGAGAGAATTTTTCAATTTATGCATTCTGCTGTCACTGCAATTTTCCATCTCAACTCACTTCACTCAACAAGCCCTTTCACCCTCAGCACTGCGTCTGCTCAGGGGCGTCATGTCCGCCTCTCCATCTGAGTTGTCCATGTGTGTGTGTGTGTGTGTGTGTGTGTGTGTGTGTACACTTAGATAACATAGGCAGAGGGACCTGAGGACTACTAAAGTAGAGAAGGGGGTGAGCTGAAACATCTGTCTATGACGTGTCATCATAAACAACTCAAAATATAGTTAAAAGGCAGAGCACTTAAGAACAAGAAGCAGGGAAGAAAGAGTTGATCATTAACAACACCACCCTAAAATGTGCAGTTGTTTTTTTTCTTTGTACATCTGGTCCTGGTCCTGAGGCTGAGGAAATAGCAGATATTCCATTCCCACACAGACACAGAGGGCATGAGGCTGGCATTTTAGCTTTAACTACTGAAGGTGGAGCAGCTGTCCAAACAGCCCAACTTTGTTATTATTCATAAAGCTTTGGTTAAAGAGGATGAACTACAGATGAGGCAGGGCTTAGGCTTCCAGTTCCACTCTAATGCTTAGTTTAAGAGATAGGAACATACACTCACCCAAGACAAAACAGGGGTAGGGTTTCAAAGCAGTTTGTTCCATCTGAACTAAACAAAACAATACAAAATAGCAGAAGCAGCTTTGTTGGTCACTGAAAGCAGTTTGACCTGTATAGCAGCCCAGTGTGAGCCTCTATCAGCGATGGCCTTTGAAAGACGGACACAGACGGCTTGCACTGAATGCAAGTTTGATGTGAAAGGCAGAGATGTTAGATAAATGTCCTCACAGCCAAGGCCTCTGCCCTCTTCCTGATGATGCATTCTTATAGTCAAATCCTCACTCCCCCTCCACACACATGCACACACAGTGCCAACAATCCCACTGAGGGCACCATTTGTTTCGGGACAAGGTGACCCTGTTGCCTAGGGGCCTGTGAACAAGCACAATGCGGGCCTCTCATCCCCACACACCCAGCTGGCTGTGCAGGACGGATGGCAGGTGGGGTGTGAGCGAGGGGCATCCAGCACGAACTACCCCCCGAGAGTGTCCCTTTCACACCCTACACAACGGAGAGCAATCCCTCCCTGTAACCCAGAGTCACACAGTCAACAGATGGAGGGCTATTGAGTGAAGGATCGCAGCGGCAGAGGCGGCTCCCCATCCAAACCAGCTGGAAGACAATGGGGCAGCAGGTCAAGAGTGCTGTCCGGTGGGAGAGAGAGAGTCGTACATACTTCCAGACTATACTATTCCACAGCATTTTGAACGGAGTCAGCTGGAAGTGGCATGTGAGCATTTAGACTTTTGACAGTTAGATTAGATCATTAATATATATTTTTTCTTTGTTATTTTAGAAATACAAAAGACACTATATTGACTTAAAACACACAAAGAAAGAAAAAATATGAATAATTGGACTAATTTCCTGAACACACATCCATTTGTGTAAATAATATTTCAATCCGACTTCGTGGTCAGATAGGGTTTGTCAAGAGCTTGTGCCACAAGATATCACAAGATGAAATTGCCACAAGACTGTGTGGAAAATGGTCTTGAAAAGATTTTTTGTTTACCGGTAGATTTGCCTTGGACAAGTTGAGAAGCAGTAGTTCCAAGAAGCAGTGCTACAATGAAATATAAAATTTGATCAATAAAAAATAGTGAGGGCAAAATTGCAAACTGAATAGTACAACGTATTTATTATAACTTACGTCCAAATCGCGTGTCAAGTCTGGTTTTGTGGAAATTGTTTCTTATCCCTATGGTCAAATTCTCCTAGCTCCAAAACCAATAGGGCACATTTAAGTGTAGCATTTTTACTATAAATAGCTGATAAGCTGACAGCTGGCTCCTAGACACTTATTCACCTAAATGGGAAGTATATCCATTCACCAGCAGTCTGAATATCACATAGCTCAACATGAGTCAATTAGATGCCTTGCTGCCTCACTGAACTTCCAAAGGCCAGCACATAGACACAGAGTACATGGACAGAGTATGCCAGAGTATGCCAGAGTATGCCAAAACACACCTAATCTTAAATTCTAAATTTTAGAAAATGTTTACCTTCTTTGAAATCAGCATGGAGAGCTTTTTCAAAAGGAGACACATTTTACACGACATAGAAATAACAACAAAAATACATTTGTACAAGGACAGTTCTGTGACACGTCTGTGCGATCTTCACACAAACACAGGAACATGAAATAAAGTAATTCTTTCATCTCAGTGATTTGAAATGTTAACCTACTGTGGATTATCCATCAAGAAAGGAAAAATTGAGATAATAACCACAGCTTATTTTGGAGAAAGGACAAATATGCTGCTAGACTGGAGAGTGATCAGGAGGTGTCTACGAGCTGTCCAGGTACACTTGCTTAAATTGCCTGTTTAGGGGATACATGATCCCCTTTTTAACATTTCGGAGTGGTTTCACAAGTACTTCTCAGTTTTCCGCAAACAAAACCATAGGGTTTGGCCCTTGGTTAAAACATTAATTGGAAAAAAATAAGGAAAATAAGAGATTATTTGTCTGCATTTGTGGATGAGTGGGCAATTTGCTTGTTTCTGTTTGAGTGTAAATCACTGTTAGAAAGTTTTTAGTGCAACAAAATGCATTTTATTTTGCCTGCAGTTGGTAGCTCACCGCTCAATTATGGCAGAATGTATTATCAACAAATGTCTTTCTCTCAGTCGTTGTTCCAATTGGTAGCACAGTGCTGTCACTAGAAATGGGGAAACAAAATGGAGAGCTGACTAAAAGAGAAGCCTTAAGTGACACTTAATTTGAGATACCCAAGTGTTCTCTTGGCTCCAGTAAACAGGATCCATCAAACTTTGCCTAGAGCTGGTATAGACTGCAGCTGTTTGTGTGCCCGAGAGGCTCTTACTTATCAAGAGGACTGATGAAGAACTTGTCCAGAGAGTTTCTTAAACACTAATGACAGACAAAAGTCTGGGTGGGATTTTGGTGCCAAGTCCATGTGTATGTTAATGCTGTGAACATGTCAGGAGCTAATGACAGCCTGAGAGAAGACAGGAGTAGGCTAAAACACAAGAGCAAACTCCAGCAGTGTGAGAAAAACAGTGAACAGCTGCTTTCTGTCTGCTCTCCTGGGCTTGTCCCTGGAGAGGCTCCAATGAAGTCCCTGATCCTGGTTTGAGGCTGACAGAGGGACGGGCTCATGCAGCTCTATGCCCCAGTGTCTGTGCCAGCAGGGAGGGAGGGCCCGGGGCTGGCAGTGGGGGGCACATCAAGGAGACTCTCTCCCAGTGGGTTCCTGTCAGTTCCGGGCCATTGCACCTCACTTGCTGGGATGTTATTAACACACACATACACACAGAGATATCCAAGCATGGCCAGATTACTTTTAATGGCAGCGCTAATGGTACATGTTGTCTAAATGTACTCTTGGCTTAAAGTGTTTACACAAATCATTGTTGGTAAAATGACTAAAGTTAGAGTTCAGACAAAAGACCTGATCAAATTCAATTAGCGCAGTGACACAGGGCTGATGTGACCATGGCGACCACAGAGCTCAGGGACCTGTAGACTACAGATTGTTTGGGACACGGAGAGTGGCAGAACGCCCCAGTGAGTTCAGATCTACAGATGTTGCCTTGGGACCCACTGACTGACTACACTGACAGCTGGGCAGCTGTTCTATACATGCAGCCACAGAAGCATGCCACAGAAATGAGGAGGGGTTTACTGGAGGAAGTTCCCAGGACATGCAAAGCTGTCACTTTTTGCAGTGGTGCATGGATAAGGAAAGATGGCACAGAACAGGATTGCACAGATGGGTAAATATTTAACAGAGCAAATACTTTTTTTAACACAACAAATACTCTCTTTTATAAAGATTTACATGATGGATGAGAGTATTCAGTACGTACGTACACACACGCACGCACACACACACACACTTTAAACTTAGCTATATTAAATGCTGTCACTTGCTGTACAAAGACATGGTAAATCACTAGTTCAACAGCTTGGATTGATGCCAATCTCCTCTGCTTAAAAATCTCACACATCAGGAGCCAGTCAGCCAATCCATTATGCCACAGAGGTCAGCAATTTGTTCAACTCCATAAAAATGTTAATAAAACTAAGAGCATACAAGGAAAAATCTTCAAGTCATCTTTTGTCCCTCAAAATATACATTTGAAAGCAACAATCTGAGCAGAGTGCAGGTCAGGTTGTAGTGGGACAATAATGCCTTCAATGTAATCCTGGAAACGATAAAGAAACCATAGACACTGTGATCACACAGTATAGTGATTACAGACGCCCCACTCTTAACAAGATTATTATTATTATTGTTGTTATTATTATTATTGTTATTGTTGTTATTATTATTATTATTATACACAAAATACTTTATATACATAATTATCAAAATATTACAATTATATAAAATTCCGGCATACAAGTCTGACATGGGAACATATCTTTGAGCATCCATTGCTTGAACTTCAGTGTCTGGCCTGGCCTGGTACTAACCCTCTCTCTCCTCCGCCACTTTCCCTCGCTTGCCCCTCCGTCTCTCCGTCCGAATACAAACAGAGATAAAGAACGCAGCAATCGCTCTTGACACACAAATAGGTTAACACAATAAAGCCGGCTTTGCCTGGCTCACTCAAGGGAGGAAAGCAATTCCAGCAGCAGGCAGGAGGTAATAAAACAGAGCAGTGTGTGTGTCGCCGTGTGTGTGTTCATATATGTCCTCATGTCAGCGCTCCTATGTTTTTATGTGTGAGCCTAGCCAGGCACACTAAGATCTTTGGCCATAGGGCACAATATCCTACAGATGTCTAACTCTTTCATGATGGAAATAATAACAGGGACCTGAAAAGATTCTATGCATTTCCTCTATTTAAACTGAGGAAATGGAGGCTTTATAGTCAAAGTACAAATAGAACAATAATGGTTTACCTATGGGATGCATAGATTGCGGCTATTGTAAATAGGACTGGTTAAAATTCCACAAACAGAATGAGTTTTATCTGCAACTCTTCTGCTTACTCCGGCAAATGCTGACAGGGCTAGCAATAAATGATAAAATCTCCCGTTTTATTGAATGGTGTAGCATTAGCGCTGAACTCAGGAAAATGGTGATGTGGCTTGTGCAATTACTATCCGGACGAGACAACATTGTTTTCTCCAGTCAGTGAAAATTTCATTACCTCACAGCAGCCACCTTAGGATTGGGTAATAGCCTCTTTTTGTCACAGACACAAACCATCTGGGTAGGTGTGACACCCCATAAGTGTTTTCCATTTGCAACAATATGCAGCCAGACAGTGAGTGTGAGGGAAGTGGTCACCATTACGTGCATTGTTATTCAATGATATGGAAGAATTGAATTGAGAAACTACAGTCGATAGCCAATTCTTGCACAGACAGTTGGATAAACAAATGCAATGAACCTTGATAGGCCTGTACTTCTGTTAGGACTCTCCTGAGGCTTTTTAGTCAGATGACGCAGGCTACTCATGGTTCATCTATTAAATGTCAATAAACACGGACAAGGCTGGCACATATCCTGACCTCATCACAAGCCCCAATTAAAGTTTCCCACATGTGTCTAAAGACAGGCGAGTGTGAACCAGCCTAATCCCATGCTACTGCCCAGTCCCTCCAATCAGGTAATCAAACAGCAAAGATGTAAGTGCTGCTTATTGTCAACAGGGAATAAATTACCTAAGCATGAAGAGAAAACGTCTTATCTGTCTGATGTATTTCCTGCTTCTGCTGAAAGCTACAAAGCCCGAGGGAGAGCAGTCGACCAAAATGCAGGAGATAGAGATTAGGATGATGTGCGGTTCCTTGTTCCATTAAAGTTTGATCTTCCTCAATAGCCGAGGAGAATCAGATATCTCCCATTCAAGATTAAAGTACAGCGGCATAGAGGGAGAGATTAATCAGAGGCCTGCATGAGATAAAAAAAAAAAAACCTTGCTTCTGGCATGGAAAACAGTAGCAATAAAGAGTTCAGCTGATAATATGAAACATGGCCGGCACAATAGCAAATCAAACAGTGCATATACGGGTCTACAGAATAAATCAAAGTGCTGGCGAGGCTGCTGGTTGTGGCTGGAGCAGAGGGCTGATCAGATAGTAAGCACTGCCTTGGTTTTATTACAGCTTCAGGTTGGAGAGGGCACAGAGAATTTTCCTGTGTTACTCTGTGTCGCCAGCCTCGCTCTCCCTCTCGGCCGCCTCCACCTCTACTTCAGATCAATGGCGCTGGGGTGATTTCACAGCAGCCTGCACTGTCACCCAGAACAAATCAATGTGACCATGAGGAAGGCAAGAGCGGCATTGTTTTTAAGGGGAGCAAATTTGCTGTTGGAAAGCTTGTCAAATTTGCTTTATTCTTCTTCAAGTCTCCGTCCAAGAACTGTTTGGGTGAAGAAGAAAAAAAGCATGTCTCCTTTCTTCACTTTTCCAGCTGGATCAAAGCCAACTATAAACCGCTTAGTGCTCGTCATAACAGTGCATTACTCATTAACTACACAGACACTCATGTTTACTATGTATCCAAGGGGGAAAATGGACCCTAACCAGTTATAATGCAAGGCTATACATTAAACAAGAGGTAACGTGAAGTCGACAGTAGTTTAAGAGGCTGAGTGGGAGGTGGAGATGGTGGCAGCATGTCATGTCAGTAAGTGGCTGGTCAAAACCGGTTTGTTTGAGGAGCGGACACTGGC
Source organism: Eucyclogobius newberryi (assembly GCF_026437365.1). Classification (NCBI taxonomy): domain Eukaryota; kingdom Metazoa; phylum Chordata; class Actinopteri; order Gobiiformes; family Gobiidae; genus Eucyclogobius; species Eucyclogobius newberryi. The sequence continues at coordinate 18,318,071 of NW_027316278.1, forward strand.
TGTCACATAAACACAGCACGCTAACTAAATATGAAGCTTTGCAGCCACAGAAACGTGTGCTTTCTGTAATATGCAGAACCTACATGCATGTTCTTGTTCTGATAACACAGGTGACGAACATCAGCAACTCTACATCACACAGCTCTGCCTCTGGAAACACTTGTTTAACAAGCAACTATTTAAATTTTAACATGTTGGTTTACATCTCACAAATGTTATTGTACAATACATCAGATACTTGCTGTGTACCATACAGTGCGTTACTGTCAGTTGTCAGAAAGTTTTTACTTTTTCACCAATTTATTTATTTATCAACTTTTATTTAACCAGATGAGAAACCCATTGAGATCAAAACCTCTTTTACAAGTGTGACCTGGGGGTCACTAAAACCACCTGACATGAAACAAGGCTAACTGCTTCATGATGCTGGGTGCTGATGGCCAAGAGAAAACACACACGGACAAGTAACATACAGACAGGAATTTAAGGGAATATCAGGTTGATTTGCTATGAACAGAAAAGGCTACATCCTTTGTAGTATATGAAAAATATTAAAAAGTGACTCCTTACTCGAATGAGAAGTTTGATCAAACATCTAATGAGCTGTATTTGTAGATGCTTTTGAATAAAAAAATAAATAAAACTCTGGGCGAGTTTTTCAAATATCTTGACAGGAGGAAGAAAACCGATAATGTTCTAATGAATAAAAAATGTGTTTTCATAATCATAGTCTACAATGTAACTTAAAAACTACCATTTCAATACTAAAAAATGTATAATCTTCTAAAGATTTTACCACATCAGGGGTTATGAGTTTAACTCAAACCAGCATATTACGAGCTAAATTTTGCTCCTGCCTGAGGAAGGCGTGGAGACAATTTAAACAGGGATTAAAAAAGATTAATACATGCTACAGGAAATTAAACTTCAGTATTCATGAGCTGAGCCCCTTCAGACAGGAACTTTAATAAGAAAAAGTGATCTGATCTGTTCAATAGACTCACAGCAGTAAAATACTGTGTTTAAGAGTTCTCTCTGAAATGGATTATCGGAAGAGCATCCATGAAACAACACAAGGTGTATAAGAAATATACATAGCTTTATGTGGATACTTTACCTTTCATAGACTAGATGAGATGTGAGTAGAGTACAAAACTCAGTCAAAGGTCTAACTTTTTAGAGAACAATTTAAAAGAAGAAAAGAAAACAAAAAGGAGAAAAGGCTAAATAAGAACTCTAAAACATAATTCACTGACCCAGATATTAAAGCCTTTCACTGTGCAGTTCTCCCCGACTTGTCCAACCTTCATGTTGAGTTAAGGCAAGCATTATGCTGGGTAGACTATTTGTTTAGGTGAGGAGCAGCCGCAGAGCTAATATGAGCACAATTTGCTCAGCAGGTCATAGGCGCAGAGTGGAAGAAGTAAATGAGGCAGTTCTGCCCCCTCGGGTGCAGCCCCTGCCTCATACATCACTGGATGTTTTATTCAATAGAGCCATGGAGGCTCTATGGCAGGTGCCCTTACTGTGGGGGCGCCTGGGCTGCTGTAGGAGCCCATATTACATTCAGTAAGCTGCCCGTCTGCTGCTGCCTGGGGAGAGCGACTGGGCTGTAGAGAAAGATGAATTCTGAGGATGCTTGTAGTCTAATGATAAAACATACTGTGCAGCTTTACTGCTCACTCAGCATAATGTGCAGCCTCATTTACGTGCAGCAAAAGAGATGGCGCTAAATGCACCTCAGCAAGCACCAGCACAAAGTTCAACCACCTCGACTTTATCTTCAAACGGACTCTACACGGTCAGACTTAGATTATCTCCGCAGCACAAGACAAATGTGCAGGACAATTCACGTCGTTAAGCCCAAACATCGTCACTGATCCCAGAACAAAGGCAAAAGTTGAACCACTTTGCGCACACGTCCTCGTGAGTTTTAATCGCGACGTGCAGCGTGCCATACGGACCGTTCAAGTCATTAACACTCCGGAGAGAGAATTCACTAATTGTAGCAGACAATAAACGACCCCCACAGAAGCGACGCGCGGAAGCGACGCTACTAGAGACAATCACGCCTTTCCCCTTGTAGCCGCACTCTGCTGGTGCCGGGCTGTGCCTGCGGTGCAATCCCCGCGACAATACGTTTCATTGCACGCCGTACTTGAAAAGACTAAACAGTTCCTATTGCCATGCGAGAGGAGCTCTAACAAGTCGATTTTACAACACTTCCTTTAGTGTGGGTCACTCAGACTGACAAAGACGTTAAATCCGAGGCATCATTAAGAGAACAACATCATGGGAATATCAGGCGCTTCATCGTCTAGAGCTCGTTCACCAAAGGGTCGATTCTGACGCCACATGTTTCATGGTCAAAACTCAAAAACCGTTTGATTAAAAAGACAATCAAATATTAATAGAAGATTTACCATAAATTGCTCCGTGGTGCAGGCTAAAACTCCATGCAGGTGGGAGCGTTCACTGATCCCTCTGCCTCATATTGTGTGGTCCAGATTAAAGGAGATGCATTCTACAATCCAAAGGGTTTGAATCAAACGTTGATCAAGTTTATTCTCCTTTTCCGGTGATATGCAAATGGAACTGGAAACCTGCGAATTAGATTCCACTATAGCCTCGCATGCAAAGTTAATAAGCTTTGCCTTTTTTGTCTACATTTGGTTCCCAATTTGTGACGAGGGCACAAGTGCGAGTCCGTAATTTCAGATCTCTCTCGGTGCGCGCACGGTCTTCATCTCAGGAAGAAAGTGAAAGGTCTTTGGGATCTTCTTCAATAATATTCCAAAAGCCCAGCTTTTACGCACGGATAAGTGGCCCATCTGCTTTGTCAGATGAGATAAACCGCATTTGACATAAAAGACGCGGAGTAGTGACTGTACCCTGAAACCAAAGCTGGGCCAGAGCCTGTGAAATCCTCAAGTAAAAATCCCGGAGTAGCTTCTTCCTCCTGGCTCCGCACTTTCCTCTCCGTGGTGTCAGCGGCCCGCAGAGACGCCTGGACCCGGGGTGATGCACTGAGGCTGGCGTGGAGCTCGACAGGAGCAACTCCGACACTCTGGGCTCGTTGTTCGGATAAGTGGACAATGATGTGAGCAGCTAGCTCCAGCGGCCAGCTCCGGGATGCGGTCCTGCCCTCGCGCTGAGCTGCCGAGACTGACAATAACCCGGAACGCTGCAGACTGTCAGCTCGCGCAGACCGCCCACCGACCAATCAGCGCGCTCGGGGAATAGAAACATTCCCACGGGTTGGCCAATCATGTCTAAGTGAAGGCTGTTACCATAGAGATGATCGGCGTCTGTGCGTCTGAAACCACGTTGTTTGTTCGCGGAAGCAAAATAAGGGGGTAAAAATGGTTTGATGATGTGACAGGAAAAAGATAAGTATGTGTGGTCATTCATGTCTATTATTATTCTAGGTGTAGCTCAAGGTTATGGATCTTATCTTTTTCTTCTTTTTTTTACCCAAAAAAAGGGTTAGGGTTTTTCTTTTGCAGAATAAAAAGTTTCCTCTTCACTTCAAAACCCTTTTGTCCATGTCTTGAATGGATATAGATTAGGGTGACCAGAATATCAAAATTAAAAACTGACACACCCGGGTTAGGATCTGGGGTAATAATAAAATTGTAATAAGCGTGAGTAATTCAGTACATTTTTATGCACTCAGTCCAGTCTTGGTTTATTCACACCTCTTTCATGGCTCTGTTGTGGGTCATATATAATCAAAGAGACTTCAATCAGTGGAACTGAAAAAAAAATTGTGTGTTGTGTGGGAAACGACTATATTTTCACTTATATTCACTATATTCACACTTTTTTACTAAAGGTAGGTATCAAAGTGGTCAAAAACCAGGACAACTGGAACATGTCTTGTATAAAACTGTGACAAATCAATGGTTTTGTATACATCTGCTGTTGGACTGTCTCAGGTAAATAGAGACGTCTGGTCACCCTAGATATAAGTCCATGTATTTACGGGCTTCAGCTTCCTGTTTACAATTGATCATTTGAGGACCTCTGCCTCTACAAAAGATATATTTAGTTTTTAGGCATTTTTTATCAGACCCTCAGACAATTCCCCAATAAGTTCAACTCAAACTTTTCATAAACTTACCCTTAATTTAAGCTTACTTCAATTCATCACATTTTTCAAACTTGTACCCACCACCAAAATCCAAATTTCACGTGGCATGTTCGTGTTGAAACTTCTTCTTTGACAATGTATGACATTGCCTATTAGAACTTTTTTCACAAACGTTTCTTTTACCAAATAAGACATCAGCACACAGTCCACCATGGCTGAAGTTCTTGAGTTCTTTTGGAGTGTGTGTACTTGGAGCCAGGATACACAAAGGCAGTACAAGCAATCACACATCATGGACTCTCATAATAAGCTGACGCTGGGAAGTGGGTGATGCAGCACTCAGCTTATGCCAGCGCTGATAAGAGCCTGAAAGTATTACCTCGGTCTGGCAGGCCGCTCCAAGAAATCCATCCTGCGCCAGGTCATCAATTCTGCCCTATCTGATCGCTCACCAATCCCTGGCAGCTCCATGTCGCTGTCCTGTCTTCTGCCTTTGAAATACTCTCTCTGACTTACACATTTATGTCATTGTTTCAGCATTTTTAGAGCACAGACCAACTAGCTGCACAGCTGAATTGGCCTGTGAAGCATACATTAAAAGCCTGCAGAGCTCAATCTTATCAGCTTTACACTGTGTGGCATAGTTAATCAAACGGACCAACAAATAATTGAAAAATACCCAAAGCAGTGCAAAGCGCAGATGAGGCAGGCAGGCAAATGAGCCATTTGATTAGCTGATAAGCAGATGACTCAACAAACATTCGAGGGATGTTTACCGAGGTTTGATTAGCGCACGCCCAATACACTGGAGATTGGACATAAATACATTCTGAAAACACTCAGCTGTTGCAATCCCCCAAGCAGCATGAGGGCACATAAAAACAATGAATTATTTATGGGAAAGGCACAGAAAATATCACAGTGGATAATTTTCCGTGGGCTATATGAAATGCCACTTTTCAAAATAATATGTCTTGCATTTTCCAGAGGCGATTCAAAGTGAGAAGCCAGGAGATTGGATATGAGAATATACTGTGCTGCCAAGAAACCTAAAGACCAATCAGGCATAGCATTAAGAGTAACTGCCTGTTAATGTCGGTTGTGATGTTGTTAGTGCATGGCTACAATAGAGCCCCGTACTAAACAAAACTGGGATGCTCGGTGCACATCTGAACCAGCAATACCACTTTAAACTAAGTAGTTTGAGTATAGAAGTGAAGAACAAGGAGTGTTTTACAGTGACCTCTGCCAAATCCCCTGCAACTTTTCCAAAAGATATCCAGTTTAAGAGCACACTGACCCACACCAATCACCACGACACTCTCACATCGCCTGTCAGTGGTTATGATGTTATGCCAGAGTGGTATAAGCATCCCACTATAACACGCTTTTCCTACAGAATATGATCTCTAGTTTAAAATGACGTATTTTTGTTGAGTGCACTATCAAGCCCTTGGCCAATAATGGTTTCAAGTTGCCTTTAAGCCCAGCTCCTGTAAAAAGCACTTCAGTTTGGTTGGAGCTTCTCATAAATAAAGTTTAAAGGAAACAGTATACCCTCATTCCCGGAGCTAACATCAGTCTCCCTTCAAAACTGAGAGACGTGCGCTGCTACGATTTGTTCCTCAAAGTGAACTCGGTTAAATTGAGCAAAGTTCAAGTCTCCACAAACAGCAAAGTAACAGGGCAAAAAATCAATAGCGGCAGAGGCATGGAAATAGAGATAGCATTGATTTATCTGCCATTGATTGGTGAGGATCGCTGCATTGTGCCCCCGGAGTGAAATGCATGCTGTCTGCCAACTGATGGGGATGAATCTGAAAAGGTGTCAAGTGGTTAGAGGACACGGGGGAGGAGTGAGGGGCACACAGATGTGGTAGGAGATGATGGAGCAAGGGCCTAAAGGATCAGACAGAATAAGGCGTTAGATGAAAAAACTTGATAAGAGGAGATTATGTTGCAGTGAGCTATGCCAGGGTGACTCTCCGACGGGCCACTGTGTTAAATGTCTTTGACAGAGGCAATAAAAAAGATCACAGCACTGACAGCAGTTGGCAAAGGGCCTCAAGCTTCATCCATCAAGCAAAATTAGCTCTGATGTGCGGAGGAGTTTAGTTATCTTTAACAAAGCTGGCCTTCGATTGGACTGTTGGACATCTTTGTTGAAGGATTGGCATATGTGTCATTTGTAATATAGTAAATAAGTGTGATTGCTGTGTCTCTGGAGACTTTGCGCTGAGAGCCAAATGCTGTGGAGACAGGAAGCGGCAGGACAAAGATCAGAGGGCAGAGCAGCCAAAGTTACTGCTCAACTTTGCTCTCTTTACAACATCGGTCTGTCTCTTCTCTGGCAGCTGGCAACCTCCCATCTTTACAGGAACTGAGCTGCGTCCTCTATTGCACCATATAGACTGTGGAGCAAGGCTTACAAAACGTTGGTTCTTGGCAAACAGACAATTAAAAAGAGACATCTTGCAGCACTGGGTCCAACGCATACTTGACTTTGTGCAACTTTGATTAAAAATAACACAACAAAGAGCATAAAAGATGCTTATGTTGTGGCAACTTTAAAACTAAAATAAAACAATTAATATCCTCTAATCTCATTATGTTGTCAAAGTGTCAAGTGACAGTGTTAGCTTGCTTTGTTCCATCCTTTGAAAGAGCAGCTGCTTTGGGCAGGTCTGCCAGAAACACAGCCATCTTCCTGTTGTTGGAGAGCCTCACATGTCATACAGACCTCTTTGTACACAAAGCACTGTAAGGTGTCCACTGGTGTGAGTGACAGGTGAGGCCAGGCCATTCAATACACTTCAAGCTAGGGAAGGAGGCCCCTTTAAAGCCAATGCACAGGACATAGACACAGAAGGAACACAGCATTAAATGTGAGGATCTCTGATATGACTTACAACAGTTAGGGATGGGACTGTTATTTCAGCACAAACTGATTTCACAGCCTCACAGTTCTGCTTCACTGCAGTGACACAATAGATGAAAGCAGAAAGGGGAAGGCAGTTAAAATGTCATGTTGTCTTGTTGGTGTGTAGTAGAAAAAGCTTCAGTTGTAGTCATCTGGACTCAGTTTGAAAAAATAGACGTTTCGACTCTCATCCAAGAGTCATTGTCAATAAAAGAATTTAGATCGAGAACTCCGATATTGATACTGTTCTGTGGTAAGACCCGCCCATTGGGAGGAGCCTTCCTGAAGTAGAAAGAGTTGTTTGTTTGTTGGTGTGGTGATGATGGACACTATTATTTCATGATGAAACTGCATGATGGGCTTTTTCAAATTTTGAAAGTATTTTACATGCTCATTTCAACATATCTGTGATCATCCTAAAACATGCCAATTAATACTCCTTTACCACAATATCTTACTGTTATTCCACAGTCAGATACTATACAATTACATTTATTGCATATTGAAGAGGTGGGATTTTCTCATTTTCTCATTTAATGTCATTCAGCAGTTGGTTGAGCATGTTCCTCCATCTCAGTCATTCAGGCTCCAGTGGACAAAGGGACCATCATCCTCTGCTCTGCGCACTGCTCAACTCGCCCCAATTTTGCACCTCCGCTCACAAGTGATAGAGCACTATCAATCCTGACAGCTCCCCCAAGCCACGTTTGAGGCACCTACTCCTCAAACACACATAATGTTGACTCAGTGCCCTTACACGTTTAGACTCTTTTGTTCTTCTAGTTTTGAAAAACAGCAGTGTAAAATTCCATGTGCTATACCTCATTTTAGTGTTGATGTAGTCATTACTGGCAATTCTCAGTGATGAGTGTTTGAGTCTGGACTAGTAGAGCCTAATCTAATTCAATTGTGTTTTTATTGATTCAAACAGCGGGCTTAATATATATTACAAGGGATTGTACACAAACTTCAGGCCTGTTTCTATGACTGATTCTACTCTTAAGTTTCACAAACAAAGGTGGAACAAATCCTATAAACTAAGAATCTGTGGATACATCCACAGGGAGGACAATGGCATATAGTTTGTCCCTAGTTCCATTGTTGGCTTGTGTTTAATTTGAAAAACAGACAGCTAATCACATTAGAGACAACCTCTCCACAATACTTGAGCACTGCTTCTCCTGAAAGTAATCACTGCGCACTGCGATCTGTCTCATTGGATACCAAGTCCAATTACTTAAAGCCAAACAAAGTGCTGTTGATGCCACGGAGTCATTATCTGGAAATACAAAGACATTTTTACAAGGAACATTAACACTTCTGAAAGTACAATAATTACAGTATGGTCAGATGAAAAAGGATAAGCAGACATACATACATCTCGATGGCAAAATACTAGTAAAAATGAAGACTTTGGACACCAAATGATCAAGCAGGTTAAACGCCTGTGTTGGAAGCTCGTTAACAATCCCAGCAGGACTTCGGAGCTCAAAGCACACAGTATGAACAAGATCAGAGAAAACTCTGGAAAGCAAGGGCAAAGATTTTAAACATGCAGTCACCTCACGAGGGATGCAACCAGCCGAAATAAGCAGCATGCAATTAGCCCGTGTTAGAGGTGGCTTTGTAAAATTAAATAGCCCGTTTCCTATTCCAGCGTTACATAATTGACTTTCAGAGTGATTTGGTGTAAAAAGGAGGCAGTGAATGAGCTTTTAGTCAAATCCAGGTGTTCATTTACATGTGGCATAGTGGTTAAAAAAGGTCTGCAGACTTAGGCAGAGGTGAACACTTGTTTTGTGGATGCTGGACTGGATTTTAACAAGGCTTTGACCTCTGTCGGACTTGGCACACCGCATCATTCTTTACCTTCATCATGCTTCAGTTCATTCAACCTGGCTCATTTCTATGTTGCGCCACCGCTGCCTTCAACCTTTGACTCCCCCACAGCTCTAAATCTTCTTTTGTTTCAAGAGAGGATCCGGCTACATTATTTAATATTCATATTTCTATCGTCATCATTCTTCCCAGCTCAACTATGACCTCTAAAACGCTGCCTTTCTTTTGCCTGGTGAATTATTATCCCATCTACTGTGAGACCTTGCCAATCTATTAATCTAACTTGCCATTTACTGTCTTTTCTGGCAGTGCTGTTAAAGGTTGGCTGCCTCTTCTTTCTCTCGATCTGTCAGTCAGTCTTTGTGTGCAAATCACACATCTCTCGCCCAGACTCAATTATTCAGTATAGATGCCATTTGTTTCACAGTTGGCAATAGCAATTGTATGCACTCTGCTTTCTAATCGTAAACCCATAACCTCTTCTAATGCAAATCATCACAATTTCTGCATGTGTATTTTTGTCTTTTCCTTCATATTAGCAACCTTCTGTGTGAGAAAAGGCTTTTTAGAAGCTGTTGTCTCTGGGGGCTGCGCTCACATGTGGAAATCAATTTGTCGAGACGAGCTTTTCTTGTGAGTGGTGCCATTAGTATTTGCTAATATCAGTGGGATATGGGTTGTGAGGTATTTGCACCTGTGACCTTACAGCTTTTAAATGGCTACATCTCAAATGTTAACATCTCTTGCAACAAGTAATCTTAGTAACATGCACAACAAAATTGAAAATCCTTGAAGAAATTATAGACAAAAAATATGAGTTTATTAGTTAAATAGTGCAGTGCTGTGAGGAACTATTTCAGATTTCTGAAAGTTGAGTTGTCGAATTTCATTCACAGTTGTACAATATCTGTGATAATTTCCATATGAGAAAAGTAACAATAAAAAAAAAAAAAAACTTGAGATTTTAGTGTTGATTGACATTATATTATTTGACATAACTGACATATTTGAAGTGTCAAGTCTACCCAACAAAATAGTATGTTTTTCCTTGGTTATAAAAATGGTCTCAAAAAGGCACAACATATACCTAATGTGAAGGGGCCATGAGTTGGTTTTAATCCTCTAAAACACCTCTAAAGTACAGAATGAAAATAATTAAGTTGAAAAAGCAGGGTCAGACCCTTTTTAAAGCAGTGTGACAGTCAGATTTAAGATCAAGTACAAGAACATCCCCCAAAGAGCTTTGTTCCGCATCCATTCATTTCAGAGATTTAACCATTTTTACAAAACTGGTAAAAAAATATAAAAAAATAACACTTTCTTTTAGTGAATATAAGCTTTGAGGAGAATAAGCCACCAGACATTTCAAATTGTGAACCCTGGTTAAAATTGATCAAAAATCATTAGAAAAAATAAATCAAAATTCATTGAAAGGTCTCAAGATTAAAAACGATCTTAAGTTACTCTTTTTGTTGGCTGAGCTGTTTGATGTCCAGAGAAAGTTATATATTATGTATATACATATATATATATATATATATATATATATATATATATATATATATAGATAGATAGATAGATATAGATATAGATATATATACTGTATTTTTTTTAAGGATTGGGAAATAGGGCCAGGATAATGACATTCAAAGGTCTAACAATACAAAGAGGAAACGGCAATGACTGGTCTAGCAAATGAAAACCACAAGAGCACTTGTGTGTGTGCACCAGAGATCCTCACAGGGCATTCTCTTCCCGTGGCCTCAGAGCACCCTTCCTCCTAATGGAAGGGAAGCAGAACAGATGGGACACAAATTGCACTTTCATACACCTCAAGGTTCAAGGCAATTTCCCCCGTGCGCCTGTGAACTTCTCGAATTGCCTCTCCAGCCTTTGAGCTTTTCACTCTTCAAAGGGGTTTGGGTTTGCTCAGCGGCCGGGCTCAGACACACAGTAAAACATTCTCACTCTAACATGTGAACGCATACCCGGCCTCAAAGCACATCGGACAGTATGTGTTGTTGCCATTTGGTGTTTTAATAACCACATTAATGACAATAAAAGCTGTACCTTGTATAAAGGGCATTACATAGAGTCAGAGCTCGTGCAGTGTTGTCCTGTTCCTTAATTGGGCCGTCATTTTGGAGTTTTCAGCATCTCTGATTGGCAACTCTCTAAAGGTGTTTGTGGCGTGTACAGGGCTGTGGAGGGGCCAGTAGCATCCATGGGGTCGCAGTGCCCGAGCCCCATTTCTCATGTTCTGTGGTTGACCATGAGATTGCCACTGCTGTCTTTAAATCTGCTCCCAATACTATATTGTAAATAAAACTTTGTTTTGTTTTGTGTACATTGTTATACCTGTCTTTGGCCTGTGTTTTGTCAGACCTTAACTGTTTTAAATTGAGTTGTGCTACCCTTTTACTATTTATTTTTTACAAATAAAAGAACAAAAACAAACACAAAACAAACAAACAAACAAACCCACAAAAACAACTAGACTTGTTCATGTTGTGGAGGGAGAGGGGAGGCGTTCTACTACTAACGCCTGTGGGTCATCTAGACCCGAAGATAGCACGAGGGCTATAAAGGGGTCCTTAACCTCCCCAGCATACATACAAATGCAAAAAATATTATAGTCAGTACTTTTGAGTTTTGCTCCTTGACTTGATTGAGTATTTGTTCACTGACATAAAACCACCGCAAAAAACTAGACACACCAAAAGGACATAGGACTTTCTATTTCTTTTACTTGATGGTATGAGTTGAATGGTGCCAACATCAGAGGAGGCAATACTTACATATTATTTACTACCCCATTAACAAACAAACGTCACAAGCTATTTAACTACATATTGCTGAACCAGAATATCATCAATCATCATTCAGCAACCACTTTTAACAAATATTATGCACATATTTAGAGTAAGGACAAAGCAGGGGGCATGTTTTTGTCCAAAACATCTTTCATTTCTGGCCTTTGTTCGACCCAACAACAGAGTAGTAGCCTTGCATGCTGCATACCAACCAAGGGGTTAGCCGTGTCCCCAAAGCAATTATAGCCAATTGTGGCGCTAGTTAGCAATTAGCGGCATAAATGTAATAAGTCTGTCGTTGCTGTGGAGACCAAATTTTTCGATGATACCTGTGGAAATGAAGAGCCCTCTAAAAATATGGCAGTGTTTTTCAACAGATGGAGGCAGTCCAGTTTCATTTAGTACAATAATCACTTTAGTTTATTAATATTGCATGTAATTAGTTGTTTTCAGGTGGAAAAAGCTTTTAAGCCACAGCATAATTGATAAATGTAACCTGTAGAGAATGCTAACTATAAGATGAACGGTAATATGTGCAAATGGACATATGGTGTGGGTGGTTCCTAGCATCTACTTTGAATCATCATAACTGTTTCTAAGGTTTGATATATTAACTAATGCATTGTTTTGTATTTTGAACAAACAGTGTTCACCCAGCTTCTGTGTTTTTGTCTCAGCAGTAGTTATTAGGATGTTCATGTACTAGTGCTTTTGTTCTTTCAGGGCCAGCACTGTAACAAAACAAAAGACACAGGTAAGCAGTATAATGGATCAAAAGCTACAGCTTACATATTCCACATTCAATTTGATCAATGTTTAGTTTAGACATCTGTTTCCTATTCCTGTGCTATTAAGAAAGTGTCAGTGCAAACAGGAAAATATGTATTTGATAGGGACAGATCCACCAAACATAATGTAGCTTGCCATGTTGATGTTGCAGGTATCACAACTTTGTCTAATTTGCTACACCAGAGGAGGTCCGACCAGATTTCACTAAAGGCAACATTGACTAGGTTTAGTAACTTAAAAAGCAATAAATACAGTGGGTATAGCATTATGGCCAAATATAGTTACTCCCCTCAGCCCTTATACACAGACGTTACACATGATCACACTGTTAGGGTGGCAGTAGCTCAGTGGTAGAGTGCTTGACTCTTGCCTTGGTAGAGCAGTTAGATCCATTTACTAGTCAGGGCCGGCCCCAGCACATTTGGTGCCCTAGGCGACCAAAAAAGGACCAGTTCTACAGGAAAATACTACTTTATTTAGAGTACAAAGTGCATCAAGAGTGCAAAGTGCATAACAAGAATAAAAACAAACAAACAACTGGCAAAAAACAATAGTAATAACAACAAACAATAAACAAATAACAATATTAGCAATAATTAAATAATCAAATAAATACAAACAATATAATATGTAAAATAAACAAATTTAAGGAAAACTACAAACTAACACTATAAAACTACGAACTAATTACATCAAGGGTTACAGTGCAGTTTTTCTGGCCTTCCTCCCTGCAAAGTCATTAATGACATCATTGTACGAAATCTGACTACCAACCTCATGGTTTAGCCAGACCAGTGAGGCGTTCTTGGGCCATGCTTGACCTCAGGTAAATCTTCAGCAGTTTCAGTTTGGAAAAACTCCTCTCAGAATACGTAACACACTGCTTTCGATTTTTCAATTTTCTCCTTTCGTTATACTTATTTGTCAATTCCAAAATAGTGTTTGGATACATAGAAGGGGGCGCAAAAAAAATTACAAAAAAAAAAAAATTACAAAAAAAAAAAAAAATTACAAAAAAAAAAAAAAATTACAAAAAAAAAAAAAAATCCAGAGGGGATCCACAGGATCTCCACAAGGCTACGTACTTTCTACCCTACTCTTCTCCCTATACACAAACTGCTGCACCTCCAGCCACAACTCCGTAAAACTGATCAAGTTTACAACACCACCCTCATCGGGCTCATCTCGGAGTCTCGGAGTCAGAGTCCGTCTACAGGAGGGAGGAGGACCGGCTGGAGTCCTGGTGCAGTGGTAACAACCTGGAGTTCAAAACCCAGAAGACAGTGGACAGACTCCCCCATCACCACCGTGGACTTTTTCCACTTTCTCAGCTCCAGCATCACTCAGGATCTCAAGTTTGAGCCCACCCTCATCAAGAAGGGCCAGCAGAGGATGTACTTCCTGCGGCAGCAGAGGAAAGCCAATCTGACAGCGGAGATGATGGTGCAGTTGAGTCCATCCTCACCTCCTCCATCACCATGTGGAACGCTGGAGCCACAGCCAGGGACAACAGAGACTACAGCGCATTGTGTGCTCTGCTGAGAAGGTGATCGGCTGCAGACTTCCAGTTCGGCAGGTCGGATCACAGCCAACCCTTCTCACCCTGAACATGGACTATTTGAGCCGCTCCCCACAAGAACCGTTTCTTTCCCTCTGCTGTTGGACTCATAAATACCTGCCACATTAACTATTATTCAAACCAATAACTATTCATAGCACTGCTCATTTTTTTTCATACCAACTGTAAATTGTGTACATAGTCAGCCCAAGTCAATTAAATTTTATCTGTAAATTAAAAATGTTGTGCATGAGTTTTTTGATTTATTTTGCTACTATTATTATTCATTGTTGTATGTTGCACCTTAATGCCAAAGCAAGTTCCTAGTTTGTGAATTCTATTAACTGACAATGGCAATAAACCCCATTCAGATTCTGATTCTAAAAAGGTAGTAGTTCCTTGATGTAAAGCGTGAGTGACTTGAAGGTAGAAAAGCGCTATATAAATGTGACCATTTGTTGTATGAGCCACGTTATAGATCAGACGGTCTAGTTATAGTCTTTGTGCGTTGTTCCAAAGGGGATCTCAATGTGTGATCCCAAAAATATTTTTGGCAGATTTACGAAGAGAAGCCAGGGGTAAAGATATAGATTAGGTAAAAATCTGGAGCGATAAAGATGAGACGTGTGTGTGCCACTGAGACCCAGGCTAAATCAGAGCTCAGGGCCTGACAGACAGCATCCAGCCATTTCACTGCTGACACTCACGGCATCTTTCCTCTCTTTCCCTTGAGCAAGGAGATGACGCTGACATTATCAATTACAGAGAGCCATACGTGGTTAGTCCATATACTATATATAACATTTTGTGACAAAATCCAATTAAGGCTGCTCAATAAACATTATATTTCCAAAAAGGCTCCGGCACAAAAAGAAAGCCAGCGTAGTATATCATAGACAGAAGTGAGAGCAGAGGTCTGTCAGCGGAGTGCACAGAGAGTGGACAGCATGATTTATCCAGTGTGCCTCTACACTCAGAGCTGAGCACTATGACAGCGACTGGATTCAACTGCAGCTGTAGAGTGTTCACAGATCCTTGTTAGAAACAGCGGAGCTTGGCTTTCACAGTCTTCATTATTATGGTCCTGTCAGCACAGGTCTTTTTACCGATACATCTGAACAGATGGAGTACGGGCACATTTTGACATCTGATCACACAAGTGTGTTGTTGTGTTCACTGAGTAAACCTGCATTTGTGCTGACAAACCAACTGTATGGGCCAGCAGATTCAGCCCATTTCTCTGGCCTTCAGCTTCCATCTACTGTTAATTTCTCCTGCTTTCAGGTATGATGGTTGTCAGCCATAACGGCGGTCTGCACTGGAGGCCTGTGCGATTAGCCCTGGCCCTCCTACTGTGAGCGCCACAGCGCTCTGGTCTGAGAGGAGACAGGTGAGCTTTTAATACGCACAATAGGGCACCTCAAACCCAGACAGACACCATATTTACACTGAGCTCTGGCTTTCCCCCATCTTATGACAGAGCAGGCGAATGATCAGCCCTCGCCTCGCAGTCACGCATCCATAATTCATGAGCAGAGGTGGATGGGGCAAACAGGGCATGCTTACAGAGGGGCTGTGCCTCAGGAGTGTGTCCTGAGCCCTGTGTGTCTAAGTAATTAAATAGGATTAGGTATGCACTGAACCCATTTTCAGAGAGATTGGCTGGCAATGCCATTATTATTGGAAAGGATCAGAAGGGCTTATAGTCATTGGGGAGAAAGGTAACTGAAGAGAGAGGGTTGAAGAGATTTATTAAAAATACTCTATAAAAGTGGGTGGCAGATAGAGGACATGTGGGTGAGGTAGAGGGGACACTGGTGAGGCCTGAGCTTCCTGTGGCGCTGTAACTAGACACTAACACCGCAGCCCATATTCTGAACCTTTGCTCTGCCTAAAACATCCGTTTCTAATTTGTGTGACAATGCTAGAGTGGATGGCATCTGATTTGCAAGAGGGTGCCCGGAGCAGAACTCATTTGAATAAGCACACATCCGAGTTATCAGGGATCAGGAAGACAAGCTCTCAGACAGACAAGGAGCTACCTCTTTCCTCAATTTTGCTTAACACCTTGCTAACAATGTAGCACATGCTCCAGGACTATAATCCAAACTGCAAAGTAAAGGTCAGTATCAAATTATGTATTGTAAATACAGCATCTTATTTCTAATCTTAATGGATGGTAAACCCTAGTGCGTCCCAGTCAGAGAAGATTTCCTTCCTCAAGAAGAACTGAAATTTATTTGTGCCTTCCATTTCCTCACAGAGAACCTTTTGGCGACAGCAGCCCTGGGAGAGATGCAGAAAGCATGTCCCCTGGGGAGAAAAGCTGCCTCAGGCTTTAGAAAGCCTATTTACAACAAGCTGTGCTTGTTACTTTCATCAAAATAGAGCACTGAGCTTTTCTCCTGCCTTGTTTTTTGTGCTTTTGGCAGGAGGTTGTTATTGTAAAGCACTGACTCCATTGTGCTTAGCAGTGCAGTGGAAGCCTGGCTGTCCACAGCTATAAAGACAACAAGTGAATAGACAGGGGTGAAAAGAGAAAGAATCCTCCCTTTGTGACTGTGACAGGAGCTGAAACTGCTATGTCACCAGATTTTGCCAACCTTTGATCCTCAGCTGTATTCCATCAAGTTCAATTAGAAGATGTGTGGTCTCTAGCGAACACGTTTGTCATAATCTATTGGCTATGCCACATTCCAGATATTGAAGGAGAGGACAGAAAATCAATAAAGTGTATTGGGCATCCAGGCCCAGAGGGAGGTCTCCTTACCCTGGCGTGTGCACTCCTCCATTAGAGCTCTCCTTTACTGCTGTTTGGACCATCAAATTGAATTTAATCAAAAGGGCTTGACAAAAATGGAAGATACATAGCATGAGGCTTTTGTATTCCACAGACTTTCCATTTGCCCTCCAGACAAATATGCAATCACATACAGTCAGTGCTCAAGAAGGCCTGCTGTTTACTTTTGATTTTACAGAAAGCAAACACCATCTGAGTTACACTCCACCATACTTTATTCACTGTTTTTTTTTTTAAAGATAGGCTATCACTGCAGATTGATCTTATTAAACATACATACACACACTTTGGGTTTTGAAGCAATGCTGTTCTGTAATAAAATAAATATTCAAATGAGATGTGAGGCCTTTAGCTTTTTCTCCATGCAACAAATTTCAATTCAAGGTTAATGGCAATCTATAAGGTATATTATCTTTTCATTACCTACAGTTACACCTGTTGTTTTCTTGCTTTTCAAGGTCTATACAAAGCTCAACAATAGGCCTCTAGCACCATTCAATGATTCACTGACTAAACAACAGACCTCTTAAATAGTATATTGTTCTTCAAGTGTAATGTTCATCCAGTTCAAATTCTCCTCAAACACAATGTGAATATCTGTACATGACTGCTGTGCTTGCATGTTTTCCTGTCTTTGTCTCACCTCAAGTATAACAGAAAGAGAGAGCACTCAAAGGAGGTGGTCAAGTTACAAAATCTATAAAGTCCTCCATCAAAATCAGCTCTGTGACTTTATGATGAGATTAATCTGCTGCTCGACGCTCTGCTCTTCAAAGCACCTTCACACTGTGTTGGTCCCTTTCTTCTTGTAGCAGCTCTTTCTTGTGTGCTTTGTTATACACAATTTTTAAGTTTATCAAAGACAAGGAATGCTCGAAGGAAGAGAGAGTGCCTTGGAACAATATAAAGGATGGAGATGAAGACAGGGCAGAGATAGATAGAGAACGGGAGAGCAGAGAGGACAGAGCAGCGCTTTGAGTAACAGCCCTGCCAAAATAAATCCTCTATGGGAAAAACAAAACATCCTTTGAAATAAAACTCTAGCATCCCCTTCCAAAAGCCCCAACCTTCATCTATTACTCACAAGTGTCGGGTAACTGCCTTGAAGAGATGGAGGAGTTGTCCTTGCACTCTTCTGCTTAATAAGTATGTACCTTCGGGTAAATACTCTAAGGGATAGACTACATTCTTTTGATTAATTATGAGAATGAATGACAATTCCTAATAAACTAATCTACATGGAGTACATGTGTACAGAGGATATGTAATGATGAATCCGGTCACAGCTACCCGCCATTTATTTGTCCTATCAGATTGATCTCTGGCAGTGCTCTGTGGCCCTGTAAAGTTGGCCTTACAGTTTATTTACAGTACAGTTCTGTGTAAAAGAACGGCACTGGAAGCGTGAGAGCTTCAGGGTGGTTCTATTGATTTATATTGGACCCCACCTTTGAGCTGTAGCACCCATTGAAAACAGAACAGTGTTTTTTTAAGCAGAGCCTTGTGTGAATCTATGGACAGCTATGTCCTTAGCTGTGATAGATGTTTTTCTTTTTCTATCTTCCAAAGACATTTTTATACAGCCAGTCCTTTCTGAAAGATTCAGTTGGTAATCACACATGAGAAATGTGAGCATCAAACAAGATGAGCGACTTTGGTCTACACAGCTGCCTTATAAAAAGCAAACAAGCTATAAATAAAAGAGAATTTTATAGAGGCGCGTCTGTCGAAGCTCGGAGAGGGATGTTGAGAGGAAAGCAAAGAGATCTGAGAGACATCAGAGACTGTGGTGCATGACATTACCTATTATGAATACAATGTGATGCTATTTGAATGTGGTGGTAGAAACAGGTTGGTGCAGTCTAGGGCTGGTGCCACAGCTTGTAATGAGATCCTTTGATGTGGCAGATAAGGAGAAGTGAACAGAGTGGGCCCTCTGGTGATGAGAGGTGAGAGGGCAGCAGGTCGCACAATCACAACTGGCAGGAGTGTGATCGTGTTATCTAGCTAAAAAAAGTAGATTTAAGTACATCAAGAAATATCAATCAAGTCTTTTCTTTAATGGTTTTTGGCCCCTAGGCTTTATTGGACAGAAAAGTGTAGTGCAAAATTGGAATAAGAGGGAAGGACATTTAGAAAATTGTCTGAGCTGGAATCAAACTCACAATGCTGCGGGCAGCTGCACATGGAGCCTGTCATGTGTGCTATCCCCTCAGCTCCCGAGCAGCACAAGAAATATCTATCAATTATAATCGTATAATAAAGTGTATTGAAGACATTAGTCTCAAACTCATCCACAGATTACAAGAACTTGAACACCCTAAAGATTATATACTTCCTCTCTTTCTTTTAAGCAAACGTAAAAGAACAGCCTTTCTGAAACATGCAGCTTGTTCTTTCCACAGTGACCTTAAGAGCTTTGGCTCACACCATGTGTCTCGTGGAAACTAGGTTTGCTTTGCTGCCATTAACACAAATCTCCACCTGCCGTCTCAGCACAGCCTTGGCTGCCTTTATTTTTGACAGAAATCAATCGTGCTGTCACAAACCATCATCAGCTTACAGTGTGTTTGAGCACACCCCGCTGTGCACAAAATGCACACTCGCACACAATTACTTACAGACAAAGACAAACAAAGGCCGAGAGCAGCACATGGGCCCTGCTTGTTGTTCTTTGATGGCAAACAGAATAAAGACGGTCAAAAATGATGTGACTCAATCTGGGAAAGTGGCAGTGTGTGAGACCTTGCACTCTTGACACTTGAGAGTAAGGGCAAAACAAAACAGCCAGTGCCTTGTGTGAATCCTCCACAAGATTTTGTGACTGAAGAAAATATGGCTTGTAATCAGCAAAGTTTCATATAATCAAACAATCATAATCAAACAAACACATATGCTCTTGATTGTAATGAGAATGTTATTTTGTTCAGCTGCTGTCTGTCCGCATATGTAATCTTATATATCTATATCTTAAGCTGATCAGGGGCCCTCCTGTTGTTTTTGAGGCCAGGTGTGAGGTTATCATCAAGCCAGTGCCTTACCACAGCCTGCAATCTCCAAGGTTGTCTCTGACAAGGCTTAAATATCGCAATCAGTTATCCTCTGCCTCCACATAATCAGGAGATCTCACTCCATTGTTCCACACAGACAGAACTAATGTACTAAACAAAGGACAATAATCTACAGAGTGGAAACAAATTAGAGAAGTTCTCGAGGCAAACTCAATATGGTGAAATCTGTTGGAAGGAAAACAGGGTAAGGTCAAACTCTGCATGTGAGGTGTAGACAGCGGTTTCACCTGAGACTGAAGATCATCAAAGCAGACGGCATCTGCCTGGCATGTGGGCCTGTGCGTCACACCTCATTTCCTCCCCAGTCTCCTTGTCTGTTGAAAGGCAAATGACTGGAGCAAACCTCCTCATGTAACACTGTTGCATACATCTTCAGGCCTGTCACATTTTCTTTCTTTTTTTACAGAACATAACAAAACTAAAACAATATGATTGTGGAAAGTCACAACTTCCCTTTCACCATTGACCCTGCTCATACTAACCACTGAGTACACTGAGTATCTAACCCTACCTGAGCATTCTGATGCTCAGGTAGGGTTAGATACTCAGTGTACTCAGTGAGGAGGGAGCGAATGTCAGGTTACAATAGGATGCAGATAGCCCATCTCAGGGCTGTTAGAAAACATAGTGCAGTTTCAAGTGAAACCAAAAACTCCCTTTATCAGGCAGTCTTGCCCCGCGGAGAGTCTAAACGTTTTGTTTTTCTCAAAACAGAACCCAGATGATACAACTGAATCATTTTCTACAATTAATATATAGCAGTTTTGTGTTATTTTTACATTATCTGAATTGAACTTCAAAGGCTGAAAGCAAGCGCCACATTTCAACTACTTAACTGACATAATAACATTTTAACATTATATTTTGTATTGCTTTATTAGACTATGTTTTTGTTAAAATGAGTAGTTAGGGGCCACAGGGTCACAGTCTGAAACTCAGAACCCGTGATCCTGCTGTGTTCTTCACTTCCTGCTCTCCACCTGAACACAGTTGGTGTATTTCTCCTCAGCGCAGGCCCTTATTCCCGCCTGCTACAGCTGTGACCCCTGAGCATTTTGAGCACAGCGAGGTGGGAGGACGTACAACACGCAGTGCTCGCCTCCGTAATGTACTCTATTTTTGAAACAACAGTCCTCATACACTCAGCACCTGCATTTTTAGAACAGCCATAGAAAAAGTCTAAATGTTTTACTCTTGCTATGCACGTAAGTACTGTAAAGTTGTAAGTAAATTTGCAGTCGTCTATAAATTCAAGGCCAGGTTGTGACTGCGAGTGTCTTCTGGAACAAGGCTCTCCTCTGCCCTGACCTCTGAGACATGTTTTATGATGAAGAGCTGCTGAAAAAGAAGCTGGGCCAATTCTTCAAATCACTAGAAGGTACAGTAATCTTTCCTATAAACCATTGGTATGGGTAAGGCAAAATTGCGTAAAAGATTGTTTCAAAGATTTTGAAAACAAAGGTCTGTTTGAATCATTAGTAATCAGACAGCAAGCAAATTAAATCAGCGCAGTGATCAATGCCAGTGGCTCGATCGCTGTAAAGGACAGCTGATTCGACCCAGGAGAGCTGTGGAATTCCAGAGGCCAAACAGAAGGCCATAGATCATATTCGACTTTATAGCCACAGCTGTCGGAGCCAATTCAAGTCAAAACAGGCCACCTTTTCAGAGTAAAACTAAAACAAAACCTTGTGAGGACAGAGATACACAGCAATTGAGAGTTGGCTGCAGGAATTTCAGACACAATAGATTAAGGCACTACTCTGCTTTGTCTGTCTCAACTTCCTGTTTAAGAAGAGGATCCAGACTTTGCAGCTGCTCAACAGATGGCTGTTCTCTACATATTTAGGGCCAGAGACAGCTGCTATAAGGCGCAAGTGGAAACCTTTATCACCATGATTGACCCCTGAATGGTAATGGAACATAATTTGGACAGACTGGTGTGGTATTTTGTATGGACTAGTGATCATACTCTAATTAAATGATTCTATTCAGTCATGCTGAAAGTCACAGTTATAATACAATTCACTCATCTGCAATTTTCTCATCCTCTTTGACTTTGACTCGATCTTTTTTTGTTTGTTTAATGTTTCAGATTTTTCTTCAGAATTGTAGAAAGGCAAAGCATCTTAAACCTGGTCCCCAAATGACCTTTGGCCTTTAAAAAAAAAATCATTATGGACCAGTGCTGAATGGAATAAATGACATTGGCCTTTCATCAACATCATACATTAGCTACACTTAAGTATGGTATGAACTTGTGACAATCAAACGAACATACATATAACCTAAATGAACATACTGATAACCAAATAGTAAGCCATCCTGGACTGCAATATCTGCTAAATATTATGTATCAGAAAATAAGGTTTACCCACACCTTATATTTCACACATAGGCTTATAATGCATGCATGTTTTGTGAGAAATATTGTTGTGAATTCCATAAATGTTTCACCTTGTTAGAGGCTTACAATTACTGCAGAGGCCCCCCGAGGCAAACCTAATCTCAAAGTGAAGGGAAATCTTCTATCATATCAAGTGAAATTACTGCAAGCTTTTCTCAGCCTATTCCGATAAGATACTGATCAGCCGAATAGATTGGCTTTTCCATTATCGGAGGGTAGATCTGGAAACGCATTGGCTAGATAATTTGCTATTGTTTCCTGTGACCTCCCCAGATTTAAATTATGTCTTTGGCTACATGTCAACTCACTCCTTCTGTTTACCACTGTGCAAGCACTCAAAGATCCATTAATATTCACTGCAACATGACTGTCGGCTCACATATTTCTTTACTGCTTTTACTAACAGAGCCTTTACATTAAGATTGAGACAACGGAGTATAAAGGCCAACCCAAATAAAAAAATGTGGGCACTACGGGAATAGAATCATAACATTTCGACATTAAAGTAATAATTTTATGAGATTAAAGTCGAAGCTAGAAAAAAGTCCTATATTTACGAAAATAAAGTCATAATTTAACAAGAATAAAGTCATAAATCTATGAAAATAAAGTTGTAGTCAAAATAAAGATTTCTAAATATAAAGTCACATTTAAACGTTTAGGGGCCGCTTTTCAGATTCAAAGTGACGTGAACAATTCACTCTGACCACCATGGCCAGGATGCAAAAGAATGGGCTTGGATGATTAAACAGCTTAGAACTACATACAAGCCTGCAATATGTTAATATGTGTGTCCTGCCCTTTAAAACTATGTCTCATGTGTGTGTATAAGAGTAGCGGCACCTCTTCTGCATCATTCACAAACTGTTGGATCAACCCTTTACTTTCTCCATGGCGTAGCCGTAGTGGACCAGCCGTGTTCCGTGCCACAGCTGCCCTCAGACAGGTGGAGGAGACTCGATGTTATATTCACACATGCTCTGCTCCTCTTTTGCTTTGTTTCCCTACGTGGGCACTTTGCACTCAATCACTGTTCTTATGCATTGTGGATTTTAAGACAGCCCATTGTGGATTTTACAGGCCTGAGGAGCCATACGCACAGGGAAGCCTCAGTTTTACACACCGATTCTAACCTTTTTGGTATCCCTTGGACAAACTTGGTAAAACACCAGCCCACACTGGACAGCATAGTGGTGGTTGGTGGTGATACATTTTTGGGGCATGCACCAATTGTCTAAGCGGAAGAAGATGGATGGCACCAATTGTGTTCATGTTTGTTGGCGATGTTTTCCGCACACGCCATAATCCATACAACCCATTCCATCCCTTACAGCCGAGTAATGCAACCACAGCCATGTAGCCCAGGCTGATAACTACAAATACATTATAGTGCTTACACATGATCATGGCATGAGCACAGCTCCAACAACACACATGCACCCAACACCGGGGTATGTCATTTTACACACATATCCCAACTGTGAGGCGGCTTAAATTGGCCACAAACGAATGAAAATGAAGGTCCTTGCTCCACAGTGGACTAAGACCATTCTCTGACTGTGCACTGTCTGTCTCCAAATGATTTGAAGTTAATCCAATACACAGAGTTTATGGGTTTAGTCCTTTATTCTGAATTCTGCAGAACCTGTCCTCAATGCTCCCAGGCCCACAGTACAGGGTCTGGAGCACTGGCCCCAGGCCCATAGTACAGGGTCTGGAGCACTGGCCCCAGGCCCATAGTACAGGGTCTGGAGCACTGGCCCCAGGCCCACAGTACAGGGTCTGGAGCACTGCCCCAGGCCCATAGTACAGGGTCTGGAGCACTGGCCCCAGGCCCACAGTACAGGGTCTGGAGCACTGGC
Organism: Eucyclogobius newberryi; assembly: GCF_026437365.1. Classification (NCBI taxonomy): domain Eukaryota; kingdom Metazoa; phylum Chordata; class Actinopteri; order Gobiiformes; family Gobiidae; genus Eucyclogobius; species Eucyclogobius newberryi. The sequence continues at coordinate 18,342,223 of NW_027316278.1, forward strand.
CCCAGGCCCATAGTGCAGGGTCTGGAGCACTGGCCCCAGGCCCATAGTGCAGGGTCTGGAGCACTGGCCCCAGGCCCACAGTACAGGATCTGGAGCACTGCCTACAAAGTGCGAAAGGCTCCACAAGCCCGTAGTGCTGTGTTGTGAAACCTATATGCATGCAAGAAATCTCATATGAACGGTGATTTTGTACAAAGTTTAGAAAGGTGAAGAGGCCGAAGTCAAGGGAGCAGATTATTGGTGAAAATCATCCGAGGTTCCGTTGTCTTTAACCATAGTAGAATCACTCACTGCACTGTTCACTTTCTGTACTACATATGTAAATTCAACCGTAGATTTTGTGTACATAGTAAGCCTATAGTAGACGAATTTTATCCTATGCAGATTTAAATTGTTTCTCTTTTTGTCTTATTTAGGTTGTTTTATGTTGCACCAAATCACCAAAGGAAGTTCCTATGTTTGTGAATTCTGTTCATTGACAATGGCAATAAACCCTTTCTGATTCTGACTTGCCTGGCCTGGTCCTGTCCTGGTGCTGAAAGTGAAACGCATTTCTGCGTCACTTTGGAAAGTCCCTGAATATTAATTTTTTTTATGATAATAATAATACGATTTTATTCTGGGAAAATTATCAATTTTAATCTTGTAAAATTATGATTTTAATCTCGTAATATTAAGAGTTCTCGGACTTCCGACTTTTTTCATCATAAAATTACGACTTAAATATCAAAATGTTATGAGTTTATTCTCGTAAATGTATAGACATTTTTTTGGCTTCGCCTTCAATCTCATAACATTATGACTATAATGTCAAAATGTAATGACTTTATTCTCGTAGTGCCCTTATACTCCGTCGTAAGTAAGAAACAAACACAGAGAAGAAATTATATGAATGCAACAAAAACATATTACGGTATATATATTTAATAGCTACTTAATAGCCAAAATCCTTGATCTTATTGTTCATTTCTAATTAAAAGAGTATAATGAGCTACTTTGATGTTGAATTTATTAAAATTAAGTTCTAAAAAATGAGAGTTTAAAGACACAGTAAAAGTACCTTGAAAAAAACATAATATGTAAAATAGAGAAGGTAGCACAAACAAATCATGTACATTATGGAGCATATGATGAAAAGGAATGTACTATACACATATCCATAATAAATAATTATCACTCCACCACTGGGCCTGTCTACAAACAAATGCATGTATTCTCCAATATATTTAATGTAACATGTACCAACAAGTGAATGACAACTAGAAATGTCACTATATCAAATTTTAGCATTACAATTATTATGAGAAAAAGCATTATTTAATTATTGAAGCCAAACAACAATGAAATCTTTAGTTTTCTTTAATTTTCATTGTCTAACTATTCTTACTATTCTTCAATTTTGTAATCAGCTTTACAAAACTGCACTTTATGAATGACAAAATAAAGTGAATTTGACAAAAACAGCCAGATAAAAAAGTACTATAAATTTAGGTCTATTTTTTGGACAGGATACTTTTCTTTTAAAATGATCACAATTATCATTTTTTGGCTTTCACGATTGTATTGTGACCTGAATAATCACGATTATCATTATTAACTGAATAATCTTTCAATTCCTGACAATTAAAAGTATCAAGTCAACCCCCAATAAGAACAACATGAGAGTGATTTTATTTTGTGATCATGAATAAGACACTTTGCTCAGGGTTTTATTGTCTGGTGCAGTTATTAAATCAGCCGGAGCAATGCGGCTCTGTCACACACAGCATTAGAGTGCCACACCCCTCCCATTACCAGGTGCAGCCCTGTGATTTAAGGCTTTGATTCTGTTCAAATGACAACTAAGGTGAGCCTACAGCTGACACTCCTAATTCATCATCCGCGGCTTGATAAGAGCGGGATTAATGCTTTGAATGCTACCGTCGCAGGCAATCATCCATTTTAAAGCTGGCTCTCTGGAGGACACAGCTAAAATGGTAAAACACCTGAAACATGGGGAGTGAGAAGTAACTCAGACGAAGACGCTGAGTATTAAAGCTCTAAGCAGTACACTGACAGGGTGCTTCTTGCAGAAGGACCTTGCCCCAAGGCCTTGGCCCTCATCCCAGAAGCAGATGGTTGGAAGACCCGAGGTGAAGTCTGACCCACATGCTAAAATACAAAATTCATATCCTGTCACCAATAACTCAAAGCATAATATAAATTTAAATGTAGTATTTTTGGAATTGTGGGCAAATTATCCACCAATTTTCATAAACATCTGTTGACTTCACCCTTGCTCTATTATTGAAAACTATGTTTTATTCTCTTAATGACAAATGTAGTAAGGACAATGCATAAACCTGATCTCAGACCAAAACTAGTGAGGCCTCATACATGTTTAATTACAGTTCAGTATGTCAACTTTTCATCTTATTCTGAAGCGGAAAACTTTATATAAAACATTTAAAAATATATTACATTTGAGAAATGTTTGCAAGAACAATTAATAAGACAATTTGTAAAGTACTTTTATTAATATTAGTGTATTTATATAGCACTTTTCCACCTTCAAGGCACTAAAAGCGCTTTACTAGACAATGTTGGTGAAGTGTCTTGCCTAAGTACACGCACATACATACTTTTGAAATGAATTCAACAAGTCAATGTCTTATTCTATTTTCATTGCAACTTTGTACACCACACAGGCAGTTCACATGCTAAAATGCCATCATGACAAATCACAGCATATTAGCTATTTACTTTAACAAAAAATCTCAGCCAAAACACAGCCACATAGTGAGTGCTGCTAATCCGGGCTTCAGGCTGGAGAGGACTTCTGATGGGACCTTCTCTGTGAGCTGCGATGTCCCATTATGATTTGCCTTCAGCTCCTCCACCACTCAGTCGGCTCAGGCCGCTTTAATTACTCACCATCAGTGGGCCACTTTAGTGACACACCCTAATCCCTCCTTCCCTCCATCCCTCTCTGCAGGGCATTCATTGTCTCCTAAATATTATTTACCCCACATCTGTGCACTCAACTGGATTAAAATGAGGAAGTTTGCTAAAACAAGGACAGGGAAGGGAGTATTTCTGGTATAGAAATTATTTTAAACTAAATGTCACAAATTACCCCCCAATTCATTTCATTAATGAATGTGTGGAGAGGCAACAAAACCAAAGTTAAATATAGGTTATAAAATCTCACTGTGATGAAAGCAAAATGCTGTGAAGAATCACTTATTTGGTCATCAACTCTCCATGCATGTTTATGGGAATGGTAAATGGTGATGGATGGTGAAACCTAACATTTGTGAATTTCACTGCATATAAGTTAGGGCATAATGTGTTAGGAAATGTGTCCTGACTGTGTATGCTCAATAAGCCAAGAGAGAGGGGACAGTCTGTACTTCTCTTCTCAGAGCTCATGAAAAAGCACTAGAATTCCCACTTCCTGCTCTCATGCCTATGCTCAGTAAGTACAGCCTATTCAACCTATACAACAGACCATAGTAGTAATAGTCTGTTTACTCATATCGACTCTGATGTTTCTGCAAGTCTCTCACGTTTTATTCCTCACTTCACCGCTGAGGCCTTCTGACCCCTGGGTGCTTCAGACTAAGGATCCTTCATACGTTATACAGTATAGATTTTTATGGATAACCCAGGTAAACAAAGGCTCGCCCCAGCACCAAATATGTTACAAAAAGCTTTTTCACACCTAAAGATGTGGAAGAATATTGGTATTTCTCTAAGCAATGCACATGTGTTTTGTGTTGGAGCTTTAATTGTCACATATAGACAAAGAAATTACAGCTGCTCCAGTTCCCCTTCTTACATCCAACACTGCTGAGCATTGTGCAGTGTTTTGTTGCATAAATATCCCAGTATATGGTAATATAGCAGCAGATGTTATGAACTCCAGACAACACAAAGTGGGTTTGGAGCTGTCATTACATGGGAAGTAGGTCACTATTCAGGCCTACTCGCTTCTATTGAATGTTTTGAGTGACTATTGATTTTCTGACTAAAGCAATGACTTTATTAATATCACCATTAGTCTACCATCTGACACAAATGGGGAGCTTGGTTGTGGGGCCAGATATATCAATAATATATACGTAAAATGGGAAATAGGAAACTTAAAATGAATGTCAACATGACTACACACTAAGGCACACAAGCATTGCACCAAATCCAGCTCTCATCATTCAATTTATAGTTAATCTGTGAGATGAGAGAAAAATCCACAGATCACTTTACAGCAGGATTTCAAAACAAAAAACAATGAATGGAGGATTATTTTCAGTTTAATCTGGGGGCACCAGCTTAGCTAAAACAAAAACATGGCCATGGGAACACACAGGGGAATGAAAAGGCTCTCTTCCAAGCAAATGCCGCTCTCAATGCACAGCACGAATAAGCACAGAATGAATTTGTGGGTACAGGAGAGAAAAGAAAATGTGATTTCAAATCTATATTAAAACTGGAAATAACGCTTAAAGATTAGTGACAGCACAAGAACGTGGCAGCAATTGGACATGTGACAAATGGTTTGCTCCTCCCCACTGGGACTATTTTGAAAACCATCATGTTGACAAGCATCAACTTGATTGTTCAAATGCATTATGTGCAGACAATCTTTGACACGTTTCATTGAGGCATTTGAGGATCTTTTGGAGAGTGAGTGAAACACAAATCAGGGTACTGTATTACATTGCTACAATCAAACATTAAACCCTGAAAAGTCTGTTCAGGTTCATCCTCTTAACGTTTATTTTTTGTTTTCTAAATAATTTGTCAAAATGCTGCTCAGATATATTTTGTTTCAATACAATAATTTACCACAAGAGTACCAAGGACGTTGAGTATCAAGGCTGTGGTTGTCGGTTGTAGAGATGTGCCTTACCCAACACAAATGATCAGATTGAGATGTCTGAAGTGTCTTACTTGTAGTTAGTTTAAGTAGTATATTAGATATAATTTAATTACATAAAATACTGTATGCTTCCATGTGACCTTCAAGTCAACATGAGTGTGTCTTTGGAAATGGAGAGCTCATGACAAGGTCCATCACTGGTTTCCTGTCAAATATACCTCAACAGCCGCCGTGTCACCACCCACCATTAAGTCATAGCTTGTGTCCAACACAAGCTATGAATCTGTGCCTCTTCGGCCCACTCTGGCCCTGTGCCTTTATCACACCCAACCTTTCAGTGACAGACAGGACTGATCCACCCTGCAGCAGCATCCACCCTGCCAGTAAAAGGACAGCAGTGGAAAAAGCCCCCCAGGGCCCACTGAGGATGGACTCATGAATCAAACATGTGCCTGAAGCCTTCTTCTTATCGCTGGGGTCAGGCCAGGCATTAATACGCCATGGCTCCAGGGAGCTACCTACTGTGACCTCCCCCAGACTCCCCCAACAGAAGGGCACAGTCACCAGGAGCCAGACCAGGAAGAGAGGCCTCCCTCCAACACAGTCACTTCACATTACATCCACAGACTGACAGGATTGACAAAAAGAAGGCCAAATCAAGCATGAAAGAGCTACAGATAATAAAGATCAAGAAGAAAAACAATATTATTTGGTGCAGTGCTAGAAAAGGGACTTGTACATGATTAAATTGAATGTGTACAGACCCTTTCAAACACCACCAATCTTCATCGGCCAGATGGAGGTGATGTATGTGAGTGTCTGCCAGCGTAAATTAGACAGTCCAGCCCGCTGTGTGGTAAAGCATGACGGGGCCGGACGCTGCACTAACTCAGGGGGCCCGGTGCCACGCACAGCAGCCTCTCTCTGCTCCAACGTGCCATAAATCATAAGCTGGAGGAAATGAATCGCTGTCCGTCCGAGCCGGACGCACCAGCTGGCACCGTCATCACCTGACCAGCAGGAACTCCTGCCCACACGAGCGGCTGGAATCAAGAAAAATGATGCATGGAGGCAGGCAGAGTCATAACCGCACGCTCTCATTAGTCTCCTCTGGGCTTCCTTCACACTGAGAGCTTGTGAAGTGAAAGGGCACACAAAATATATTTCAGATGTCACCTGAGGGAGAAAAAGGAGGAAATGATAACCCCGGGTCTGCCCACAGATCTATGGTGGACTGAACTGGCACACAGTAGTCCCGATCCTTCAATGGGAGGCAGAGGGGGCGCCATGGGGAAATGTGCAGTAAGTGTGTTATTTAATGGCGTTATTTGACCAAAAATAATGAGTCAACCCAATTGGGGATGCCACTTTGCATTCAGATGTAGTTAACAGAAAGCATGTTGATGAATGGATTTTCACTTTTCAGTATTGCTGAGTTGCTGGTGGAGGGCCCACTTAAATGCTGACCGCTGCGATTATGAGAAGCTGTGTGGGCGTCAAAACTGAACCACTCATCAGGAAAATGGGTTGAAATTACTTCAATATAATCTCACACACAGTTGGATAGTTCTAAAATAATATACATTTGATCTTGTAGCCAAGAAATTACAAGTACATAGTCTAAAGTGAATCTTAAATAATGTATATTACATACATATTATTTGGATATTATATATTAATCTAAATATATTTCAAGCAACGTTCACAAAGGCCAATATTAAAAGAGATGCAAAGGTTGTCCATTACAGGTATGACCAATATCTCACACAATCTTAGTTTCTTGGGGCCCATCACAGTCTCAAATTTGGTGGATTAGTTTATCACTCCTGTTCAAATAAATTTGTCTTCTGTGGTTTTGTGATAAATGAGTTGAATGCTGAGGTAAGGTGAAACCTGTTCTGGCATGTGCCCCAGAAGATATCTTTTGTTCACAATATGTCACTTACAACAGGTGAGTAAAAATAGTATTCTGGTTGTACTCTTGCCATCAAAGCATTCCCTTTGTACTTAATACAATTCTAGATATTTAGTGGTAAAGTCTCATTATCATCAACTGCAGCTGCCACCTTCAAGCCTGTGCATTCAAAAGGGCCTCATTTGAGCTGGATCCATGCAAATGCAGTGCATTCAGTGAGATTCTTCAGTCTGGCCTCTCCAGAGCATCATTTCCAGCTGCCTGAGCCCTTGAGTTGACCACCCAGGAGAGAGAGAGGAGGAAGTCATTATTACCTCATCACATACACATATACTCTCCACTGTCACACTGCTCCTCCAACCCCGAGAAAGTCCCACATATTTGACTAGAAGATCCCTTTTCAAACTGCTTTTATAATGACAAATAGACTCCACACTAACCATAGCAAAACGTCAGCCTGCAGATATGGCTTCCTAGAACAGTCCAGACAAGGGTATCATATCCAAAAACATGTGTCTAATCCACATCCCAGGGATATTCATATTTTATCATTTGAATATTGCCGACATATGCCATATGTGTGGACGGTTTGGCTTGAATTAGCCACTCGTGGAAGTGTTATTAATGTGCTGGTGGGCAGTGCAATCACCCCGGTTTGGGAGGGGTGAGAGCTGGGTTTAGGATTGAGGCCGAAGCGGCAGGAGCCTTTCACACTCTTAATGTGTAATTAGGAGCCATTTTGGAGTGTTGCCTTCATGCACTGAAATTAAGCAGCATTTATTAATCAGCCAGGCCAGTTCATTGCCACTGCAGTCTCTCTACACAAAACACTGTTCTTAATTACAAAAAATGGGGAGTGAGTATTGGATTGCAGGCCCTAGAGTGCAATCTTTTTGTTTTACTGCAGATTACAAACACATATTTATAGCATTTTCTAAATGTATGATATTGTAGTATGCACTGTATGGTATATTTTCCTACTTCCCTCCAGTCCAAAATTGTTGTCTCCTCTTAAATACCAGTTCAAGACAATAATGTTATTACAAGCAATGTCTCACCTTTTTAGAGTAAAGTGAGCTGACCTGGCCACCCTCATCAGCACTGATGCTTTCATGACTACAGATGAGTTCTAACGACTGCACTGTGAGCACAGCAGATAAGAAAACCTTTTTCACAATTCCCTTAAGAATAGCAAGTGCACAATCAAAGCAATATCATATGCCTACAAAATAATTGAAACAATAGATGAATATTCTACATCTTGTTTGGTACAATAAGAGAATATTATATATTAAAATACTTTTTCAAGGACCAAATCTATAGAGGTATAAATTTGGGGCCTGTATTAGGTGCAAGTGTGACTTCATTATGGCATTTGACATACTGTGGCTGAATGAGGCCAGACTCAGCTAAACTATTGTTGACAAAATGTCAGTGAAAGGTCAGTAAAGGCTTCAGTGGTCTCATCAACAGCACTTAAACAGTGACACATACTGTAAACAGTGGTTTGAATAAAAGCTGATTAATGTTATCTAAAGGAAACTTTTATGCAAGTTCTGGTTTTGAATGTATTACAGTTGATTTTTTGATATTTGCTGCTCTAAGTAAAAATAAAGGGCAAATAAAAAAGGCAAAAATAAAAAAAAACAGGTTCGGACAAGTTTAGTGTGAATGTATGTTTTTACCAATCCAACTGTACAACTAGATTTTAAGATAAATGTGACTATTGGCAGAGTCTCTAAGTTCTGGCCCAATGGTCAGAGAGTTCACTGCAGGAGAGTCCCCAGGGAGCCCGACATGGCGGCTTTCAGAAGGGTTACTGGACTGTGCTGCTGTCTCCAACTGTGAGCACCACTGGGGACCGCAGCAGAGGTGCCTGAGAGTGCACTGAAGCCTGAGCCTGGCACCCGGGCTGTCTGTCACAACCACAAACACATAGGACGGTGACACCTGACAGGATGAGAGTTGAGGCTGAAACATCACAAGTCAAGACCCAGCTGACACAGTATGAGACCTGTGCAGTTCAGTGACACTTAAAGCAAAGGCTTTTTATCTCCTTCTTTTCCTTTACATTCGATTCAAAGGTCGGCTCAAATATATAGCAGAAATAAAGAGTACTGAGATGAGACAGTATAATATCTACTGAACTTTACATACAATTTGGCAATGTAAAAATGTGTGAAGATAAATGTGGAGGTTATTTGAAGACAAGCTCAGAATTTGTATTAATTTTTTTTATTCTACTACAATCTACTACCTACTTACGACTACTACTACTACAGTTTTAGTTCAGATGATACTTATTGCAGTTATAACAAATACACCAATTTTAACACATTTTCATTTAGATTAGAATACTTCCAATGGTACTTATTCAACTCTAAAGATTCCTACAATGTATTTTTACCTAAATTGCCATCTACAATTTGATTTAAGTAAATGTCATAATAAAGTTGTCGATCTACTTCACTGTTTATAGGCCAATTATATTCCCTACATAATCAGCCACACAAAGGTCTCGTGTGAAGCCTGAACTTGTTGTGTCAGAACCGGACAGACACAAAGTGCAGAGACCCGGGACCTTGAAGGAGATGTCAGGAGAAGGCCGGAGCCAGGCGATTGAGTGAGCGATGGTCTGCACGATCGCCTGAAAGCATGACATTGCCGAAGGGGGAAAAACACCATTTTATCATTCAGTGCGATTCTCACCCTCTCTCCCTGTCAAACATGCCATATGTCCCCGTCACAGGTCGCCCTACTGGCTTATCGAGTGTGACAGGGCTATTCACACACTGCTCCCAATCAGACATCATCTCCTGCAGAAAAAAAATTACCAGCCCCACAGTGACAGGCTGTCAGGCAGAGGGCACCAACCTCCACAGGACCCTGGCTCAGAGGCTGCCCATTTGAGGAGGGTGCAAAGGTCAGGGGTTATGAGGAAGACACCAAGCAGCAGATATACACCCACAGACACATTATTAGTATAGACTAGGAATGTCAAGATTATTAGGTTAATAATAGGTTAGGCTATTAATCGATAATAGGGAATATTCAGGTCACAATATAATCTTAAGAGCCAAAAAATATTAATTGTACAATTTTAGAAGTAAAATTTACTAAATCTGATTGTTTTAGTCTAATTTTGTTTCTGTAATTTTCTCATTTCTAAAACCGATCACAAACAAAAAATACAGATCTTACTGTTGTTTGGTTACAGTGTCAATAATTGTGAATTGTGAATAATGCCAAATAGTGTTAAATATTCTAAATATGCTAAAGAAAAGAAGACTAAAAGGCTAAACAATCTCACTTTGAGGGGTTAAAGATTCGTATCGTTAGCCTACAACAATGACTTTTTGGTTTTGAGATGGCTCTGAACTGAATGGAGAAAAAGATTTTACTATTTACACATTCTGTAAATTTCAGCAGGAGGCAGGTCATTTGCCTGACAGGAAACTGAAGTGGTATGTAAACCTTAAACTTTACCTGTGACCTTACACTGCACCGAGGTCCACTGCTTATTTTCCTACCCACTAGACCATACAAGTCCCATGTGTTATGCCAATCTAAGCCAACAAGTCAGGACGCACAAAGGTCAGAGAGAAGAAACAAGAGTTGCAGCTGTGCATTTTTGGAGTTTGCAAATGTTTAATTTTATATCGAGGAAGAATCTTGGTGGCACTTGACTTCCAACACAAGAACACTGCAGATGCAGAATATATTCACTAACTGAGCAATCAGGAGCAAAGTGGGCTGAAAATTACACTTATCCCCCATGAGATGATATGCATAGAGAAATAAATCAGAGTGAAAGAGGGGCAGAGGGTAGAAGTGCTATCACCTGATCCGTCTTATCTTAAAAAAGCAGCGAGATGTGTCACCTCCACTCTTCAGAGAAAGAGATGCAGCGCTCCTGGCATATTTTTATAGAAAAGATTTCTGTGAAATGATTGCTAATCTATGCAAAAAAGCAATCAGTAACTCATTCATAATGCATGAGCAACGAGATACCAATTTTGCAACGCTTTCAGATTATTAGATGTTATCATGAATGCAGCAGATGAAATATGAACCCTCCTACCTGTCCCATTGTAATTACCGGTACACAGATGCAGAGGTTTAGAAATACACGAGAAGAGGAAACTTGAGAAATAAACCAGCCTCACAGAGAGAGACAGAAAGTGAATTGAAAATTCATTAAGTCTAACTGCAGATTGCATTGGATGGGAATATTTGTTTCAAACAGCTTTATGCATCCATTTGTGGCATGATTTATCAACCTCAAAGCTGTGTTTGAAGTACATCTGGCTGACAATTTAATAGTCCATCAATCACAGTGTCTTGAGATAACATTTTGATTATGCTCCCACCACATCTATAAAAAAAAAGCAAATGAATTGGCTGCAATCCAAGGGAAATTAAATAATTAATTTCTAATTCAAAAGGGGTACAAAGAAAGAACATTAGATTTTTGCCATTTTTAAATTCATGCAAATTAATTTGTATTAGGATATTTTTATTTTCCATAGACCTTTATTCACTGCATGAATCACAGTGCCAGCTTGTATATGTGTGAAAAATAAACCCTATGTTGCGGATTACAGAGCTTACGTTAATTTCTTGCCATAATTATTAAAAGCCTGGTTAATACACATGTTCACACTATAAATAAATTGAAGCCTGTTCATATTTAATCTCATTTAAACCCACCCTAAAATAAAATAAGGATTATCCTTAACACAGATAAAAAGACGACTTTGATTCAAATTGGCAAATTGTGCTATAAAGACTGACCTAAAACTTAAATGTAGACAAAGGCTAAACGAATCACAGACACAAACTTTGTCATTACATTTGAGGCCACAACAACTAAGACCTTGTCATAAAAAACAGTAAACGCACAAAAAAACAATAAGTGAGCAGCTGACAATGATGCCCTCACACATCAGGATCAACGCAATTCATAAACAAATGTATATGATATAAAAGTAGTCAAGAGTGTAAGATAATCAGGGATAAAATGGCTATAGTCTATTTCAGATGAAAAAAAAACATTGTGGAAGGTGCAAACTGAGAGAACAATTAAACTTTTCTCTCTGAATGCCTTGACTTCCTTAGCCTACTGTGTTAATCTGACCCTTGCCACTTACTTTATGCATTAACCTACAAACTGAAAGGGCAAATACCCCCCAAGAGGATCAGGCCCATCAAGACCGAGACAAGCTCATGGAGGTTGACGTCACCTCCGTCAGTACTGATAAATCCAGAAAAGATGGACACACGGCACAGTAGATTACATCCACAAGGCAACCATGATGGAAATGAAACATGTCCTTACACACAGGGAATGAAAATATGTTTGTTAAAGCGCAAAACATGATATCTTGTAAGCTCCTGACAAGCATTCACCAGTTACTTGAGAAATCACAAGGAAAATCTTGGAGGCCTCTCAGCAACTTCGAGTTGGATACATTAAACTTATTTTGTCCTTAAAACAAATTACTCTTTCATCCTTAAAATGTTTTGACACAATTTAAGCAGTACAATATCATACATATTATAAGTGGCCATGGGATACTGTATGTCAACAACATGCAGCTCTAGGCAGAACAGTGATGCATTACGTATTCTGATTTCTATTCCCAGAAGCAGCACCTCCTTTCTTTGACCATTTCTGTGAAGATACTGACTGACCACCGCAAACCAGAAGACCTGCAATTTAGAAGATGTTTGGACACCAAGATGTGGAAACTTGACTAAACTTACAGCATTCTTTTGCCATTTTTCTTACACAACAGTTGTAAAACATTCCTCTTGTTTCTGCTACCGCAATATACGATATAGGATAATAATTAGTGAAATGAATCAGTCAGTGTGGTAATAAAGATATATCTGAATGCATGGAAGAGATAAAACTCCAACGATTTGTATGAAATGATTTGGAAGTCATCCTCCTGGGACACCTTTTACTGAATCGCTTTAATTTTGACTCTGCCCCTCCATCCTTGACCCCCTTCTTGGGCTCCTTTTATCTCAAATAATCTGAGCCTCTGTGGTTTCAATTAATCAGAGCAGAAAGAAGCAGGCACTGACATTGATTTTTTTTATTTTTAAACATCTGTGCCTCCCAGGGGTAAACGGAGAGAGGAAAGAGAGAGGCGGACCCTGTTGTGTCCCTCTTGTCCACCCTTGTCAATGCCATTTCAATTGAAAAGCACAGTGGTAATTAAATTCCAGCAGGGGTTAGGGGCGACTGTGTGGTGTGCTGACGGGGGGCTGCTGTGATATAAAGATGACACAACTCAAGAGGACAGAGGCGGATGTTGGGTGAAATAAAGGGAAAGACAAAAGTGTTTTTTTTTCACTTTTTCTACCAGATTTTCTGTTCCTTGGTCTTCATGGCGTTTCATAAATTTAAAGAAATCCCATTGATCGGTTCCTAAATTTCAGAATTTGATTTTGACTTTCATTTGTGCCATGTTGTAAAGCTCAGAGTGATGAGGTAGAGAAAGCTGTTGCAAGTGTCAGCACTAATTTGTGACTTACAGGGAGATGCTGGTTCATGATTCAGATTTCACTGCCACTATTCCAGAGGCTTCAGTGAGGCCACTCAGTCCTGTCGTCCCTTGTCCTCATCCTCTGTTAGCACAACACCTATGTCACTACTACATGAGTGCACCAATAATGTTAACACATTTTAGTAGTAAGTACAGCGGCTTCATACCTTTAGATAGTAATCTGAATTCAGTTGATCTTAACAAAAAGGCCGTGGCTACAGAGCCTCTGTAGACACTCCCCCCAAAAAAGGGAGTGTCTATATAGCCGCGGCGCGCGGCCGAAACTGCTAGGCTATTTCGTGCCGCGGCTCCTGAAACTGATGGGCTATTTGACCGCGCCGTTTTAGACCGCGCCGTTTTAGACCGCGCCGGGTAAGGGTTAAGGTTAGGGTCAGGGTCAGGGTTAGGGTTAGCCATGAGGCTATATGGCAGTGCCGCGGTTCCTGAAACTGCTGGGCCATTTAACCGCGCCGCGGCTCTGCAGCCACGGCCAAAAGAAAAAGTGTCGTTCATCTATGCCAAATTCATACAAGTAACTCTGCTGCCATCTACTGGGCAAAATACACGTTACAGTGCTTTTATTTATTTATTTATTTATTTTTACTTAGATTGTAACAGCCATCATTTTTTGCATTTTCATTTCATTTACAAGGTTTTAAAATAATGTATTAGAATTGATAAACATTTATAAATAAAAATAAATACATAATTATCTTTTTATTCAAGAGCAAATCTATATTTCAAAAGGTCTATATTTATTAATAATCAGTTACCTTGAAAAAAATAATTATATACATAAATATAATTACAGCTGTTTTATTTACATTTATATAGACATGTGGATGAGATGGCATTGTTTAAGAGACTTGCCTATTAAAGTAAGAATATGGTGTGTGATGGAAGATGGTGAGAGAGGCCGTTTTTTCAGACTGGCAGTCCAGTTTCTGTCAGTCTGCCACAGGGCAGCTAAGGGTTGCTAAGAGCGTGGACAGTGAAGACATAATAAAATGTCAAGCTACTTTGAGTAGCCAATAAAAACACTGAAAAAGTCCAGCAACTATTTCAATAATGGTTCAAAATCTCTAAAATGTCCCCCTTAACTGAATGTGGCGAGTGCTGCTGAATGCCTGGACCGCCGATACTTGTTTCCCAACAATCAAATCCACAGTCTCTTAGATCTTGCACTGTGCCCTGGACAACAGACGTGCTGGTTTCTAAAAAAAGGAAAAACGAAAGTCGGGAAATATTAATTAATATTCTCTTCTATGCACGTGTGATCTTATTGTGTCATTGCCCCAAACACAGCTATTCCAATAATCAAGGAAATCTGCTTTTAAATATATAAATTACCATTAAATTATACCATACATAAATCAAGGGCCATTAGTCACATACAAAAACATACTATTACACTAAAGACTATAATAAATCATTATATATATGAGCTCACCAGGTCTGAGAAGTGTAATGCCACAGCCTCCTCCTCCTGCTCCAGTGAGTTTGCTGTGGAGCCCTTTGGCCAGTGTGACCCGACATATTGTGTCCAAAGCAGGATGTCCCACCCCCATGACATTGAGGTGGTGTTGATTTATGTCAATGAGCTCCTAGACAAACAAAAAGATTAAAAACCATAATGATTCAAATCTACAATAAATAAATAAAAAAATTCTAATTTTCACACTATATTTAGGAACCTTTTGTTTTGTGGTAAAAAACATATGTAGTAGGTGTAGTATAAATCAGAAATAAGCTTTTACCTCTAGAGTTTTGTAGTGCTCTCCGGTAATTGGCTCATGGGTCATTTCTGAAAGTACTTTCTCACAAGTGCAGGAAATGGCATCCACCGAGTCAAGAACGGGGGTCATAATTGTAGGAAACTGTTATGGGAGTAAACAAGTAAAATGTATTATTATCTTTAGCTTATTTGAAATAATAAATTCCTTAAACACTCCAAAAACGGAGCAGCTGGATCCAAATGAACAATTTTGTCTTTGCGTCTTTACTGAGATTTAGGAGGGTACTTCACAACTAAGTAAAACCTTTGCCCCGTAACAAGTAAATGAAGTGAGTTAACCAAGCAAATACATTAAATACATTTTAGAATCACAACAGCTCAAGCATAAATGTGTGTAATGCTTTGTGTTGCCAAGGTTAAGGCTCACTGAGGACCCACCTACACCATACTTTAATTTAAGTAATTTATTAAAAGGATCAGAGATATGCACTTAAGTATCTGTAACGTAACTAAACCCCAACATTATAATATTATACCAAGTAATTATGTCATGAGAAAAGGACCATTGCACCTTATTAATTTTGTCCTTTACTCCGGCTACCAGTACTTTGGTGCTACGAGGTACTTTGGTGTTCGTCAGTAGTATTCTTAATAGTGGTACTCTGTGGGGGAAAATGTTAGATATTAAAAACAAAGACGCACACAATTTCAAATCTAAAGGAACTGCCATATGCATACCTGCTTAGGGGTATAATTTTCCCTGAGAGAAATCTCAACATCCCACCTATAAAAAATATATTTTTTTAATTATTAAATGTTTTGTTACAGCATGTTTGTTTGGTTTTGAGGAGGGCAAACTCACCCCAAGTTCCCACAGCATTGTCTACTCCAGATGGATTGCCATGGATGATCATCTCCCCTTGAAATGCCCAACTATTGATTAGCTCTAGGTCCTCCTGACACCACCTAGAAAAGAAAAGCTTTAAGTGAATGTTACTCTCTACTGTTACACTGACAGCATGCGCCTTCTGCCAGGGGCTTCACATAGGGGAATGAAAAGGTACTTCTAATCCAGGGCTTGGTGCAGGGAGGGCCCCCTCACAAGTCTGCAATATACATGTAAAGAACATGTAGAGCAGGTCAGCTAAGATGGTTTGGCCAAGAATTTTGTCCCACACCCCTAACTTCTGCCATTCTGAAATGTATGACACATTCCCAGGTGTTGAATGGTGTCATATATATCAAATGGCCATGACTTGGCCTTTGAAAATTCTCTGTCAGGCCAATATAAAGAGTGGATAGGGAGAAGTAGAAAAAGTCTTTGAGCAAAGAGTGGAATTTAAAAAAAGCATCTCCCTAGACAATCAGATTGTCACAAGATAAGAGAGACAAGAGAAAATCATGATTGGATTATTTTATACCGTCATATCACCATTTACATCCCCCACATATCATTTCATAAGTCAGTCTAAAAAGCAGGTTTTTTGTATTACGTTACCTGCCAGTTTGCTCACATTCTCTGAGGGGGGCAGCGATGGCTCCACTTGCACAAAGCAGGGCTGTAGCCAAACAAACAGAGAAGGCAGCACTGGATCCCAGTCCTGCTCCAGTGGGCAGCTCAGACCACACAGTCACCGTCAAGCTGGGCAGTTCACTATAGAAATAATCGTAGACAGGCCCAGGCCACGTTTACATGCAAACTCAAAATCTGATCATCATTATTAAATTGTTACTTATTAGTTTTAAGAAGATAAATTATATGTAAACATCCAAATCTGATGTGAGTAATGCAATTTCTTTCTGACTATGGCCCTTCTGATTAGTGGGGCTGTTACAGTCCAATCCAAATCGATTGGAAAGGCATGTTCAGTCCAGTGAAAAGCTCAGTCAGTATTCTATGGTCTGACCATGTATCTGAAACTGCACTCAAACTGAACTATAATGGTAAACAAAAACAATTATTTCTATAAAAGGAAGATGACACTCGTTGTTCACAACCAAACCCTCAGATAGCTCAATCCATGCTTTATTCTTTCATATGTTGTCCCATAGAAATCCTTATAATCTAAATAATATAATTACTCAAATAAAACACATTCGACCAATAATTGACAAAAGGCTGTTCGTTTGCATGTTACTTAAATAACCTTAAAAGGTCCAGAAATAAGGTACATGCGAGTAAACACAGACTTTTTTTTAATAACAACTTTTCTCACAATGCTTGTTCAGCATCAGTTTTTGAAGTGAAGAGGACAGATTAAACTAGCACCCAATCAACAGAAATTAGGTGCTCTTAGCTTTAGAAATCATGAAGCACACAAACTTACCCAGCCCCAAACATGGAGATATAGATGTAAAGGAATGCTAGAGTAGCCATATTAGATGTTTCCAAGTTTCCATTTGTAACTCCAACAAACTCCCGCAGACACTTGACTAATTCAGCATTGAGGAGTTTGCCTACCTCTTTTTTACCTGGAATCAAACAGATGAAAAAAACTAAAATCAGTCGTTGAAGTCACTTACATTCAGAAGAATAGATACTTATGGCCAATAAAGGGTACGTGTTTGTATCTATATATATATAATCAACAATGGTGTGTCTCTCACCACAAGGACCAGGGACGAGTAACTTCAGCTCTGTCAGATCCCAACAAAGAAAGGTGTCGATATTAGGGAGGTTGATGCAAACTTTTCCATCTGTAGAAGCTTTTAATCTCAAATATGTTCTCAGGTTCAAACTGACAGCAAGAGCCATCTAGAAATAAATAATAACAATATTAAACAAAAATAATACAGATTTTGTGTGATTATACTGCAATGATATAAAGACTGGTTACATTTATATATAAGTTTAAACTTATTAATGCATTATCCTTGCTTAAAAGATTGATACCTTCCCATGAACAACAGCATGTTCTCCGTGCAGGATTGCCTTCCCTGGAGCAGACAAGATGCAGTCCTTCACGAGCATCACTGCAGAGTTCCGAGGCTGAAATACTAGGGCAGGTGACTTGGTCCAGAAAGGCACCGCTTGTATTATTAGTAATACTAGCTACTTTTAGCCCACGTTAATCTCCTGAAGCTTCAACTGAAAATGCCAGAAAGTCAATCGATAATCTAGATCTGAATTCAAAGACGTATCACTGAATCCAAAGACATCACTTTGAAACTCTGGAGTGCCCTTGTGTTATGTATAACAGTAAAAAGCACGCCAAAATACTCGGATATGGCATGTGTCGGTCGTTTTTCATGATTCAATCAGCTAGAAGCTAGTGGACCGTCACAGCGCTATCCAACAGTCGCAACCAATCGTACCATGTCATGCCATACACAAGACACGCCCACAAACTATAGGTGCCGTCACGGAACAAATTGTTTATGCTAACAGAGCTAGCTTCTTCATCAACATGACTCTTCTAATGAAACCTGGTCACTTTCGCGTCGGTATAAGCATGTTTATGACCGCTCATCGAAGCTGCGGGGTGATTTTTTCAAAGCGAAAGTACAATTGTGTTTCTGTTTTGCAACGTCTGTTAGTTTGTAATTCGTGTTTCTGTGACTAAAGTAACCTTCTATTCGCCCCCTAAGTTACATCAGTGAGGTGGACAACAGAATACCAAAAATATACACTAAAACTGGAGATAAAGGTAATCTGACTCACAAGGTTGTATTGAAGTGGTAAACACATAGGACCATGCCAATAAATAATACAATTTCCTTTCATTCGTTTTCAAGGATTCTCCAGCACTTTTACAGGAGAGAGGAGACCAAAGGAAAACCTAATTTTTGAAGCTCTGGGAAATACAGATGAACTTTCATCAGCCATAGGGTAATTTTTTGGTTTAATTAAGATAATAACGTTGCTGTTAACCAACTCAAACTCTATGTTATGTTACAGTTTGGCCAGAGAATATTGTCTTGAAAATGCTCATACTTTCACAGACCAACTGTATAAGGTAAGGTTATGTTTGCACAGATTTCTGAAACATTTCTGACACATGTCTTATCAAATTGGATATTTTGAGCAGATACAGTGTATTTTACAAGACGTGGGCTCCAACATTGCCACGCCTCAATCATCAGCAAGAGACAGTCACATAAGTGAGATTTTTTTAAATGTATTTTAATATGAATTTATTTGATATGGACATAACAGTTACAGGGTGCACCCAAGAAGGAGATCGTGGGTTCGATTCCCGGACCAGACCAACATCACATGATCTCTCTGGGTGGAGTCTGCATGTTCTCCCCGTGTTACCGTGGGTTCTCTCCGGGTTCTCCGGCTTCCTCCCACCGTCCAAAGACATGCATGTGTTAGGCAAAATTGGTGACTCTAAATTGGCCCTAGTGAATGAATGTGAGCGTGAACTGTCTGTAATGTCTGTGTCTCTGTGTTGGCCCTGCGACAAGTTGGCCACTGTCCAGGGTGTACCCCGCCTAAGGCCCGAAGTCACTGGGATAGGCTCCAGTCACCCGCGACCCCGAAAGGGAACAAGCGGTAGAAAATGGATGGATGGATAACAGTTACATTGGTTGACACCTGTTGCATAGTTTTAAGTGTTATAGCACAAATGCTAATTTCCAACATGTGTCCATGGGGGGCTTTTTAAATGTTTAGTCCAGATTGACAGGTTAAAGATTCTACCCAAAACATATTACTACAACTGAATCTTGTTTTGCAATTCAACACAAAAGTAGACTAGAATTGTTTTCTTCAAAATACCATCTGTATGTTAAAATGATAATGTTCCTTTCTAGAAAGAACACAGTTTACCAGTTCATCAACTGCAGAGTTGGAAAACTGGATAGATCAATTTACAGAAGAACTTCCTCCACTGACAAATTTTATTCTACCTGTAAGTCAGTACATTTATAATGCTAGCATTTTTTTTGTTTACCTTTTATCTTATTTTAATACATAATTGTATCACAGTCTGGAGGAAAGAGCAGCACTGCTTTGCACTTGGCTCGGACCATATGCCGCAGAGCAGAACGCAGGTAAGTCATATGAGATTTTGCAATTGCTTCTCTGTCTGCTTTTTGTATTGTTAAACAGTTTGATGTTGAAATGCAGTGTAGCTCCGATTGTGCGGTCTGGGGAGGCAGATCCAGATGTTGCCAAGTTTTTAAACCGGCAAGTAATATTTATTTTTCCAATAACACATTTATACACTTATACAGTTATACAGTAATAACCCAAGTTATTTTTTTTTACTCCAGCCTGAGTGACTACCTTTTCACTGTAGCCAGATATGCCGCTATGAAAGAAGGCAAAGAGGAAAAAATCTACAAGAGGATTTAAAAGATGGGTAAAATATTTTTTTATGACTTGCAGTTTCTTGTGACTTGGTGAACATCCATTTGATGTTTCTCTGGATATCACATTTGTAATATGTCTATTATGTCTTTTAATAAAATGTACATGATTGGTAGATATGACACATCGTTGTTACATCGTATCGGTATATTTTCTAAAACCATTGTTATCATTTCACAAATCTCATATTGCCGTTGTCTTCCTTCACAGGATCTGGCACCAGCCCTGACCTCTCTGGGACAGAGTACTGGCCCATGCCATTAGAGACAAGGTGCGCTCCTCATATGGTGGATAGCGTAGATAGGTGACACACTCAAACCGGAGACTTCGAAGCAGGCATGATTTCTTGTGAGAAAATGTATCAAAGCTGTAGCGTCCATGATAGGAACCTGTTCCACTGGTACCTGTTCAGGGTTTGGTTAAAAACGTGGATATTTATCTGAGGGGGAGGTTAAAAGAGACTTGCTTACCTACTCCACCAAATGGAAGGGTGACGATGAGACTCTGCAAGACACAGTCATTGGAGCAAAAGCTTCCACTAGAGGTTTCATTCATTAGTTGTGAGATAACCTGCAGCAGACACAAATATATAATATCTGTAACTGTTCATTGTTGCTATAATGAAGCTATACTTGTTGTTATGTAGTTGTATTTTTGGTTGTGTCTTTTTGATAAATACAGTTAAAATAGTTGCATATTTTATCTTCTTTACACATCACACCATAACAATAGTAAGTCTCTTTTAATTACGCCAGAGGGTCATGGAATTTAAAGAATTTAGCAGATTATTTTACCTCGCTGTTGTTGGAGAAAGCGTACACACAGAGCGGTTTCTCGTGTTTATTGATGAAGGCTATTGCTTCATCTACATTTTGCACAGTGAGAAGTGGAAGCACTGGGCCAAACACATCCTGCTGCATGATTAGGTCTGTGTCCACTACATCTGTCAAAATAGTTGGTGCTACAAAAAGTACAACATTGTTATATTATGTTAAAACCAATAATATATATAATATGTGTGTGTGTGTGTGTGTGTGTATATATGTTTATAATCACCAATATATTTTTCTGCTTCTATTGCCTGGCCACCCACTGCCACTTTTCCAGATTTCCACAAAATATCTTTTGTTTTGTTGAAAATGTCTGCATTAACAATGCGACCAAAACTGCGAGACTCTTTGGGATTTGGTCCAAAAAATTGCATAAGGCAGCACTTCATGGCCTGCACAAACCGAACTTGTACACTTTTGTTGCACAAAATGTAGTCTGGGGCCACCAAGCTCTGTCCAGCATTGTGAAACCGAGCCCACGCTATGCGCTGTGCCGTGGTGACAATGTCACAATGCTGGTCCACATAACAAGGGTTCTTGCTTGCCAAAACCAGGGTGACAGGTGTGAGTGTGCGAGCTGCAGCCTGAGCTATTCTGTTCCCATCCTCACGGGTTCCTGTTATTTATTGAGCATCTGTTAATTTCTTTACCAAAAAATAACAAATTGTGAATAATTTCTGACTTTACCTGTGAAGAAGACATGATCAAATTTTTGTTCCACTATGTCGGGTAAATCATTTTTCAGAGCAAGAATTACATGGAAACATTCCTTAAAAACGAAAATGAAAATCAGTTCAAATTTAACCTTTTGTTACGATAGACATTTGTTCTTACTTTATTCAAATATAAAGGAATAAGACGATGGAGTAGCTCGGCTGTATTAACTGTGCACTCAGATGGATTTATGATCGCACAGTTTCCTGAATGAAAACAAACAAAACAAATGAGCCCAAACAATTAATATACGTTTACAAACTCATAGTTTTGCTGCACCTGCTGCTATGGCCCCAACCAATGGCACTAGACACATTTGGACAGGACTACACCAGCCTCCCACAATGAATACCACCCCAAGGGGCTCATTCACCATAAAACAGTCATCCAGCGTTGTGGACTAGAATAAAAATAAAAAGTCCTCTCAGCTAAAAGGATTACCTCACATGAACCAGTCAAAAATAGAAATTGTTTCAGATTTTAATCTCTTTACTTCAGTAAACACCATTAAAGCCTTTGTCTAAAAGAGGGAAAATGTGTTGAGTTTGTTTGTTTGTTTGACTCACCAAGTTTTTTTCAACTTGTTGTGGCTGCATCCATTTCTTGAGGTTGCTGATGGCATAAAGGGCTTCATTTTTGACAAGAATCAGCTCAGACATCACTGTCTCAAAGTGTGGCTGAGCCATGTATACAATGAAATATAATTATTTCAAAAGCTATATAGTAAATGTTTCCATTTAACAGCAAATGTATTGTACCTTATGCAGGTCTTTTCCAAGGACTTGCACAAAGTCACATTCATGTTCTTCTAGCATTTGCACCACTGCCTCTAGCTGAGCCAGACGTGAGCTCTCCTTAATGGTGTGCCCGGCCTTAAAAGCCGCCCTGGCTCTTCTGAGCAGATCTACACACTCCAGTGGATACGTTCTCAAGCACGGTTCACCAAGTCTAGTCCTAAAACAACAACAACAACAACACAATGTTCTACAAACAGCTTTCATTGTTCTATTAAGTGAAGGCCTATTTCCACATACCTTCTGCAAGTTAAACGTCCATTTCTCTGACAGGAATTACAAGCTTTAAATTTCACACTCATTTCTCTCAATCAAAAACACTGAAGGATGCCTTTCTAAACAGTTCTGTAACGCTTGGGCTTATAGTGCACTCTGCAAAAATCCCAGTGGCAAGGGGGATATTGAAAATTCCAACAGCAGCAACCAATCAGAAGATGGTGACCATTTAAACGTATGAGTATAGCACAGTAAATACATTTTAGAAGGCTACAGACAACGACTAAACATTTTTTACATCCATTGTATTTTTTTAATAGTTTCTGCCAAAAATATCCTAGTTTTGCAACTTTATTTCTCTTTTCAGAATAAACGCCACATACCTTAACACTTTGAACCAGCGGGACGGAGAAGTTCTTGGTGGGCTGCTCATGATTCACTTTTGATCTCGAAGGACAACTTCTCATTTAATGAAAAAGAGTAGAAAGCACACACTCAAAACAGTACCCACGCTCCACACACCATAATCCTCAATACATGTTAATCTGGAGTGAGACTTAAATCTCCTGCTAGACTTCAGTGTTCTGGCTGCCTAGTACAAGTGTGGTAAATGTAGACAGAAATGAACAACAGCAAAATAGTTCCAGAGTAACTTTTATTTTGTACTAAAAGAATGGAAATTCAAAATCTGCATTAGCAGTCAAACTGGTACATGAACGTGTGGTCTAGGCTTGACATCATTGATCACTGATGAGAAACCTCATCGCGATACACAAATTTCTGAGGTATGTTTCATCAGCGCATCACCAGTGTAGTCAAGTATCTTCTCTTAAAAACACAAAAGTTCCTTCAGATTTATTTTTAGTGGCATAGGAGGATGTAATCATTTATCCCATATGTGTTAGTGACAAAGGATATTAGAAGTTAGAAATATGACATGTCTTGAAAAAGTAAAAGCATTTTGCATAATACAATTATTTGTTAAAAGAGTTCTTTTTAAAAGAGTTAAATTTATCCCTTTTAGCATAGTCGAATAGACTGCTTTGAACCCTGTGTTATTTTTAGGCTAATAAGCTGACATTCCTCCTCTTAAAACACTTCACAGATAAAACAAAGCAGACACTTGTGCAACAATGTCATTTTAAGAAACATCTAATCAAGCCTTTGGTTGAAAAACCAATCCCATGACATCATGTTTGAGGTTGTGGCCTCTTAAGATTTTCCACATGGCTTAAAACTTCCAGAGCACTTAGCCCTCCCTTGTGGTTGAGTGGTACAGGTTGTTGTTTTAAATGTTTTTGAATGAACAAGTCTACGTGTATATATTTACCCATTTCTATGGCTTGCTTCCAGTATACATTAGCATGTGTTACACTTACAGTCAGACATGATAGTAAGGTTGGTTTAATACATGAGGCACTCAGCACTTTGTAAAAGTGGAAGTTTCTCTAGGTACATACAAACACTACTAGGTATTGTTATAATTAAAGGTTTACCACACAAAGCAAAGTTGTGTCTATAGATACAAATGAAGGAACATTTCCAGTGTATTTTCCCAGAAATGTAAGGTGATAAAACAAAGTCATCTTTCTTTTAAATATATATATCTAGCATGATTATAGCTTCTGCCCAACATTGACATCATACACATTGATCAAACTACTAAAACTAGTGTAGCTAAAGTCAACTTCTAAGCCAATGGAATGGGCACAACCTCTTTATCTGTTTTTTCATGACAAATGATAAGAGATTGAAATGGGAGATAATGAAATAGGACAGTGCTTCTGAGGAACTACTCCTAAATACACAGACATAAAGATGCATTAACTTTAGTGTTACATTGTAAGATCAATCCGATGTCCTGGATAATGAGTCCAAGCTTGTAAGTATATGCACCACTTGGTTCCACCAGCACAAGTGAACATGTACGTATTGGCTTGCATCTGTATTGCTTTTCAGTTCACTTAAAATGTGTGGAGTGTTGCGTCCAAGAATGATTTTGTTAGGCCTGAGAAACAGATTCAGCCATGGTCTTTCACTATGTAATCAAGCAAAATTACATTTTTGGAGTGGAAACGGAGCGGTCCTAAAATTCGGATTGTGCTGCTAAAACAACACTTTACAGTGGGCTGAAAACCCTCAGATGTTGAGATCCATCCACTGAATACCAGCTGTAGTTTCGGTTTCATCTGACAGCCACACTGGTCAGTTCAGGTTCCTTTTTGTGTGCAAAAAAGTTAGGAGAGCTCAAAGCCTGTGTTCATGCTTATGGCATATCTGAGTTTATCACGTAAAATGCTCTTCTTGCTGTAATTGGGCAGCTTGAGCAGGTTGAAGCATGTTGATGAAGTGGGAAGTCGACCACCAGGTTCCTTCTTGCGAATAGTGAAGAAACCCCTGAGGACACTGCCCAGTGTGTCTCCGGTGTCCTATATTAAAAAAAATCTAAACTTAATATTGCCGTTTTTAGCAATTGCTTCATGCAATTTGGTGGGGTTGCATTTATGGATCACACTCTTACCTGATCGTCTGAGACCTCTACACAGCGGATGGAAAACGGTGGTTTGAGGTAGGCAAACCCAAGAAGTGGTGGCCTCGAACAGCTGGTGACAAACTATCAAAAAAATCCAATATTATTTTAACTGCAACCAAAATCTTCCAGACTAATTTGTACATGAAGTAAACATGCTTACTTTGAGGAACATGGCCCTCTCCTCTGCATTGAAGTCACTTGACAAAATGTCCCAGAGCCAGATAATAACACGATGGCTGCTATGAAAGCCTCCATAGTACACAGTGTGTTTCCTAAAAGCACAGAAATTGATTAGCTCGGACATCTACTTACAATGTGTATTTTTGTACACACGTTTGTACACATTGTAAGTAATAAAAACATACTTGAGGTCATCTAGATCAATCTCAGCATTGTCTCCTGAGATGAGGCGCTGAACTTCAGGTGTAGAAAACATATGCAGCCACTCAGGGTTTATGATACTGCGGAAGCCACGGATGAAAGCAATTGTTTGCTCTTTAATTTGTGTGTGCATTCTGAAGTGAGCCATGAGGTGGATATAGCTGATCCTATAATCAAAAGTGAGAATCAACACCATACTTTCATAACACATTTAGAAACTAGCAAACCATTTTTGATCAAAAAACAACTTACTTATTCTCATTGGTGACTGGCATTGTTTTTCCTCCAGGTATTAATTCATGGCAAACCAGCTGAAAGATGAAATAACATACAAAGCTTAGGAATATAACCTTGTATACAAAAATTCAAAAATAAACCTCTCAACCCTTTTACCTGCCCCATAACGTCCTCATCATAAGACAGTGTAAGTCCTAGATCACCAACATCTCCATCATAACGCTGGACAAACAAACACAACATTTTGAATTCCGGAACAATGCAACCGCGTTGGTATCTAAAAGAAACTTACCTTTATTGATGTAAGATTTTTGTAAAACTCAGAGTCCAGTGAGGGGAGCTCATCAATAGAGCTGTAGAATGAGCTGTGATGGTGACCCAAGACTTGGCTCAGAAAGAAGGAGGCGAAGGGGACATCAACAACAATTCCCTTCATGCACACAAAAAATGTATTATCAAGAGCTTTTGGCATTTTTCTCTGTCAAAGCAGCACACCATTGGAACTCTGTTTCCATTAGCATTAAATAAGTAATATCCTCCAAAATTTTAAATCGCATTTAACAAAATGGTTAATTACTACTCTGTATATTGTATTGAATGCGCACTGCTGACACTTAAATGTATCTGTTATTATGGTTGTAATGTCTTGTCTCCAGTTCATGCCCTTTACAAAGCTGTATGTTCTGAATGTTTCTGAACATATTTGTCTATTGCCTCTGTTGTCTAGCTGGATGTGCATGTAAATGTTTCTTATGTGCTCTAATGGCTTTTAAACCCATTTAGGGTGACGTCATAACATCTGTCCGGGGACTATGGATGAAAATTAGCCTTGTGGCTGAATCTGGTGCATTTACAGAAATGCTCAATATTGTTCCTGTCAAATAAATGATAAAACATAAAGGTAAAAGAACAATAAATTATACATACCTCATATACAGCCTTCCCAAGCATCTTTCCAACAAACTCAAACAACTGCAAATGGTTTTCATGAATATATGATGTGGGCGAAGGATAAAGTCGCTCATTTCCACTTGTTGTCTGCAAGAATATTTATTTTTTAGTGGTTAATCAGTTGTATACATATATAGATCTAAGCGTATTATCAACAAAATTGACCTTGAAAAGGTTTAGAGCAGGGTTGAACACTTTCTTAATAATCTCTTCTAAAAACTCTTTAAATACACCATCCTGGTCTATTCCAGCCTCGTCCACTCCCAAGTCATTCACAAACTTCACTCGAATTACACCTTTGATAGAATTGACAGGTAATCTTCGCAGTTGGTCATATCCGTCCTAAAACAACAAGAAGATACAGCTTGAAGACGGAGTAAAAAAATCTAAATAAATAGGTGTCTTTTTTTTTGTACCTCTAGCATCCTTGAGCGACGAATGGTTATATGAGTGACATGTGGTGATGCAGAACTCGTCTCTACCAATCCCAAAGTTTCTTTTTCTTTAGTCACAATATTTCTAAACAGCAGCACTCTCTTCAATAAAAAAACAAACTAATTTAGTTTTTGTTTAAGTGACATTTTAGATGAGAAAAAAAGACCACTTACATTTTTATGAGGAATAACGTGTGGAATGTACTGCAATAAAAGTTGGGCTCTCCTCTTCCCTTTTTCCAGTTCTTGGAATAACAAACTCGGCTTCAAATCCCTGTGTAAAAATAAGTGTAATGAGTTTCTTCCTAATGAGTATTTCTTATGTTTACTGTTAAAAGTTGCATTACTTGCGCAGCCAGTGCTCATCTGGCGTGAATTTTCTTCGGCAGTCCCGCTCATAAAGCACCATTAGCCAGCCATGAACGCTGTGAAATAACTCCAGTTTTTCTCCTTTTGCATTTTCTACAATAAATATAAAGAGTGTGACATGTGAAGTTCGGAATTATGTTTGACAAAAATCACATTCTTACCTAAAATGCCATCCCAGATCATCTTAAAGACAAATGTGTTCAGAAAAGAAGAAATGGTGAGGAGTTCCTCTATCTTAAAAGAGGTTTGTTCTTCATAGACCTCAATGTCATCCAAAATACTGCAGAAGAAAAACATGCATTCTTATTAACAGCCTGGTACAGGATCCTTTCTGTGCAGCTGAAAACAAAATACTTGCGCCAGATAAACACTGCCATGAAGATCATGGGAATGAGACACCAATCTGAGCTTCTGTACGAGGAGTCTGTGCTCAGACAGGCCGAGAGGACCCTTTCCATGTTCTCCACTCAGAGTATAACCTTTTGCTCTCAGGCGTTACAGAGTCCCCCAATGCAGGCTCAACTGCTACAAAACCTCTTTTTTCCCCACATCTTTAAGGCTCGCCTTGTCAATTGTGTTTGGCTGTGATTGTATGAGTGTATTGTGTGTTTGACACTACAGCACGATTCCATGAAAAATATTGTAAGTATTGTATTGGAATAAACAATAAAGAGAATTAATTATTAAAATTAATTAAAAAAAAAAACATTTGAATTACGTGATAAGGTGTCGCGAGCAGTCACAGAACAGCATCAGCATGGCCAGAAGCTGTTTGGACTCTTCTGTATCATTATTTAGACACTCCATAAACAGTTTGAGTCCGCCCTGTGGACCAAGCTCACAGATGAAGGCCCATAGCTTAGGCAGAAGTTCATCCAGATGTGTTAGACCTGAGGAATACATATATACATCAATAATAATTCCTTAATTATTCCCCCTTTTGGGGTGGTGCCTCTAATAGACAGACCTGTGAGTATCTGAAGGCGTATCTGTGTTAATGTAGACAGAGCAGTCTGATAAAGCACACAAATACTGCACACTTTCTGAACTTCTGCCGAGTCGACGCGCTTTCCTCCAACCGGCTTCAAGATGTTTCGTACAGAGGCTGACTTCTGAAAAGCTCGTTTGAAGAGGTCTAAACATAAACATGAAAACAAAATTTAGCTTGTGCACTATGACTACGAGGGCATGTCACTTGCTTATCTCATGATATTGCTTTATCTGGAGAGTTTTAATGCCATTCTGTGTAGCATGATCATTTCTATATACAGTGAGGAAAATAAAATTATTATTAAAATTATATAAATATTTGAACACCCTGTGATTTTGCAAGTTCTCCCACTAAAATCACAATACACTATTTTCCGTATATTCATAAAATTAATAAATATAATCAGTAGTACAGTGAGGAAAATAAGTATTTGAACACCCTGGGATTTTGAAAGTTCTCCCACTTCTCTAAAATGTTCATTGTAGGTGCATTTCCACTGTGAGTAAACTAAAAAAAAAAAATCAATGTAAATCACATTGTATGATTTTTAAACATTTGATTTATATGTTAATGTAGAAAAGTATTTGAACACCGGCCAATCGGTAAGAACTCTGGCTCTCAAAGGCCTGTTAGTCTGCCTTTAAAAAGTCCACCTCTACTCCACTTATTAATCTAAATTAGTAGCATCTGTTTGAGCTCGTTAGCTGCATAAAGACGCCTGTCCACCCCACAATCAGTCAGACTCTAACTACTACCATGGGCAAGACCAAAGAGCTGTCAAAAGCCACCAGACACCAGAGACGAAAATGGAGACCTCTGCAAGGGCTACGGGGCAATTGGCAAGCAGCGTGGTGAAAAAAGATCAACTGTTGGAGCAATTGTTAGAAAATGGGAGAGGCTAAAGATGACAGTCTATCTCCCTCGAACTGGGGCTCAATGCAAGAGCTCACCTCGTGGGGTATTAATGATAAGAAAGGTGTGGAATCTGACCTGAAGAGAGCGCGGATCACAGTTTCAAAGGTTACTATAGGTAATACACTACACAGCCATGGTTTAAAATCATGCATTGCAAAGAATGTTCCCCTGCTTAAATCAGCACATGTCCAGGCCGGTATGAAGTTTGCAAATGACCATCTGGATGATCCAGAGGAGTCATGGGAGAAAATCATGTGGTCAGATAAGACCAAACTAGAACATTTTGGCATAAACTCCACTCGCTGTCTTTGAAAGAAGAACGATGAGTACAATCCCAAGAATACCATCCCTAATTTGCAGCATGGGGGTGGAAACATTATGCTTTGGGGGTACTTTTCTGCACGGGAGTGTCTACAGAGCCGTGGCGCGCGGCCGAAACTGCCATGTTTAGGTTAGGGTTATGGTTAGGGTTAGCCATGAGGCTATATGGCAGTGCCGCGGCTCCTGAAACTGCTGGGCCATTTGATCGCGCCGCGGCTCTGCAGCCACAGCCTTTCTGCACAGGGGGCAGGACAACTGCAATGTACAACAACCTCTTTACCTCAGGTCAGGGCAGTGAAGAGGGGTTGTGGCTAGGTCTTCCAACATGACAATGACCTGAAGTACAAAGCCAGGAAAACCAAAATCCCTGCTGCAGTGTGTGCAAACCTGGTCAAGAACTACAGTAAACATTTGACCTCTGTAATTGTAAACAAAGGCTTCTGTACCAAATATTAACACTGATTTTCTCAGGTGTTAAATACTTATTTTCTGCAATAACATACAAATAAATCATTTTTTAAAAAAAAATCATACAATTCAGATTTCTGTATTTTTCACAGTGGAAATGCAACTATGAAAATTTCCGACCCCTCCATAATTGGGAGAACTTGCAAAATCCCTGGGAGTTCAAATACTTATTTTCCTCACTATCAACTGATATTTATTCATTTTATAGATATACATTTTATCGGAAAAGGGTTCTGTGTAATTTTAATTCTATACAGTTATATCATTGACAGGTTATTGTGACAGGCCTATCTGTATAACATATCTCCACGGAGACAAGCAGGTGACACCACCAGATCGAGTTAAGTTACAGGTCAGATCTGCGCAGTGGTGACCTCGTTCACAGTAGGAATGCGTGTTTTTCAAGGTATGTTATTAGCAATGTAGGCGCCTATAATTGAATAAATGCAAGATAGATGTGTTTAATGCTAAACTGTATATAACCAGTGAGAGCCAAGGCAAAGCAATTGAGACAAGCGCCACCAGGAATGTTGCATAGTGCATCATTTAAAATATGAATATTACAAAAATGTTGCCAAACTCACTTTTAACTGGTAGATTGTTTTGTGATGTGCTTGGTTGAGGTGATTGGGGTGGTGGAGGAGTGGGTTCTTGGCTCTCCAGTTTTTTGGAGAGCACATCACTGAAGAGAGTTCGAATAATTGAAACGCCCCACAGGTTTTGAAGTTGTTTAGTCACCAGTGGCATTGACTCGTTTAAGCTAAAAACATAAATAGGAAATAGAACATCAGGGTACATCTAACTACAGGTATTATAACCTCCAACAATGACTTTCCCTCATACCCATAGTCAACACTTTGTGAGAACCAGCCCAGGACTGGATGCCAGTGAGTGAGATTTGACTTCTTTTGAGAGACATATCTCTGACAGTATGACAACATGTCAGTCAGATCCTTCACAAAATGACTTGCCTCTTCTTCCAGGACTCTCTCATTAAGATATCCCAAGTGAATGAGATTTCCTTGAAATGTAAAATACAAAGCATCAGCATACCAGTACATTATAACAACATAGCTCTGTGATCACAATGTTATCAAATGTACAATACCTAGTAAACAGAGGGTATGACTTCCCTCTAAACACACACATATATCAGAGCATTGTTCTTCTCGGCTGAGAAACAGAATAAATTTCCGTAGCAGTTCATGTGTCTGAATGGTTGCCATACACTGTAAAAATAAAAACATTTTAAAAGCTTTGTGTATTCTATGTTGTACAAAAAAATAGAAAATGATGTGTGTAATTTTATAACATACCTCTGGTGTGAGGACATTGAGATGGTGTACAACTGCTGGTACTGACATAATGTGCAATAGAAATGATCTCAGTAGGTTATCAGAAAAGTGTGCAGCAAGAACCGGTCTAAAAAAAAAACAATAAATAAGTTACATTTCCTACATCTATAACATTTAAGCTTACTGACCTCAATGCCAACGTGAAGATTGCTGTTAGAGTTCCTTTTGAGAGAGATGGTCTAGAACGTGCTAAGCCATTGGTCAGTAAAATCTAAAAAAAAAGGGGGGGTTGCACTTGAGTAAAAGGTACTACAGTGATGCATTACTATACATATATCTAACCTGTAATACTGAATAGAACCCTTTTTGGTTGAGATGGCCCATAACATTTTCACATATTCTTGTTAAAGCAGGTCTTAAAGCTTCGCCTAAAATAATAGAAAACAATACCATATTGAATCTTGATCATTTAGGGTATGGTTTTGAGTAAATCATTTAAATGTACCTTTTCCTCGGACTATTCGCCAAGTAGAAGTGTCAGTGAAAGTCACCAGCATGGTCAGATATAAGGTTATGATTTTATTGTCCTGTAGTATGTCGGGCTGCAAGGCAAGCGGTATTAGTTTGAGGTAATATTATAATATGCAGTATAAAATATTCTTACTTTATGTAGACAAACACACCTTTAATTTTTTAAGCAAGACACAACAAGTCCACAATACATCCTTTATCTGTTTGAGCCATGCAATAGTGAGGTCTTTGGAAAGAGCCAAAGACACATACCAAACCTGTAGATAGAACAAATGCATAATTGAAAGTAGTTTAAATCGAGAGGGCTTCCAACATCAACAGTGAAATTGGTATATTTACTTACTTTAGGCTCATTTTCAACATCCATACTGGCAAGAATAGCACGGCACAGTTTCTCAAATCTCTGTATAAAAAGGATTCATGTTAGTGTCTCTGTCTGTCATTTCAATGTACACCTTAGACTCTTGCACAAAATCATTTTTTAAGTTGACCCACCTGCTTGTCTTCTTGACGGTTTATGAATAATAATTTCCGGGCAATTTTAAAAATAGAAAGTGCATTTCTCTTTATCTCAGAGTTTTCAAAATATTCATCAATCTCCTTCCTGATGAGAAAATAATCAATAAAACATAAGCAAGAACTCCATCCAACGTGGTTAGGTGAATAACACCTAAATACCAAAGTGTTATCACCTTATTTCCTTTTGGAACTTGGAACGACAGAGAAAACCTCTGACAACAGCTTGAATAGTGGTTGCTGCTTTCTCCTTCTCCTTCTGTCCTTTCCTCTCCTCCCTGGCTTGCCTGGCTTTATCCAGGAACTCAGATTTGGAACTTTGAGGAACAGTAAACATTGTGCCCGCTGAAAAATAATCAAGTTTGGTACGAATCCATTTACAATGTCATTTATATTGTCAAAATTATGGAACTTAAAATTGACCAAACATGTACAGACAGTTTAGTGTAGGTCTACTTACATACAATGTTTTCCCAAATTAATTATTCTTTGAGCCTAGTGGCTCACCCTTTACTATAGCTTCTTATGCATGTGGCGGTCTTCACATTTCTTGTAGGTGGAAGTCATATCACAGATAAAGGCCACCTTGACATTTTAGAAGCCAATGTTACAGAATGCAGTAAAATAGATTGAGGCAGTTAGCAAAACGGTGGTGCTCCAGTTCAGCGCTGCTAGGCTTTTCAAAACATCAAGTTGAAGATAGATTTCCTCATCCAATCGTTGATTGTAAATACTTCCGTGGCGTTTAGTGTTCAGTCATTGATGACTACAGCATTGAACGCGCAGACAACACACCGTAATGAAATGTAAACAATGCCAAAATGCTTCGTCTAACTGACCACAGCCATTAATCCCTTGTGTCGCACGAAATGTTTCCGGATAGTTGTCAATGACCCTCAAACAGTAAATTTGCCAGCTGCTGATTTGATTTTTTTTCGCAATAGCTCCAATCATCCCGTCGCTTAAGCTAATAAATAATCTTTTGCTTCAGAGTTGACAAGGCAATAACCTGTATTGGGAGGGTCTGAGGGGGACTGTTTTCACAGTTACACAGCCAAAACGGAAATGAGTGGAAAGGCCAGTGTTACTTTATTTGATAGCAGCTGGATCTAAATTATTTTGTAACAGTCTAGCGTTAGTTTTATGGTCACTACTTTTAAACGAGAAACTCAAAATTGCGAGCAAATCTTGCAGACAAACTCTGTTTGTGTAGTATCACTTTAAATGCTTGACTTTACGTCATTATCTAACTGCGCAGCCAGAGGTCGGAAGGAAGTGGGTGTGTTAGCTTTAGCCGAGTTAGCTGACTAGCGTTAGCAAGCAACAACTTCGAGGACTGCTGTGGCTTCTATGGTGAATATTGATCAGCATATGGATGATTGTACTGATTAAGTTATCTATTGTAAACGCTATCTTACCAACATTTGAAGATAGCTGTGCATTAAGATAGTGTCTAGGTTTGATTTAACTTTTTTCTATCGAGTTATCGTTATTTCACTTTTACTACTTCCCTATGCTATTTTGGCATCAGTTTTATACATTTAATGCACCATCTTGGTTGTGTTTTTTGAGAGTAGTCTTCAGAGATTTGTCTTATATTATTTTGAGCCACAGTGGCAATTTTAATTGTTGCGCCACCACTATTAAGAAGAGTTAAACTTCAGTTTGTGTATCCCGTTTCTCCCTTTTCCATCTGTAGGAAGAGATGTCAGGTGAGAGTGTGGTGAGCGCGGCAGTGCCAGCAGCTACAACAAGGACCACGTCCTTTAAAGGCTCAAGTCCCAGCTCCAAATATGTGAAGCTCAATGTAGGTGGTGCACTGTACTACACTACCATGCAGACACTAACTAAACAGGACACTATGCTGAAGGCCATGTTCAGCGGCAGGATGGAGGTCCTTACTGATAGTGAAGGTTGGTGTCCATTGTCAAAATGTGGTGGTCGTTTTATACTACAGCAGTTCCTTATGCTGTTCTTTTTGTTGTTTGTAGGCTGGATATTGATTGATCGCTGTGGTAAACATTTTGGCACAATCTTGAACTACCTCCGAGATGGGGCTGTGCCGCTACCAGATAGTCGTCGAGAGACAGAAGAGCTTCTTGCTGAGGCAAAGTACTACCTCGTACAGGGCCTGGTTGATGAATGTACAGCAGCATTACAGGTGTGCTCTGTAATTATGAGCATTGCATAATTTACTCTTTCTAAAGATGAATACTTTTACCCGTAGAACAAAGAAACTTACGAACCTCTTTGTAAAGTGCCACTGATGACATCTTCAAAAGAAGAACAAAGGCTTATTGCTACATCAAATAAGGTAATATAATAGTAGTAATATAGTGTACGTCATGCATTTTTTGTTGTGTTGTATGTTTTATTTTAATTGTCACTTAAAATGACTTTTTGCAGCCTACTGTCAAACTGCTGTACAATAGAAGCAACAACAAATACTCTTATACCAGGTGAGTTATTATGCCTGCAATGTATACATAATGCAGACTTTGAAATTTGATTTCTCACAAAAGATCTATTGTCTCTCTCAGCAATTCAGATGACAACATGTTAAAAAATATTGAGTTGTTTGACAAGCTGTCTCTGAGGTTCAATGGCAGGGTACTGTTTATTAAAGATGTCATTGGGGATGAGATATGCTGCTGGTCATTTTATGGCCAGGGCCGCAAGATTGCTGAAGTCTGTTGCACCTCCATTGTCTATGCTACAGAAAAGAAGCAAACTAAGGTAAATGACATATTCTTGTATTGTGTATCTCTTGTCATAATGGTAGAAAAAGCTTCAGTTGTAGTCATCTGGACTCAGTTTGAAAAATAGACGTTTCGACTCTCATCCAAGAGTCATTGTCAATAAAAGAATTTAGGTCGAGAACTCCGATATTAATACTATTCTGTGGTAAGACCCGCCCATTGGGAGGAGCCTTCCTGAAGTAGAAAGAGTTGTTTGTTTCAACAGAAACTCCCCCCTTGTATCTACCGAGCTAGCCTATTCAGAATCTTAATGGGCTATTAGAAACCTCTTTGTCTTTGTGAGACCCTGGCTCAACCACCCTAAGTACCTGATTAGCATCTAAATGTCCTTGTCCTGGTCCTCTACCTTTCCAGGGGTTCAGTAACCTCTTTCAAACCAAGATGGTTTGAAAGAGGAGTCAAGGAAGCTATTTTTGTTTAAAAAGAAAGACCTTCTTTAAACAGAAATGGAGGGCTAAGGTTTAATCTTCCTGTTATTTATAATGGGTTACTGAACCCCTGGAAAGGTAGAGGACATTCAGATGCTAATCAGGTACTCAGGGTGGTTGAGCCAGGGTCTCACAAAGACAAAGAGGTTTCTAATAGCCCATTAAGATTCTGAATAGGCTAGCTCGGTAGATACAAGGGGGGAGTTTCTGTTGAAACAAACAACTCTTTCTACTTCAGGAAGGCTCCTCCCAATGGGCGGGTCTTACCACAGAATAGTATTAATATCGGAGTTCTCGACCTAAATTCTTTTATTGACAATGACTCTTGGATGAGAGTCGAAACGTCTATTTTTCAAACTGAGTCCAGATGACTACAACTGAAGCTTTTTCTACTATGGAACACGCCTGGACGAATGAGGGATTACACCGACATATCTTGTCATAATGTGATTTCTTGTTAATTTTCACACAAAGACGCTCTCTGTTTATATCAGGTGGAGTTCCCAGAGGCTCGAATTTATGAGGAAACCCTTAACATCCTTCTGTATGAGTCCCATGATGGAAGGGGTCCGGACAATGCTCTACTGGAAGCAACAGGTGGTGCTGCAGGAAGATCCCATCATTTGGATGAGGATGAAGAGCGAGAACGTATTGAAAGAGTTCGGCGAATTCATATTAAGCGTCCTGATGACCGCACACATCACCATCAGTGAACTTGGACCTTTCACCCTGTGTCTTTGAATCTGGACTTTTTTTGCACCATTCTTCTTGTGCCTTATTATACCCAACACCTTTCTCCATCTTCCACTTTTTCACCAGCTTTTCCTTCCCTTCTTGAGATAATCACAACAGGAGAATAGGACAACAGTGATACACTTTAAATGTGCTTAGTGTTTGCAGTCGTTTGTCTATATTCATCATGGCTGTTGTCCAAGTCTGTAAGCAATCAACCCAACTTTTCTTCACTGTATAATTTTATTTTTTTATATATA
Organism: Eucyclogobius newberryi; assembly: GCF_026437365.1. Taxonomy (NCBI): domain Eukaryota; kingdom Metazoa; phylum Chordata; class Actinopteri; order Gobiiformes; family Gobiidae; genus Eucyclogobius; species Eucyclogobius newberryi. The sequence continues at coordinate 18,379,283 of NW_027316278.1, forward strand.
GTTTTTGTACTACTTTATTAAGTAGAATACTATTTATTGTAAGTTAGCTGACTAAAGTGTTTTTAGTATTGAAAGGAAAAGTGCTATTGGCCGTTTTTATATGAACAAATTGGGTGACCTACCTAGTTGTACCACTTGGTGGCAATGTGTGTGTAGTCTTCCATTAGCTACTTCAAAGCCTGTACATGACCAAATTAACCTATATTTAAGATGGCAAGTACGGATGTGTTTTACAAAGTTGTTTCCATATTTCTTAACTACCTTAATTCTAAAACTATTTAACTGTTTGAATTATGAGCTGTGACATGTGGTGGTATTGGTGTTTTCCCAGTTTCAAACAGAAAAAAAACAGACCCTTGCCATCACATTTACAAAGATAAATTGTTTGCACATGATATGGTTGAAATGACAGCGTGTTTGTGTAAAACATTTTTTATATTAATTACTACTTTATCACAAAATAAATTTGTACAATGTTGATTTATTAATTTATTTGCATACTGCCCCTTTCTTCCATACAAAATTATGAAATATATGGCTACTTATAGTACTAAAATCTGAAATCATGCCCTAAATAGTATTTGACACTAAATAAACCAGAACATTAATACTGCAAGAAATGGCAGTATCAATACATTTGTGAGAAATAATGAAATGTAAAATCCATGTTTATAAAACGTTCACTGCGTTCTAAAAGTGCAAGTTTCTGTTTGTGCAGTCTGTAGACATGTTAATCTCTTTCAAATGGGTCTCCTGAAATATGCAGGGCTGTCTTGAGTGTCTCTCCAATTCCCTCACATTACCGTGTCCTGGTCCGTGTGGTAACCTGTGGGGACAAACAGTCCTTCATGTCTACAGCTCTTTAGACACAGCTCTGTCAAACACACAATACTCACCACCATGAGGTGTCCATTCTTGCCCTTGTAAACCATGGGCTCCTGTCCAATGCTGAAGTCCACACCACCCTCTTTGCCTGCCTGGACCTCAGTTTTGATGCTTTGAAAAAATGGTAAATTAGAAGTTGTAACAAACTAGAATTCATTTGAGAATTTCAATACTGAAAACGTACCTCCCTTGAACCACTTTGATGGCATTATGTTTGTTAGCAATAATGCTGAGCTTTGTCAAAAATTCAAACAAGTAGTCACATTGCATGACAAGATCACCCTGAAAAATAACATATTGTATGTTGTGCTCTTTTAAGTCCAATTATCCATTTTACTGCTTTTAACTGCTTGTTCAGTGTTATTAGAGGAGCAAAGATAAACTTGTTTACTTTCTGTTTGGGGTCTTCACAAGTGATATGGAATGCCACAATGCCATCTGTCAAACTGCTGACCGATATCCCTGAGAAGCAACAACTAAATGTTAAATTACAACATGGTCCTTGATATTATATTTTTGTCATTGTGCGGTAACATAAAACTCTAACACTCACCTTTAAGGGACGTGTACAGCACCCTCTGTTTAATCTTGGCTTCCTCCACTAGATATGCAGCCGTCTGTGTGAGGATCATCTGCCTGGGCCTTGGTTTGAATCCATTTCTGTCATATTTTATCACTGGTACACTATACTGAAAAGATAATGACTGTTAGTGGGCCTCTTCACTCTTTTCCTCTTATGTTTACACATTATATAATACCTTAATGTGCTCATTACGAATCATTTGAATGACTCTTGGGTTTATATCTTGTTCATCTGAATAAAAGGAACATCATTGTCAAATAACTCGTATGCTTGAACATTATTCAAAGTCTCAAACATCTTTGCTCTTACTGAGTCTTGTGTCCACAAAAGGTTGCGCAACACTCTGAGGATAACTCTCCTTTTTTCCCTTGAAGAGTGTACTAGCCACAAGTTTCAGTTGAAGCTGAAAATACATATTGCATATTTGTGAGTTACATAAATAAAGTAGTCAGTGAGTGCTGGCGCAGTACCTGAGCTTTTCTCTGTGGTGTGATTCCTCTAACATACTTTCTCACCAAGATTCGGTAGTGAAGTTTCCTCAGTATTTCTGATGTCTGATATGAGCAGTGCTAATTAAAATCATGTACAAAAATCACGTAATTAAATTTTCACATGTAAATTGTTACCTCTGAACACACAGGCGGTGGAGAGTACCATGATGTCTTATCCAAAACAGTTTTTGGCAGATTTTCTTTGAGCCTGCTTAAAAAATGTTGCCTTACAAAAGCTAGGTACTCTGAGTTGTCTGTGGATTTTGCTTGGCCTCTGGTCATGTATCCTTTAATAAACCTGTAAAATAATGCCTTCATTAATATTCAATACAGTAACGTGCCCCTAAATGTATCATAAACAATAATAATCTTACTGTTTGATGACTTTGACAGCCCAGGCTCTTTTTTGTCTCTCTTTTCGAGCTTGGACTCCTCTCCAACAGGTTTCAATCTTTGTGGCTGCACAAATCATTTAGAGGTGGAATATTTAATCAACTACATGATGATAATACAACATACAAATATACAACAAATGCTTGGTTTCATTACCAGCCTCTTTCTGTTTTTTAAACTCTCCTTTTGCTCTGTAACCTCTATATTTAGCCTGGAGCCTTGTAGCTGTAAATAAAAAGGCCTAATTATAGTTAAACATAAAAAAAAAAATACTGTTAAGTTGAACTCACCTAGTTCATGTTTACACTTCTCAAATGCATCTTCTGTTGCATACAATGTTCTTGGGTGACGAATAAAGATTTTGTTTCTTATTAAAAGAAAAAAAGCACAAGCTATACATATTGACTTTTTTTTTTTAACTGATTATTTTAGTCTCCCTTTACCTCCCCATTTTGTACTCATTTGGCAAATAGCCCAGATGCTGAACAAGCACTTCCACGCCCTCAGCTGGGTCCCCTCTCCAGTGAGGCCAGGTGGCTGGACACAGAGGTTTGTACCTAAAACATTTTAATAATGGTAAAACATAAAACATATATACTTATATAAATATAAATTCTGACCTTTGCAGAAACACATCATATCTCCGTCTATAAGCAAAACCAGCCCTTCTGACTCTGAGGTGCTCCATGAGACCCAAATATTTCACCTGGTGTCGGATTAGTGCTTCATCAAACTGCCCTGTGAAAATTATAGTATGCAATTTAATCTTCTGCACATGCACATTATTATGACTGTATGAGAAAAAACTACCTTTTTCCTTAGATTCATTTGATTTCAGGCAGCGTATGTACCAAGCCTCTTTTGCCATGAGGATCTCCGTCAGCTTCAGAAGGCTGCTCTTGAACTGAGTCGCCACCTACAGACACCCACAGGTCATAATCCTTAACCACCTGTCACTCCCATGTGCTCCAGCAGCACAATAGGCTGCTGATGACAGTCAGGTACTCAACTGTTTCAGGTCTTTTCCTGTTTTCTGAGTCTGAAGTCAAGAAGCACTCCTGGATTATAGCATTTTTAGACTGACACATAAGCTATGGGACCAAAAAAGATCAGTAATTGGTCAAATGTATTAATTATCATACTAAATTAGGAAATCTTGCTCTGAACTGGTGCTCACATCTTTAATGTTCCGGTACAGGAGATCATTGTTTTTGTCCAGGAAACCTGGAAAAAGTATAAATCGTTTAAACCGGGTACAATTTCTCTTTTCAAAAATGTTTTCCAGTATTAAAAGTTATTGCCAATGACTGGATAATGTGAACTAAGCATGACATTTTGATTCCAGCCAAAATAAAAAATGAGAATGCTGCAACGGCAGATAGTAAATGGCCAAAATATTGATTGAACTACATTTTTAAATACTAATTACATTGACTATTAAAACCAGTCTAATTTTGAACTTCCTTTACCCACAACACAGTAGGTGACTTCTCCGGCGTAATGCAAAAGACGGAAATCCCCTCTCTCCAAAGTCTTGCGGGTCATTTTGTCTGCCAGTTTGTGTCTGCCCATTAGTGAAATTGAAAAAGTACAGAAAATAAGACACATCTTTGGCCACAACATGGTAAATCACTTGACGTACGTGACAAAATGGGGATGATTTGCCATCTTATCTTCCAGTCGCTCAAGAAAGGTCAGATCAGTGGCCTCTCCGGGCCTAAGACACTCTTCATCCTAAACAAAAAACCTCCTTAAAATCCTCATTGTTTTGTTAACATCTAATTTTAGAGTGAATGAGTTAACAAACCAATATGGCTATGATTCCTCTGTGTTTCTCCTCAACTAGGTCACATATGATCTTGTTATTGAAAAACTGCACAGGCTCCCACTAATAAGTATAGAAACAAATTGTACATAAGAGTTTTCATGACCTCATAACATCATAAATAATAGCAGAGATTACTTCAATTCCCTCTGCTTCATACTCCTCCTGTTCCGCCTTGAGAGTAAGCTGGATGAAAAGTTGCTGGAGTTTCTCATTGCAATAATTAATACAAAACTGTTCAAAGCTATAAGTAAAAATGAAAAAAAGATTAAATGAAAATGAACTACCAAGATAGCAACATTGAACAGTACCTGTTGACATAGAAAACCTCAAATCCATAGATGTCAAGAAGACCTATTACAGTTTTTCGGGAGGGGTCCTGAAGGTGAAAATGGGTTATTATAAATTATACTTTATGCTTGTTCATGAATGATTTGCCATCACTCACTGTGTTCTCCATGGACTCGTTGATCCTGTTGACCAACCAGGTGAAAGTCTGTCCATAAATGGCTTTGGCCAAGGCATCTCTGGCATAGATGGCATGATCAATTGTGAATGGGCTTAGAATCTTTACCAACACAGATATAACCACAGAAATCATTATGCAATGTTTGTTGAAATGTTCGTGATGTATTGTATTTTCCAGCAAAAGGGAAAAACTTCCACCTGATCATTTTTGGCTTCAATCTTCCTAAATGTAAATCCTTCATGGAGTTTTTGAGCTTCAACTCCCAAAAGCTGTGATAACAAACATTGATATGAGATTGATCATTAGCATAACATCAGTTATGTCTTGTATTGCTTACGTTTGACACCCATCGTAGTTCTTCACTGCTGCTACTGAGGGTGGCAAGGCCTTTACCATCAGGAGAAAACTTCAAATTTCCCAGATGAAGAACACTTGCAACAATGGAAAATAAATCCTGAAAAACATGATATTGTGTAAAATGTACTTTTATAGCTTTTTTTTTTTAATAAAATAGCTTTACCACTCAACTTACATTATTGTCACTCTCATTAATGTTGATCACTTGCAGTGCATTTTTGACAGTCTTCCAGTCATTTCTATCATTTATAGAAGGAACAATGGCACATTCTCCCTGTTAAAACAGTACACAGAATGAGGTAAATGCAGACATTATGTTTGCAGTGCTGTCAAAGAAAGAGCACCTACATACCTGTGTCAGATACTTGTAAAGCTGGCAGTCCCTCTCCAGTCCAAGCCGCTGCAGCAGGTCATCCCCTGCACCCTCCACGAGTTGATAGAAAATGTGGAAGTTCCTCTCTCCATGATTTTGGTGCACGACTCGCGATTTCTCAAGAAGGTAATTCAGGATATGGCCTCCGACTGCATCTCCCTATGGGAAGCATCAACAACTCTACAACTTGCAGGACAAAACAACCACTAAATGTACTCTTCATTAAGATCTAATTTAAAAACACTTCAAAGCATCTGGCTTACTGACTTGGCTGTCAAATTGAATATCCATGTATTTCCCAAAGCGACTTGAATTGTCGTTTTTTAGTGTTTTGGCATTTCCAAACGCCTAGAAAAAAAGTATAAAATCAGTCTCATCATTCCTGGTTTCACTCTTGGCATGATGTCACAATGATGTTCTGACCTCCAGCACAGGGTTGGACATGAGCATCTTGTCTCTCACTGTGTTGAGCAGAGTGGTGCTAGGGCAGCTCACGGCATAGTACTGCAGGATCTTCTTAGAGGCCTCCGTCTTTCCCGCTCCACTCTCTCCAGAGATTAGAATAAAGTGGTTGTTGTACTCTGTCAGCATTGTGTGGTAGGCATTGTCAGCCAAGGCATAGCTGTAGTGAGAATGGCTTAATTTAAAAGACTCAGATAAATAAATAGTCATCATGATGGACCAAACCAAAATGTAGAGACAATACAAAACACTATACCAAGGGTTAAGCATAAAACAGAAATACATTCTCAATAGAATGAAATATCTATTAATGAACAACTACTATGAACAGAAGCAGCCAGAATCATTCAAATTTACATAAGACTTCAATCTTAATGCTCCCTGAGGCAAAAATATAGTTTAATTTATTTTTGCATTGTAATCGCTGTTGCATTTTATTTTTATCATTATCATCATAATTATTATTATTATTTAATAATAATAATAATATTATTATATTGTATTTTTTAAATAATGTTTTGCCCGGGGGCTTTATTAGACAGGAAAGGTGAGTATGAAATTGGGGATGTGAGTGAGAGAAGGGAGGAATTGCAGTACAGGATTTGAACTCACAACACTGTAGCCAGCTGCACTTGGAGCCTTAAAACCACTTGACCACCGGCCAGCACATTTGTAAACATTTTGAAATGAATTAATTTTCTACCGCTTGTTCCCGTGAGGTGGTCGCGGGTGATTGGAGCCTATCCCAGTGACTTTGGGCCTTAGGCGGGGTACACCCTGGACAGGGGCCAGCTCGTCGCAGGGTAATTTTGAAATGTACGTTGCATACGGAGCACACAGAGACTCACATGTGAGGTGGTAGTTCAAAAAAGTTAACACCCATGTAGATATCCATTTGTTTCTGGTTGTAAATGTCCAGCTCTTTGTAAGGATTGAGAGATACCAACAAAGTGCCAATGTACGTCTGAAAAAGAAATGACACTGTTAAGAAAAAATGTCCATCTTGACAAAATGAAAATCGCTCAAAGACTCACATAGATAAGGTCATTGCTAAAGCGCTTTTGGAGGTTGTTCATGAAGGCCTCCTCTGTGGTTTCATCCAGAAGAACAAAGTCCTGAATCCCCACACGGTCCCGGGCCGTCAGAGCTCCCTCCATGTTCTGCTGAATCTGTGAGCAGAATTAAAATGTTTATAAGATTTATTTTTGGCTTGTTTTAAATAATTTGGACAGTGGACTGACATATCAGAGAGACACAAGGATAGCAAGATCCTCCCTTTGTGACTATGGAATGAGATATGTGTATATATGTGTAATGTATTGAGGATCATTAATCATTATATATATATATATATATATATATATATATATATATATATATTAATTTGCAAATCCAATATTTATCAAATTCAGATAAAACACCCAGATACTTCAGTGAGTCCAAGATCCCCAGTTGTTTGTTTTGAAAAAAACAACTGACTGCACTAATGATTGAATAACAGTCTCGGTGGGTGGACTGTGGTGAATGCAGGCCTCCAAAAGCACAAATATGGCCGCTGTTTGTTCCATTGAAAAGTGGGGTGTCGAGGTCCTGTGTGCCTTTGAGAACGTGTGAGGTGATTGTGCAGCGAAACAGAAAGTGGCTAATCACTACACAGCACACAGGGACCTTGGCTGACGGCCACTGCAAATGGACTGAGAGGGACCAACACAGCTTCACATTGACGAAGCATAAGAGGAGAAAATTCCAACAATCTGTTTTGCATTTCAGCTCCAACCTTTAGACCAAAGGTTTTTGCCGCTTTTGTTGGTTTTGTATGTTTTTTCTCCTTTCTTTTGAAGCGGAGGCTCTTTGATTGCCAACACTCTCTGTAAAACATTATAAAGATAATCCATTGGATCTAATTGACACAAAGCCCTCCTTCACCTCCCCCTTTGCTCCCCCTGCTCTATCCTCTGCCCATGGCCCTCGATTCTTGAGAAAGGCCAAGTGTTTTTGTCCTGTAAATACCAGAGAGGAGAGACAAAAACGACGTCTTTAAAATGCAGTCTACAATCCATTACACATATTCCCCCTGCATATCCATTCAGTAATTATTCATTAGAAAACATTTAATGTCACAGTGAATTTCACACTAGGCAGTCGAAACACAATGGAAGAGATTTGGCCTATTTTTGGGTGAGAAGTTGGGGGTGCGGGCTGTTCAGAGGAAGGCTGAGGGCGAGGGAGGGTGAGAAGGGGTGCCGTATTTGTCTGATCTGAGAACCTTCGAAACTGGGCCGTCTTGAGACAACGGGGACAGACTTCCACGGTGCAGTAACGGTCCGTGCCCCGCTGCTCGCCCTCACCCAGACAATAGATGCTTGTTCTGGGCAGTGCTGTGTTGTAATTTGGACTTGATTACTCTGCTCACACGGGCCCCACGATGACGAAGAAGGAGGCTAGTCAGAAGAGAGTGTTTTCTTTCACCTGCCAGCCCCACACCCCGAATACTTACACCCCTGTGGGTAACAATAGCCTTCACCCTGTGTCCCCTCCACCCACCCCCCTGTCCCGGAGCCCCCTGCCCGTTTTAAGCCAATGAGACAGGTGAACAATATCATTGAAGGGACCTTTTTGGGGACGTCAGAATCAATCTGACAATGTGATGGTTGCTGTGGAGATGTGGTGGGATATTTGTGACACCGCCTTTTTTCATGGGAACAAACTTTTCTCATGGACATAAAAGCAGACAATAGATATGCTCTACAGTAAAAAAAAAAAGCAGGGTGTGCTGCTCTCAAAAGATTAGGGAATGGTCATCATAATCACTATAAAAAATAAGTTGTTTACTACTTTAGTTCCCTTACATACGTTTAGCTTGTCTTGGTGAATATGTATTATTTACATAAAATAATAAACTTATCACTGAAATCTGCGGAAACAACTGAAACAATGATTATGTAATTAATCCTCCAAGGCCAATGACAGATCAGGTGAGCCTTGCAACTTCAGATTACAGCAATTGTGTTTTAATTAAGAGATGGTCCTGGTTTTGGTCTAGAGTGTCATTGTTGCCTGAGAGTGAGCTCATTTGTGAGAAGAGAAGAAGGCTCTTCTTCTTCTTCCCGGAAAAGAGGGCGGGGGGGACATAACAGCTGTTTAGAGGAAACGTTATGTGAAAGTGCATATCCAAGTGGCTTTTTTCTACGTTTCTTCTGAATTAGTAACATCCTTCAAGATTATTATAATTTCAGTATGATTTATATACTTGGACAACAACAGCCAAATAATCTATTTTATATTAATATAAATAATCTATTTTATATTAATAGGAATGCCTCAATACAATACATAAAAGCATATCCACAAAACTGAAAATAACTCACAAACAATTACAATTAAGACTTGACACAAAAACAAAACAAACACACAGTGTCCTCAAACCTGCATTGTGAGATCTGTTTGGTTCGGTTTTCAGGTGGTCTCTTCTCTCAAGAGAAGTTAGACAGGTCTCCCCCAGTGTCTGCTTGCATCAAGAAAAACAAAAAAGCAAAAAAAAAATACTTAAAACTGATGAAAGTAGCAGTTACAATTTTTTTTCTGCTGCACAATGCTCCAAAGTGTCCCTTTCTGTTTTTTAAGGAGTCGTTCATTTGCCAATGTTCAGAAGAACAGGTTGATGATGTTGCATGTGTACATCAGGTACAAGTCGTGCAGCATGCTTAATCATTCATGTTGTGGGAGGTGGAGGAGCAAGGAGATCTTATTCAGGTCTTACCTGGTATCTGCTCCTCTCTGAGTGTAACATAACGGTGTAGAAACAGGAGCCAAACACTACAAAACAGACACATTCTGCAAACAAAAAATTGTTGTTGTTGCACAAGTTTACTTGCTTGATTCATAAACTCACAGTCCTGCATGTTTGCATTACAAATGTGTTAAAGCAGACTTAAGAGGTTCAGTTTGTTTTAAGTTACATTAAGAGGGACAATGAGTAACATGTGTTTATGCTGTAACCAGGTAACCACCCTCATAAAACACTGGTGTCCGTTTTCTCGCTTCCTATGACCCACATGAAAAAATATCTGGTTTCAAAACTTTTTGGGATTGATTTATGTCACTGCTATCAGCAAATTGGCTTGAACTGTGTCTTCAACTTATTTAAATAATTCACTGACCACTCCACGGAAGCTGAACAGGTTACCTGCTACAAAACTCCACCTCTCCTGACCATTTCTGCAGCAATGCTTGTCCAATCCTAACAAGCTTTCAGATACCCACTGGGCTCTGATTCAGCACGAGACCCGCCAAATCCAATTACACAGGAGTCAGAGAGGTTGATTTTTCTTATTAGAGATGCCATGCTGAGAATGAGAGCTGATGATAAACACACATCTTGCCACACCACCCCCCTCTCACTCAACCTTATTTTGTCTCCATTTCACACTTTCCCTCCCTTTATTTCTCCATCTCTTCCTATCTAATTCCTCTTTCCCAAAGATGGTCTTTCTTCTCTTGTGTCATTCTTTGCATAACCCCTTCTTTCATAGTCCATTATTCTAATTTTTCAGAGTAGCATAACAAAAGCTGGCCACATCATAGTTTTATTTTCAATCTGCTAGCTTAATAACACTAAAAATATACATTAATTTAATAAAATATTTTAACAGATTCAAACTGTGCAATGTGTGCATTTAGACTATGTTTTTTAAGAAGTCATTGCTCAAATGGTTTGCACCAATATAAGACCAATTGAAGTGATTTCCTAAGTGCCAGCTTTATGGACATGTACATGCTGTGCCAAATAAAGCTTTTAAAGGTTTTCTAAAACTAGACTATTTTCCACTTATTTAGCTGTGAAAACAAAGTGAACTTTGCGCAAACATTTCCTTTTTGTTCACTCAAAAGCGTTGACACAGACTGTTTTGGTATTGGCCCTGTTCAAAGAGAGGTCAACCCCTCCAAAACTAAAGATTAAAAGCTCATCTCTTTGCTTTGACACAAAGGGTGAAGTTCAGTCCAATAAATTCACATTTTATGTGTGCTTAGCACTTAGCCACTTTACCACTATGATAATAGCAAGAAATGGAACAGAACAACTTAAAATGCAATTGCTTTGTATATTGAGCTCATTGAAAGGAATATTACATTATATTTATACACTTTTTCAAATCTGCAATCTGCTTTACAGGCTTGACAAGCCTCTCATTACTCATTATTCATTCACTACTCAGTGGTGGAAAGGAACATAAGTGGCCACAGCTGCCCTGGGGTAGAGTGGCATACAACATAGCCAATCTGTGCCATTTCAACCCCAACCAACCACTCACACAGGGCAAGGAGTATGAAGCTTCTTGTCCAAGGACACAACAATTATATGCACTGGTTGGAACTCGGCTCAAACTGCCGACCTTTGGATTTGTGTTGCTTTTTACATTTCAGATATGCCATCTTGGATCATGTTAGGAAGAGAGGTGGTGTTGTGCTCTTTAAGTGGTAGATGAAATAATTCTGTGCAATAGCATTATTTAAGTTATTATTAAAAGGATTATTTTGGAAGGGTTAATATTTGACAGTGGTCACTCTGGGTAAAGACCATTGTTTAGTATATCTATGTTTCTTATACAGTTTCATTTGATGTTAAATATCTTTTCATTTTTGCTGTGTAGCCAATGTCCATACATGTGCATCACAGTAGGTTTACATGACATAAGAGCCCATTCTTAAAGTAGCTCTGTGTTTGGGCAAACACACAAGCCACAGATATTGGTCACCATTTATGCTAGTATCTGTGGTAAATATTCATAATAGTTTTACATCAGTCAAGTGGCAGTTTGTGGAGGCAAATACAAAGAAAAAGTTAGTTTGTGTCAGAGTTAAAATTGTCTGACAAGCTACTTTATTTCAGCTCACCTTAGAGCGTTGCTGTACTGATGTGACCTAAAATATGAAGCTCAATGGACGAATACTAAGAGTAATGTGATACTGGAGGTTCCTGTACAGGCCGTTTGTCATCTGCCAGAGATGACAAACGGTTGGATCAGCTGGAGGGAATTGAGAAAATCTGTGCTTACAACTTGGAAAGAACTGGTCAAAACATACAAACTAAACATAGATCCTGAAATCTTAAGCCTTCAATTTTATCAAGCTTCAAACAGCACCAAACTGAAACTTAAAGTCTGGATTACAAAAGATATAAAAGTTATTTACAAATAAGGAGTTATTATAACCAAGAAATTCAACAAAACAATGACCATTAAAAACCTTCTGACTGATATTTTTATTATGGCATATAAATAAGTAAATATATTAAAAAATAAATATTTTTAATACATTTATTTTGACCGACAAAGAATAGGAAAATTATATTTTCCTATTCTTCAACATAACATTGTATATATTATATACAGTGTTATGTTGGAAAATTAATCACATTTATAACAGTCACGGTGCTCACATTTCCCAAGGAAATACTAGTTGCTGGAGAAATGGTGGTTGCCTAGTGGCTCACCATTACCATGTGGGACCACTTTTAAAATCACTCTTTAACTGTGTTTTTGTTGTTGTTGTTGTTGTTGTTTAACTTTAGCTAGCTAAAATGTACGTGTTAATTAACAGTTGTGTCGGGTCTTTTTGCACAAATATGTTGCTCCTATCTATGGACAACTGACAATAAACCCTAAATGTCTATATTTATTTATTGATCTTAAACATGACTTAGTCTATCCTACGTCCAGGCCGTTTTTCTGTTGTTGTAGGCTAACCTTGCGGGCTTTAGGACCTTTACATTTGGCTCTGGGAGGATGGCCTTGTTTTTGTCCGTTACGTTCATGCATGTAATCATTGATCGAGTCTATTGTGCCGATCCACCATCTGTGGGCTCTCAAGGGACGGTCTCTTCTGTCAGCGCCGTCACCTTTCATGTCTACCTGCATTCTGAGCTTACATTGAGCCTATAGCATTTTCATGTGCATAGTAAACTAGTCTACATACAGCACATTTACATTATACAATAGGCTATTTATTAAAGTATTGTGTGGCCTGTTATGAGTAGGCTATAAAAAGAAAAGAAAAGCCCAACCAGGGACGGGAATTGAACTTGCTATTTGGCTATTCATGGATTTTGGCTACCTGTTGTATGGAACATTTAGAATTATTTTAGTTTTTCCCAATAAACATATATAAGATGTGTTTTTTTTAAATTGTTGATCACTATGACTATGTCTTTGTTTTTTGTTTTTACTCAAACTCTTGGATATGCATTGGTAGAAAAAGTACTCAGTTGTGTTAAAACGTTGACCTACAGATAGAAGCAAAAACATTACTCAATGTTTTTGAGAATGAATAAACATTGAGTAATGTGCTAATTTTGGGTCAACAGATAACAGAAGCAACTAAACTAATTTTGTAATATTTTTCTTATTTTAATAGGCCTATATTTTTGTCATGACAAGTACTTTTTGCCCTACATTTCAGCCCAGTTCCAAAATGTCGTCAATACCTGCTCTCAATTAGTGATGTACAAATTATCCACGGTAAATAGTAGTTTACAGATGACCACATATTAAATACAATAGGCTACGTTTACTTTTGTACTTTGTTACTTCCCACCACTGGATATGCATCGCATCAGCTGTAAGCTTTGTTTTATATCAATAATATAATAAAATAGGCTGCCTATACAAATCCACTTAATGAAGAATTATGTGGAAATAGTCAACAGAATGGCAAGAACGGCCATTATTGTTTGGATTTTAAGTCAAACTGCTGGGACACAGGTCTGTTAATGACGCAAAACGGTGAGACTATTTGTCCTATTTACATTCTCTGTTTTCTCAACTTTTGATGTGTATGCGCGCCTTTACCGCCTCCCGCTGAAGCCCCCGGCCCCCGGCCCCCAGGCCCCCAGGCCCTCCCTTAACGCGCCAGCCCAGCTCCTTTTCCCACTGCTCAAAGGAGCGGGACGCGGCCACAGCGGCGGGAAGCAAATGATCTCCAAGCACTTCCCTTCAAACAAAGTTCAGTCACAAACGCAGATGCCACTGCAAGTGACAACATCCCCTTCTCTCACGTCAGGAGAGATTCTACCTGGAGTGACTGGAAAAGGGAATAAGACTACGAATTACAAAAAGAAGACTGCTTTTCCACCAGGTTAATGCATAGAGTTAACAATAGTTTATTTTTAAATGATTCACTTAACGTAGAATTAGGAAAGCTATAGCTAATCACGCTAACACGCAAAAGACGCACCTGGATTTCCAAAGGCAATCGGAAGTAACACGCGCGTAAACTCCTCATCAGTTTATGGACTGGTCAATGGGACTTTACCCTGGTGCAAGCTTCACGATCACTGACCAGAGGCTGGTGAATTGGATGTAATGTTAGTTTTGCGGATGCACTAAAGGAATACACAGAAATCGTTGTACATACTTAAAGAACATTACACATTTCAGGCCAGTTTGTAGCTTACGCCTCGCTGTCAGCAGCAGACTGCTGTAGCAGCTGTCAGACTTCACAGGACCCTGGGGCGAATGGGAGCCCCCTCGAGGTCAGCACTGCGCATGTCAGAGTGCTGGACAGCTCCAAAGAGGGAAATTTAAAAACGGTTTTGGAGCATCAGGGACAACACACAGAATACAGTACAGGGGCTCACAAGCGACTCACACAACCTGCATTATCACCACAAAGGTACGTTTTAAAACTTATCATTTATCATTATCAATGTAGATAGAATAAACATAGGCCACTGCACTTTAAATAGCCTACATGTAAATTACTGTAATGCAATAAAATATACCACAACAAACAAAATGTACTAGCCTGTTAACCACATTGTTTGTAATCATCTTAACAACTGTTTTTCATTCTAGTAATAATTACAAGTTTTTGTTGTGCTTTGTTTTTATTTTAAAACTGCAAATTGGCACACAAGTTTTGGAGGATTTTTGACAGAAACACATGTATGTAGCATTTATTTATTTTATTATTTTAGAACACTACCCATCACAGGAAATGATAGAAGGTAGGATCACCAGGATGTCAGGAATTATGGAAAATGCTGGGCATCATCCATCTCCCCAGGACTACAGGTAATATGCTCAGCTTATCTTGGATGTACTTAAAAAAAACTTAAGATGCATTTGTGCACGCACGTATACACTACACACACACACACACACACACACATATATATATATATATACACATATATATATATATATATATATATACATATATATATATATATATATATACATATATATATATATATACACATATATACATATATATATACACATATATACATATATATATATATACACATATATATATATATATATATATATATATATATATATATATATATTTGAGCTCAAATATATATATATATATATATATATATATTTGAGCTCATATATATATATATATATATATTTGAGCTCAAATATATATATATATATATATTTGAGCTCAAATATATATATATATATATATATATATTTGAGCTCAAATATATATATATATATATATATATATTTGAGCTCAAATATATATATATATATATATATATATATATATATTTGAGCTCAAATATATATTTGAGCTCAAATATATATATATATATATATATTTGAGCTCAAGATGTTTGGACAGTTCTTTTGTGTATGCAAAGAGGTTAAAAGAAGAGCTGTAAAATCCTTCAGAATAAATGATTTGGGGTCTGAATGGATCTGTCAGAAGGCATCAGCTCTGTTTACACTCCTGCTGTCGAAACTAGGAGGGTTGAGCTTGTAGGATGGTCTGCTCTCGGCGACAGGGTGACCGAGGTCACCAGTGTGAATCCCAATTACCGTAGAAAAAGGGTGATGCAAATCCTACACCACAGTTTACAGATAGCTGATAAGGCAGTATCCACATGTTTGGTGTGTGTGTTTTTATAACGTAGTTTGAAGGAGCCCAGGTCTAGATCCAAATAGATTAAAAATTATAAGATCATTGTCAAGCAGTCCAGTTTGTTTGATCAAAACATTTACATAAATGCTCTTCTGGAATCACTTCTGATCATTCCCATGCATGTATTAAGTAGCATATTTTTCTGATGCAATCCTGTCAATTTATTCACAGAATCTACTGTTTTCATACTAAAATTTCACAAATCCTACTGATAAATCTGATAAACGAAACTATTCAGATAGAATAGTCATTTTCAAATGAAAATAATTTTATTAATGTTTTAATTTATTTAATATTTGGCATATTATTTATGCTATAGAGCCACGATCATTCTAAAACTCCTGTTCATGAGTTATTATTTTGTTCAGTATCAATACTTGTTCAACTGAGAATCTAGTTTCAATACTAGATTTAATTGTAATTTTGATCAGTGTAACGATGCTTTTTACAACTCTAAAGACGATATTTGTTTGTAACAGTCAGCGTGTATTTCTGGATATGCAGCAAAGATATAAACAAAGAGCTATCATATATGACAGATGACTACAGATGTGCATTTGAGTATGTTATTAGACAATCGCCTGTAGTAAATTGTTCATCACTTCAGTTAAACAAACACAAGGTGTCCAAAGTCCTGGTTGCAGAGAAGTCACAGAGGCATGGAACCTAAACTAGATTTACAAATTTTGGCCTGGGGCTCTATTTTAGGAGTGGTGGGGGGCACTGGATGGGAGGGAGGGGTACTTTGGGGGTTAGAGATTGGAAAGGGACAGGGGAGCAGATGGCATCATTATTTGTCTCTCTTATGTGAGGGCTGTCATTCCAACAGATTAATGCAGGGGGCGGCTAAAGAAAAGAAACGACAGAAACAATCAAGGAAGGGTCTGGTCGAGACAATAGAGCCACGTGCCACTGGGCAGATTTGTCGTTTGGAACACAATAGGTGATCATTTTTCAATAGACGGGGCCAACTGTTGCAGGCAGCATGTGCTGCTGCTCTGTATTTCAAACGATCTCATTCGTTGTTTACTTATGATTCAGCCAATGGTTAAGGCGAAATTGTGGTCACCTGACAGGGTTGGACTTTTTTTCATTATGGGGGTGGGGGGGTCCTTGACAAACCCTTTTAGTAACTGAATTGTATGTGTTGTCATAGTAACCCCAATTACTAAACCCTTGTGCACAAGTACGTGCACTAAGACTGGAGAGGGCTCTAAAGGTCTGAACTCTTAACGCATTTTTATTGTTAAAAACAAGTATGTTTCATTACAGTGTATATACTTTAACAATGTAAGAATAAACTAAAATAGTTGTATTTATATGAATGGTTTGTTTAACTGGTTCAATCATCATACTGTTTAACTGTCACTTCTTCTTAATCTCCTTATGGTAATTTTAATGGCATGTCTAATTTGGTTTCCTTAAGTAGATTTCCCCCCGAATATTTTAGATCTTTAAGCGTAATTTTACATACAAGTTGTGAAATTAAACTTAATGAAGACTCTACACCTAAGTCTATCAATGTGTCAATAAAGGCTGAGAAGACATTTTAACCCCTCACCCCCTTGTCTCTGGCAGACTCCTGACCACAGACCCCTCCCAGCTCAGAGAAGAGGACCTCCCTGGGGACCTGCAGTCTCTGTCATGGCTTACCTCGGTGGATGTGCCCCGGTTACAGCAGATGGTTGATGGCAGAGACCACACCAACGGCAGTTTGTTGCAGCAACAGACAGGTGAGGTGACAAGGATGTGCAGTATTTAAAAATTAGCAGCTGCTCTGAACAAACCAATCTGGAAGCTCACTAGGATCTTTAATAAATCTGAAATGTAAACCAGGGACGGGAGTTGAAAATTAGCACTGGCTATAAACTTTGTATGCATCACATCGGCTGCAAGCTTTGTTTTGTAACTATGTATGATTGCATTGTCCCTGTCAAATAAATAAATAATAAAATAAATAAAAACACCCCAATGCTTTGTAACTGCAGCAAATATTATTATAACAAGTCCTTAATTTTAAACTTTGAATGTAGGGCTGAGCAATATGGTGATACAAATTCAATTGTGAACTCATTTCTTTGAGAATCTGCTGTTTTGGTCTCATGAATGCAGCTCTATTCTCAAATAGACACTTTTCCCCGCCCAAACCTCCTATTGGTCAGTCTCAGCAATGCTTTGAGTGAGTGACAGGTGGATTTTACCAACTGCAATGCAAAGTGTGAACTTTTCAATTAAGCAGAAAAATCAGGCATTAAGTTACCTCACTTTTACGTGAATTGTGATCAAATCTAAATTGTGATCTAGCTCAAGAAAATTGTGATATTATGCCTACCCCTAGTTTAACGGTTTGTTTTTATAGCTCAGATAAACAGCGTGTCCATGACTGGACAAAGCTCCTTGCTTCATCTTCAGAGCAACATGCAGCACAGCCCCCTGGGAATCAGCATCATCAACAGCCACAGTGGAAGTGTGAGTTCACTCAGTCCGTTTTTGTTTTGCAAATCATGTTTGAATTTGACTAAATTATACTGTTTACTCTTTGCAGATGTCTCCATTCTCGATGAGTAGTGTTCCTTCACCTGGATACCAATGCCCTACCTCAGTTTATCAGCCGACACAACAGCAGGGCTATTCACTAGCTCAGAGTGGACAACAGGTACAGTGATAACAAAGTAAATTGACAACAATATGTAAAAATGTAATCATTTAAATGTTCAAGCCTATTTTTTTATATTTCAGTGTTCAGCTGGTGGATTATACAACAATGTTTCTTTTGCCAACCAAAGTATCTACACTCAACCCCGCCTTGCTCCTCAAGAACAAGAACTGCAGCCAAAAACATTTCCCAAACCCATTTACTCTTACAGGTAAAATCTTATTACAAGGAATAATACTCTAAATACTGACTACTATTGTTGTAGAATTGTAAATCTCACTTGTGTATGTGTTGTTGTTTTTTTTAAGTTGTTTGATTGCTATGGCATTGAAAAACAGCAAAACTGGCAGCCTGCCAGTTAGTGAGATCTATAGCTTTATGAAGGAACACTTTCCCTATTTTAAGGTATACAATAATCGTTAAAGATATAAAGGAAATGTATAAGTTATTTTAACTATTGAGTATTTTTTTGTTTATCTGCAGACTGCACCTGATGGCTGGAAAAATTCAGTGAGACATAACCTGTCTTTAAATAAATGCTTTGAAAAAGTTGAGAACAAGGCAAGCAGCTCATCTCGCAAAGGTTGCCTTTGGGCACTGAACCCTGCCAAAATTGACAAGATGGAGGAAGAGATGCAGAAGTGGAAACGTAAGGATCTTCCAGCTATCCGCCGCAGCATGGCTAACCCTGGTAAGAACTTTAAACTACACTGCGGTTATCACAGCAAATACAATATGGGATGTATGCAATGACAGGCTTGTATTGTGCGCAGATGAACTGGATAAATTGATCACTGACCGTCCTGAAAACTGCAGACGTAAAGTTTTAGATCCTAGCATGACCCGGCTGCCCACTGGTACCTCTGTCCTCCCATTGGTCGCTCCAACGCACCTGCAGTGTCAACCTATTGTCACTTTGTCGCTGCCCTGTTTGCCAATGCACCAGCACCACCAGCTCCACTCAAAGCTGCAGGCTCGACTACAGCCCATGTCCCCTGCCCCAGCCCAGACCCCGCCTCTTCATGTAGTCCCCGATGTCTCCCACAGTCCACTTGCCCACCAGCCAACCAAACCACCAGAAGACTTTTACTCTGTGCAGGCCGACACACACACAGAAGTAGACACACTGGATCCGAGCATCATGGACTTTGCTTTTCAAGGTAAAAATAGCCATATAGTATGAACTGACCTGCAGCTATGGCAACATGATAATCAACCTCTTAATGCTTTCTACAGGTAATATATGGGAAGAAATGAAGGATGACAGCTTTAACTTGGACGCACTGGGCAGCTTCAGTAACTCTCCACTGCGACTTTCAGACTGTGACCTGGGATCAGCAGGTGTCTCTCTGGGTACCAACACATCAAACCTGCCTGATGTGCAAGTTACCGGCCTATACACGTCATATCCGCCCCAGGAGCCCCCTTCCTCTCAGTACATGAGCACAAGTGCAACCAGCAAACCCATCATCTTGCTTTGAAATCACTGAAAGAAGACTCAAAGATGAACTGTCTCCAGCAGTCACCCTGCAGAACACAAACAGGTCATCATTGGATGGAGGACATTTTTGAAAAGCCGTCAAGTTAAGGTGGTGGGGTGACTTAAAATATAAAATAATTAACTGTATTTTACAGAAACTGTTGCAATGCAAGTAAATATACTTTTAAGTGATCAACTGTTCTGCATTTAATAGTCCTGCCATTCTGTACCCTGGTGTGAACCGTTTACCATTGTATTGTGCTAGATTCATTTGCTGTTTTCGTATTTATATTTATAAAACCAACTGGTGGGAGAAAGGTATTTTTTATCACTCTTTTGTAAATATTTGAATATTTCACAAAAAGCTTTGTATTTAATTGCTGTGTCTCACTGCCCACTGTAGGTCAAGTGAGACTGAGTCCATGATTTTACGCGTTACTCTGTTAACTGTGTAAACCATTCAAAGAAGAAATAAAATAAATGAACATATTGTTTTGGCAAAATATGCCCAAGTTATTTATTAAGTTACAAATAGCCCTTAATAAATACTATATTGGGACATTTGTACATTTATCTGAAATGTTTTGACTTGAAGGCAAAGGCACTGACTAATACATTTTGCATTTCCTGCTCTTTTCAGGAACCTGAGTTAGTCAAACAAAAAGTGTGAAAAAATGTACATAAATCACAAGTCAAACAAAGTGAAATGACAAACCAACATAGCTGCTCATAAGCTAATTACTGGCCTTAAATACAAGGTAGTGTACCGCTGGACATTTCATCAAGTCACTGACTTCACAAATACACCCCTGTACTGGCCCTCTAGTCTACATCATGGTTAAATTTAGTTAAACAACCCAGTGAAAAGTATTCTTATTTTGTATGCAAAGTTATTTCATTTAAACTGTGCCCCATTCATAAATATCCATGATAATTTTAACTATACATTTACACATTCCATAGCACTAACAGCAACATGGGCATTAGCATACAATTTTGTGGAGTGCACAACACATATGTAGTTAACAAAGATGTAAAAACCCTCACTAACTTGAAATGTCAGATTAAGAGGGCAGTTGCCAGTTAGAAATCATTTATATCCTAGTAATTCTGCTGGAGGTGCTGGATCATCTCTGAATCACGTCTTCCCGTTTCATCTTTCTCTAGACATTTACCTGTACAATCAGTAGTGTGTCAGTGTTTTATTGCAATATCCCTAAAAGTTTAACTGGTGCTGGGGTTATCCATTGTTGCCACCAGATGGCATAGTTTTGCCCTCTGAGCTGGAGTCATATTTTGGCTCATGTGGATAACACAGTCCATTGCAACCTCTGGGTTGGCCTCCACCAAGCTAAACAGTAACAAATCATTATTAAAACAATATAAACACACACACACAATACAACCAACAGTCTTACTAAATTAGTGAGCGTGATTACCTGCGGATATGTTTGAGAGTGTTTTCTCTCTTAAGATACTTGATATTTTCACGGATTGACGATCGCATGCCATCTTTTGTGGCCAACTGCATTTCAAGCCACTCAACAACGGCTTGGTTATTATCCCAGAGATAAGTCTGAAGAATAAGCACATGTATGGCATTTACAAATTATTTCAGAACAAAAGTTTAAAAAATACAAGTACCCACCTTCACAGTTCCCTCTGTCTCCACAAACCAGCGGCGCAGCATAGAGTGCATGTGCCCGTCACTGAGGTCTTTGTTGGCCTGCAGGATCTCACATTTTACCACCTGCTCCAACAAAAGCCGACGTAGACGCCAGTAGAAGAAAGATCGCACATTCTTCCAGTCCAAAATATCCTACAAAAATGTGGTCAATTATTTAATGTGCCTCTACCACATCTGGAAACAGGTACAGGTGAACTTACAGTGATGGCCCCCTTCTCCTGCATCCTGCCAGGGGTGTCATGAAGGTCAGCAAACTGCACTGCTACCTGGTGGTAGATGGGCATCAAGAACTCCTCTCTAGCTTTAAGTTTTGATTCCAGTTCTTGGCATTCTTTCTCTGACAGCTCTGGGGATGCTGGTGAAAATATAGTGTAATTATGTTTTTGGATTATTTATTGTTGATGCGTTAATTTTCCTCTCTCGTACATAGCTTTTGAGCAATGCTGGCATAGGCAGGATCCAGTCTTCTCATTGTCTTCAATAGGTCTTTCCTTCTGTATTTAATCTCCACCGTGCCCTCTGCCTCGAGCACACCACCCCTAAAATGCCAAAAATCCACCAGTAACAGACAATATAACACTAACAATAGAATTAATGTTTCCATTATCAAAGCACACTGCACCTGCTCTCTCGGTCTGCATACATCTCCATACACAGTGGGTTGATAGTTGGGTCAATGACTACCCATGATCCTCCTCTCAGCTCAGCATGAGGGGGGATATAAACTAAAACCGGCTGGTGAAACGTATGCAATGCGTCTACAATGTAGGCTCCAAACTTAAGAACTTGATCGTACATATCTTAAATGGAAAAATATTTATATTTTGATGTAAAAATGTTACATGAAGACAAAGAAGAAAACTGATGTAATATACCCTTCATGCCCCCAGAAAAGCCTCTCCAGTTGGCAAATATCAGGAGGGGAAGTCGTTCACGGTTAAAGTCGTTAATGGCTTGAGCAGTTTTGAATGCAGAGTCTGGAAACCAAACCTGCCCAGCTTGCTGCAAAACCTAGGGCAAAATCAAAATGCACAATTCAATCGAGCTAAGGAATAGATATATTTATCTTTTCACATTTACTTACTTTAGACTCTGAATCCAAATTAGCTGGATCGGCTGGAATAGTGAATTCAACAGTGCGGGTTTCCACAGCAATGACACCAAGAGAGATTCCTCCTAATCTGTAAAATGTGCGTTAATTGTGCCAATTATACCATAATACCGGTAAATGTTTTAAAATAAAAGCAAAGGAGTTTACCGTGCTCTACCCACAACAACAGTTTGTGCCCATGAACTCATGATCTCCATAAAAGAACCATGGTCAAAGAATCCACTCTGCCAGTCACCTTTGGCTGCTAAAAGGGTAACAAACTGTTTCATTATTTAAAAAGAAATATTATATTTTGACACCTCTACTGACTGGTTCTTCCAGCTAACATCCATCGTGGATCATAGGGTGCTTTTGTGGGAGTGAATTCAATCTCTCTGTCCACAGGATCCGTAATAGATAAAACTGGCACAGGAGAGTGGTTGTTCTGACAAAGAGTATTATAGTATTACCAATCAACATTTATTTTTGACTAATTTGTTCCGATACAATTTGTTTATAATTTTCCATGGTTTACCTTTGGCATGTAAGAGAGCCACTGCAGAATAGTGGTGACCCCCTCAAAGTCGTCTGGCACTGTGGTGTGTGTGACTCCATTGTTGTGCATGATCTGGATTCCTCCCAGTTGGTTATTGGAAGTATAGACCTCTCTGCCGAGGACCTGCTCGGACATCAACCATACGGTCAGTATCAGATTCATCTAACATTAGCACAGCCTTAGTACCAACTTACTTTTTTAAACCAACTGTCTAAAAGGTGGATTCAACAAACCTTATTCAAAGCACTTGCTCCAGTCAAAATAATATGCGAGTTTTCCACCTGAATCACCCTCTGTCCTAAGCGAACCAAATAGGCTCCAATGCCAATAGCTCGACATGTCACCTACAAAAAAGCAAGAGAGATAAGACATTTGCACACAAAAAAGTGTCAAAATACAATTTGTCATACCATGCTGATGGTAATGATGTCCTCATAGGCTTGAGATGACTCTCCTGCAATGGTGCCAGAACCTCGAAGGTTCTCAACCCCGAGCCCATCGTCTGTTCCAATGATATCTGTGATGATATACCTGTAACATTATTACATTATCATTAAGGGAAATAAAACACGAATGTTGATAAGATCATGTTTTTCCGATATGCAAGTGCATATCGAATAATGAAATAATTAGCAGACAGTACAGTATATAACACTTAGGGCTGTGCAATTTTATTCAAATTCATCCAAAATTGGGATTCAGTCTCTGGGATAGTCTCCAGTCACTCGCAATCCCCCCAACGGGAACAAGCGGTAAAAGCATGTGGTTTAGAAAAAATTTACTATTTGTATTAAAAGTCAATGGTATGCAGTGTTTTGGTTCAGGAAAATGAATATTGAAAGCCATTTTATTTGTTTTTAATAAGACAAAATACAATAACAATGATAATCATCATCTACCTGGACTCTCCATTTTCCTCCACATGGTGACAATGGACTGAGCTAGTAGAGCTGATGCGTGCATAGTCCTGAGGTGTCAGATAAAGATACTTAAACCCCTGTGGAGAAGTGATATTGTAAATATGTGAAGTCAAAAAATGTTTTTGCAATTGCTGATGTTTTTTTAAATACTTTGTAAGGATCAGCGGGGTCTATCCAGGCCACTTGAAACATGTGTTTAACCTCCTCTGCGAGCCCAATTCGAGCCCCACTGTTGGCTGAGATGTAAATGCGCGGAATACCTTCAGCTCGAGCGAGTTCAGATGCTCTGAGGAATAGCTCATCTTCTTGGGGACCGAACGAACCAATCATGTGAGTGATGTCATTACAGATCACAACAATGTCACGGCCTTCGGGGTACTCCAGAGTTTTCATTCTCATCTTAAATGCAACCATTCCTACCTGAATATACAGAGACAAAATTCTTACTGTCTGAAAAGCCAGAAAAGAGTACAAATTTAATGAACCGTTGTACTTGATTATCTCCAGGTAGACGGTTCATCTGGACTAATCTCCCCTGTGAATCCAGCACCAGCTCAGTACACATAAGCACATCTTTTGGAGCTTTGTCTCTTGGTCCCCATAAGTTGAACAGTGCCTATGAGTTAATTAATACAAATTAATAGGAAAAAAATAAAAATAAATAACTATTAATGAAAATAATGAAGGATTGTACAAGAGCTACAGCAGTACCTGTGTGAACATCTCAGGAAAGTCATAGACATATGTCGTACCCAGAGTTTGGGCTTGAAATCGCTTAGCCTGAAGCAGGTCTTTGGTCACATAGGGGGTGTTGATGAGCATGCCATGCAGAGGGTCTGGCTTCTCACCATATGACTGAAACATAATCTGAAACGCCACGGTCAAAAAAAAATTAAATAAAAATCTATTTCAGAGAAAATTACTTTCATACATGGAAGGAGTCAAATGTGTGTTTCTTCTGACCTGCCCAGTGTTTGAATCAATTACTTCTTTGTACAAGCTGATGTCTAAATAGTAGCCAGATTCATTGGTCAAAAACAAGCGTATGGGGATGGCATTGCCATTGCTTGTTTGGCGAATGTTGATCTTGAGCTCAGCCTGAAGGACGCGCAACTTCCACAGGCGGCTGCCATAGCGCATTACCATGGAGCGGACAGACTCTTCAATCTAAGTACAAAAAAAAATGTTTTAAAAATGAGAAACAGAAAAGTTACTTCAGATACACTTTTTTAACTGTTGAATCTGGAGTTACTAGAAAAAAGCTTACTTTAGAAGGGTCCATAATGACAGTGGGGACAAAATTAAGAAAGATGTGGTTACAGTCAGTGCGGACAGTAGTGTTGCTGAAAGCAACTTCCAGTTCATCCATAGCCTCCAGCAGAAGACGCTCTCCTTCATTTTGGAGATACTCAAAAGATGCTTCCTTGTACATAAGAGAATATGGAAAAATAAAAACTCACAAGGATGGTCATTTGCATGAGAATATGCATTGGTACCTTTGTAATTAGATCAGAGTGACGTATAATTGCGCGAATGAAAAATCTGTAGTCAGTAACCTCCGCCCCCTCCTGAGCACGGGCTGCTCCGAGATACAGATGCATTTTGTGGTTCTCACAGGGAACAGCTTTCAGATCAAAGTTTTTCATGCGGTTGAGCTCCAACTGAAAGGCTAAAGCTGGCTCCAGATTTCTATAAATGCGATCCTCAAAAAACTAAATTCAAAGAAGCTCATTTAAATTCAAAATTTTCATTAAAAGTAAGAATTTAGTGCAATAAACTTACATCATCTCTTGCCCGGAAAGTGAAGAACTTGGGAAACTCTCTCTGTAAAAAAAATAAAAAATTAAATAAGCCCATCCTCAAAAAGCTAAAATACATTTGTGAAACATACTAAATCATTTATTGAGCCATCAAGTTACCTTTTGGGCTACCAAAAATGTGATTCTCCTAATGCCATGATCAAAAAGTAGTGACTTCTGTTCAAGACATTTTTAACAGCAATTAGTAGGGTATTGCAAATAGTAAAATGTAATCACTTTAAACCGACCTTTGTTTGAGTGAAGTCAGAAAAAGCAGTGACCAAAGCATCATCATCCTCTGTGTCTGCAGTTTTCAAGGACACATTAATGATGTGAATTGGATTCTCCCTTGAATTCTGAAAAAACAATATATCTTGTATTGTATAACAATTACTTATAATATAATCATATCATTATTAAACAAAGTATTAAACAAAATGAAGCAACCTACTTTAAAGTGTTCTTCTTCATACAAATTAGAGCATGCCTCTAAAAAGGATGCATTTTCTAAGAAAGAATCTGCAAAGCTCAAGAGGATTTCATCAAAGTTTCTATAACACAAAATATCGGAGTTAGTTTGAACAGATCATATGATCGAACATATGATAAATGTTACCTTTTGAAATCGTCAAAACACTGCAGAGCCACCATGGCCCCCATGCGTTGACAGGGCGGAGACAGAGTTCCTTCCAAAAAAAGATCACTGCTTTGTCGCCGCATATTGAACTGGCCTGAACTGTTCACTGGGTTAGGAACTCTGGAGAAAGGGGAACCGTGGTAGAGAGACGGCAACATGAGAACCAAGAAGAAATTCTAATTCAAGAAATTATGCTAAACTTGTAATTTTATTTTATTTTTTTGAGAAGTACAGCGTTAAAAATATGAGCCTCAAAAAGCTTTAGATGCCCTGAAACAAGCTCAGATTTTTCAGACTGTGAATCAATAAGGAATTATTGGTTCTGGTTCATTAGGACAGAGGACAGTACAGTGCATTTGTCATGCATTGCAGAGAGACATACACACAATAGGGTTATTTGGTTGGGAAGAGCTTTACTCTACCTGTTCAGAGTAGCGCTGCTCCCTCTGAAATAAAATCATTCATACATCAATACAAACAGCGGATTGTTAACCTCTTTAATTAAAAAAAAAAAAAAAAAGTTTAAAAATAACTTCACTAATTGTATCACTGCTGACTGATTAATTAAGTAAATAGTAAAAGTAAATTGGTCAAAACAAAATTAAATTGTTTCCCATTGGTCCGATTTACTGCCTACACAGTGGCTTTTGAGGTCAGGTACCTGTTGGGATGTGATGATGGCAACATAAATTGGAAGTCCACAGCACAAGTTCCATCCTGAAGCTGGTGATGTTGAATGCTGTTTAGCTCATAGGCAATGTAGCCTCTGCGGACATACACCTGAACATGAACAACAACAACAGTGATACTTGATTACAAAAAAATTAAACTAAACGGTTAAGCAATATAAAAGCTACATTAGGCCAAGTCATGATTGTAAATGATAATTAGTTCTTAAAACATTCTACATGGTAGGGTTGTGTTCAAAATATTGATATGGCGATAGATCGTCACGGACTCCGTATCAATACGGAATCTTTAAAACAAATATTGATACTGTGACTCAGGAGCTGTGGACCTGATCAGAAGCTGATCTGTGCAGAAGATGCTGCTGCAGCATGTTCAGACCATGTCAATTGTTTGGCAAGAAACATGCAATACTTTACTAGAATGTATGCCTTACATTTCTATTTGGATCAGTTGGTTGGATGTTATTAGAGTTATAATGGATATATAAATAAGTGCTTTGTGGATAAATTTCATACATTTTCTTATCCAGAGTAAAAGCATTACCCATTTGGTGAATTTTTAAGACCCTTTTTAAAAAAAATTATCGGGATACGTATCGTAATGAGGGAATTGTTGAATTTTTCCATACCTCCAGTGCAGCCATGCACACAACCTGATTGGTGTGATAAAAGAAATTAGGTAAAACATCAAAGATTGATGTCTCTGAGAGGATGAGTTTCTGTTAAGATTAAATAAAATATATTTAAATAAATGATTGGAAATATTTCTCACAACAAAATGCAAAGTATTGTTTACCTTTAAATTCTCAGGACAAAATTGATGTCCGTACATATCAATAGCAGACAAAAAGATGGACTCCACCTGGTTGTGTCTGAGTTCATATGATGGCAGATGAGAGGCAATCAACACCTGTAAATTATGTTTAGTCCAGTTTTAGGACAGGACTTTCATCAAAATAGACAATGTTTTCAAGCATGATGCTTACCTGCCTGGCCCTTAGAGCAACCTTTGAGTTCTCCATTTTATTAAGCTGTGTGAGCTCATTTAGAATGGCCATTAGCTCGTCAGCAAGGGTTGGGTCTCTTCCACATAGTTGGTCCTACAAAATTAACATATGAACCATGTATAAAAAATAAATTAAAAAGATTCCAATGCAGTACATAATTTGCCTCTTACAATAAGCATTGTGACCAAAATGTTCTTCTTTGAGACTTGTGCATGTGAGAAGATGTAATTGAGGACTGGTGACATGTCAAGCTTGTATTGCTCCCTCAGATTGATGACACACTTATCATAGTGGGCTGTGGGTGAGATTCACCATGTCAACCAAATGCAAAATAAAAATAATAGTAACACAAACGTCACTATAAGGACACTACCGTGCTGAAACTGCATCTCTACTTCCAAGTACCGCTTTAACAAGTCAAGAACTACTGCTTTCATATAACCCCGGATTCCACTTCGGTACCTGGGATATATGAAAAATATATATATATATATTATATTATACAATATATATATTTTTTGTAGGGAAACAATAGATATAAATCATAGTTCAACTCTACATCTGGTTGTATATTTTTACAAACTTGCCTCTGCACTAACTGCACAATACTCTGAGTGTTCATGAAGAAGACTTCTCTGTCCGCCTTCCTCTGAAGAGTGGCTGCATGACTGTCTAGAATATTTGCAATCTGAAAAAGTGAGACAATGCAGTTTTTGTAGTGACATGGTTTGCAATAAAGTCAGCTTAGTTTTTACCTTTTGGCTTGGAAACTGGCAAAGAACAGATGTAATGTTGCTGGCATACTGGGCCATGACTTTACGGATATTCTTCTCCACACTAGGAGGAAAGCGTCCCGCCACGCTCGTCATGATCTCTTGCAGCTCCAGTAATGGCAATGATGGGTCTCGTAACGTTTTCATGAGTGTCACCACCCAATGCTTGAGCTGCAGGTAAAAAATAAATTTATAAAATATTTTCCATTGGCGACAGAGCAGAACATGACAGTCACATACCTTGTTGCTAAAGTATGGTTCTTCAAGACAATAGCCATCCATAACTTTAATTAAGTTCTCTAGCACAGTGTGAAACACCTGGTGAAGCTTTTCCCCCACAATTGGTAGTGGTTGTTGAGGTGGCAGTACAGAGGTGTTGAGCTCAACCTGTAACGATTATTATTAATAAACACTACTACTTACTAACCCTAACCCTACTACTAGTACTACTACTAATAATGATAATATAATACCTTGAGTATACTGCTGGGATCATCCAGGTCTATGTGGGCAACAACACATCCAGTTTCAAGGACAGCCCCTGGTCTCTTTACAAAATTAATACAACCAGTCTGTTGCACTGTCAATGTCATAACCATTTTCATCACCTAAAAACAGATAAGACAAAATAAACAAAACATTTTTGTAAATTTTACAGAGCAACACAATATTTCCAATCACCTCAATTTCTGCATATGTCTCCCCAGCAACTATATGACCTCCGTCCTCCACAACATATTGCAGCAGTTTACCAGCAGAGGGCGACCTTAGCACAGTGGGGTCCTTCTCCTTTTCAAACACACAGGTCTTGTTGCCCACAGTTATGCGATAGCTGTTGAAAAGTAAAAAGATAAGAAAACTGTAAATAAATACTCAGTGAACAGAGTTTTATATTACTATGTATACATTTACCTATCCACTTCTTCCTTCATGTAAGTTGTATGACTGCTGCCATCATAAGAAAGTAGAAGACCACCATCACTCAATCTATGTACATCAATCTCTATGTCAGAGCCATTCATGATAATGACATATGTGTTTGGAGACTGTCGAGCCACCTGTGAGCATAGCATTTATGCTAAACTAGAGAAACATAACACCAATTTTAAGATACACATTTACACCATTACCTTCAAACAGTATTTGACTCCTTCATAAATTAGGTCAACATTGACAGAGTTGAGTAAACTTGCTGCTGGTAGCACTTGGCCTCTAAAAATGAATAAACAAATGCATCAGGGAAACAAGACAAGCTCAAACTGAACACACCTACCTTTCAAGAGAATGCAAAAAATCAGACATGCTCTTCCTGAAACTAGCATCAGCAACATGCAAAGCTCCACATATAATTCCCAATATGGTGTCGGGTCTCTCAGCCTACAAAAAAAACATGGTTAGTCCACATATTTTACTATGTTTGGACAAATCTGATTGGTAGCCAAAGGTTTCTGGACACATGCCTGCACTTTCTCAGCGATGAGATGATCAAGCCAGCCAGTGTCAGTGTCATTGTTTCTGAAGCTTTCAGTCTCCAATAACTTGATCAGGTATTCAACAGTGGTCCGAAAGTCCCCTCTGATTGACAATTCCTTCATAGCCACTACCATGTTTCTAAACATATATATATATATATATAAGTAGTTACAATTTCACAAAAAATATACTATAATTAGCAGCTTTATATTCTAAAATAAAGACACTCACGAAATGGCTTCCTCACGGTTTTCACCCCAAGAGAAGCAGTGACCAAACTGTGAGTCTGCAAATTCATGTAATCCACCAGCTGCACCAACACTGAAGTAACCCCAGACATTTTTACTGCTCCGGAAGTTTAATTCTTGTACTGTGCCGGAGCTGGGCTTAAAACCCTAACAAAAACAACACAGTTAATTGTAAATTAATTAAACTTCTAAGAACTAAGTTCTAAGGTTCTGATATGAACAAAACACCTCATCAGGATTTTCACTGGTGATTCGTGCTGCGATGACATGGCCTCTTGGACTTGGTGCACAGTCTGGATTTTCAAATTCAATGACAGAATCTCCCCACGGATCTTTTTTATAAAGCAATCGTATATCCTTTATTCTATAAAGGGGAATGCCCATTGCAATCTACAACAGATTTAAAAGTAAGGCAAGATGACAAAAAGATTAGTCAAATTTGTTTGAATATTTGTTAGGAGTTACTTGAAGCTGCGCTGCCGGCAAGTTGACATCTCCAATCATCTCTGTACATGGATGTTCAACCTGCAGACGTGGGTTCAGCTCCAAAAAATGGAAACTTCCATCTTCAGAGTAGAGGTACTCTACTGTCCCAGCACTGACATAGCCCACCATTTTGGCCAGCCTCACAGCATACTGTCCAAAAAAAAAAAAAAAAGAGCGGTGTCATAGCAAGATTCCCTCATCCAAAATGTAAAATAACACCTAGTTCACCTTTTCCATTTGCTCTAATGTAGATGGCGGAGCAATAGTTGCAGGAGCTTCCTCTATGATCTTCTGGTGCCTTCTTTGAATGGAACAATCTCGTCCAAACAGAGATATGGCATTTTCATATTCATCAGCCAGTATCTGAACCTCCAGATGCCTTGCATGCTGGGCCAATTGCATTAAGAAAATAGGTGATCCAGGAACTTCTGTCTGAACCTGCAGAACGTGTAAAGATCAGCCTGAATACAATATTCAATGTAAACAGGTTATGGTTTTCATTTTCCTCTTATGGGTGCAATTTTCAGGACCTATGGGCATTCAAAACATTAAGTTTGTGTAGTTTTGAATTCCAAATGCAATAATTGCAATTTTGTTTCATCAGTCTGGAAATGATGGAAAGTATATACCAAACAAACCTGTCTGAATGAACTTGGGAAATCATCAACACATTCTACTATACGAATACCCTTTCCACCTCCACCCTCGGAAGCTTTAATTACAACTGGATAACCAATCCTTTCAGCTCCCTGTGGAAAACAGATTATTGAATGTGTTGTATGTGTATTTTCAAATGTCATTAGGTTTGTTATGTTTACTCACCGCAAGTCCATCCTCTACATCATGAATACAGCCGTGTTTGTATGTGGTTGAGGGAACGCTGAATGTGGAATGGAGCTTTTCAGCCTTCTCATCCCAGTCTACTCTAAGGCCTTGAAAAGACACAGTACACATAAAGACTGATATATGAACCTGACCTTTTAACATGTTTATCCACACAAGTCTACAATCAATGTTTACACAACATCAAGGACTGAGGACTGTGCATCACCTGATCCACTCCAAGGCAGAGTGGGAATGTCGGCACTTTGCGCCACAATGGACGAAGCTACTTTATCACCAAGGGCCCACATGGCCTTACTGGATGGCCCTAAAAGAAAACCCAAATGTAAAATGGTTACCCACAATTAAACTCATACAAGCCTACAAATGAAAATAAGGAATTGATACTAGATGATACCTAAGAATGAAATCCCTGCTTTGCTCAAAAGTTCAGGAAGTTTGGGGTTTTCAGAAGCATGACCCCAACCAGCCCAAACGCCCTACAAACAAGATCAAAGATACATAGTATATTTTATTATAGTTATATTAGTACAACAGATTTTTTAAATATGTTTTAACACCTGCACTGGAATTCTTTTTGCGATGTCTACAATGAGCTCTACATTTGCATAGTTGTTATTATTGGGACCACCAGGGACAGGCACGTAATGGTCAGCCATCTTGATGTATTCTGCAGATAAAATACTGATAGTGACTTAAATGGTGCAGGTTTAAGATCACACCATGGACATTATTTTCCTTCATTCGCAGGAGAGCTGATAAAGTGTACATGTAATAACTGATAAGAGGTTCACACTGACCTGCATTGGCTTTCAGGTCTTCAGGTGTTACCATGACCACAAAACGAATTATCCTCTCATTACGAAATATTTCATAGGCCCAGCGACGTATTGATCGCATACATTTTACTGCTGCGATACCATTGTTAGCAATCAGCACCTGCAAATACAAATAATGCTAAAAGTATCTTGTCAAATGAGCTGGCTGATATCAGGTTTAGGGCTTATGGTACTTACTTTTTCTATGACTCGGCTACCACCAAACCGGGTGACAAACTCTGCCGGAGAGGCCACTGTAAAATCTCTTTGTGGATCCATTTTTCTTTGTTCGTGCCCTTTTTTCACCAAATGAGGACCAGACATACTAGGCCTAAGAAACAAGCACTTTGTTTAAAAAAGTGAAAAGACACCACCAAGCTATTATTTTAGTGACACGCATTTATCATTATTATTATTATTATTGCATACATTATATAGTAAGGAAAAAAGAAGACGTTCATTAAGTTCAGTGGAGAAACAAAGGACTGAGCAAACTCAAAATTAAAAATAACAAGAAATGTTGTTTTGACTGAATAAACAAAATGAATAAACTAAGCCTGATTATCCATATATACATTATATTTTGATTGGTTGAACTATTATGTTGTAATACCATACAAAGAATAACCAACACAAACCACTAGCCAATCGATAAAGAGCAACAAACTATTTTTGCCACTGAATTTTTCCAAAGAATAAATAAAAATACAAATATTATATGACATACCATGACTGTGTTGGATTGCTTGTTACGAAGTGTGGCCATTGCGCTGCTAGCGATTTTAGAGCTGTGTGGCCCAAGTGACGATGGCCAAGAAACACCCGAGTTGCATCAGTGGCTTTTTATTGTGAATTCATAGTGTAATTGCATCTGTGCTGACCTTTAGACATAACTCCTGCACTGTACCATTCACTTGAGATTGCACCGAGTACGTTTGCTACTGAACGATAACCCTTTCCACCCCAATATCATGCACTTTTACTCCCTCACAGACACGACCTATGATCGAGAAAAACTATTCCAAACAATTGTGAAAGTGCCATATAAATTAATACCTGAATCAGTGGCACAGAGCACGGTACTGTTATTGGTGCACTGACTGTAGCCAACACGTTTACATTTCCTGTAACATGTGCCAACATATTAAACTAGGCAATAAACAGCTTGATGCACATTTAGTTTGGCACAACATTGCTATGCAAACATAAACTTAAGCTATATTTTGGCTTAACAACACAAACCTTTGCATACATGTGAACCAGCTGCAACCTTCCATGTTTGCGCTGGAAGCTACAAACAAAACAAAAGCCCAGCTACTTCCTCTGAGTCGTTCCCTTTCTGCTTTTCTCCTCCCACATCACAAATGCAGACCAGGGCTCAGAAGTAGAATGGTATTTATAGTTAGGACTTAGGAAAGTACTGTCAATGCCTTACCTCTCTCTATCTTCTGAATAATAGTCCATTTAATGTTGAAGAAAATAAGAACATTCCCCATTCTCCAGCTGACAGCAAGACTTACATTTGCATTTAACAACTACTGTTTAAACAATTACTTAAGACATGCTAAGTCTAAAACAAGCCTGCTTTTTACTCTGATGTGAACTAGACTGACGGTATCTCTCAGAATCATTGGCTTGGACTCTTGTTCCAATAATAGAGTCGAGGTGTTTGACGGGCCACAATAACACACATCTGTTCCAAACTGTCAGGTGAGAACAAACAGCTCAGGCACAAATCTCATAATTAACAATATCTATTAGTGTCTGCCTCTGCTAGTGAAACCAAATATCATCATAAATATAAACAAGAAAATGAGACCTTACTTAATACTGGTAGATTGCGGAATTTCAGCCTTTTGAGGGGACATAATTGCAGTGAAGGTGGATGGTAGAGGTGCGCAGCTTGGTGGTTTGGTGGTGAGCGGTTCTTCATCTGATGAGTAGTCCTCTGAGGCTCCAAGGATGAATTTGAGGCGCTCCCTGGCCTCTGGTCCAGAGCTGAACTTTGGCACTTTGTTGTTTGAAGATTTCCTCAGAGGTAAAGAAATTGGCTGAGCAGGTTCTTTGAATGAAGAGTTTGACTGCATATTGTTCACTGTTTTACTGTCCTGAGATCTGGGTTGGGAATTGTCCAACTGTCTGCAGCCCAATGCTGAAGAACTACAGCCCTGTGGAGGTTCCTCTTCTTCTTTATCAGCCATCATTAGATAGAGCTTGTGCCTAAATCTTTTGAGGTAAATCCAAAATTACTATTTCACACACATCTTCTTTAACCTTAAATATAGAATATAAATTACAGATCAAAGTTAGATTCAACAAGTTAAATACAAATGAGAGCGCAACAAACAAAAATACATCTAACTACACGCAGAGGCTGTAACATGTAATGTAATAAATAGTGGGGACCAGTTAAAAAATAAAATAAAGTAGTGCTGTGTAGACTAGACGAGGTTGTAATTCCCAGAGAGCCTGAAGTAAACAGCCTGTCCACAACAGCTGACATGAGAGCCCCCTATGGCAGCTTCGGGTGGGGTAAAGGTCACTACTGCTGAATGGGACAAACAACAGAGCATCCAAATTATGACTTGGGTTCATTA
Source organism: Eucyclogobius newberryi (assembly GCF_026437365.1). Taxonomy (NCBI): domain Eukaryota; kingdom Metazoa; phylum Chordata; class Actinopteri; order Gobiiformes; family Gobiidae; genus Eucyclogobius; species Eucyclogobius newberryi. The sequence goes on from NW_027316278.1 coordinate 18,414,816, forward strand.
ACAAAATATACCATACAATTAATTTTGTCTCAACTAATTGTTCAATTAGGATATGTTGGGAAGTTATGCATTTATAGCAGCACAGTGTTGCTGACTAACTTTAAATACTAAAGTCAAAGGGGACAAAAATGTATGAATAAACATTGGTCCGAGATGTTTTTAGAGGTTTTGACATGTGTCATGAAAATTCTGGTGAGCATTACTGCAGCAATATTTGAACATAATTGGGTGAATGGTTGTTGTTGTTGTTGTTGTTGTTGTTGTTGTTGTTGTTGTTGTTGTTGTGTATTTTGGGCTAGGGAAAAGGCTGTCAAAAGGGTACTACTTCATAACTTTACAATAAACTCCCCCTGCATCTATGCACATGATTCGTTGTTGTTTTTCCCCTGCGCTAAAAGGCTAGTTAGCTGTAAGAAATCCCCTTGAATGTTATGATTTTACACATACTTGTTTAAACTAATGATCCGTTGCTAATTTGTTGACGTAACTTTAACAGAAATGTGTCAGTTTCTTAGCCGTTTAAAGGAAAACAGCATTTTGTAAACATGACAGGCACCTACCACCACAGTCCTAATCCCCGTCCTCCACTGCAGCAGCGCCCTCTCACAGTAAACATGTGGAGGGGCTTCCTCCCTCCTCCATCCGCGCTTCCGCCCAGCAGAGGCAGCATAGAAACAGGAGGACTCACTCATTATTTACAGGATGTTACCATGGAGCGGATTTTACCAATGCCACCTAAAGCCAATAACATCACACATATAACGCATATACCATATTGTGAAATAAATAAAATAAAAAACAAACAAACAAATAAAATCTAATCCGCACCAACTCCTTTCGTTTTTTACCTTTGAACATTTTTTTTTTTTTAACTTTTATGTTTTTGCCTGACATTGAAACGAAGAGATTTTTTCTTTTTTTTTTTTTTTTTTTTTGCTTTTTGCTTTTAACAGTTGATTATAAGCCTTTTAACGTTTGGATTTTGAGCAGAATCTTCTTTCACAACGATCTTTGTACTTCCGCCTCTGAGTCAGTCCCGCGGCAAATGCAGACCGCGCCAAAACAGGAAAGAAGAGAAGTTTCAACAGGGCTACTTTCTCTCTCCGTAACGATAAATTCCCTGTTAACCCGGTGTTTATGCAATTTTTTGTCAAGATTAAACGTGTATGACTGTTGCTGGCGAGTAGAGCAACATGGTCCTCCAAAACAGTGGACGATTTAAAAGTGACCGAGGAGGACAAAGTGGAGGAGATCAAGAAAACCAGTATGTCTATGTCCTCGTTTGCCATTTATAGTTTTTATTGAAAGATTTGTGGTGCAGCATACACAATGACAACATGCAGAGATACGGTGTTTATAGAATCGATTGAATTAATTACATTGTAATGAATGTTACAGAGTTGACCTCGATGAGCTGTTTCTTTATATAAATGCCTGAACTTTTCTCTGGGCTCATTTGCAGTGCTGTTATACTCCATTATATGCATTAAGGCGGCATGTTCAGCAATAGTGATATTACTGCAATATTTTTGATATTCATCTGACACAGTATGTGCAGTTAGTTACATTTAAGCTTAAATATAAATTACATTATCATCTAATTGTCTGTGTCAAAAACTTAACGTAGCTCAAACGAAGACCAAAACAATACTAATATTCTATTTTCACTGAGACTATTTTTTATTGTAATTATATGTACATATGCATAATTCTAAATGTTCTAATGTTTTGGACGTAATACAATTCAATGTTTTTGGCAGGGATGATGGCTCGTCAGCTCTCAAGAGACTGGAGAACAGCCAGTTTACAGATGAGATGGACTCTCGTTTTGGGTTTGACAGATTCCAAGAACCAGGAGAGAAGACTGGCTGGCTTATTAACATGCACCCAGTGAGTTTGAATGGGTTAGTCATTTCTGGTCTGTAACTAAACAAGGCAGTAAAATACATTCTGTCTTACTCAGGCTGAGATTCTGGATGAAGACAAACGGCTAGTTAGTGCTGTAGACTTTTATTTCATTCAAGAAGATGGCAGCAGGTTCAAGGTGTGCATCAGAGGCATTTGTGTTATTACAATGTTATTGTGAAACCTTTTTACTTATGGCCTCCTATATTTTAGATTCCCCTTCCTTTCAAACCATATTTTTATGTAGCAACAAAAAAGGTAAGTTCTAAATGGTCATTTACTTTCTAGACCAATAGTTTGAACTTACAAATATGTGCTTTTGAATTTAGAATTGTGAGAGGGAAGTGATATCTTACCTGTCAAAGAAGTTTCAAGGAAAAGTGTCAAAGCTTGAAATGGTCCCCAAAGAAGACCTAGAACTGGTGAGTAGACATTGTACCTTCTTATCCAAACACTTACTGGTATGTACATTTTAAGTTATGTATGTGTGTTTAGCCAAACCACTTGGTTGGGCTTAAAAGAAACTACATCAAGCTTGCCTTCAACACAATGGATGACCTTAACAAAGTAAAACGGGAGATTGCACCTGCAGTACGTAAAAACAGAGAGAAAGAGCAGTCCAATGATGAATACACCTCCATGTTATCAAGGTAGAAGCAATAAACAACAAAAATGATCAGATATTTGTATGTGCTTTTTATACATAATGCATATATTCTGTATGTAGTGCCTTATCAGGTGGCAATGTGATGTCGGTTGATGAAGAAGCAATGGCCAAAAGTATTTCAGAACAACTGGACAACATTATAGATATGCGAGAGTATGATGTGCCCTACCATGTGCGTGTGTCAATTGACTTGAAGATCCATGTGGTAAGAATATACATTTTCATTTACACTTCAATAATCATCTGACATGTTAAAGCTTCTTAGTGCGTTTATTCTTTTACTGTCAAGGCGCACTGGTACAATGTCCGATACAGAGGTAGCTCCTACCCCCCCGAGATTGTACGAAGAGATGACCTTGTTGAGCGGCCAGTACGTCCTTTTGTCATTGCATGTTTGTTATATTTACTTATGAGTATTTGGCATTTTCCATTCTAACCAAATATGTTTGCAGGACCCTGTTGTTTTAGCATTTGACATAGAGACCACCAAACTTCCGCTGAAATTTCCAGATGCAGAGACTGATCAAATCATGATGATTTCATATATGATTGATGGTCAAGTATGTCAAAATAGTTTATGCTCTACTTAATTATGGCTGTATTGATTTGTGTCGTGTTACACCTGTTTGTCTTGTTTCCACCAAAGGGATTTCTTATCACAAACCGAGAGATTGTCTCAGACAATATAGAAGACTTCGAATTCACTCCTAAACCAGAATATGAAGGTCCCTTTACTGTGTTCAATGAAGATGACGAGGTACATCGTGTTCACAGAATGTCTGCCCAGTTTGATGTCTGTTTGTAACATGTGGCATTGTTTGTAGGTTGCCCTTCTTAAACGCTGGTTTGATCACGTTCAAGAAACAAAACCAAATATTTTTGTGACCTACAATGGAGACTATTTTGATTGGTGAGATTACAAGTGTATGTAACTGTTTAGTGTAATGCCAATCAAATCATCTGGCTGGCTTCTATTGATTTTTCTTAAAATTGCAGGCCTTTTGTGGAAACACGTGCAACCATTCATGGACTGAGCATGCACAAAGAGATTGGTTTTCAGAAAGATAGCCAAGGGGAATACAGGTCCAGTCAGGCCATTCACATGGACTGCTTAAAGTATGGTTTAAAGATAAAACACCAAATAACCGTAATAGTCCATATTTTGACAAAACGTATTTCTTCCTTCTAAATATCTATGTATATAACAGATGGGTAAAAAGAGACAGTTACTTGCCAGTTGGAAGTCATAATCTGAAGGCAGCAGCCAAGGCTAAACTGAGCTATGATCCTGTCGAGTTGGATCCGGAGGAGATGTGCCGCATGGCAACTGAGGAGCCTCAGGTACCAAGCATTTAAGCATTGAATCATTACTCATTTAAATTAATGACTAATTTTGGCCTTTTTCAGACATTAGCCACTTACTCTGTCTCTGATGCAGTGGCCACTTACTACCTCTACATGAAATATGTTCACCCGTTTATCTTTGCTTTGTGCACAATCATTCCAATGGAACCAGATGAGGTTTGTCAAACTAAATATTGGTTATAGATTTATTTCAACAAAGGTTATTTAACTTTTCTTTGTGTTTACTCAGGTGCTGCGTAAGGGTTCTGGTACACTGTGTGAGGCTTTGTTGATGGTCCAAGCCTTCCATGCAAATATCATCTTCCCGAACAAACAAGAGCAAGTGTTTAACAAGCTGACTGATGCTGGCCATGTGTTGGACTCAGAGACTTATGTGGGCGGTCACGTGGAGGCGCTTGAGTCTGGAGTTTTCCGCAGTGACATTCCCTGTCGCTTTAAAATGGTACCTTTCACTCCAAAATGTCAAATTGCACTAAAGATAATCCTAACTAGATATTACATATTCATATTTGCTAACATTTCACAGAACCCATCAGCTTTTGACTTCTTGTATCAGAGGGTTGAGCGCACAATGCGTCATGCCATTGAAGAGGAAGAGAAGATTCCTTTGGACCAGGTTACAAACTTTAATGAGGTAGGTTTACCTTAGGATTTGGAACTAATGCACAACACTTTGGATATGGTACATGACTTTTAAAAACATACATCTTCAGGTGTGTGATGATATAAAAAAGAAGTTGATATCCCTTAAAGAGGTTCCTAATAGGATTGAGTGCCCTCTTATTTACCATCTGGACGTTGGTGCCATGTATCCCAATATTATTTTAACCAACCGCCTCCAGGTAACACTACGAAAACAAGTAACCTCTAGTTTGAAATGTACATTTCACATCTAAATAGTTTATTTTTACAGCCGTCTGCAATGGTTGATGAGGCGACTTGTGCTGCTTGTGACTTCAATAAACCTGGAGCCACTTGTCAAAGGAAGATGACCTGGAAATGGAGAGGGGAAATAAGTCAGTTTTACTTTGCAATCATATAAACCGTGTTAAACAAATATGAAATTGAAACATGTACTATTTAGATTTTTATTGCACGATTAATGCTCGATAATTGCAATGTCTCCTTCTAGTGCCTGCCAGCCGCAGTGAATTCCACCGTATTCAGCAGCAGCTGGAGTCTGAGAAGTTTCCTCCATTTTTTCCCAATGGCCCTCCTCGAGCATTTCACTCACTAAACCGAGAGGAACAGGCTAAACACGAGAAGAAACGACTGGCAGGTTGGTAGCCTTATGAACTGTTCAATCTAGATCTTGGATAAACATTTCATTATTTTCTTTTCACTATACTTGTGCTACAGATTATTGTAAAAAGGCCTACAAGAAGGTACATGTTACTAGACTGGAGGAGCGAGTCACCACTATCTGTCAAAGAGAGAACTCCTTCTACGTTGATACAGTGAGAGCCTTCAGAGATCGGCGATATGATTTCAAAGGACTCCACAAGGTACTGTGAGCACACTGCTAAACACGGTAGAACCGCTACTATAATGTTGTATGTCATCTTTTAAAATTAAAGGTGTGGAAGAAAAAGCTGTCAGCCGCCCAGGACAGTGGTGATGCTGCTGAGGTGAAGCGCTGTAAGAACATGGAGATTCTGTACGAGTCTCTGCAGCTGGCCCACAAGTGTATTCTCAACTCTTTCTATGGATATGTAATGAGGAAAGGGTAGGTCGTATTTCTGTCTTAGTACTGTCCTATTACTCTCTTTCATAGATATGACAAGGTTTTTGTTTATATGTCTACTTTCTTTAGGGCACGCTGGTACTCCATGGAGATGGCTGGCATTGTGTGTCATACTGGAGCCAACATCATCACACGGGCCAGAGAGCTCATCGAACAAATAGGGTGATTCTTATCATTTGATGACTTTAAATGATTACTTCAGCCTGTCATTGTCATCTTAATACTCAGCCAACATGGCTGTGCTGATGTCTTGCGCTGCTATCATTCCATCTTGTATATAATATATTTTATCTTTTGCTCAATCCAATGTGATTCTTTTCTAAGTATGGTCAAAATATTATATTTGCTCTGTATATATTTAACGTTGTCTTCCCGTCTTCTTAGGAGACCTCTTGAGTTGGACACGGATGGTATCTGGTGTGTCCTTCCAAACACTTTTCCAGAGAACTTTGTAGTGAGGACAAGCAATGAGAAAAAGTCCAAGGTGACGATCTCCTATCCTGGCGCCATGCTGAATATCTTGGTAAAGGAAGGTTTCACTAATGACCAGTACCATGAACTGGTTGACCCAGTGTCTCTCACATACAACATTAAAGCAGAGAATAGTATCTTCTTTGAAGTGGATGGACCATATCTGGCCATGATTTTGCCTGCCTCTAAAGAAGAAGGCAAAAAGCTGAAGAAAAGGTACATGCTGTTTGTAGACTCTGAGCTTGGAGTTTATATTATAGAATTTTTTTTATTTAAACAAGTGTTTTTTAATGCTGTTCAAAGGTACGCTGTGTTTAATGAAGATGGCTCTTTGGCTGAGCTCAAAGGTTTTGAAGTGAAAAGAAGAGGAGAATTACAGCTCATTAAGATCTTTCAGTCATCCGTTTTTGAGGCTTTCCTCAAAGGGACAACTCTGGATGAGGTTTATGCCTCTGTGGCTAAAGTGGCAGATTACTGGCTGGATGTACTCTACAGCAAGGTGAAACAGTTTGTTTTTTTCCAGGTGATTTCTAAAGCATATTGTTATTTTAACATGCTATTCTTGGACAGGCTGCTAATATGCCAGACGCAGAGCTGTTTGAACTGATTTCTGAGAATCGATCCATGTCCAAAAAGCTGGAGGACTACGGAGGACAGAAGTCAACTTCTATTAGCACTGCAAAAAGACTGGCTGAGTTTCTTGGAGATCAAATGGTGAAAGATGCTGGCTTGAGCTGCAGATTTGTTATTTCTCGAAAGCCTGAAGGATCACCTGTTACAGAGAGGTTTTGTCTAATATCTTTTAGCGTCTTCTCTCTTTTCTTCAGTCGTCACGTTACTACTGAGCATCATGAGGTTTGACCTTGTACTTTTTTCCGTTAGAGCGATTCCTTTAGCCATCTTCCAAGCGGAATCCAGTGTGAGGAAACATTTTCTTAAAAAATGGTTAAAAATGCCAAGCCTACATGACCTTGACATTCGCTCGGTTAGTACAAAAATATAATCATAAATCACTAACAATGGATAACATACCACTAAATCTATTTGTTACAGATTGTTGACTGGAGTTACTACATAGAAAGGTTGGGTAGTGCTATTCAGAAAATCATCACAATCCCTGCAGCTCTTCAACAGGTGCGTTAAAAGACACTTTTGGTGTTTGACTAGTTCTAGTTTTTGTGATTTTTTTTTTTTAATGTCATTAATACTATTGTTAATGTTAAATTAATCATAAGGTGAAGAATCCTGTACCGAGAGTCAGGCATCCTGACTGGCTTCATAAGAAGCTTCTGGAAAAAAATGACATCTACAAGCAAAAGAAAATTAGTGAGCTATTTACAAGCGAGGGCAAGAGACAGGTATGTGTCTTTGATACGTAATATTATGTGTTTATGTTGCTCATTAAAATGCTGTTTATAATTCTACTGTTACTGTTTGGCATGTTTTCTCAGGTGGCTCATCAGGTTCCCATCAAAGGACAGACTAGTGACATTGAGGATTTTGGGATGCCAAAACCCCTGCAGCCAGCCATTCTCATCAGCACAAAGAGGAAGCGGGCTTCGCAGGGAGAGGACAGCCAGGGGGGGTCTCAGGACCTGGTGCTCACACAGTCCTGGAGAGAGATACTGGGTCCTCCTCCACCCATGGGATCCTCAAAGGTAAACATGGACAAAAACATAGATAATTAATATGTTTCTATTTCAGGTGTTAAATGCAGGGGATTCGGGATCAGAGAGAATTTATTATATCATTATTCATGTGTGTGTGTGCGCGCGCACACGCGTGTGTGCGCGCGCGTGTGTGCGCGCGCGTGTGTGCGCGCGCGCGTGTGCGCGCGCGCGTGTGTACACACGTATGTGTGTGTGTACACGTATGTGTGTGTGTGTGTGTGTGTGTGTGTGTACACACGTGTGTGTGTGTGTACACGTGTGTACACGTGTGTGTGTGTGTGTGTGTGTGTGTGTGTACACGTGTGTGTGTGTACACGTGTGTGTGTACACGTGTGTGTGTGTGTACACGTGTGTGTGTGTGTGTGTACACGTGTGTGTGTACACGTGTGTGTATGTACACGTGTGTGTGTGTGTGTGTGTGTGTACACGTGTGTGTGTGTGTGTACACGTGTGTGTGTACACGTGTGTGTGTACACGTGTGTGTGTACACGTGTGTGTATGTACACGTGTGTGTGTGTACACGTGTGTGTGTGTGTGTGTGTGTGTGTGTGTGTGTGTGTATGTACACGTGTGTGTGTGTGTGTGTGTGTGTAAACGTGTGTGTGTGTGTGTGTGTGTACACGTGTGTGTGTGTACACGTGTGTGTGTGTGTGTGTGTGTGTGTGTGTGTACACGTGTGTGTGTGTGTGTGTGTGTGTGTGTGTACACGTGTGTGTGTGTGTACACGTGTGTGTGTGTGTGTGTACACGTGTGTGTGTGTGTGTACACGTGTGTGTGTGTGTGTGTGTGTACACGTGTGTGTGTGTGTGTGTGTGTGTACACGTGTGTGTGTGTGTGTGTGTGTACACGTGTGTGTGTGTGTGTGTGTGTACACGTGTGTGTGTGTGTGTACACGTGTGTGTGTGTGTGTGTGTGTGTGTGTACACGTGTGTGTGTGTGTGTGTGTACACGTGTGTGTGTGTGTGTGTGTATGTACACGTGTGTGTGTGTGTGTGTGTATGTACACGTGTGTGTGTGTGTATGTACACGTGTGTGTGTGTGTGTGTGTGTGTGTGTGTGTGTGTGTGTGTGTGTGTACACATATGTGTGTGTGTGTGTGTGTGTGTACACATGTATGTGTGTGTGTGTACACGTGTGTGTACACGTGTGTGTGTGTGTGTGTACACGTGTGTGTGTGTGTGTGTGTACACGTGTGTGTGTGTGTGTGTGTGTGTGTGTGTGTGTACACGTGTGTGTGTACACACGTGTGTGTGTGTACACGTGTGTGTGTGTGTGTACACGTGTGTGTGTGTGTGTGTGTACACATATGTATATGTATACATATGTCTATGTATATGTATACATATGTATATGTATACATATGTATATGTGTATGTATATGTATACATATGTCTATGTATATGTATACATATGTATATGTATACATATGTATATGTGTATGTATATATATACATATGTATGTGTGTGTGTATATGTATATGTATATATATATATGTATATGTATATATATATATATATATATATATATATATATATATATATATATATATATATATATATATATATATATATATATATATATATATATATATATATATATATATATAATCATTCATTCATTCATATTGTCATCAATGTTTCTCCATATTCAAATATTTATACATTACTTTATCCAAAGTGCCCTCCTCAAACTGCCCTGACACACAATTGTCTGACACTGTCTGATGAATCCCCTGCTAAAGCTGCAGTGAAAATGGTTCTGCAGCTGAATTTAAATTTCCTTCAGCATCAATTAAATATCTGTCTTAAATAGGAACAACATCTGGTTTGGCTGCGATACCATAAGAAAAAGTGGGAGCTGCAATTGAGACAAAGGAAGGAGAGGAAGAAGAAGAGGAGGCTGTTGGATGGAGAAGTTCAGCCGACAGGAGGAGGAGTGATCAGAGATGGACCCGCCACTGGACTGGGAAGTTTCCTCCGACGAACCGCCCGCAGCATCTTAGACATGCCCTGGCAGATTGTACAGGTAAATAATTATAGTGCAGAATAGGCTCAACATCTTCTAATGGCAAGATCGAATCCTGATTTTTCGTCACTTCCAGATTGCAGAAACCAGTCACCCTGGCCTCTATAAGCTCTGGGCGGTGATAGGGAATGACCTTCACTGCATGAAGCTTAACATCCCTCGAGTTTTTTATGTTAACCAGAAAGTTCCAAAACAGGAGGAGGGAACCACTTATAAAAAGGTGTTGTATATAGATTGCATTAAAAAAATGTGTAAATACTAATTAATAAGTTGCAATATTTCTGCAAAAGGTGAACCGCATGCTTCCACGCTCCAACCTGGTGTACTACCTTTATGAGTACACTGTGCCAGAGGATATGTACCAGGAGCACATCAATGAAATAAATGCTGACCTGTCTGCACCTGATATTGAGGGGGTCTATGAAACACAGGTATTTTAGTAGGTCCAACATATGATATTGTTGATGACAAAGCTGTCTGGTAAATTTACATGTACTATGCTTTCATTTCCTCACACTCAGGTCCCACTGTTGTTCCGGGCTTTGGTGCAGCTTGGTTGTGTTTGCATGGTTAATAAGCATATAGTGCGGGACCTGGCTGGCAGGGAGGCTGACACTTATGAACTCGAGCATCTGGAGATGAGATCTTTGGCACAGTTCAGCTACCTTGAACCAGGTATATATATTACCGACACATTACAGCTTCTGCACATCTGTTTAAGATAACAATGTGAAAAGTGCCTTCTTCATACAAAGAAAAATAAAATGTATTATTTCGAAATCCACATTGATGACAAGAATCTTTTCCCATTCAGGGAGTGTCCGTCATATGTACCTGTATCATCACAGCCAGGGCCAAAAGGCACTCTTTGGTCTCTTCATCCCATCTCAGCGCAAAGCCAGTATTTTCATCCTCGATACAGTAAGAAATCATTTCACATTACACTACATAAAGGATCACTATGTAACTTTTCTTGTGAGTTTGCCACCTAATTGTCGCTAAAGAAATTGTATTGCTTTGCCTCAAATGGTCCACAATAGGACATTAAACTTATTTATCTCCACGGAGATGAGCAGGTGGCATCACCAGAGCAAATAATGAGTCAGATATGTTGACAGGCAGCTCACTTTAAGAATGGATGTTTTAAAGGTATTTTTGAGCCCCTGTAATTGAATATATGCAAGGTAAAAAAGTTGAATACTACTTGGCGGGACATTTCAGACAACACAATATCTCCATGGAGACAAGCTTGAGAAAACATGGGGAACCTTTTTAATATCACCCTTGATTCATTCTTTAGTTATACAATTAAATACCACTTTCATTCTTTAGGTTCGAAGCAATCAGATGCCCAGCCTGAATAACTTGTACAGCACCGAGCGCACTGCACTCTTGGAGAAAACGACAGACGACCTCCTCCCTCCAGAGAAACATAACTTTGAGGTTCGAGCTGAAAGTGACATCAAGGCCATCTATCGTGCATTGCAGCGCATATTGTTAAACTACAAGGTAAACTGATATTTTTCCAAACTGAATATATGTCAAAGTTAAAATGTGTACCCTGTCAAGTATCCCTAATGGGTATTAGGATAAATAATATATGGTGGAAATGCTCTATGGCACTGCCCTTTGGGTTTTCCAATATGTTGGACTTTTTGCAGGCCTGCTTACCATAGACTCGTTCCTGTGTGAAGCACTTTGGGCATGCTGGTTGTTGTAAATGTGCTATACAAATTAATATGACCTTGACATTGCCCAAGTCACCCAGACTGTAGGTGTTTCCCAATTGCCAGGATCTGAACCTGAACCACTTCAGAGTAATCCATGTCATCAAAGCTCCACCAAGTGGTTTTCCAATTCACCCAAAGCTCTCGCGTCTTCTGTAGCTCAACTCCTCGACAGCTGCAGTGTGAAATGGGGGGGCGAGAATGTATGAACATTCAGCAAATTTAGCAACTGAACCACCGGTGAGCACATAAATACCTTTTAATGCAAGTCTCTACGCAATAACATATTTAAAATTGTTTTGCCAACAGTAACGCAGATAACTTTATAATCAGAGGAATTACACATGCAAATAAAGCATATTATTTTGAAATGGCAATCCGAATTTCTAATGATCATTAATAAGACCCCGTGTCTGAGGAGCTGACTCTGGAGGGCTGCTTCAGAGTAGCTTTTGGAGGCAGTATTCTGGGACTTGAGACACACAGTGTCTGCTGGGGGACAGAGTTCAGGTGACTTGTCTGACCAAACATGTGTTTGGAGTAATTTGTTTTGAGAATGTAGAAGGAGCCCAAGACGCCTGCATTAAAAATACATAATGCCACCTGTGAATAAATGCTGGTGAGGGTGAATGACGGGTACATTAAAACCTCTGCAATTGCTGTTACATAAATACATTGTGTGTGTACATATGTATGCATATATCTGTATATAATATATAAAAAGATAAAATGTGTTATATTGAACATAATCTATTGTCATAGGAGGAACGTCGGGGACCCACACTCATTGCAGTTCATTCAAACTGGGAGTTAAGGCGCCTGGCTGCAGGGATGTCCGTGCTGGAGGAGTTCCCAGTTGTTCCAGTCCATGTCATTGATGAGATCAACTATAATGTCCTCGACTGGCAGAGGCACGGAGCACGTCGCATGATTCGCCTCTATCTCAATCTGGACAGCTGTCTGTCACAGGCCTTTGACATGGCTAGGTATAAGCTGCAGTGTGTGAGCGTGTGTCCCTGATACATAACAATATTTACATTATCTTCAATACTTACATTATCTCACCAGATATTACCACTTGCCAGTAGGAAACCTGCCTCAGGATATCTCTATATTTGGGTCTGATTTATTCTTGGCAAGACACCTTCGAAAGCATAACCACCTGTTGTGGCTTTCACCCACCTCAAGGCCAGATCTGGGCGGTAAAGAGGCTGACGACAGCCGTCTTGTCATGGAAAATGATGAAAGGAGCTCTTTAGAAATCAATGCTCAAGGCTGCTACTCCACAGGTATGTGTATTATAGGTCAGAAAGCCATAGATTATGTTTTCAAAGTTGCTTAAAATCTGACTTTCTTTTTCCCCCCTCTATCTCTCTTCAGTTTGCGTGGAGCTTGATCTCCAAAGCTTGGCAGTTAACACAATCCTCCAGTCACAACATGTAAATGACATGGAGGGTGGGGCCAGTCTTGGTGTAAGTTTTGATGTGATCCAGCAATCATCTTTGGAAGACATGATGACTGGAAACCAGGGAACAACTGCATTGGCTAGCTATGATGAAACGGCACTTTGCTCCAACACGTTCAGGTTCACTATGTTTAAACCATATCTAAAATGTGCTTTTGTTGTATTGTGTCCATAGTAAAACATTGTATGATGTGTGTGAACAGGATATTGAAGAGCATGGTGGTAGGATGGGTCCGGGAGATTACACAGTACCAGAATGTGTATGCAGACAACCAGGTCATGCACTTCTATCGATGGCTGCGCTCCCCCAGCTCTCTGCTCTACGATCCTGCCCTGCACCGCACACTGCAGAACATGATAAAGAAGGTCTTCCTCCAGTGAGTGCTTTTATAGCTAGCAGTGCCGATGCTTGCTATTTATGTGCCCTATATTTTTTTATTAAATATTTAAATGATACAAATCATCAAAGCAATAAAATAATAATTTAAAAAAATCCAATCTAATTGCTCTATTTACTTGATTAATTGTTGCTGATCTATATGAGTCAAATTTTAATCATCCATAGTTTTTCTCCTTGAGGAACGTGAAACACATCTGCCGAGTGCTCTCAATTGTGCCTCTGATCTGTCTGCATCTGTTTGAACTGTAGCTTGTACTTTGTTACTGCCCGTGCTTATCTCCAACTTGCTATGGAGAGAGCGCAAGCACATCTGTTAGTCAAGTCCTAGAGTTAGTTTTGAAATAATAACGAATTAAAGACAAAGTAGGCCTACTAAAGGCTCCATGTTTAATTGTAATGTGCAGCTGCAATAAGCCATTGCCATCCAATCCAAACTGCCTGGTCAGGCTGGTGCCTGATTGGAACACCTGATGCAATACGCACTGCACGTTATGTGCGCAATGGAAGCAGCGGCACTTATAGATGGATGGAAATACAAAAATCTAGGGATCCTGGGACATCGTCCCTATGGACATTGTTTAATCAGTTTTTCACTGTCGCCCTCTGAGACAACCGCTGTTGTGATTTTGGACGTTACAAAAATAAATTGAATTTAATTGAATATGTGTGTATTCTGCATATATTTACTGTTTTTTATATTGTGTTGTCTATTGTATATTTTTTTATTTCCCCTGTTTACAGGTTGATTGCTGAGTTCAAACGCCTTGGTTCCACTGTGGTCTATGGAAATTTCAACCGAATTATCTTATGCACAAAAAAGCGAAGGATAGACGATGCCATTGGTTACATTGACTACATAACGAACAGGTAAATCTAATTACGTTATCATACTGCACTATTGTTTGCATCAATTCCTACACTTGGGTTACCTTTTATTATATGATTTTAAAAAAAATCATGGTATTATCTTGTTGGTTTCACTTGCAGCATACACTCCAGAGAAATATTCCACTCATTGTCTATTTCATTTGCTCGATGTTGGGAGTTTTTGATGTGGATGGACCCAGCCAATTATGGAGGCATAAAGGGCAAGTTGCCCTCTAGTGTCTTGTACGGCGAGGTACTTGTATACCTGGCAATATTTCTTTAACTTCACAACTCATTTACCCTAGTGATAAATGTGTATCCACTTTAAGGGGGGAGCTAATCAGACCAAAGCAGAAAACCCAGGAGAAGATGACAGTGAGGAGGAGGAGGAGGCTAAGGAGGAGGATCGAGATGGAGAGGCAGATGAGGTTGAAGATCTGATTGAAAGTAACTGGAACATAATGCAGTACCTGCCTCAAACCTGTCAGAAATATTTTCTGATGATTGTCTCTGGTAAATATTCCGCTTTTCTTTTTTTTAATTAGTCGTGGGACGTCCTTAGCTTTTATGATACTCATTGATTTTCTACCCCAGCCTATATTGCAGCCGTGTATCACAGCATGAAAGAGGAGATCAGGCGTAATACTCCAGGAGCCACACCGATAAAACGGCGAGGAGGAAGTCAGGTTACACAGCAAACCATTGGGGACTTGAGTGCTCTTCCTGGTACGATTAGGTTTTTGTCAGCTTTGAAAACCATTATATCAAACTGAGATTTACTGATTTATAAATACTTTTGCGTTTAGGAATCATTTCTTTCTCTCAAGAATATGTGTCTGGTGAGCTGACTCAGAACATTTTTACCATCACTCAAAAAATCCAGAAGAAGGTGACTGGAACCAGAAGTGTGTCCCAGCCGTCAGAGATGTTCCCAGTCCTACCTGGTTCTTACCTCCCACTGAATAACCCAGCTCTGGAGTTTATTAAATACGTCTGCCAAGTATATAGCACTCACTTCTCAAATGTATGCTTGCTTTACCAGATGGCTGTTTTCAATGCAGGTTTTCCTCTGTATCTGGCCAGGTGTTGTCGTTGGATCCAAACATCTCCAACCAAATGAATAAGCTAAAAAGAGATCTACTGCGTCTTGTGGATGTGGGAGAGTTTTCTGATGACGCCCAGTTCCGGGATCCTTGTCAATCCTACATGCTACCAGAAGTAATTTGCCATCACTGCAACTTCTGTCGAGACCTTGACCTCTGCAAGGATCCTTCTATAACACAGGTAAATGTCCTCCAATTATATCTTATTATTTGTTTAGCTTTCATCTTCCTCTCTTGTATTACAAATTATCTCTCTCTCTTGTGTTACAAAACATTTCAGGATGGGTCAGTCTTGCCTCAGTGGTTTTGCTCTAACTGCCAGGCTCAGTACGAGTCTGAGGCCATTGAAATGTCCCTGGTTGAAGCTCTGCAAAAGAAACTCATGAGCTTCACACTGCAAGACCTGGTAAAGTAGTTCAGCATTGATTAGATGTGTGTGTTAAGATAAAAAATGTATTCTCTTTAAATAGTTATTCATTTTTATTTTTTTCAGGTTTGCAGTAAATGTAAAGGAGTGAAGGAAGCCAACATGCCTCTATATTGTAGCTGTGCTGGTGATTTTGAACTCACTTTCTCAACTAAGGTGTGACATTCTGCCCTTTTCAAATATGTAATATCCAATCCCTCTGTTCTAAATAATTGTTTTTTGCAGAATTTCTCAGAGCAGATAACAGTATTTCAGAATATCGCGTCCCACTACAACATGAGCTTCTTGGGAGAGACCATTGAATGGCTGCTTGCTATGAGTCCACATTTGAGTCAAAAGACTCTCTAAAGTATCATCTACAGAAGCATGATCTGAAATTCCATATACTGAAATTGTGTTCTAGTCATCTGTCTATTGATACACTGAAACATTTTGTCCAGTGATCACGCTGTAGATTTTTTAATTTTTTTTATTATGTAATATGCATATTTCTTGTACAGCAGCATACAATCATCTGAATTGTGTTTTAAACAAGACAAATTACCCAGGAGTAACAAATAAACATGCAAGATGAAAGATTATTATATTGCAATTTGTTTTGATTTTATACTTATAATCAATCACTCACATTTGCTTGATTGGCCATAAACCCAGTCTAATGGAAGTCATTCAGTCTAATCATGTTTCAGAGTAACTAAGGCACACTCATACTAAAAATATTTTTAAGCCAGTTAAATTAATTTGATGGTGAAAATAGCGCTATCATGTACAATGCTGTGCCGTTTTTAACTTGCGTTCAATATGTTTAAAGTAAATAAGCTACGATTATAAAGGTCTAACATTGGGCTGTCTGTAGTGCCCCTTTCTCCCTTTGTGGTATTGGCAACAATCCATTAGTCTTGAGTCTCATGCACCAAACACCATTGAGGCTCCTGATGTGGTCACTCATCCCTACAATCTTGTTAGAGAAACCATTTGATGGGAAATGTTGCCTTCATTGGATTACTGTCCAGTGAGTGCTCCTCGTTTCCACCAGTATATCTAAATGTGCAGAACACGGTTTGACTGATAACACAATTGTTTCTGAATTGAATTCCAATAGACTCAGAAATATGAAATGTTAACTCATTGGTGGTGAAGTGACTTAAGGCGTTGTACATATCCATGTTGGTTACATGTATTTCATTTGCTTTCCGGCCTCAAAATTTTGGGCACTTTCACTGCCCTTTTCATGATAGCTGTCCTGTCAAATAAAGCCTACGGGACCACAATTCATATTACATTTAAAAAAAAATTTTAATTATTATTTTATGCTGTGAACCATTAAAATGATAAGTGTTAAATATTTCACTGTTGTTTTACATTAATTGTTTCAAAAGGTTTGAGGGGGAAAATTAGAACTAAATTAGATCAGCAAAGTTGATTATATGTTTACTGAATGAGAGGCTGCCAGTTTCCGGTAGCTCTATTTTAATCCATACTCTTGTCAAGACCGCAGTTTAAAAAAAAAAAAAAAGACTCGGGCATGAAGTCTTCAAATGCTACAGTGGGACACCATCCGACAAGTCTGAGTGTGTAGAGCCATAATCAACAATGTATCCAAACCCTGTGGAAATATGTTGAATGGGTTCTTTGGCAATCTAAAATCAGAAACAAGATTGAATTACTGAATGAATTGTTATTTCTGTATTTAGTTTTTTGTGCTTTAACTCACTTCATCAAATTTTCTCTCACTGTAGACTTCATTTTTGTCAATAAATGTAAGCATGATCCAGTCACAGATGATTGTGCACTAAAAGAAAGGAGGGCATTTCATTGTGAAATAAACCACATCAAATTGTGAGTGAACAAGTTTAAAGAGATTGTAGTACGCTTACAATCCCAACGGACGTCATAGCTGTCACTATGCTGATGATTGTTGGAACAAGACTGAATTTCCCAGCCTTCAAGAGAAAAAATGTATAAGATGTTATGTTTAAGATGCTATATATTTAACCAGTTTAAATAATTTAAGTTCTTACATGTCCATGAACTATAACATCCAGGCGGATACCAAAAGCTTTGATAAGAGTCCTAGACTCTACTCCATCCTTGCTGTAATATTTCCCAAACCTGTAAAATATAAAGATGTATTTGTAGTTAGATATCCATAGAAATATTTGTCTAGTAAACATAGGAGAATGTACATGTTTCACCTGAAGTAATAGCCTGAATTTGGCAAATCTTTCCTCATATCAAGACGGCGAAACGAGTATGTGGGTTTACAGTTCGATGCATCCAAGTCTAAGTCACACTTCCAGTTAATGAACACCCCAATCACTCCACCCTAATCGAATATTGTAAGATTTCAGTCTACATTTATGACAATATGTTTTTGCTCATAACACTAAAGTGCCATTAGACGCTGTTAATTGTACTTACTGTCCGACAAAGCTCATTAAAATCTTCCCTTGCTTTATTAGCGATGTATCCCAGTCTGAAGTTTGGGCAATAGGGTTCTTTCTCTTCATCATAGTGGCACTTGTTCAGGTATCTGCGCAGTGTGCGCTTGTTTGCCGCATCTTTGATATTCCCCCTTGCAAATATTCAACATAATTAACAGAGGATCAATTATACTGCCTTACTTAAAGTGTGCATACCTCAGTACTTTAAAATTGGGGAAGTGGATGGAGTTCCTGATAAAAACTGTAAAATCGATTGCCTCCACTAATGCTTGCTCTCTGTGAAGGACAACAAAGAATATCTTGTTACAGGGCAAAACCGTATCTACATCAGTCTCGTATTAAGCATTTTAGGTCTGTAATCAGTCCATCAAACTGACTCACCGCACTGCAGCATACTCTTCAACTGGGCACCAGCTCTGGATTTCACAGGTTTTAAATGTGTAGTTATAGTACCACACACATCTCCCTGTCCTTCTTCCTACCAGAAAAAGAGAGAGTATATTTTAATTACCAAACAAACAATAGCATCAGTGTCATTAAAGCTGTACCATGGCCATTAAAGTTGACCTCTCCCTCCACACAGTCTGAATCTGATGTGCAGTTGGCATTCTCAACTTGGTAATACTAAAAGGAAGAAACACTTTAGTGTCTATGTAACTGATATTCTTTATTCAATTACACATGGTCTCAGCATACAACCAGTGGTCAATTTAAAGAGACTATTTGTGAGACTTTCACCTCTGCACAGGTTCCTTGCTGTTGATCGTATGTGACTTCTCTTCTCAGTATTGTGCTGATCACATCCCCACCCTAAATCAAACAAATACACATATGCGGTGATGCAGTTACATCATTGTGACATATCAATTATGCTAATGATAAGTTATAGCAGATAAATAAACTGACTTCTGATGGCCGGGCATACTCTGCAGTGTCCAGAATGTCGTCACCATGAATGGCAATGCCCTTCATCGTTGTGTAAACAGAGCTCTCTGGGTGAGTTTCACTCTCTTGATAGGCTTTCTGGCTTATAAAAACATACCTATGACATAAAACAGCAAACTTTCACGACTTTCTTTTCGTACAAAAAAAATCTATATGAGATTACTCAGCAGTTATTTATTCTATTTTGTTGAATCCTGAAATTAAAAATTACATAATCACAAAATTACCAAGTTCACCAAATGGTCAATGATGGCATGATTCTCTTCTTGCCACTTCCTTTTCTAACGCTCCATAACCCTAGTTTTAGGCTACATTTTCACACAATTTCAGTTATAGCAGAGTTATAGCAGATAAAACTTTTCACTTACCAGATAAAATATGTGATGACAAGAAACTGAACTCCTCTGTAGATAACGCCAAGAGTTCTGTTTTTAACCACCATAACCTTTGGGGTCTCATAGTCCCAGAAACCTAAAACATACTCCTTAATAAGTCCCCGGAGCCCCATTATAAAATTGTGAATAAATTCACACATGTTGAGCAACGAGCCTTCTTCACTTTGTGTCCAGTTTTTTCATTCTTCCTCTCTCTTCCTCACGTACACCAGCAGCTCAGATTTACTGCAAGCACATCTCTCCCCAGCATCACTAGCCCACAGACTGAGAAGGGGGGTGGCGGATTCACAGTTTCTCCCATGGATCTATTATGGGTTTCTCCATCCTTCCCAATTTCCAGAGCAGCTATTCCATTATGGTTGCCTTGGTCATGATTTAACATGGTTAAAGTAAATCTTCTTATATCATGCATTATCAGCTATAGGCTAACTAATTCACAATAAATGCCCAAATAGTTAGTTTTTAAAAGTGGACAATATTGTTTAGGGAGAGTGAGTCAGGAACCATGTGTGAGGCAGCCAAAGCCACAATCAGAGGTGAGTAGAGTAGCCAATGATTGTACGTAAGAGTAAAGTTCCTTCAGTAAAGTTTCTTCAAAATAACATTACTATTATTATTATTATCATTATATATATATATATATATATATATATATATATATATATATATATATATATATATATATATATATATATATATATATATATATATATATATATATATATATATATTATAATGATTATAATAATAACAATTATTATTATATATAATGAGAATAATTTTACTTCAATACAGTCTGTGACACAGACGCGCATCACGCACAGAGGCATATGTTTTTCTACAGGCGAAAGAAGGACAGCCTTTGCTGGAGACTGGGGTCCTAGCAGTTTCCACGCGTGTTCTGGGGCTGTGACGCTAGCTAGGCAGCTTTTCGGAGTTAACAGTCGATTAACCATCAATTGGTTGAATATTAGATTCAGATTGTATATCGTGTTATAGTAGTCGTATTATCCACATTTCTAAATGGGTGGTCTTCAAAAGAAAAAGGTAACCCAAAATTAAGTTTGTGAATGTTTTTCGATAGCTAAGCTGCGCAACGTGGTTTTAGTAGTGGCAATTTTCTTCCTCGCCTTAGCTATTAGGTTAACGTAATTTGAGTTATGTGGCATTGACAGCTTTGTTTCTTTTTACCAGTTTTAAATACTAATGTTGTGTCTGTTTTTTAGTATGAGAGGGGCTCAGCCACTAACTACATCACGAGAAATAAAGCTCGCAAGAAGCTCCAGCTGAGCCTCCCTGACTTCAGGTAAGGTATCCTAGCCATAACCTGTAAAAAACTAATCATGTTTTTATGTCGAGGAGCTAAGATGTTTTGCTTTACTATATTTTCAACTCCTATTGTGAAAACATGTTTTGTTAATATGATGTATTATTCTTGGCAGACGGCTGTGTATCCTTAAAGGCATATATCCACATGAACCCAAACACAAGAAGAAGGTGAATAAGGGTTCAACTGCACCAAGGACGTTCTATCTTCTAAAAGACATTCGCTTTCTGCTTCATGAGCCCATCGTTGGAAAGTTCAGAGAGTACAAGGTAATTAATCTCAACTGAAAACCAGAATTTAGATCTGTCAATCAATATTGTTGTGGTCTCATCAAAATGTTCGTATTCTACAGGTTTTTGTTCGAAAGCTAAAGAAGGCTTATGCTAAAATAGAATGGTCAGATGTGGAAAGATTGAAGGAAAATAAACCAACTTACAAATTGGACCACATTATTAGGGAAAGGTGAGTCTTATACTTAATAATTACTATAAAGGGACTGACTTTAAAATACTGTACACCTATGTGGTTTAGGCCAATATTATTTAATTTGTATTTAAATGAAATATAAATGACCCATGTACACACATTAGCTGATATTGACAATAAAAATGATGTGATCTTGAAGAAATTGAAAAAAAAGAAAAAATTGTATAACACCCGGCATTCATTGGTTTAACTTAAGTTTGTGATCTTGTTAAGCCTGTTACAGACCGGGGCGTCCAAAGTGTCCAGTTTACATTCAAAGTCTGTTAATGCGCGTCGAACGCCTCCTGCGTTTTCCGCGTCGAACGCGGTGTGTTTTGGCGTTGGACGCTCTCGATGCTGACATGTTCAGCTTTGTCCAACTTTCTGCGTTGGACGCGCGTCACAGCAGCCAATCAGAGATGACCCCCCCAGTAACGTGCTACGCACGACCCAGAGAAGACTCAAAACAAACTCCAATAAACCCAATAAAAATAAAATCTTCAGATGCAGCTCTTGGAGCAAATAATGATATTGACTAAACTCTGCTCACCTCTGAAATATATGCTGGTCCCAGACAAGTCCCGGAGCCCATCGCCTCCGTTTTTGGACCTAGTAAAGTTAATAAACCAAGTCTGCCATTAAACTCCATTACACCCCGGGAAAAGCAACACAGCACCACTCCTCCACTGCGCATGTGCTGCCTTTTTTGCTGCTCTACCAGAGCCACCCCTTGTATATTCAGTTATTTTTCAGTCAATTTCTGGACTCATCTTGATTTTCTTGCTTGTAATAAATCCTCTTTTGGCCATTGTTGACAGATTCCTATAAATCTTTTGTTTGTGCTACAGGTTCCCAACCTTTATTGATGCCCTCCGTGATATTGACGACGCGCTCTGCATGAGCTTTCTTTTTTCTACGTTTGCACGAACTGGAAAATGTCACGTACAAACCATCCAGCTCTGCCGGCGGCTTACTGTGGAGTGGATGAACTATGTGATTACATCACGTTGCCTCAAAAAGGTGATGAGCCAACATGCCCCAGTCATTATGTAATAAACCTGTGCACCATTACCAGGATTGAAATTAGTTCAGGTATTTACCTTTTTTTTTTTCTCTCCCAATGATAGGTTTTCCTTTCGATCAAAGGCATATATTATCAAGCAGAGGTGATGGGACAGCTCATTACATGGTTGGTGCCGTATCAGTTCTCACATGATGTACGTGTACACACCGATTCATTGTGTCTGAATTGTGAGTGTGAAATAACGAAGTATTACCTTTTTGTGTAGCATCCCACAGATGTTGACTACAGAGTGATGGCAACTTTCACAGAGCTCTACACCACTCTCCTGGGGTTTGTCAACTTCAGACTGTATCAGTCTCTGAATTTGCTTTATCCACCAAAGGTTTGTTTTGTTGTCTGATGACTATTTATTTTATAACCATCATAATGTTGCTTTGTATTAATGTTATTTCTTGCCTGTAATAAACCAATTTTGCAGTTGGACAGCAAATCTGAGTCGGAGCTGAAAGAACAGCATGAGGAGGACTATGCCATGAATTCTGAAAGCTACCTGGAGGTAAAATTTGAATTCCATTCCAAAATAATTTGTTTCAATTTATTTTAATTAGCTATGTAAACCGAGAAATTATAAGTATCCCTATTATTGAACAATCTTCTCATGGATGCACAAATATTTTTGGCCCAGTATCTGTGTCGATCAGTACCAATATTCTAAGGGCAAGTCAAATTGGCATCAGCTGAAAGTACATATCAGTCCGCTGATATTGCGCTCTGGTAATGAAAGAGTTAGAGTAAGAAAATCATTTAATGCCCAGCGGCCACTAAAGTGAGTTCAGCCAAGCTTCAACAGCAGAATTGAGGGGAAAACAGTCTTTAGATATATTTTAGAACAATAAATTGTTGTGACACAACTCATTTTAGATTTTACTGATGGGCACTGCACGCCACTTGGACATGTTAACTTAATACTAAGTGTTAGAGGTTTTAAGGAGAGAAGAGCTCAGTGTCTGATCAGACACGGGAGGCTGAGAAGGAGCAGAAAGAGACTTTTAGTCTTGATTATAAATATTCTAAATAAAATGGGAAATTCACAGAAAGGAAAAGACTTCATGTCTTTTACACTAATAAATAATACTTCTATTATAGCCTACCTCAATCTAAACACGGGGCTAAATAAATGATTACCATACTTTTCGGGGTATAAAGCGCTCCTGAATAAAAGCCAGGGTTGAACGCGTGGGGGAAAAGTAGTGGCTTAATGTACGGTATGTGTTCTAACTGGTTCTATAGATTTAAAAATGGATCTGAGCATGTGCCACTCGTAGTCGAGTGTGGCCCACTCCACATTGCAGGCATGTGTGCTACCCAGGGTCGTGAGTTCGACAATTTACTGCATGTCCTTCCCTAGTCTTATCCCCATTTCATGCTGCACTATCCAGTCAAATAAAGTCTATTGGCGAAAACTTCCTTTTTTATTTATTTACCGGTAATCTTTATTTTAGATAGTAAAGGGATTAAGTTTACAGCAATATTTATTGGTTCAAAATATTCAAAAGCGTTTAAAACAACTTAACTACAAATAGAAATTATTCACCTTTTTTATATTGGTCCTCGACACAAGCTTTTCCCATAACTTGAGCCTAAAATATCAAAATCGGTGCGCCTCTAATTCTTATGTTTTTTCTCTCTGTGCAGAAACTGTCTTCTCTAAGTGCCACTCTGGCTCGAGTGGTCTCGTCAGTTGAAGAGGAAGAAGCTCAACTGGACCAGTTTCCTGCTGAAGGGGCAAGAACTTTTTTTGCACTTTGTAAAAATGAAAAACACATTCTTGAACGAAACTGTCAAGCTCCCTTTGTCTTGAGATTTTGTATGCCCAAGTCACAGTTTTTAGAGACTAGGGATTATTTCTCCATGTTTGATTGGTAAGGAGTTGTTTCTCACCCTTGTAAACTTGTTTTGCCCTACTAATTTAAACTTTCCTATAATTAATACACTCACAATTTTATGTAATCAAAGTCTGTTGGTTAAATAAAAGAGGGGACTGTGTGTTTGAAAGAAATTAAAGTACCGGTAAACAGGATTGGGTCCAAGTCTGATTTTAATTATAATTGATAATGAAAATAAATCAGTTTCCAGTCATTACTTTCAAAAATGTTAATATAATTGCTTAGTGGAACCAACCATAATAATATTGCAAGCAAGCCCATTCTGCCCAACCCATACTCGTCTCCTGTCCCTGACATGGCCTGTCGCTCACACTGAGCCCGCACATTGGGTGACCACCTGTCCCTCTTTTGATTGTACTGTCCCTCCATTTGGGCTTCTGTCCTGCATCCCACATATCTACCTTATGTCCCAGCTTTTCATTGATTTTCCAAAGATGACAGTTCAGACCACACGATGAGATTTAAAAAAAAAAGATTTAAAACGTTATATACAATATATCAGCTGATTACTCTAATAAATTATAATTCCTATAATATAATCTTATGTCTTAATATATAATAATTATATCTTATTAAGAAATTGTTTAGCTAGTCTTTTTCTTTTTAGATGACCACAACATTTACAAAATATCGGCCCAATATCGGTTATCGGCCAAAGCTTTTTCCAACGGTACACCTCTAGTTTTAGCGCATTTGATCTGGTCACATGACACGGCGCAGTTGCTCACTTTTGAGCCTGTTATATTTATTTTTCTAATTTCAGGAGGACATGGAAAATATGGAGGCCAGGGAAAAGGAACTCAAACTGGAAGAAAGGGTTAAAAAACTGTTTGAAGGCCTTAAATTCTTCCTCAATAGAGAGGTTCCCAGAGAGTCTCTGGCTTTTGTCATCAGGTAAGTAATAACAGCTCAAGTCATCTACATTCTAGTTCTGATGCTGTGGCTTGTTCTGATCAGGGCCTTATGTAGTTTAAATCTTTTATGTTATTTTGATGAGGTGGGTTGTACATTTACTCAAGAAATTGTACTTCTTATAGTAACTTTTTGACACCACACTTTTACTCCTTGAGTAATATTGAAGTAACAGTACCCTTGAGTAAATGTGTTGGTTCTCAAAGTGCAAAACCTCTGTCGACAACATAAAATTATTTGTTGTCATTGGTGTTTATTGCACCGCTCTCTGATATGATTTAGTTGTTCAAATTTTTCTGTCTTCTGAATAAACCAGATTTTGTGTTTATTTATTGTTTTGCCCTTCCAATCACATGAACTTCAAATTATTAAGTAACTTGACTGGTACAATTTTTGGCTTATAATGTCACGTTTCTTGTGACTAGAATTGGGCCTGTGTTCAGAATTAGTTTTCTTGGAAAGCACGAGGTGATACTTTTTGTGAAAAGTGATACCGCCATTCTCAGAGCTCAGAAATAAATGTCAAAACAATGTTAAAAGGTAAACAAAGGAGTCAGAATACTTTTGAATGAAGTTTAGCTTTTAGCATCTCAAAATAGCAAAGCAAACTGAAATGTGAATGAAGAGTGACGACACAATCCTGAGCTCTATTCAGACAAGCCCACATTTTTTTAATACAATAGCCACTGTATAATTGCTCTTGCCTTTCAGATGTTTTGGGGGTGAAGTTTCTTGGGATAAGTCGGTTTGCATTGGAAGCACATACGAAGTGTCAGATGAAGCTATAACGCATCAAATTGTCGACAGGCCGAGCGTTGATAAACAGTATATCAACAGGTATTTTTACACATTGCAAACTTTCCAAAACTATTCTCACCAATGGAAATTTTTAGATGTAGATAAAGTATTTCACTGGGTGTTATCTTGTTCTTATAGATTCTACATCCAACCACAGTGGGTCTATGATTGTGTCAATGCCAAGATCCTGTTGCCAGTTGAGGACTACTTCATTGGAGTGACACTGCCACCACATCTCTCACCTTTTGTAGAGGAGAAGGAAGGAGATTATGTTCCTCCAGAGAAACTAAAGATCATAGCCATGCAACATGGACAAAAATCAGGTATAGGCTTTTCACTGATTTGCTTGCATTTAAACAGGCCTTTACCAAAATGCACTATTATGTTGACTAAAAATCTGAATAAATTGCCAAACTGTTCAGCAATTTATTCAGATTTTTATAAGGTGGTCATTTTTCCTTAGTAAATGAAGGTGAAGAAAATGAAGAGGACAGCGATGATGAAGAAGAGGAAGAGGAGGAAGATGTGGAGGAAGAAGATGTAGAGGAAGAAGAGAACCTAAAGAAAATGGAGGAACAGAGATCCAAGGGCAAAGTAATAAACTTTCACTAAAAGCATTGTGTAACAGATGTGTTTAAGCTGATGTTGGCCTTACTAGTTTTGTCTGTATGAAGTCATTACAGGTGAAAGTGACTCCTGGAAAACTGAAAGTGGAAAATCCAGCACGCTTGGAACAAGAGGAACAAGCTGAGGACAAACGTCTGGCCATCATGATGATGAAGAAAAAGGAGAAATATCTCTATGATAAAATCATGTTTGGAAAGAAAAGAAAAGTCCGAGAGGTTTGTTTGTTTTTGCTATTGGGTCACTTTGGGGTTGGATGGATATGATTCACATGAAGCTCTTTAGGAAGATAAGTTTGTCATTTTAAACTTTGGAACCTTTATCCCATTGTTAATGTTTAACAATATTCGACAACTGCACAATGTTTGCAGTCCAATAACCTCAAGAATTTTATTGATACAAGCTTTCCAAAATCTACTCTTCTTTTGCAGGCAAACAAGTTGGCAGCCAAGAGGAAAGCTTATGATGACGCTGAAAAGGCAAAGAAGAAAGTCAGAAAATAATCTGTTGCTAGGTACCATTTATGCAGGATAAACATTTCTGCACAGGCTTCTTTAGGTTGGTGAACTGTTTAGTCAAGTCGATGTAATCCCTCATTTTGTGTTTCTGCAACTTAGAAAAAGATTTAGTTGTATTCATCAGGACTTTGAAAAACAAAACGTTTCAAAATGACTTTTATCCAAAAGTCATTCTCATGAAATTGATGGATGAATGTGTTAAAGTTGTATTGTGAAATTATGTAACCAGTAAACAACTGATATATTAAATTCATTATTTCAAATGTCTGTTAACTGGGCACAAGTTTTAACACTTTGATTATATATTTTTTTATTAATAAAAGTCAAATATCATCTCTGCACTGAGGAGCAGCAGTCTATCTATGGGCTCTTCTTTTGGGATTGGTCCTCGCAACATTATAGCGTTGATTTAAAAAAAAGATGTACAAGATTACTCTGATCTCAGTCAAAATAAGTCATGGCCTACACATCAGTTTTGAGTCTTGAACAGTGGATGCCTCCCAATTTGCATTCCCTGTACGCCGACCCAGTCCATTCCTGTCCTGGCACAGAACACCCAGCACAACAAAAGCCACAGTGTCATGTCTGGCCATGACGAGTAGGAAGGGAAGCTCAACCTCAGTAATGCTTTGCTCTCTAACAATCTCGATTCTGCTTTCCTTATGTATTTCTTACATTATTGCACAATCCGACACCTAATTTATGCAATTTTTTTATATTTAAATGTTATGACAGTGTGTTAGACTCCTAGAAATGCACCTTGCTCACTTGTTGCGTAGTAGTTCTTATTCTGGTAATATTTGGTTATTTGGCCCTGTGCACCTAATGCTTCAATACCACTTGTTAAAAAAGCATTGTAAATGTTGCTACAGAGTAGTATTGATCAAGGAGTACAATTACATCTTTGTTCTTAAGCTCTCTGCCTTTGTTCTTTTATGCTGTATTCATCCCCTCCTTGTCCTATCAGCTTGCAACTTGGACTCTACTGTCTACTCAATAGCCCACTGTGTGTAGACACAGAATGGGAACTATACAATCTCTCATCCCTCCCCTTTACACTTGCTCTGACAAGTGTGTGTGTCCCTTGATGAGGTCTCTTACGTCACAGGTGGGTGGAGAAGCCTTGCGGTGCTTAATTCTGCAAGCTCTGACTTTTAGAATTACAAGAGGAAGGTGGCATGCTGCGGGCTGAAAGAGGAGATGTGCCAGATGACTGGGGTTTGTTACACAGAACATGTGAGACGGCCGGCAGGGGACTGAGCCAGCTCCCGCCTCCATGAAGGATCCTGATCAGCTCGAACGTTTTTGGGGTATATTCCTCTCTACCACAAGATGATGCAATCAAACAACGTTTACTAATTTTAACCTTTGTGGATTTGAGGTAAGTTCTGTTTACTCATATATGCATAATTTTCTTAGCAAATGCTTACAAAGCTCCACATTAATATTTATTAAAGTATGTGGTTTTTTTATATATACATTTCAAACTACGATTAAAAGCAATAGTTTTGCTTTTAAATGTTTACAGTGCAAATGAGATCTATGGTTAAGTGAAGTAGCTGTGCTTTGGGTTATACAAGAAAATGAAGGGCTACATTTTTTTTATTAAAAAGTTGCACATCAAATTCTATATTACTACTATATGGGGGTTTTGTTTGTATTTCTAAGGGTATGGCATCCACATACAGATATTTAACCACATTTTCAGGTGCACTAAACTCTGTATTCTGGACAATTTAGTATTTGCCACAAGGAAATTTTAAAAGGTTATTAAAATAACTAAAAATGCCTGAATTACCCGTCACTAGTTTCACACAACTGAAACGTGTTGGCTTCAGAATTTATGTTTGTATCAGTCATTTACTGAAAAGAAAAAAATACTTGAGTTTGTCATATCGTTCCAGGTTGAAGTCATAGATTGCTGAGTCAGCCCCTAGGGGCTCACCTTACCTCCATCTGTAGTACATGTAAGATCACTTTCCACTATGATGAATAATTAAATGAGGCAGGTGAGAAACGCACGAGCACAATCATTTTCAGAGCATATTGTTAACAGAGTGGACTTGATGTAATGTTGTTATAACACATAATTTTGTAAACTGTTTTAGGTTTTCATTTAATTGACAGAAATATGACGTTGAAAGTAAGGCACTGGAGGTCTATGTGCAAAGGACTCATCCTGAGCACCGTCATCACCAGCTGCCTGATCCTGCTGTACTGCCTGTCTATGCCACGCGTCCAAATCAATTTGCCTGAGTAAGAATACTATGTGTTACATTACCTATGATGAAAGGCATGTTTTACATTATCTTTTATTTGTATTTTAGAGTACCTGTGCCTTATTCCTGTGCCCATCACCCATCTCATCTCAATCACAAAATGACCGGTAATACCTCTGAACAAAGTACAAGTCAGACATGCGCTCCCAAAGTGGACATAATGTTCATGAAGACCCATAAAACGGCGAGCAGCACTTTCCTCAACATACTTTTTCGCTTTGGTGAGAAGCACCGGCTCAAGTTTGCGTTTCCCAATGGCAGAAATGACTTCTTCTACCCTTCTTTTTTTGAGCGGTCCCAAGTCAAAGACTATAGACCCGGAATGTGTTTCAACATCGTATGCAATCACATGCGCTTCAATGCGCCTGAGGTGACCAAGGTGCTCCCCATGGACACCTCATACATCACTATATTGAGAGATCCAGCAGAGCTTTTTGAATCAGCTTTCCATTACTTTGGTCGAATAGTACCTTTCACCTGGAAGATACCAGGTGATGATAAGATGACAGAGTTCCTAGTCAACCCTGATCACTATTTTGATCCTCACGGTTTCAACTCTTTCTACATCAAGAATCTGTTGTTTTTTGATTTTGGATATGATAACACACTAAAAGTGACTGATCAACAAGTAGAAGAAGGAATTAAATCTATCGGTGACCGTTTTCAGCTGGTCATGTTAGTAGAGTACTTCGAAGAGTCTCTCCTTTTGCTAAAGGACGCCCTCTGCTGGGACATGGAGGACTTGCTGTTCTTCAAGCACAACGCGCGCAAAGGATCCACTGTGTCCAAACTATCTCCTGAACTCAGGGCAAGAGCTCTTGAGTGGAACGCCATCGACTGGAAGCTTTACCAGCACTTCAACAAAACCTTCTGGACTAAAGTGGACACGTATGGACTGCGACGCATGGCCCTCGATGTGGCTGAGCTCCGAAGAAGGAATGAGGAGATGACAGACGCCTGCATCGAGGGCGGTCAGGCTGTAGATGCAGGCAGCATCCATGAGACCGCCATGCAGCCCTGGCAGCCCATAGGAGAGAAATCCATTCTGGGCTACAATCTGAAACACAATGTGGACAAGGCATATAGAAAACTCTGTCGAAAAATGTTGACGCCTGAAATTCAGTATTTAACAGATCTTGGCGTCAATCTGTGGATCACCAAACTGTGGGGACATGTTCGAGATATCATTAACTGGTGATCAGCTTCGGAGGGAGAAGATAAACTGAACGAACCTTATGATCCACCTAATTTCCGAGAGTTTCACCACTGTATTATTTTATTGTATTAACTAATAAGTTATACATCTTTTTAAAGGTCCCATATCGTGAAAAAAAACTACTTTTCAGAGCTTTTAACCTTCTTACAGTGCTATTTGTGCCTCATATGTGCCCAAAGTGTTTTTTGATTGATTCCTGCAGTTTTTAGCTGCAGAACAGACTTATTTCCTTTCCTCGAATCTGCAAATTGACGGGGGTAGCTATAGTGGTGTGTCATAATCACGGACCTGCGACACCATTCCTCCTCTCCCTCCCTCCTTTCTCTTCCTCCTTTCTCTTCCTCCTCTCTTTTCCTCCTCTCCTCCCTCCTCTCTCTTCCTCCTCTCCCTCCCTCCCTCTTCTCTTTTCCTCATCTCCCTCCCTCCTCTTTTCCTCCTCTCTTTTCCTCCTCTCCTCCCTCCTCTCTCTTCCTCCTCTCTTTTCCTCCTCTCCTCCCTCCTCTCTTTTCCTCCTCTCTTTTCCTCCTCTCCCTCCCTCCTCTCCCTCCCTCCTCTCTCTTCCTCCTCTCTTTTCCTCATCTCCCTCCCTCCTCTCTCTTCCTCCTCTCCCTCCCTCCTCTCTTTTCCTCCTTTCTTTTCCTCCTCTCCCTCCCTCCTCTCTCTTCCTCCTCTCTCTTCCTCCTCTCTCTTCCTCCTCTCCCTCCCTCCCTCTTCTCTTTTCCTCATCTCCCTCCCTCCTCTTTTCCTCCTCTCTCTTCCTCCTCTCTTTTCCTCCTCTCCTCCCTCCTCTCTCTTCCTCCTCTCTTTTCCTCCTCTCCTCCCTCCTCTCTTTTCCTCCTCTCCCTCCCTCCTCTCTCTTCCTCCTCTCTTTTCCTCATCTCCCTCCCTCCTCTCTCTTCCTCCTCTCCCTCCCTCCTCTCTTTTCCTCCTTTCTTTTCCTCCTCTCCCTCCCTCCTCTCTCTTCCTCCTCTCCCTCCCTCCCTCTTCTCTTTTCCTCATCTCCCTCCCTCCTCTTTTCCTCCTCTCTCTTCCTCCTCTCTTTTCCTCCTCTCCTCCCTCCTCTCTCTTCCTCCTCTCTTTTCCTCCTCTCCTCCCTCCTCTCTTTTCCTCCTCTCTTTTCCTCCTCTCCCTCCCTCCTCTCCCTCCCTCCTCTCTCTTCCTCCTCTCCCTCCCTCCTCTCTTTTCCTCATCTCCCTCCCTCCTCTCTCTTCCTCCTCTCCCTCCCTCCTCTCTTTTCCTCCTTTCTTTTCCTCCTCTCCCTCCCTCCTCTCTCTTCCTCCTCTCTCTTCCTCCTCTCTCTTCCTCCTCTCACAGGCTCACGCCGCGGGGGAAAGAGGGAGGGAGGATGAAAGCTGCCTCCTGAGCAACTGTCTCCATGTGTGAATGAGGAAGAGAGCCACGCGGCTAGCTTCACGTTGCTGCGCTGTAAATCATTAGACTTGTGTTGTGGAACTTACAACACAGTTACATTTGAGTGTTGGCACAGACGATGGAGGGCGGGAGCTGTACATACAGTCTCCACGCTGAGACTACGTCACGGGTTGGGCGGGGCACACACGCTCTCGCTGAGACTACGTCACGGGTTGGGCGGGGGAACCAGATCGCTCTTCGCAAGGGTGGGGGCGAATCTCAAACTAAGCCGTCTCCATTTCCGGTTTGTGAGCAGGGTCCAAGGTATGGGTGATATTGTATATATTATATTATATATATATATATTGTATATTGTATTGATATTGAAGTATTATGTTATGGGTGTTGCACAACCCTTATTATGATCAAATATACCCTTAGGATAGACTACGAAACGGCACGAAAAAAGCATGATATGGCACCTTTAAGTGTTAATACTGGTTGGTGCTTTTAATCTTAAAGGTGGTATGGACGATTTTTTTCAGCAAATTTTGTATCATATTTCCTCGTGGCGTGGATAAATCATTTGTCCTGCCACGTATCAATCATAAAACGCACCTATCGCTCACCTGCAGCCGCGTCAGGCTCGTCCCCACGTTTCCGCGTGGCTAAGCGCATGGATCTATCATAATATAGTTCCCTCAGTGTACGGGGCAAAATGAAGACGGAGAAAGACAGTTCGAGCTGACGTAGAAGTGGACAGAAATCTACGGGAGACGAGCGATGCGATGCGCTCTGTTGCGCTCCGTTGCGCTAATAAACAAACGCACGTGTGTGTTGTATCAGTTCGCACGGGGGAGTGCGCATGCGCACTTCTGCCTGCGTTTTCAAATCGCCGAAAAATCGTCCATACCGCCTTTAAGGTTTTTCTTTATCTATTGAAAAAAAAATGTTATTTTGATTACACAAACCTAACATAATTAATTTATGTTGTAAATTTTGCTTACCTCGTGCATATGTAGTTATTTTTTCTTAATTACCAAAAAGCTGCAGGCTCAACCAGTATTTCTAAATATTCAAAATTTCATGAAAGTATTCTTTGACCAAATAAGGGCCTAAAATAGATGTGAGACTATTGAATGTAGACTAACAAGGCAACTATGTTTGAATAAAGCTGAATTGCTTAGAAATATCTAAAAATATCTTGTCTTGATGATCTTAAAAATGCTCATTTAATATGCAGCGTGGATTGTAACGTAATCCTATCAATACGATATCCAACCGAGACCACATTGTCGTCTACTTCAGTTTTTTCTGATCATTGTTTCCATTATACTGCAGAGTAGGCTACTACACTACAGAGTGTAAAATGTTGTCATTCCGAATTGTTGTAATCCATAACATGATAATAAAAATTAAATTAGCTATGCATTGTTTATTTTTTATTATTTTTACCGGTCTGCTATCATTGCAATATTGGTTCTGATTATTCAACAGCATCAATCGCAAGATTATTGCTTTCTATTCAACTATCCTACCCTTTAAATTAAATTGTTGAGGATGGTAAAATCTATAAATGGTTTATGATACATAAGTAATGATTTGATTGAAGTTGTTTTTGGATGATTACTGCCATCTAGAGTGCAAACCCACAACTTGCAACAGATTATGGGAAACGGAAACGGGGCTAAAACAATGGTTTAATTAAATCATAACGATTGCTATATAATGGCTAGGAGTACAACGTATTTATTTTATATTTACAACACTAAAATATACCCATTTTTTTGTTATAAATACCACATACAATCACATTAGGCCCACCAGTAGTTTCTGCACCATGTAATAATGAGATAAATCATAGCCACTTAATTTAATTTAGGTTTAACTGGTTATCTCGAACAGAAGTGTTTGTCTCAGTGCAGGGGCGTGGCTTGTTCAAGTGCAGGGGCGCGGCTTGTGCAAGTGCGGGGGCGTGGCTAGGCGACTCCGACGGAAGCGACTGTTGTTATGCTAGTTTAATGCCAGACGCTAATGTTGTTTTTACCAAATTGATATATACTTTGAGATTGTAAATGTTTGTCGGATATAGTATTTTCTCATTTCAACTTGGACGAATGCGCAAATGTTTTTAGTTTTCAACAGCTTGGCTCTTCTGCAGCTCTATACAAGTTAGCCAGTTAGCTAACAGGTTAGAGCTAGTAGAACTAGGAGCAGGAGGTTGGGATAGTTTGTTTAACACATCGTATGGTCAAAAACGTAACCTGTATTGAGTTACGTGCATGTGCGTGTGCAGTCATCAGCTCTTCTGACATCGTTGAGCCATGTTGCAGGGTTGACATTATTTTGTGAGAGCTGCGCCCTGGTGATGACTGAATTATTCGGATGCGTGCACGTTCCACGATGAGTTGTAAATCAACCAAAGTGGCTCCGAGTGTAGATTTTGACCACAGCTGCTCTGACAGTGTGGAGTATCTGACCCTTAATTTTGGTCCGTTTGAGACTGTCCATCGCTGGAGAAGACTGCCTCCTTGTGATGAGTTTGTGGGTGCCCGGTAAATGTTACCCACCATTGATAATTTTCTGGGCAACTATTGTTTTTCATTTACCTTTATGTTTCTGTTTAGACGAAGCAAACACACGGTTGTAGCTTACAGGGATGCAATATACGTATTTGGTGGAGACAATGGGTAAGTAACAGGTACATAAATAGTTTATTTTGAAATACAGAAAAGTAGGGCATGACTTATTACAACACCATTTAACAATAAAGCTTTTTTTATAATTTAATATTCAATGTCGCATTAACGTGAAAAAGAATGCAAAGATTGATTGAAATTATGCCTTCTGCCAATGGCATAGGACTACATGTCCAGCCATTGCTAATACATAATTTGTAAGTGTAATATATTATTATTATTTGCACAATAGGAAGAATATGCTAAATGACCTACTTCGCTTTGATGTCAAGGACTGTTCTTGGTGCCGGTAAGATCACTTAAGGGCCATTTTAAGGCAATAGTGTCTATGTGACAAATTAATGTTGTGATTCATTATTTACAGAGCTTTTACCACCGGAACCCCACCTGCTCCCAGATATCACCACTCTGCTGTTGTATATGGAAGCAGCATGTTTGTCTTCGGTAACACTCCTTTGTCAGATAAATGTACTTATATCATTGGCTAAATTGTTGCTTTTTCTCAATGATCTTTAAGGGGGCTATACTGGAGACATCTATTCAAATTCAAACTTGAAGAATAAAAATGATCTTTTTGAATACAAGTTTGCCACTGGGCAGTGGACTGAATGGAAAGTAGAGGGCAGGTAAATAGCATTGATCCTTTTGAAAATCATTCAAAAACCTTTAGCAGCTTTCAGTAGTTCAGACAATTGTAAATTACTTAACTTGACCGCACATCCAAAGTAAGTACTTCTCCCGCTATGTTTTTAGTTTGCCCGTGGCTAGGTCTGCACATGGAGCCACAGTCTACAATGATAAACTCTGGATATTTGCTGGCTATGATGGAAATGCAAGGTACATTTGTTTTGTTTTCTTCTGTCCCTACAATTATTATTTGAATGTGTGTCTTTATATTTGTGTGTTGTTTAGGTTGAATGACATGTGGACTATAAGTCTTCAGGACAAAGAACATGCTTGCTGGGAAGAGGCCAGTAGAATGTTTTTAGTAACTTAATTAAAAACTTAAAACTAACACCAATGATGTTTTATTGTTAAACAGATTGATCAGAGTGGTGAAATTCCACCATCTTGCTGCAACTTCCCTGTTGCGGTTTGCCGAGACAAAATGTTTGTGTTTTCTGGTCAGAGTGGAGCCAAAATCACCAATAATCTTTTCCAGTTCGAGTTTAAAGGACACATGTGAGCGGCATTTGGCATGTTGCATTCAGTAATATCTGTTTCCTGATTTACCATGTTCAATTTATACTTGTTCAAGGTGGACACGTATCCCGACTGAGCATTTATTGCGGGGCTCACCTCCTCCTCCGCAGAGACGCTATGGTCACACTATGGTTGCTTTTGATCGCCATCTCTATGTGTTTGGTGGAGCTGCTGACAACACACTGCCCAATGAACTGCACTGCTACGATGTGGACTCTCAGTCCTGGGAAGTCATTCTGGCCAGTATGGACAGTGAGGTGTGCATATAGTTAGGGTAGTTCTACACTGCTATTTTTCAGATAAAGACAATTCTTCTCAGCCTGTGAATCACTTTACAAAAATATTTTGTGTTTATTATTATTTATCAAAAGTCTTGCGTATTGGTTTTCAGATGCCCAGTGGTAGACTGTTTCATGCTGCTGCTGTCATTCATGATGCCATGTACATTTTTGGTGGCACAGTGGACAATAATGTGAGAAGTGGAGAGATGTACCGGTTTCAGGTATGTGTTTCTCAGAGATTTATTTTTTGTGAATAGATTTTTCTGAAGCTATTTTCAATGATTTTTTTCATGAAATATTTCCTCTATTTTCTCTCATTTGCAGTTTTCATGTTACCCCAAGTGTACTTTGCATGAGGATTATTGTAGACTTTGGGAGAATCGCCAATTTTGTGATGTAGAGTTTATCCTTGGAGAGGTAACCATTGTTAAAATATCACTGATGCAAAAACACTTTTACTATTGTAACACCAAACATTATCTTTGTGTGGTAAATTGCAGAGAGAACAGAGGGTTTTGGGACATATTGCCATAGTGACTGCAAGATGCCAGTGGCTTCGAAAAAAAATTCTACAGGCTCGAGACAGACAACGATCAGTTAGTTTATATTATTAAATACTTTTGAATCTTACTTAAAAAACGTTAGTATGAATTTTAAATGTTATGTTGTATGCAGAAAAGTAAACAGGATAGTGAAGAAACTGATGAGGCAGCAACCCACGGCCCTAAAGACATCCCTAGTGACAGCCGGCTGCTCGAGGTTCACATCAGAGAGGCCGAGGCCCAGCCCTTCGAGGTCCTGATGCAGTTTCTTTACACTGATAAAATCCAGTACCCACGCAGAGGTATTCTTCTAGATCGGTTTATGTACATGCTGCTTTTCCAAACACATTCAACTCTTAGATCTAAATAAACTTTCTTTCCTCTTCCACAAGGTCATGTGCAGGATGTTTTGTTGATTATGGATGTGTACAAGCTCGCCCTCAGTTTTAAGTTATCACGTTTGGAGCAGTTATGTGTGCAGTACATTGAGGCCTCTGTTGACCTGCAGAATGTTCTTAGTGTTTGTGAAAATGCTAATAAATTGCAACTTGATCAATTAAAGGTAACATATTTTACTATGGACATTATATTAAACATGACTCTTAAATCAAAGGCACTAATAATCAATTTTCTGTGCAGGAGCATTGTCTCAATTTTGTGGTGAAAGAATCCCACTTCAACCAGGTGATAATGACAAAGGAATTTGAACGTCTATCCACCCCTTTGATTGTGGAAATCGTCCGGCGCAAGCAGCAGCCCCCTCCCCGGGTTTACTCTGACCAGCCAGTGGACATTGGCACATCTCTGGTGCAGGACATGAAGGCTTATTTAGAGGGGGGTGGTCTGGAGTTTTGTGACATTATCCTACTGTTGGATGGACACCCACGGCCTGCCCATAAGGCTATTCTGGCAGCACGATCCAGGTAGGGATGACCATATCAAATTAATTAAACAAATCATTGCAATTATGAAAGGGTCTATTTATTCCCTGGATATTTGGCTAAAATCTTAGAAATATGAATAGGACTATGTTTCTGTATATTGTCATAATATTATCATTTGTCTCAACAGCTATTTTGAAGCCATGTTTCGCTCCTTCATGCCTGAGGATGGTCAGGTTAATATATCCATTGGAGAAATGGTTCCAAGTAAACAGGCTTTTGATTCCATGCTCCGCTATATTTACTATGGGGATGTCAATATGCCCCCAGAAGATTCTCTGTATCCTTCGCACTCTGGGAATTCAGTATACATTTAATTAGTATTTTCACAGTTGCCATAAATGCTGCATGGTTTATTGGACTAAAGATTGTGTTAAATACAATGTCTTTTTGACAATTTCTAATCACAAAATGACATAAGTAGTCCTTGACTAAACTAAACAGCTATCTGTTTGCGGCGCCATATTATTATGGGTTTTCAAATAATCGCCTGCAGGCCTACTGCAAGCAAAACCTGGAGATGAACGTGACAGTGGAAAATGTGTTGCAGGTAATTGTTTTTTTCTTCCACTTCCTGGTTGATGGTGACCTAATCTTCATGTATGACACTGGTCGTTTTTTGTTGTTTTTCCTCTTCAGATTCTGGAGGCGGCTGATAAGACTCAAGCTTTAGACATGAAGAAGCATTGCCTCCACATTATTGTGCACCAGTTCATCAAGGTGGGTGGGATTGTATCTGGAGCTCTTGGGGTTTGCTGCCCACTCGCTGCAGCTGCGATAACGCGCTAGCCCTGTCTTCTTTGCGGGAGACTGACATTTTTGGAATTGTATTACTAGGCCGGCTGAACAAGCACCTATTCTCATAACAAAAGTGGTCACACTGATTATTCCATGTTCTATCCCTCTTGGATGTTTTATTTGCTCTTTATCGGGATGTAATTTCTTTTTTACTTCATATTATATTTGACAGAATACCAATGAAAACGAGAGTTTTTCTCATTTGGTTTTCCCTGTATACGTATTTGATGAATGAAAAAAATTAAACAAAGCTTTCTAATTTTCACCCTTTCTTTTTGTTTAAGAAGCACCCCTCTTATTCATTTGGTCGTTCTGTTTATGGTTTATTTATTTCATTTTCCTCTGCCCTTTCTTAAGGTATCCAAGCTTCCTAACCTACGGTCCCTCAGTCAGCTGCTGCTCTTGGACATCATTGAGTCTCTAGCGACTCATATATCAGACAAACAGTGTGCCGAGATGGGATCTGACATTTAAGATGACTTAGGCAAAATCCATTAAGCTCTGTTTTTTACAAGTGGCCCTTACATCAGTCATTCCCTTGCCCTGAACTGCAGTATTTCCTTTTACATTTGACCTTGCATGTTGTCATATTCTGTTTAATGATTACTCTCTGATCATTACATATTGTAAACACATTAATCATGACATGTCGTTTCTTCTAACATAACATAAATGTAAGAATTCTGCTGTCTATTGTCTATAAACTAAAGCCATTAGCCTATTCATATTTATATTAACAGATATATTTCCTAAGGCTGACTATGTATTTATGTATGGAATTACATCAATATGCTGTATTAAATGTAGAGCAATCTATTTGCGGCCTTATTAAAGCAATTGTGCATTTAATTCTTCCCTCTTGATTTCCCAATGATATTTACTTTCATATGAGTCTCAGAGCAAGGCCAGGCAGGAGCAGTGTGGCTTTTGATTCATGATAGTATGATTCAAAGTAAAGGTTAGTTATAATCTTATTGTGTAGGATACACCTTTGCAACATTTTCTTGATATGTACCTATAGGAACTGTATTTTAAAAGCAACACCTTGCATAATTGCACAGCACTGTAAACCTGTAAATTAAGTGAGCCTTAATACATTAGGAGTGTGAAGTAATTCAAACAATTTGTATTATTATTATCCCCGAGCGCCACAAGCTGGCGAGAGGCCTATTAATCTCGTAAGGCCATGCGAAGCACGGCTGCGAAAGTGCGCACATAGTGCGCACGAAATCGAGCGCGAAGCGCTCGCCCACTTCCAAACACTCACTAACGCACTCCTTCACTCACGCACGCCCCGTGCATACTAATTAGTAGTAGGAAAATGGAACTTTACCGTTGTAAACGGGCGAAGCCCGTGCAAAAGTGCGCACTAAACGAGCACTTTACATTGGGGTCGTCATCCCCTTATGAAGCACTCATTTGCGCTAAGTAGCTCACGAATACGTTCCCCATCTCTTGCATGTTCCGTGCATATAAGCATGTAATGCAAAAATTGAACATTATTACTGTATAGAGGGCCAAAAACACAAAGTGGGCGGAGCCCACTCAAAATTAACGAAAGTACCCGTCAGTGACCAGGGACCCACACCATGAGGTATGGTACGAAAATGTATAGTTCATGATATTTGAAAAATGGGAAACATTGTTTTCGCATCGGAATATTATTCTTTCTTTCTTTCTTCTTCTTCTTCTTCTTCTCGGGACCAACCCCCTATTTTTCACCCAGTGAACATTGACGAAAAGTCACAAAAATTTGCACACCTCTAAAAATCGTGCCTCTCTACATTCTGGCTATTTCCTTTTTCTAAAATTAAAAAAATTGGCGCGTCAGCGCCCCCAAATGTACCAAAAATGCATTGAGAGATGGGAAATGACCCAAA
Organism: Eucyclogobius newberryi; assembly: GCF_026437365.1. NCBI lineage: Eukaryota > Metazoa > Chordata > Actinopteri > Gobiiformes > Gobiidae > Eucyclogobius > Eucyclogobius newberryi. Next base: position 18,455,240 of record NW_027316278.1, read on the forward strand.
AAAAATCTGATCGTAGAATCATGAAATTTGGCGCAGAGGTAGATGATGACAAGAGAAGTAAAAAATATTATTACGGCAACGCCGTCCGCCCAACCAAATGTCGGCCATATTGCTTCAAAAATGGCTAAACAGACTTCGGGGTTTTTCCAAACGTCGTACTTTTACGAACTCCTCCCAGGGCGGTGGCCCTAAAAAGCTGAAATTTGGTGAAAATGCTACTGAGGAGTGGGACATCAAAAGTTATCCAAATTACATTGATACCTGTCACGGCAAGAATTTCAGAAATCTCCCAAATTTAACATTTCTGCCGTTTGCGCAGATAAAGTCCGAATTGCGTCAAATTAGAATCAGTTGTTAAACTCTTTGCCCTAAACCTACTTGAAGTGAAATAAATTAATTTGGAGCCACAGCGCCCCCTACAGATTTTATATGGAGGTTAAATATTTAGTTTTGCGAAATTATATGAAATTTGACACACAACTCAATTTTGGCATCCCCATCAAAAAAGTCAATGAGACCCATGTCATAATTGTTATGGCTTTGCCGTAACGATGACCGAAACCTTCCATGTTATTCCAATGGGGAAATCGCCAGAACATGTTTACACTTTAGACTTTCACGAACTCCTCTTAGGGTGTCAGCCCTATTAACCTGAAATTTGGTGAAACTCATCTTCAGGGGTGGACCATCAAAAGTTATCCACATTTTTATTCTAAGAGTCACGGTGTCTGTGCGGCAAAGCCGCACATTTTGCCAAGAATTCAAAATAAAATTGCTTTTTGATGGTAAAACAAAGGGGAGAAGATGTGACAGCGTCACAGATTCAGCAGTAGATGTAATAAAAGGACAATTGGGGCGCGTTAGCGCCCCCTCCTCTTGCGGCGTGGCGGCGGCGTGGCGAGGGCCGATCATTGCCGCTTGCGGCTATATTTATCATTGTTATTATTACATACAAAAACTACATAATAGATTAAGAAACGGTTATTTACATTAAGTATGAAATAGACATGCACATGATTCTGTGAGTGAGAGTTTCATTTAATTTGTTCTCTTCAATTCAAGCGTGCTAATGCAACGCACTATCTGCAACAATATTTTGAATAATCAAGATTTCACATTTACTATTACCATGATTATTTATTATTTTATTCATAATTGAAGAGCCCTGGATTAAAAAATGTGAGTGTTTATTTAATATTGATACAAAACTATAACTTGTATCCCTGATTCAATGACCGGAGTCTGCCAGGTTTATGCACCTGGAAAACGTAAGGTTAATCCTTAACCTTCCATCAAATGAGCTTGTCCTTCAGGAGTATCAGCTTCCACAATCCTCAGATCTGTGTGTGATAAGCCCAGACAATGGTCCTTGTGAAAGATAAATTCCTTAATTTATTACACAATTTCAACAAAATCTATTGTCTAGAATTACGTCTAGTTTTTTCCTCTCGAATGTCCAACAGGACATTAGAGTTGAGCATGATTGTATCACCTACTCTTTTACAGAAAGTAAGTGTTGGACCCTTGTAAGTACTGAATCGCAAGCACAAAGCACTATTCATTGTGCTGGTATTTGATACATCAACCCAATTGATTTTCCCTGATTTATGTTAGAATGGTGTTTGAATACATTACTCTTGACTGTACCATGTTTCATTTCAAGATATTACAGAATATCCCATGTAAACTTTACATAAATACCCAGTGGATTCATCCCAGATCAGTATCGAGGCTTCTGTGTATTCAGCAGTGCCCGACTTGCTCATGTTACGTTCATCCAGGCTTTTACTTGCATTCTGCACCGAATCCCTTTGGAAATATCCAGTTTCATCTAAAAACAGTCTTCCTTGTTCACTGTCCAGATATTTAACACTGAAACAAAACAGTGTGTCTCTTGTCATGGCAAAGTGCTGGGCTACGTTCCACTCATCAAGTGCATTTTTTGGACTCTGGTGAGTGGGCCGGGCGAGTTGGTCCTGTTACCTTAGTTTTAAGAATGTTTTGGAGCTTCCCCCTTTAGTCTCGCTTTGCATCTTTAGAGTAAAGACTGTATGAGTGTGGCTTCATTCCCTTCAGAAGATGGTCTTTCTCACACCCAAAATAATGCAAAGAACTGCTCTGTTTGTGACTTTTGGAGGCTTTGTCACTTCTTTGATGACCATGTTTATCCCTTTTTGGAAAACAATGAACTCAGATTTAAATGAAATGGAGAACTGGTTTTCTGGATTGTTCCACATGTGTCTCTATACAGAAGAAGTAGGAATTCAGTGCAAGGCTTACGAGTCCATTTTAGCCCTGCCTACGGACCTCCAGATCTCCAGAGTTCTCATGTCTTTGTCAATCGGAACAGGTGCCTTTGCAATGGTGACAGCATTTCTCGGTCTGGATGGAGTGGACGCTTTTGCGGGTCAGTCTGGCCTCAAAAGAGGACTGCTTATCTTTAGCGGGGTGCTGGCTTGGATCTCTGGCCTCACTACCCTGGCCCCTATATCATTAGTGGCCTATACAACTGTGGTTGAATTTTGGGACGAGGGCTTCCCTGATGTGATGCCCCGCTGGGAGTATGGAGAGGCCATGTTCGCGGGATGGTTTGGAGGGTTTGCTCTGGTCATTGGAGGGACACTGTTCTTTATTGCTGTGTGCATGGCAGACTTTGACCTAAGAACTGTGCCTGGCAGTCCACTGGTCAATCACAGGACACAGAATTATCTCAAGACTGAGGTGTTATAACTGATGTTTTAACAGTCGATTTTACTGTATTTAGCTTCGTTGTGTAATAGTCATGTTGTCTATTTTTTAATGACGCATAATAGTCATGTTGTCTATTCTTATGTCCTATTATAAAACAAAAACTACTTCTTGTCTGTCATTTAAAAACAATTAAACATACAAAATGTGCATTGTCATAGCCAAGTTACATTCCGCTACTCACCTTTTTTAGTCTTAAATGGAGATGCCTAATTTCTACACTCCATGATACTTTGCTTATATACTTATTTACACCTGTTGTCTTGTCTCTTTTGTTAATGCTGTGGTTATTTTTGCCTCATTGAGATGTGGCAGATCCGTTGATGTGATTTAATTGAGTTTGCTGTCACTCCAAGTCAGTTGGATTTGCATGTGCTTTCCTCCCTTTCATTACACTTGCATACTTTTAGATTATGCAGTAAGGAAGAAAAAAAAAGGTTGACATAATCTCTCAAAGACTACATTTTCCTCTCACCCTTTTTTTTTCTGAGAAAAACAACTTTTTACTGAACAAATTTACTCACACTGAGAGTGGAAATATCTGGGGGTAATTTCTATAAGACTCTCTGTATACATTTTAATCCTGTGCCAATCCCCTGAGAGAAACAATGACTTTCTGCAGCACTCATACTGTTCAACCGAGTCAATCAATTGCAAAGGAATGCCAACAACTGACTGATTATTTAATATATTCAGCAGTGGTGGAAAGTAACAAAAGTAAGCCTTCTGTACTTAAGTATAATCTGTAATTTAACAATGGATACTTTTCCTTTTACATTACTGCATCTCAGAGCCTGTACTTACATATCTATAAAAAAGTATGTTTTGTGTTTAGACCTGCTGTATTAGCTGAAATGTTTTAGCATGTTTAGAATTTTTGTTCCAAGTCCAAAATTCGTCTGTAGATTACCAGTTCTTCTTATGACCAACAATCAGGACAATTATTTAGGAAGATAGCAATTTGACGCTTTACTAGTTCTCTAACGTGTATGAATTATTTTTACCTTTCAGTTACATTTTAAAGATGTACTTTAATACTTTTACATAATGGGATCTGTATTTTTGCTTAAGTAACAAAATACATGTGGCAATAACAAATCCAGTTCTTCTTCCACCACCGATGTTACGTAAGTGACTGTGAAAGACATAGTTTCGTTATCATTGTCATAATTGTATGTACATTTGACATAAGTGGCCAGTGGTTGTTCAGGGGGAGGGAGGCAAATATTAGATGGGGCTTAACTGTTCAGACATATGGAGTCGAAGCTGACAGGGGGGGAAACGTAGAAAGAGTTAGTAAAATTACAGAGAGGAGGGGTGAGAGACTAGAGAGAATTCATGCTGTGCAAGCATCACCTCAGCAACTCCATCAATACTGCACAGAGCTGAGGAACTGGCAAAGGTATTCTGTGCGTCCGCGCTGCATTTGCGAAACACCAGCAACTCCCACAACCGGTTCATCGTGTCCCGGGACTGACTGGACGTGGCACTAAAGCAAGGAGCGCCGAGGAGTCCGGGACTGTCCTGTTCTCTCATCTCGGGCTGGGACAGGGCTTCGGGGACGTGCTAATGTGCTACTGAGCTCTGCGGGGGGATGCTGGACACTTTGACTGTGGTGAACCTGCTCCATGCGCCTTCACAGCGGTAAGACCTTTACGCTGTTTACGATGATGGTCAAAATGTCTGTAACTGCGTCAAAGAAGTTGTCTCTCTTTATATTTACACTAGCAGTACATTGGCAGTGGTGCTGTACTTGATTTGAAGTAGGCTGTGGCGCTGTTATTTTGCCCAGATTTAATGCAACACTAGGAGCACTGCAGGGTGAACAGGGTGAATTCCAAGAATGAAGCAGTTGAAAAACGATTGAAATATAATAACTTAATTTAACCATTGGTACATTAATGTTTTAAAATATATTATAAAAAGGCTACGCAAAAAATAACATATTCTCATGTATTTTTTTTTTTTCCAGTATCAAATTACCTTTCTTTTAATTGATTTATTTGTTGTATAGTATTTGAACACTGAAAAGGAAGGGAAAATAATTAAAGTATGTACATGTGTATTTCATTTTACATACTCAAGCTTCTTACTGGGGATTGTAGACCTAATCCATTCTTTCTATTCCTATTCCTTTGTAGTGTGCGACAGTAACCCCTGAAACAGCCATCGTAATTGCTTTCTGTTCAATCTGTTTTATAAGGCTACATCTGCAACAGCTATTTTTTCCCTTAATTTGTCTCTTAATCAACTCAATTAAGGCTCAATATATACAAAATATTTTTACTATGATCAACGCAAACAACGTATTTGTCTTAAAGTAGCAGAAATGTAAACTGGTATAGGGAGTGATAAGTGATGGATAGATCATTCTTTAATTCACTGGGTCTGGAATTGTTAACCAAGACGTGGTTTGGTCTGACTTTGCTTAGAGTCACTACTTCTCTTTGTTGTCATTTGACATAGGATTGTGTGTTAGGAGTTTGGAAAACAGTAAGCCTGAATCAGTGCAAAACCACATGGCACCCAACATTCCTGCTTTTCAGTCTCTGTTGACCGGCCAGCTCATCACCAATCAGGGGCCGTGGCTGCTTAATCTCCCCCAACATTCCTGTAACAGGTATTACATTTGGAGAGAAGTGAGTGAAAGTGACAGCTTGTTTGCATGCAGGATTATTAGCACTGCTTGGGGACAGGCCCAACAGTAAGACTTGGATCTGCGTCATATTTAGTGAGGACCAAATCTTCTTAGCCTACTTTAGTTTGGTACCAAAACATCTAGTTATCATGGGTTCCCCACTTGGCGGGCTTTTGTAATGCAACTTTTGACTTTATTTGTTTGTAAGTGTTTATAAAATGTGAGCCATACTGCTTTCTGTTAGATTTAGTATTTAAGAAAAAAAAATGGCTCAACATCAGTAGTGAGTAAATTAAATAAAAATATTTATGAATATGTAGTTGCAGAAATACTTAGTAGTAGTAGTACTTAGAATTCAGGCAAAGCTTCCCACAGGAAGTTTGTCCACTGGAACTTTGCAGTGCCTGTTCTCTGTAGTTTAAGGACATTAAGATGTGCTCAGAATATCAATCAGTTCCTTCTGCTGTTGATCCAGTAGGATAATTTGCTGGTTGCACCCTGCCCCATGTACCTACACTGCCCCATGTACCTACACATCCCGTGTGCCGATGTCAATCGGACACACAGTATTAAGAAACTGTATGTGGTGGTGAAATACCAGAGCTGGCAGCAACACGAGGGCAACATGGCAACAAAACCAGGGAATTTGAACCTCAGGGGCCTCTTGCTTTGCCTTTAAGGTGCTCTGATGAGAAAGTTAATAGATGTCAGAGCTGTTAATTTTCAGTATTATTCCACACAAGTATTGTGTGGAAACTTTAAAAATTAGCACAATTAGGGCTACTTACGTCTGGTAAGCAATAACACGATTCAGAAGTCAACAAACGTTTTTGGACTTTAAGATTTTTATGTTGGCTAATAAATTTCTCTTCTGAATCTTGTTACATAAGATTATACAATATCAGTCGTGATGTAGTAACATGTCACCTGTGTTTTACGGTAGCTCAAGTGGAGAAGCTGATATGAGCGATGGCCAGTGTGAACCCGCTGGTGTTCAGACCTCCATCTTTATGCAAGCAATCCTACACCAGTAGGTGGGGTAGGGTCTGAGCACACCTCTCCTCTTTAAGGGTCTCTCCATCCCGGGCCCAACATGGGAGGATGCTTCTCCAAACCTAAATCAGGCAAATGCTTTTCTCTGATATCCAAATGTGTATTTACCATGTTTTTTTTGTTGTTTTTTTGTGTTCTTATGTTTGTTGTTTTTATTGCACTATTTACATTATATTACATTATATTGCATTATTGCATTGTTGCACTCCCTGTTACGCCAATATTTCAAATTGCATTTGGACATTCATGCTGCAAAGCTTTCTCTTTCTTTTCACCTGCAATTACTTTAGCCATCACGATTTTCCATTGATTTTAATTAAGACTTGCTCAGCAGGAGAAAATTCCTGCCAGATTTACTTTGTAAGAAGCGGAAGATCAGCACATTTTCCAGTCAAACAGATACAGCCCACTGTGGAAAAGAATTACAAAACCAATTTTAATAATAAAAAAAAATGTCAAATTAAAGAAGCCCCATTACAAGCTTCATTGTTGAACATTTTTACCACAAGCAAAACACAAAGATCCTTTATTATTTTAATATCTCTACAATGATGTGTGTATTGAAGACTGTATGATGGCAGGTGTAGATGTGACTGAATCTGCAGCTCTAAATTAGGCACTAGCATTTATATTTATATTATTACTATTCATGTGTATTATCTATTATAATTCTATACTGACTTTAAGTATCTAATTTTTATGTGTGCAAAAATAAATTGAATCTTGAATAATAATCTCCCGAAGTGGATTTTCCCTGTTTATATGTAACAAAACTCTAAAATGTTGTTAAATGTTTGTGCTGATGCAGTTGAAGTTAAAGTGGAGCTCTCTCTCCTGGACAAAGAGAAGGAGGTGGATGGAATGTCTCCCAACGGCAAAGCCAGTCCATTTGCTGAATGCAGAGCGAACGGCGCACTGGGACACGGCTCGGACGATGAATCCACCCCTCTGCCCCTGTACCACAAATCAAAGGACTATGTGGAGGCATCAGTCTGTCATGTCAAAGACTTGGAAAATGGACAGTAAGAACTTTTTCATAAAAAGATTTTCCAACAATTATTGAATGTTATCTGTATGTTGATGACAGAGGTCTCCATACATGAGAAAGAAAAACATGTATTGATGTTCTGCCATCTCTATTTTCACTATGGATCTCAAGATGTTAGTGTTACGATCATGGAAAAAACACAATTCAACAATTATTAGCGATTATTGAGACTGTGACTAAACAACAGTGAAATTATCAATTTTCTAGCATTTCCATTGTCTAAGGTGTTACTATTCTTAAAGTTTGAGACCAGCTTTACAAAATTGAACTTTCTGAAAGACAAAATAATGACTAAAGAAGCCAGATAAAAAGTTATTTACATTGAGGTCAATTATTTGGACTATAGATTGAACTAAAAATACTTTGTACAATTGTATTTCTTATTATTTGGTTCTTACAATTATATTGTCACTGAATAATCACAATTATCGATTAACCAAATAATCTTGACATCACACAAATGTGATATAAAACACCTGATTTTTGTGTTCTGATTTATTTGTTTAACAGGATGCGAGAGGTGGATTTAGGAAGTGGCAGAGCCTTGTTAATTAAAGAACATGGGGAGTTTTCTGCTATGGCCCACAAATGTCCTCATTATGGAGCACCATTGGTAAAAGGTAGTTTATACTCTGAATATTCACAATTATATTTAAAAAGGTCAGCACAAACTTTATTGTCTTATATTATTTCATTTCTCGAAGGTGTGCTCTCAAAAGGACATGTTCGCTGTCCGTGGCATGGTGCATGTTTTAACATTGCAACCGGGGACATGGAAGACTTTCCGGGGCTTGATAGCCTGCCCATCTTTCAGGTAATCATTCTCACTAGAACTCTCAGCTTCTTATCACTCTTATATCTCTTATGTACAAAGTGTGTGTTCACATGACTCTTGCCTGTGTTTGCTCCAGGTCAGAGTTGAAAAGGACAAGGTGATCATTTGTGCAAATAAGCAGGTAAAAGATGATGAGTGGACCAACATAATGCCAATACAAATGAATTACATAATATGTTTTTAATGAATTGCAGGCACTTCAGTCACAAAAAAGAACTAAGCCTATGGCCCGATGTTCAGCTGTCATAAACTCCAGCACAGGTTTCAGTCATGTGCTCATCATTGGCTCAGGTGAAAAAAGATCTCATAAAAGATCTTTCCCAAAAAAAGTTTTTTTGTGTGTAAATTATTGACCGTGGTGTGGATATTGGCAGGTCCAGCAGGTGTGGTGTGTGCCGAGACACTGAGGCAGGAGGGCTTCACCGATCGCATCGTAATTTGCACCATGGACAGACACCCTCCCTACGACAGGCCAAAACTGAGTAAGGTTTGTACACAATCTATTGCCACAGACATACATTAACTGACTAAAATAATGGATTTTTGTTTTTGTTTCTTGATGACTACACTATTATGGGTGCTAAATTATTGCATTATTCTGCAAACATTTTTTTTTTTTTTTTTTACTTGTAACTAATTGGCGACCCCTCAGTCCCTAGAGTGCACAGCAGAGCAGCTCAGACTGCGTTCCACAGAGTTCCTACAACAACACAACATTGAACTTTTCACTGAAAAAGAGGTGAGACTCTGAAGCGATCAAAGTAATGCATACTAAAAGATAATTTACATTATGTTTGTATTTTAAGGTTGTTGCAATAGATATTAAAACACGAACAGTGACATTTGATGATGGTGTTAGGATGGAGTACAGGAAACTTTTCATTGGCACTGGAAGCAAGTAAGGAAAACATACCCATAATAAAGTATTGTCTAATGAACTAAGAATGATATGTAGACTTGTGCTTTTAAGACCCAGACCAATGAACTACAAAGGCCAGGAGGTCAAGAACGTGTTTCACCTCAGGACTCCAGAAGATGCCAGTAGCATAGCGAGCCTGGCAAATAACAAGAACGCTGTGATTGTAGGAACGTCATTTATTGGTGAGTTGCATTCCCTATGTTGCTTTATGACTATGATCTAGATTTTTTGACAATCTCTTTGATTTGTGTTGCCAGGCATGGAAGTGGCTGCTGCTCTCACTGACAAGGCCCACTCTGTCTCTATAATTGGAATTGAGAATGTTCCCTTCAAAAGCGCTCTTGGGGAGAAAGTAGGGAAAGCCATAATGAAGGTAAAGACAATTTACAAACACATGTTACATGCACATAATGTCAACCTTTTAAAATATTGTAACATAATTTTCATGCTATTGAAGCTATTTGAGGCAAACAGAGTGAAGTTCTACATGCTTAATGAGGTGTCTGAGATGATGGGCCATCATGGACAGGTATTCACAATGTGAGAAACCTGTAATGTACAGTATTCTACATAGTTTGAAACAGTCAAATTAAGTGAAAGGTTAACAGTAAGCTGCTTATTGTTGACATTCTTGCTGTGATACAGTTAAAAGAGGTAGTCCTGAAGAGTGGTAAAGTACTACGGGCTGACGTGTGTGTCATAGGAACTGGTGAGTACAACGTGTGCATTTGGTGATGTGTTTGGTGATTACGTCACTTATATGTGTGGGCCTGTGCAGGATGTGTTCCTGCTACAGCCTTCTTAAAGCAGAGTGGGATCCACCTGGACTCTAAAGGCTTTATCACTGTCAATAAGGTACTTTACAGGCTGACTTGCCCTTTAAGCAATAGTGTCCGTTATGTTTTAATTGCGTGCCCCTTTTGTAGATGATGCAAACAAATGTAGACAGTGTTTTTGCTGGTGGAGATGTGGTAATGTTCCCTTTCCCACCGCGGAACAATAAGAAGGTCAACATCCCACACTGGCAAATGGCCCATGTACATGGTATGTAAGTAAATTATTAAATCAGGCTGTAATCGGAATTGCAAACGTGTTCTTCTCAAATACAGGAAGAATAGCAGCTCTCAGTATGATGGACAAATTTTCAGAGATCAAAACAGTGCCTTATTTTTGGTCTGCTATGTATGGAAAGACCATTCGCTATGCAGGTAAGCATCTGAGGAATGTGAACTAGCTTTATGTCTATAGTGACTTTGTTGATAACTAGCTGTGCATGTAGTAATTCCCAGTGGGAAATTACCGGAGCATATCTGTGTTCTTGTGTGAAGGTTTTGGTGATGGCTTTGATGATGTCATTATACAAGGAGACCTCGATGAGCTCAGATTTGTAGCATTTTATACAAGGTATTTTTGATTTTAAAAATGTTATTGTGTAAAACCTTTGATTTGTTTATTTGGTTCTTTTTATATCCACAGGAGTGAGGAAGTGGTTGCTGTTGCCAGTATGAACTATGATCCCATTGTATCCAGAGTGGCAGAGGTCTTAGGATCTGGAAAGACGATTAAGAAACGTGATGTTGAGTGAGTCTTGAAGTTAAATCTGGTCACACTTATGAAACAATTATTATAAGTTTGTTATATAGTTGTAAAAAATTATATTAATAGTGAGTTCCAATACTTTTCTGCATAGTCTTCCTTGTTTCATCCCCATTTTACGCTACAATATCCTGTCCAATAAAGCCTATGGGCCAAGAAAAAAAATGTGTCCGAACAAACTATAAGGTTTATGTAACTGTTTATCAATTAAAATGAACAACACACATGTCATATCTGTGCTTTTTGTTGATGCAAGTTAAAAACAATTCTATACAAACTTTTTCAGTCTGAGTTATATAGTTTAACCGTTTTTTTTACTATATATGTTTTAAACATAAAACAACTAAAACAAACATAAACCATTTTAAAAAAAAAGTTCATGTTGTGGAGGGAGGGGGAGGCATTCTACTACAGACGCCTAGAGTCATTCAGACCCGAAGCACGAGGGCTTAAGTCTCTATACACTACAGTACTTTGTAATGCTGGTTATCAATCTCCTTTTTTGTATCTCTTGTGTAATTATGCATCACAAGGATGTTAGCACGACTTGGCAAGTATGTACAAAAATTAAAATAGTGTATTTTCTATTTCTGTCCTAATAAAACAAATACATACATTGTCTGTCATGTTTTTCAGGACTGGAGACATTTCTTGGTTGATAGATAAAGGCTCTCAATGATTTCACCTCTGATCAACTGAAGATCCAAAGTGGACCATGGGACACCTCAGTTGGATATTCATGGTGCTGAGACACTGAGCAGCTATCCAGGCCCGGACACTGAATCACACGTTTCTTTCTGAGACACATCCCTCAAAAACTTTGATTGTTGAAATGAAAGTAAATTTAGTTAATTAATACATCAGTGGTCCCAACCTTTTTGTCTCAAGTACCACTTAGTAGCCTCTATATCATGCACCAGTGTTTCTTCAGTAATTATAAGCCTGGTAACTAATATATTATCATTATATCTTCTGGTTTTAATGATATTGATGTCCAAAAACAACATTAAATATGTAAAATAGACTACAAAAAACATTATATATTCAAATACTAGACCTTTCTTTTAAAGGTGCACTATGTAACTTTTCTGGTGGAAGGTCTGCCATCTTGTTGTTTCTATGGAGATGTTATTGCTCTGCCTGAAATAAAACATATTTATCTTCATGGAAACATAATTTTCTTAGCAATAAAAACACCTATAATTGAATAAATTCAAGACAAATATGTTTGATATTACACTGAAATATTCCAAGCCAAGCTTTAACATCTCCATGGAGACCATCAGGTGGAAAAGCTACATAACCAGGTCTCAGGGACCAGGGAAGTCAATATGTGGCTATTTTGCACCTTTAAAGTGCTCACTGGTTGGGATTCACTGTTTCACATCATTGTTACAATGTTGTGTTAAAAATGAAAGCTATTCTTGCAGCATGTTGTTTCATGATGCATCTATTTACCTGTACAATTTGTCTATAGGAAACCAGAAATGGGACATATGTACATATGTTTTCTGTATAAAACTGTCATAACTGCACTGCAACTAAATAGGGACACACAGCATGAGCTGGATTTTTTTTTACATTCGAAACAGCATAGATTGGCATGGTTTTACCCAGATGCCTCAACAAAATGTGGAAGGCAATAGAATGCATTCTATAATAACATTTAATAATATTGAGGGTACCGACATACCTCTTATTATTGTTGCTTTGCAATTAAGACTGCACAAATGAAGTCTGTATGCTTTGGTGATCAATTTATCCATGTATGTTTTTAAATGTCTCTTATGAATGAAATACAGATGTTATTAAGGGTAATTGTTGAAAATTGTCACCTTTTTTTTTACTAACTCAGGGACCTGAGGTGGTGGCTAGACCAGATGGACTAATTATTGTTTCTCAAACGTTTTCACACCTAGTACCATCTAAAATTATATTTGGCTTTCCGAGTACCACCAGATCTAAACCTGGACTGTATTGTGTGTAAATTAGGGCTAATTATGGTTGAAAATGAGACTAAACCAGGTATATTGTAGTAGTAAATAATGCTCAACCCAAAAAGGGGATAAAAACATGGAATAGATTTGTATCTGTTAAATAAAACACCTTCTAAAACTGCAGAGGGCTTGCACACCACCAGGGGCAGTCTGCATAACACCAGTGGTACAGGTATTGTACCACAGTTTGAGAAACACTGTTCTATACGACCTCATGGTCAACAACACCTGAGCCCTGACCAAGAATGGAGGCCCGACACTGGATTAAGAAATGTCAAAACATGTTTTTTTTTCTAATTAAAAATAAATAACTTTCAACTGTCAATAAGCGTGTGAAGAGTTTGTTCTTATCAGTATATTTTTACTGCTGCTTCAAAGACATAAAACAAGGTTTTAACCAATTTTATAGGTGTATTCTGTCAAAAAACAACAATAACGACTAGAATGAATTCAGAGCAGATGCACAAATGACATCGGGAAGAAAAACAACCAAACAGACAGTAATATAATAATATTGCTACCAGTCACATACCAGTAATTAAAAAACATCTACATTGAAATCACCATAAACACCCAAAGACTAAGATAAATAGTGAAGCTCTCTCTGAGCAAAAGTTCATTCTCTGTTCTTGTGAAAACTTTCAGAACAATTGAAAAATACATAGACTACAAGACTTTGGATATCACTGATCATTGGTCTTAGTATTAAAACAGTTGCTTTGTATGAAATATGACAAAGAAATGATTGTTGCTATTAAAAATGTATCATTTGCAAACTACTAAAAGAGTATTTCATTTTTCACATTATAAATGTAAAGTTGCATACAGCTCATAAGGCACTCAAGTAGATAATAGTTCACATACTTCAGATCAGAGGTCATATTCTGCCGCACATTGCTGGAGGTACCACTCATACAATTTGCCCTGTGTAAGAGGGGACATTAACATACATTAGTCAGCAACATTTAAAGACTTCTGAATGCAATACATTGTATAAATGTAACAGACCTTCTTGGTTTTGACAATATCCTGGATGAATTCATTGTATTCGACCAAAGACCTCTTCTCTTTCTTGGAGAGGGTTTTATTTCTTTGTCTGAAAAACAAAATCTAATTTAATATTTGTTGTTTAGTTTACATATTCTCTAATTTGATCAATTCCGTACCTTGCAAAATACTTTGCTAAGAAAAGCAGGAGGTAGCAGGAAGCCATGAATGAAATCACAAATACAACTTGACCATCTTCTGGTATCCACTCCCATACGTACAGGACTATTCCCTAAAAATGAAAAGAATGAAAAGAATGAATCTATGAAAAAAAGAAAACACATATAACAAGTAAATTAAACTTGCAGTTGAAATCGAAAGGGTTTTTGCCAGGCCTTCCCCCGTGAGCTCTTCCAACTGCTCGTTGGAAAATGTATTCACAATGAAACTAAGGATGAACAGCAAAGGAGGGAAGATGCCCAAAGCTCCATATAACAGTGAGTACAAGCGCACACTTTGGTTGTAAGACACATCACACCTGTAAAGACACGTTAAACATGATTTAAAAGGGAATTATGCAGTAAACAAAACAGCAGGGCTCCCGTGCAAATACTAAGACCATACCTGTCCTTCTCCAGTCTACTGCTGATAGAGGCAGAGATCAGGTCACAGTCTTTCTCCAATTTGTCCAGCGTCTTCTGTACAGCCTGGTTAATGGCCTTTTCAATCGTCTGACAAACTCCATCAATCTGATTCACACAGCGACTGGGCTGCACAAAACCACACCATGATTATGATTGATAATAGATGAATGTATGCTGTTGTATAGAACAACACAAATGTGGAATAATGATTGGAGCGGTAATTCTGCAGCACAAAGTCAAACAGATTGACCAATATAGGTTCATTTCTCTTTTTTCTTGTCTCGAGCAGATGGTTTTATCTCTAGTCTCAAAGGCTGCTGTTGTCAAATATGGCGATGGTTCGAGGTCAGTCTCACGCGTAACAAGATCCTTAATCTGAGTGACATCAGCTTTGCTGATTACACATAAATTACCTTCTGTGGGTTGGGGATATATATGGTCGGCATCTCAAAACCACATTTATTGAGACCAGGACGGCGACATAGTTCTTGTACAATCTGCATCATAACCCTCTGACAAAACAGATATAGTATGTGTGAATGTTTCATTTTAAGTCATCTTGATGTACTTACAAAAAACAAACCTGTCTGTCAGTTTCTTTTCCAGCCTCGTCTGCCTTGCTGAGGTAAAATAACAGCTTGTCCCCACAAGTCTCACTCAACCGCTCTACAATGTTGAGAGTGCGCTTGCATAGAGCCTGACCCATTGGGTCAAAGAATACAAATATCAAGTCAGACTGTTGTCCTGCACAAAAAGGACCATGACCAATAAGACGAATACTTCAGTATTTCAACCTAGAATTTAACCATAACATACCCAACCAGGTGATGGCACGGTTTACATCAAAAGAGTATATCATGTCTCCATCCACCAAACCTGGAGTGTCAATAAATGTTACCAAACTAAATTTCTTCTGTTTTGAGGTTGAAATCTCAGCAGTCAGATAGTCCAGGGCACCTTGAACAAACAGATATGTTTAATAAAGCTGGCCATTTTACCATTATTTTATTTAAAAACAAAAGGAATGGTAACTCTTTGGACAACAATTTGATAAAGTTTATAAAAGAATGCAGCGATAACAGAAGCCATATTTGAAATGAATAAATACTAAATAAGTAAATAAAAAGCCCTTTAACCTAGATGCCAGTTGTCATGGTTACACACAACAGCTCTTCAACTGGCAGCTTTAGCACGAGCTGTTAGACATAAAGCTAGCCAGTGAAGAACGACTGTGAGGCAACGCACAAAGAGGACATTTTATGTCAAAGAACACAGTAAACTTATAAACTGCCTAAGATTAGGTCATTGCTGTATGCAAAGATCAGAAGTAAGTGGATTCATGGAAAAGGCAGGTCGGCCTTTTCCATGCAGTACAAATATGCGATTTCCACAAATCACATCCTTGTACTGCAGTGGGCTCTGCCACTGCCTGGCATTGCTTTGCATTTGTCCTCTTCATCAAAGAGCATGGAAACCTCGGTCTAATAAAATAATCCACAACTGAATATCATCAACACATTACATTACAGCTACAAAAACATACAAGATATCAGTCTCCATTTATAGCTTAGGACCGACAACTGACAGTCAATGGACAAAAAATGGATTCTAGAAAGGTGAAAAGAAAACTAGAGCTGATGGTTGCAATGTTCCTCAAGTGACTGTAACTGAGAAGACGACACGAGCCTGTGCTCAGGAAAAGGGCAAAGCATCATGCTGCACCACTAAAACAGCCATAAGCAAAACTACTCAACAGGTTACTGAAAATAATAAGAAAAATATGTTACGTTAAGCGATTGTATAAAAACATTCCAAAGCAAAAAATAATACATAATTTTAAAAGAGTATAAAGGGGATTTGATGAGTCATCCTCCATTTCTGAAAAGGGTAAATATATGTCTGACGCAGCAGATTTCCAGAAGCACGTTGGAGTTGTAAATCCAGTTTGTATTCCTGAGTAATCCGGAGCAGAGCTGTGGGGCGCACGCCTGTGGAGTGGGCTGTGGTGGCTCTAAAGTCTGTGACATTTCTCAGCAGCTCCTCTTGAATCCTCTGCACTGCCGTCGATGGGGCGTGTGACTCACGGCATACAGTGAGCTCCAGTTTGCACCCAGTGAACTCTCGCACACCATCAGTGCACGGACATACAGAGCCCCTCCTCTACTCTCTCCCTCTCAGGCACACCCTCGCTTTAGCATAAGCACAACCACAGCACAATGTAGCCCTGACACCACAGACGTACAACTAATTGTCTTAAAACTATATGCTGCTAATTGTTGCTCTTTTGTGACAGGAAATTGCTATATCCTGGAGATAAACTTATTAGAGGTTAAGGGGGAAAGAGTTTGGTTTAAACAACTAAAGCTATGACTCAGAGATGAGTATTAGTCATTCAGGTGGAAAACCTTCAATGTAAAATGTAATTTGAATTAATAACCAGGAAAGTGTGCATACTCCCTCAACTGTATTGTGATGTTTATTAATAAGCACCTTCCAAAGGAGAGATTAGAAGACATATCAGCATTTTATATGTACGATATAGAAAACACTTACCTTTGAACTCGAGAAGTGGTCGAAATTGAGGGTATAGATGTAATGTTGCATTTCCCTGTGCAATATATAAAAGGACCACACAAAAATAGGTGAACAACCTTACAAACTCCTATGTAGCAACTAAATGCCCTATGTCGTAAAGCTTTGTCTGTGTAGAGTCAGGCCTTCCCCTTTGCAATCCTGCACCTCAGATATATTAATCATTTTAATTTCGGAGCATACATTAAAATGTAAAACAAGACCAAATGAATGACTGAAAGAACAAACTGAGCCAATCAACATCAACAAGACCCAATGCACACAGCGTATCTCCATGATCATTTTTGATCCAGTTGCAGCATGTTTTATATCATCAAACGGTATCTACATTTATGATAAACATAATATCCAAAAGATGAAATAAGCGGAAGAATGGCTGGTCATGACTAGAATACATACATTAAATCATGTCAACTTGAACTGAAAAGATATACTCTTTATTAGTTAAACACATCAGCTCCCTTTGTATCCTTGATCATTTTTGATCATCTGTAAATATTATTACTCTTCTCTTGCTAATCGATGTGTCTGCTTTAGAATTTTCAGACAATGTCCTGAGTTTCATTTTATTACAATGTTCCTATTAGATATTATAACCTAATAAAACAGTAGTAGAATACTATAATAGCTGGGCTATTACTTAAAACATTATACATTTTTTTACAGTTGACTTACCGTCAGTGATTCTCTTTTGCGGCCACTTGTAATGAAGGTAAACCCCTGCGTTTCAATAGCAACACCTGTTTTTTGTATATGCTCCTCCACATACCTGAAACCATATGCATGTGTCAAATATATTTAAATACAAATGCTGTCATCATATGTAAGGCGCTAAGTCTGTTACCAGTTTATGAAAGAACTCTTCCCTGCTGAGTGATTGCCCATTATCATGACTATGATTTTCTTTCTAGGAGGAAGAAGCTGCACTCCCAGGCTGCTGGCAATTTTCACCAAGCCTTGGAAAAGACACAGAAGTCAAAAGGCTTGTTATTGTGCTATTTATCATTTTTTTTAATTTCTACTTGGACCTCTGAAGATACGTATGCTATATGCAATGAACACCATAGCCATAATTTAATAAAAATGCAAATACAACACAATATATAGGAACTTCTATGCGGACAGTAGTATCAGCCTGTATCAGCAGCAGTGGAGCTGTGACAGGGGCCCTCCCCTGGACTGTCCCCTGTGACACTGACAGATAGCTGTGACACTTGGACCCCTGAACACTATCACCGACCAAACGTTTCCTTTAAAAAACCCCTGGATGTGAGTATTGCATCTTGTTGCGAAATGCGCGTGTTGTTATTGTCTGTGGGCTGGGTTCTTTACCGTGCTCGCCGTCCACATACAGACTGTGGCATTCTTTCAGTATTCTCTCACTCGGTGTCGTGATCGCAGACTCCAGAGGATTAGCCACTGAGCGGAGCTTTCTGCCCGACATTATGGAGACCACGGGCCACTGTGGCTACCTGTGCACTTTATGGTTTAAACTCATGGAGGGGAACGGTTTCACTGTTGCACACACACGCTCTGGGCTCACCATGTCTGGTCTGCACAGACACAGCGTCATCTGGTGGCAGCTCTCTGATAGGACATGTATACACAAAGTGAAGTGGGAGTGGGACGCTTTCATTTCATTGCGTGAGATATTTCTGGTTCTGCATTATTTTAAAGACATTATTGTTGGTAATAGCCTATAATTACCTTCAAATTGGCCCCAATCTAAAACATAGACAATTTAATTATTATAGCTGTGGCTATTGCATCAATTTGAGACCAATATCTTATTGATCTCTCTGGGCGGAGTCTGCATGTTACCGTGGGTTCTCCGGCTTCCTCCAAACACATACATGTGTTAGGTCAATTGGCAACTGTGAAATGCTCATTGTATGAATGAATGAATGAATGAATGAATATGGGAGTGAATAGTTGTCTGTGTGTCTGTCTCTGTGCAAACCCTGTGACGAACTGGCCCCTGACCAGAGTGTAACCCGCCTAAGGCCCAAAGTCACTGGGATAGGCACCTGTTATTCGCGCTTTTTATTATTCCAAATCAAATCAATTTATTTTTGTAAGGCCCAAAATCACAACAACAGTTGCCTCTGAGGGCCACAGGGAGAAATGAATCAACAATGTCTGTGGTGGCGAGGGAGTCAGACAATGTCTGTGGTGGCGAGGGAGTCAGACAATGTCTGTGGTGGCGATGAAGTCAGACAATGTCTGTGGTGGCGAGGGACGATGTCCCAGGGTCCTCTGTCCTTAGACTCTCCTTCTCGGCCAGGAAAAACTACAAAAAAAAACTCTTTGGGAAAAAAGCGTAGAAACCTGGAGGAGTTCCAGTGAAGGAGAGATCCGACTCTCACAGACGGACAGACGGACACGAGGGAGACTGGAGCTGGACCCACTCTTCAGGCAGATGAGGGACCGTCCACACAGGGCAGGGACCACTTCACCAGGGGAGGGGCATTATTAAGAAGATAAGATAAGTAATCTGTTTTTATTATTATACTACTGTTCCTAATCTATCTAATCTGTGTTGTAACTATACAATTTCCCCATTGTGGGACAAATAAAGGTTATCTTAACTTATATTTCTGCTTTACAGTTTTTTTTTGGTTTGATGTTGTCAATATATTTTCAAATAATTGCCATACTGTATTAAAATTGCTTGGTTAGCAAAATTCTAAATTGGTAGATTAAATATAATGAGACAAAACAGCAATTGCCTTAATGACATGTGATTTGCAATTTACACAATATTTAAATCAAATGAACTAATTATGATACAATGATTTAAAGCCACAGCTCGAAATAACCGTCATGCCTGCGCACACAAGGTAAACCTCAAAAGTGATTTAACGTAAACCACAGGGGTGAGGAAAGGTGCTGAAAGGTTTGAGAACCACTCGATTTCTGCTGCTGTGGCTGGATGGATTTACATTTCTGGTGCTAAACCACTCAAGCATCTGATCATGTGTCCAGAACAAAATGCCCATTGAAGGGGTTTAATTTTTTTTTCTTTATTTCTTAGTAGCCCTGTTCTTTTTATTTTCAACCATTGTTATTTTATGTTTATACATTATTATTTAGTTTTGCTCTGTTAATTAACACATTCTTCTTCTCTGCAAACGAGTTTTAAGATTACATTATAAAGTGGTTCAACGGCGATCAAAGACAGAATGTATAAGATGGATATGTCTCCTGTCAGCTTGATCTACTACTCTGTGAATTTCCTTAATATTAATTAGCTATATCTCATGCAAAATGAATAAATGCAATGTCTGTTTTAACAAATGGGTCAAAATCATAATGCATGACTGTAACACCTGAAACTAAAGTATTTTTGTCGTCTAAACATTCAGTCTTGTCTGTTTTACCGCCAATGGCTGTTCTATAAAAGGCTATAGTTTGTATTGTAACCGATTGTAAACTGCAGGAGGTTTATGGGTCAGCCTTCTTGCCCCAAGTTGTGCGTGTGGAGCCGTGAGTTTGAGTCTCTCCCCTTTGGGATAATACAAAAGCTTGCTATTATGAGCCCGGTGTTTCATGTGGAACAAGCAATAGGCCCCATAAATAGTTTACTTAACCAACATTCAGAGTATAGCTCCTAAAATGGACAAGAGTGAGGAATCAGTTGAAAGAAAGAAAGAGGTAAGTTCAGTATATTTGTGATGTTTTTCCAAGTGTGTGTTTGTGATGTGATTGTGACTTTATTGCTCTGATTTTAAATACATCGTACTCATAAATGTGATTGTGGATTGTGAATGCAGGGAATTATAAATGTTCTGTATCTATCTATATCTACATCTACATCTACAATATATATATATATATATATATATATATATATATATATATATATATATATATATATATATGGCACATTTCTGTTGAACTAACACACGTTCATTAATGTGCATTGTCCCATATTAAATAAATCAATTCTAATAATTAAAATTAAAGAATGAAAATTCACCTCTAATATTTGTAGTATTTATGCATTAGCATTGGCAAAAAACTAAAACAACAACAATAATAATAATAATAATAATAGTAATAATAATAATAATACATTAAAAACGTAGGATCATTCTATCCAAATTGCTGCCTAAAAGAAATGTCGGTGGATCTGCCAATTATACACACATATTCAAGAGACCCATAAAATCAAAGTTTGGATTTTTGGCTGTGACCAGTACTACACCCCATTATCATAGAATATTATTGGCTCGATAGATTAAAACAAATAATGTTGTTGTTAAACAGTTGTAGTTTCCATTATAATTGTTAGAGGGAAGCAGAGCTCAGCACTTGCCGCTTGGAGAAGGCAAAGGGAACAGTGCGCCGTTAGACCTCTTTGGACCGCTTTTGTTCTGGTCTGGACACGGACTGTGACACTTTGTACAATGTTTCTGTTCGAAGTTTTTGACGGTAGCCTATAGACCATGGATGTATTATATTATCAGACCCATGACAGCACAAGCGGTGCGAGTGGGTCCATGTTTCATCAAAAGTGAACAGAACTCGTAGGGGACTGTTTAAGAGCAGAGCTGTGTCTGATGTGTTCGGTCACAGTCACCGTGAGAGGACTTGGAGTCCCCTTAACGCGTTGTCACGGTGTGATAAGGCGGTTCCCCAGAGCATATTGTGTTTGATGTTTCACGAAAAAAAGTCAATTGGAAAGTCTTCTTCCAACTCAAAGGAGCTTTGCTGCTTGTGCGAAATAGCCAACAAAAATGCGAAAGGAAAAGGTGGATGAATATCAGCCTTTGCTGGTGAAAGATGTTAAAGATACTTCACGTAGAAGGGTATGTCGTGGCTTTCCATCTTCTTCTAAAAATATTGTTTGGTACAAATTGTATGTACTGTGGCTTTGTTGACAGCTTCCAAACAGGTCATTGCTGCTGGCTGCTGGTGCTGCTTGTATTGGTGGGACGTTTCAATATGGATACAACATTTCTGTCATTAATGCACCAACTATGGTAGGATCATTTTTGACTATTAGCCCATGTATAGTTGGAGGGGAATTATAATAATAATAAAAATAATAATTATTAATGCATATGTTTTTCATGATATTGCCCTCCTGTCTTAGTATGTGCAAAGGTTTATAAATCAAACATGGATAGAGCGGTACAACACAAACATCTCAGAAGACGCCCTCACGCTGCTGTGGTCTACTATCGTGTCCATCTTCACCCTGGGAGGACTCGTGGGAGCGTCTCTTGGTGGGACTTTATCTGTAAAGCTGGGCAGGTAGGGTTTATAATCTCCACGTTTAATGTGTTGTTGTCGTATTACTTACTTCATGTTTGTGTTCAAGGAAAGGGACATTGCTGACCAACAATGCATTCTCACTGACTGCTGCTTTCTTGATGGGCATTAGTCAATCGACAGGTTTATTTGAATTACTCATCATTGGCCGCTTTTTCAGTGGTATAAATGCAGGTAATCTTGAGCATCTTTCTGTTGCTTTATTGTGAGAATAAACTGTCAGTAATTCCACCTTCTTCTGTTTTAAAGGCATTGGCATCTGTGTTCAACCTCTGTATTTGGGAGAAATAGCTCCTACTTCACTTCGCGGGGCAATGGGAATGGGAACCTCAATCTTTATAACTGGAGGGATTCTCACGGGACAAGTCATGGGCCTGAGGTAGATGTAATATGATTTCACGCCTACACAATATCTTTTGTTTTACATAATCATCACACACATGGGTGAATAATATTGGGTTGGTTTCACAGAGAATTCCTGGGCAGAGAGGAGTATTGGCCGCTCCTGCTCGCGACCACTTGCATACCAGCCATTATTCAGCTCATCATCCTGCCCTTCTTCCCTGAAAGCCCCCGCTATCTTCTTATTGACAAAGGAGACACTGAAGGGTGCAAGAAAGGTAAACCTGTGATTAATCACCATATATAATGAATTAAATGCACATGACTAACACCATGAGGCTTAGAAGTGAATCACCACAGACAATGTGTTTTGGATCATGTGATGTTCTGGGATGTTCTCTTAAGACAGAGGACCCCTGGAGCAGGTCAGATGAGAGTGTTGTGAGGATAAGGATCAGTCATGTGATTTCTCCCACAGCGCTGAAACAGCTCCATGGGACTGGATTCTCTGAGACTGAGAGGGAGGACATAGAGAAGGAGAAGCTCAATTCAGCAGGAGTGCAGGCAAAGAAACCCTGGGAGCTCTTCTCTGATCGTAGCGTGCGCTGGCAGCTCTTCACCATCATAGTGCTCAATGTAGCACAGCAGCTCAACGGCATCAATGCTGTATGTCCATATGTTCAAGTACCATCAATGTCCCATATATTGGTTAATGTGTTGTATATTTTGCCTTTTTGTTACAGATATACTTTTATGCAGACTATGTATTCAGACAGTCTGGCATCCCTGAAGATCAAATACGATATGTGACAGTTGGGACTGGGGCTTGTGAATGTCTCACTGCTTTGACATGTGTAGGTTTTCAAACTCATTTGTAACTAATTTATACAAACAAGTATGTATGTATGTATGTATTTATTAAATGTAGAACATCCCTTCCTTAAAATAAAAGTTCATGAGTTAGAAGTTGATGTCTTGTGACCTGCTGTGTGTCTCACAGGGAATGCTTATCGAATGTCTGGGAAGAAAAGTGCTCATCATGGGAGGATACTGCTTTATGAGCATCTGCTGCATTTTGTTCACGCTCACGCTCACTTTTCAGGTAATTAACCCCTGCACTTTGTTCATTGAAATAATTAATCCATGCATAACAGTCTTCTTTTTTACAGGGTGCTGGTCCTGTGGTCCCATACTTGAGTATGGCTTGTGTGTTTGCATTTATCCTCAGTTTTGGTCTCGGACCAGGTAACTAATTAATTATGCCATGACTTTTAATACAATGTGTTTTGTTGTACAAAATTTACCCTCAGATTTGTTTCTCAAGGTGGTGTGACCAACATCCTGACAACTGAATTATTCACACAGTCTACACGCCCGGCAGCTTACATGATTGCAGGGACTGTGAACTGGTGCAGTTTCTTTTTCATTGGTCTGATTTTCCCCTTCATAGTGGTGGGTAAACTCTATCAGTCCTACTATTGACTGCTGATATTACATGTTGAGTTAATACTCTCTGTTCTTCTTCTACAGCTCGGACTGCAGCAGTATTGTTTTCTTGTTTTTGTGGTGGTCTGTTCTGGGGTGGTCACATACATTTTTTTTGTTGTTCCCGAAACCAAGAACAAAACATTTCTTCAAATTCAGAATGAGTTTCAATCATTAAACAAGAAAAAGTCCAACAGCATCGATGAAGCACTTTTGACAACACCTATTTAACCGACTAACAACAGGGGAATTCCTTGTAAGAATCCACAAAACAAACATCAATGTTACAGTAAACTGCTGTAACTTAACTACATACTTGATATAATGCTACCAGTGCTTGATTTGTAAACCCAGAGAAAACATGTTTATGCAAGGTCAAAAAGGTGAAAAGTCAGATATCAGTGTCAAAAAGTAATATTTTGTACATTGTATGTCTGATCCTATAAATATACTATTAATTGACTATTGACTCATTTACTTGGATCATGGAATATTTTCTCTTATGTTCTGCTTCGAATTAAGCACTGAATGCTAATAAATGTTTTGATACTGATAAATGCACTGTTTAATAAAGTCCAGAACTTCAACACACTTTTGCATGCAGTCGATGTTATATTTCTGTATTTTTTGGCATGTGATCTGGAGAACAAAGGCCTCATTCACATTCGGAGGCAAACTGCAGGCTTTTTTCTTTTCTTTTTTTTTTTGAGAGGTAGTAGTTAATATAGGAGTGTAAAATTGTAAACTAAATCTAGACCCTGAGTCTGAAAATATATGTCTATGGTATAATAAGTCACCTGAATGTGAAAGCCTTTTTATCTATTTTAAAAGATTTTGTAACCTGCTGTTATTTTGACATTTGTTTTGATCTTTGATCCCTCAAAATGTTCAGAGATGATCAAAGGACACTGGACAGACTGGACTAGTTGGAATAATAATGACATAAAGCCGATCAAATTGTGTAACTGAATACAAATGACCTTTAAGGGAGTCAGTAGTCTTCACGAGGCCACAATACTGAGCTGAGAAGTGGGTTAGCGCTGATTTGGCAAACACCCTGATGGCAAGTGTAAGTGAGGAGACAATCCTGCACCAGAGGAAACACTTACTGTGCACAGACCAGGGAACAACCACTAGTGCAGAGCAAAGTGTCAATATCTTTATCTAATCATCTTTTTTTTAAATGTTTAATTAAACCATTTGGAATAAATGTGCTAAATCGTCTTCTTTAAAAACCTCTTAAGTATTCTGTTAAAGACTCTTTTAAATAAAAACGTTATCCCATTTAACATGGCTCTCAGGGTCCAAATATCTGCAGAACATCAAACCTGACCAGAATATGTGTGACATGTGAAGTATAAGATGGCCGTAGGCTTTATTGACAGGAAAGTACAGAGTGAAATGGGGGATGAGAGTGAAGGGAAGACATGCAGTAAATCGAACTCATGACACTGGGACCGCCTTCATTTGGAGCGTGGCATTATGTGGCTGAGCCGCTTGACCACCGGGCAGAACTGTCATATGAAGAACAAACAGCAGGTGGCAGCAACACGCCACATCACAGTTCAGTCAAAGAAGAAGCAGAAAAACATGGCGGCCTAATGGAGCCATGCGTGTTTGTTGACATCTAAATAAATCTACATTTAAACATTTTGGGCGATTAACAATCACGGAAATTATGTCGCGACTCATTGTTAAAAACCTTCCCAACGGGGTAAGTACATACGGTGTTTTGTCGGGTAGACTAGTAAATAACTTTGCTGTCCCGCTCCAGATTAAGAGGTTCTACTATCTGTTCGCACAGTAGGAACCTTTTTCGGTTTCTAATAATCTTTAATTTCCAGTTTGAAGTTTGTGGCCCTAATGATTATTTTTGGAGTACCCCGATAACGACAGTCAGACAAGATTATGTGTTTAAACGTATTATCAAAATGTGAAATGTCTGTCAAATTAAAGTTCATCACAAAATATCACTATATACACTTTTTTTTAAAAGTCTACAACATTACTTCAAATCACTATTCCTGATATTATCTGAAAACCTCTAATCCATGTCCCCATATGACGCGCACTGGGGCCACACTTTTGGTGAAACAACCATTACTGATCTACAAGATTAATTACTTAGTAGCTCCTAAAATACAATTAATAAGAAATAAATAGTAACTCAAATCCTATATACCTTTTAGAAATTGCTTGAAATATTGGTTTGAGCTCTTTGTATATCACTGTATCACAGTTTTATGTGCAGGTTTACAGAGCTCAAAAGTAGAATGAAGGAAAAAGGAAAAGACAATCCCCACTTAATTAAATATGTAAATGTTTCACACTATGCGGAGATTTTTCAAACCCGTTAGAACCACTTTCAGTCTCTGTTGCTGTGTGAACGTGAGCCAGGGGGACTGGGAGGTTCTTCTGACTAAATAAAAAAATCTGGATTATTGGGGTTAGTTCTTTGTACTGTTGTTATGTGCAAAAAACACTGTGAATAATGTTCCTGTATCTTTCAGATGAAGGAGGCGCGGTTTCGAACTATGTTTGCTGCTTTCGGCACTCTCACAGACTGTACACTGAAGTTCACTAAAGATGGCAAGTTTCGAAAGTTTGGCTTTGTTGGGTTCAAATCCGAGGAAGACGCAAACAAGGCGTTGACACATTTTCACAAAAGCTTCATGGACACGTCCAGAGTAACGGTATGGATGCGAGAAGTGCAGATACTCAGCTTATAATTGCCCTACAATCTTTTAATGCGTGTATTAATATGTAGGTGGAAATGTGCAAGTCGTTTGGAGATCCCACTAAACCAAAAGCCTGGAGCAAACACACACACGACCCTGACCACAACAAGACACCTGTCAACACGGAAAAAGTGAAAAAAAGGGTGAGATGGGTAAAAATATTTCAACATTTTGTGTTGCATCTACTTAACCAATGTTGTATAATTTCAGGAGAAGAAGAAAGACAAAATTGTAGATATACTTGAAAATGTAAGTAGCCTAATCTGTATTTGGAACATAAATAACTTATTATCGAAATGTTCTAGTTGTCCTTTTTTGTCTGGACATCCCATTGGATAATATATCTGCCAATTTGAACTCATCTGCTTATTGTTCATTTCAATTAAGGAGGATCAGGGTTTCAAGGAGTTTCTTTCTGTGCATCAAAACCGGAGTCAAGCACCAACATGGGCAAACGATACTGTGCAACAACAAACAGAGACGAGCACAAAGACGCAGAGCAAAACGGACTCAAAACACAAGAAGAAAACTGATTCGGATGATTACCTCAACTTTGACTCAGACGAGGAGGAAGAGGAACTGTGTGAGGATGAAGAAGGTATGTTTGGTGAACAGTGAGGACCGAACAACCAAAACATGTTGACAGGTTTGGTAATATATCCGTCTTTTATGTTTCAGGTGGTGATAAAGAAGCGCTTAAATCTGGTTTGTCAGACATGGAGTATCTGCGTTCAAAGGTGTCAGACACAAACGACACAGTGGAAGAAAAGGAAAATGATGATGACGAGGACAACAACACTTTGGGTGTCACTGACAGCGCATATGAAAGTAGCGACAGAGAAAATGTGTCAGAGGCCTCAAAGACTCAGAAACCAGGCAAAGTTAAGAAGGCTGTCAAGAGTGAGGTAAGACTTTGTAATTAATTTTACAGCAGCTGTTTATGTCAATGCGTTCACTTTCCAGAATTTAATGATGTAATTTTCAGGTGAAGGGCAGGGTTTTTTATTACCCTATGAGAGATGTGTTGTTTTTGAAAGAAATATCCACAATTTTTTATTCATTTTTGTATTTACTTGAATTAGGAACAGGCATAATAATCAATGTGTCGCAACATAAATATGCCAGAGCTCAATAACTACATTTCAACTGTTGTCTTAAGGCAGGTAAAAAACACTAAACATTCACACAACAGACTATTTAATGTTACAAATAGACATGGCTAAACTTGGTTGTGTGCCTAATGTTGAACCTGTCATAGTAATCTTATGACTTGAAGTCCTTTCAACTGACCACAATTATATCTTTGAGGTTGAATAATGGCTTCACTTTCTAAAGTAATTGTGTAAAAATATAATTAATTATTGTTTATTATTACTAATGGGAAATATGTTTAAATTTGTCAATGAACATAGGAACTTGCCTTGCTGATTCTATGCAACACAAAACGATGAACAATTAATAAGTCATAACAATAAGCTATCAGTTATAAAAATGAAAACTTAATATGTACACGCATTTACAGTTGTACAAATATACATATGTAGTGCAGAAAGCGAACAGTGCAGCGAGTGATTAAATTACAGTGACAGTGTTTAAGAAATGTTCATGAGTTCAGCGGCAGAGGGAAAGGAACTGTTCTTGTGGCGGGAGGTTTTGATCCGGATGGACCGTAGCATCCTGCCTGAGGGGAGTGGCCCAAATAGTCGAGAAGGGTGTGATCCAACCTGCACATCCCAGAGTTCTGGAGATGTACAGGTCCTGCAGAGATAGAAGTCTGCTGCTGATCACCTTCTCAGCAGACACTAACAGTAAACCAGGTTTTGGTCGGGTTCATGTGGCATCTCAACATTCTTGAATCCCTAGTTTAAAACTGAGCTGGAGCAAAACTGAGCTGGAGCAGGTCATACCTGATTGAATTTGCCGTTTAGCAGTCAAGTGCAGATTTGGTGACCAGGTTTAATACATCTGTATTTACTGGGGAAGTGGGTATACATGAAAGTTCACAACATTCAACGTCTTCTGTCAGTGTATAGTTAAAACGACTTAAATAAGATTAGTGGTTAGTTGGTGGTGCCAATTCCAAAGATAAGAATGAAGCTCAACATTTGTGGATCATAACTTTGGATGTTTTGTTCAAAAACAGTGAATCTCATAGTTCTATTGGCCCCTGATCTCCCTCTGAAATGATGGTGTTTAATTCTAAAACTAAGTGTCATTAATATATCCATGTGTTCATTGTAGATGGACCCCACCACTGAGTTCACAGTGAAGCTTAGAGGAGTGCCTTTTAATGTCAAAGAGGTTTGAGCGAGCAGTCCTCAGTACACTTTTGATATTATGTGCTGTATCTTTTTTAAATCTTTTTTTGTTTTGTTGTTATAGCAACAAATTCGTGAGTTTATGACCCCACTAAAGCCAGTAGCCATTAGAATTGGAAAGAATGAAAGTGGCAACAGAACAGGTACATTAATTTATTAGAATGTTTATCTTGTTATCATGTGCATTCTACCACAGTAATCTACTCAATTTAAATGTATTATGTTAATTATGTGTTTTAGGCTATGTGTATGTTGATTTACGCTCTGAAGAAGAGGTGCAAAAAGCTTTGAAAAGGAACAAAGATTATATAGGTAAACCATCATCTGAATACACATTTTGAAGTGGGTTTTAAGTTATTATCTTATCATGTTTCTTTATGATTTTAAGGTGGAAGATATATTGAAGTCTTCAGTGTGGACGCCTCTGGTAACAAGGGGAAGAGACGAGAAAAAGAAATTGACAGAAACTTTTCCAGGAAGCTCAAAGAGGATGAAGAAGAGGAAGATGTGTCTGAATCAGGGCGTCTTTTTGTCAGAAATCTTGCTTACACATGCACAGAAGAAGAGATCAAAGAACTTTTCACCAAGCATGGTCAGTTTCTAACAATATTTAATTAAAATTAAGTTTAAATATCCAAATTATGCCTTTTTGCAGGCCCATTGTCTGAAGTGCTGTTTCCCGCTGACACTCTCACAAAGAGGCCAAAAGGATTTGCTTTTGTAACCTACATGATCCCAGAAAATGCTGTCACAGCTTTGGTTCAATTAGATGGTCATATATTTCAGGTATTAAACTGAATTTATTTTTGGATTTGTCAGCTTGGATCAAGTGTCACTTAATTTGTCAAATTGACGTCTTAATAGGGTCGAATGCTTCACGTGTTACCCTCAACCATTAAAAAGGAAAAGTCAGACTCCTCAGATGGAGGCCCTGGGTCTTCATCTTATAAACGACAAAAAGATGCTAAAAATAAGACTTCAAGTGCAAGGTATGTAATATTATTGTGAATCAGGATTTAGATTCTTTGCATCTCTATTTTCTCTTGAGTCATATAATATGTATTGCTTCTTTAGTTCCCATAACTGGAACACCTTGTTTCTGGGGACAAGTGCTGTGGCTGATGCAATTGCTGAAAAATACAATACTACAAAAAGCCAAGTTTTGGATCATGTGAGTTAAAATTGAAATTTACCCTGCATTTATTTATTTTGTAACTTATTTCCGTTTTCCCCTTTACTGTCTTCGGTAGGAATCTAAAGGAAGTGTTGCCGTGAGAATGGCTTTGGGGGAAACCCAAATTGTGCAGGAAACTCGTCAATTTTTATTGGATAATAATGTCTGTCTTGACTCCTTTAGTCAGGTAAATGGTTTTCAGTTCATGGAGACGAATGCAGATTTTTATGATTATGATTATTATTTTTACATTAATATCCCACCATCCACAGGCTGCTGCTCCAAGAAGTACATCTGAGATCCTTGTAAAAAACCTTCCCTCTGGGGTGACCGTGTCTGAGCTGGAGGAGCTCTTTTCTCCTCATGGCTCATTGGGCCGGGTGCTGCTGCCGCCATCAGGACTAACTGCTATCATTGAGTTTTTAGAACCCACAGAAGCAAAACGAGCCTTCACCAAACTGGCGTACAGTAAGGTATATAGCCAATATGTGTTCAGGAGCTGTTCTACATTCAACAAAATAATAATTTCAATCAAATAATTTCTACACCATAGTTTCATCACATTCCTCTTTATTTGGAATGGGCGCCCGTGGGAGTGTTCATGGCCAAACCAGAACCAGGTAAAATAATACCAAGTGCAAAGTGCTGCATGTTTGTCATCTTGCCATTGAAGAAAAAAACAATCTCTTTCTAGAAAAAGAAAAGAAAGAGGAAGAGAAAAAGGTGGCAGGGGATGAAGATACTGATGATGATGATGAAGAAGAAGAAAGTGTTTCTGGTTCCACACTTTTTATTAAGAATCTTAATTTTAATACTACAGAGGAGACGCTACAAGAGGTTCATATTTACTTTTGTTTTTATTATAGTTGTAACTAAAGAACACATTTATTTCGTTTTTTTTTTTCAATTGATTTCAGAGATTTTCAAAGTGTGGAAAGATAATTTCCTGTACAATTTCAAAGAAGAAGGACAAAACAGGTAATACTAATGCTTAAAAGATATTTTAAAAATGTTCTAAAAGAGAATTTGTGTTTTTGCTCCTAAAGGAAAGCTGTTGTCAATGGGCTATGGATTTGTACAATTTCAAACTGCTGAAGCCGCACAGAAGGCCATAAGGCAGCTCCAGGTGACCTGGGTTCTTCATTTAGCCTTTAATTAGCCCATTAATTAGCCATTGTTATTTAAACAGCATATTAATTATGCGTTTCATATACATATTGCTTTTTAGCACTGCAATGTTGATGATCACCAGTTAGAATTGAAGATTTCTGAGCGAGCCACAAGGTAAATGTAGTCCAAAACTTCCAGAATACAGTTTATGTGTTTTGTTGAATCATTAACTCTTCTTTTTGCATTTTAGATTAAGCGAAGTGACTCATAAAAAGAAACAAATTGTGAAAAAGCAAACTGGGTCTAAGATACTTGTACGCAACGTGCCTTTTCAAGCCTCTGTAAAGGAAATCCGTGAACTTTTCTGGTATTTTTGAAATTATTATTATTTATGTTTTACATAGTTTTTATAGTTATACAAAAATGCAACTTGACTATTTTCCATAACTTTGATTGTAGTACATTTGGAGAATTGAAGACAGTACGCCTTCCCAGAAAAGCCACTGGCGCAGGAAATCATCGGGGGTTTGGTTTTGTTGACTTCATTACAAAACAGGATGCCAAGGTGTGTGTCGGATATGGTGAAAACATTTCTAACGAATGAATGAACGACACATTATCTATAATATCTTGTCCATAGAAAGCGTTTGCTGCACTGTGTCATAGCACACATCTTTACGGGAGGCGCCTTGTACTTGAATGGGCCGATGCTGAAGACACAGTAGAGACACTGAGACGGAAAACTGCAGAACATTTTCATGGTTTGGATCGATCTAAAGACTTTTAATTTGTGTTAAATTATCTTTGCTTGACCTCAAACATTTAATTTGCCTTTTCACAGCAGTGCCATCAAAAAAGCAACGGAAATCTGAAGTGCTTGAGGGAATTTTGGAGACAATGGAAACTGATGTCACTGAAGACAATTTATAAAAGACTAATTTATTTATATACATGTGATTCGAGAGGTGAAAGTATTCAACAGCCATGGGTGAAAATATAGCGTCGTCATCGCAATTAACAATTTAAAG
The DNA here is from genome assembly GCF_026437365.1 of Eucyclogobius newberryi. Classification (NCBI taxonomy): domain Eukaryota; kingdom Metazoa; phylum Chordata; class Actinopteri; order Gobiiformes; family Gobiidae; genus Eucyclogobius; species Eucyclogobius newberryi. Next base: position 18,487,769 of record NW_027316278.1, read on the forward strand.
CAGTGGTCCCCAAACTACGGCCCGCTGGGCCTTTCAATCCGGCCCGCCAAGCTTGTCCAAGTTATATTAAAAAAAATTACAAAAAAATATATTGTTTTTTTTTTTTGCCGTAGATTGAATGAGAAAGAAAGGAAGGTGAATGATGAGAGAGAAAGGATGACATGCAGCAAATGTCGGAGTTGGGATTCAAACTCACGATACTGTACTGTGGCTGGCCGTTCATTTTACGTTTCGCCTGTAATGCCCACATTTCCCCAAGAGATGGCCACTGTTCCCTCTAAGCTGCTGCGCACTGCTCGCACATAGTGTGCGCACAAGAAAATCTATGGCGCGCAGAAAATACCGGGGCCAATCAAGCAGGAAGCACAAGTGTTTGACACACTGAAGAAGACTCTTGTGGACAGTAGAAGACAGTAGATAATTAATCATTATTTAATGCATTTGGAAAACAATTTGTACATTGAGCCTTGCATTTGTTGCTTTGTTACAAGTTACAGGTCAAATCTTGCGTGTAATTTATAGTAATTCATTAGTTCACACAAACAAACCATATTTTCCTGGCCTGGCCCCTCGGCCAAATTTTAGAACCCAATGTGGCCCTAGAGTCAAAAAGTTTGGGGACCACTGGTTTAAAGGAAAAATATTTTAAATGACTCCTCAAGAGTCATTCAAGTCCACCTGTGAACGTGATGCTGAAACTCATGTGTGTGTCGTTAATGTGAGCTGTTTTTATTTTTGAAAGACTTGTGTAACTCAAACAGTTGTCATCTATTACCTAATAGATCCATGTTTATTACAGGCTTATAATAAAATAATACGAATCCGGAAGTGTTTTATTATGAACGGTTGTCTCTGTTTCACGTGATTGAGCATGTCACGTGATTAGATTGGATCAACATGGCTCCCAGGAGCGTCAAGTATTATTTTGGCTCTTGTACTGTTCCTAAATTGTCCATATTTTTAGTGTTTTGTTTAGCACATGTGCTGGTGCGAGCTGAAATCCAAACCGCCATCATTGACAAACAAAGTGGACAACTTTTAGTTGTCGATGGATTTCGTCAAGATTTTGTCGCCTGGGTAAATTTCACCGACGACATCCAAACAACTGGGTGAGACGCGGGACAATTTCCCCCAAAAAACGTTTTCAAATCAAAAGGACTATTATGTCACTGTGTGCCATTCGAGTGTTTTGGCTAAATGATGTATATGTGAAAGTAGTAATGTTAATGTTAATGCTGATAAGTGAGGTGGAGTGGGACAATACAATGAGACGCGTCTAATGCGCTGTTGAGACAAAGAGAACAACCAAACATGGACCGTAAGACCCGGAGGCTTTCTTGTAAATTACAGTCAGCAGAACATGGACCTGACCTGCTGAGAATGGCACTTGAGGTGGTCTTGATGGTGACCACAAATGCAAAACTAGTGGAACCAGAGATAAGGAGGAGAAAAATGACTCTTGGTGTACCAAAACTGCTGGAACTCGACAAACATATTTAACTGACAAAATTAGGGCTGAAACAAGTGAACTAGTACGCAATCAAAACCTCGTCATCTGGACTATACTGACCCCAGTACGTTACATGCCCTGAGAGGTGTTATTATGACTCAAACAAAGCAAGAATGTCTTGTTGAACAAAACAGAAAAACTGAACAAACGTTTTGAGAGTGAAGATGTTTTACCACACATCCGAGAAACTACTTGGATGAGTGGCGAAATTATTTCACTTGACAGAATAATGTTTTTTCTATTCTGTCTGTAAATATACTCTTTTCAGGATCAGGATTTCCTCAAGCAATTCACTAGCTTCCTCTGGGTCCAATTTAGTAAAAACCTTAAACCTTTCGCCATCAAAACAACTTGTCAATAATAATCACTAGAACCATTGATTAGCAAAATAATAGTTGCAGCCCCAAACCAGATCAATATAGTTTGACTTGATGCATGACTCTTTTAGATTTAGATATATTTCTTGCCTAATTTAATTCTGATTGTTTTGATCAATAACTCTGCATAAAGTTGAAGCGTTTCAAAGGGTAAGCTGACTGCAGATGTTTTGTTTCAGGTGGTCTTTCTTGGAAGTCACCACCAACAGTCTGTACAATGACAGCATCCAGGCTTATGCAGCTGGTGCAGTGGAGGCAGCTGTCACTTCTCCGGTCAGCGCTGGAAATACTTGTAATGCATTTCTCCGATAACCTTTGTTTGTACTAAGATGTTCTTCTCATTTGTGTTTAGCTCATATACAAACACTGGATGAACACGTTAATGGGCTACTGTGGGCCCTTCAAGGCACAACCCGATTACTGTGAACGTCTGAAATATTATGTCAGTACAAACCTGATGTGGATTCAAGATCAAATAGAGAAGCAACCAAATTCCCCCTACTGGTATCAGGTGCACAATGTTTAATTTTCATAAGTGTTATGATTACATACAATCAAACTATTTTTAATTTATTTATGTTTTCATTTTTTATAAGAGATCTTCTACTGAGAGTGTTTTTCAAAATTCCTATAAGTTATCTGTTCTTTTCTTCTGTATCTACCTCTGCGTCGCATCAATGAAATTTCCCCATGTGGGACAATAAAGGATTATCTTATCTTATCTTATCTTATCTCATTTCAAGGTGCATCTTGCACTTTTGCAGCTTAAAGGTTTGGAAGACAGCTACAATGATGAGCTTTCTTTTCCTTCGGGACCAATATCGTTTAATCCTCTTGGATTTCTGTAAGTAAATGTTTCTTGCTTTATTTAGTTAATACATTTTAATATTTGCTCAATTTGTCAATATTTTTTCAGGCTCTTCCAAATGGGTGGGGACCTGGAGGACTTGGAGTCTGCTTTGAACAAGTCCACTGAAACTCAGCCTCTTGGATCTGGTTCCTGTTCTGCTTTGATTAAGCTTCTTCCAAACAATAAGGATCTGCTCGTATCACACGACACCTGGAACACTTACCAGTCCATGCTACGGATCATTAAGAAATACATATTTCCCTTCAGAACATCTCTTTTAGGTTGTTTGTCTCTTCTGTCTCTCTCATTTGAATGAATTGCCTTTTATTAAAAGATGACTTATGCTTCATACTTTTCTAGGTGATGAACTTATTCCAGGAGGAACACAAGCATTCTCATCGTATCCTGGATCTATTTTTTCCGGTGATGACTTCTACATACTAAGTAGCGGCTTGGTGAGCAGTTTAATTTTTGACTTTGTTCGTTTGAAAGTATTGGTAATATTAGTTTCATATTTGGGAACTATTTGGATCAACAGGTCACACTAGAAACGACTATCGGCAATAGTAATCCCACTCTGTGGGACTTTGTTCGGCCGACTGGAACAGTGATGGAGTGGCTGAGGAATATTGTAGCTAATCGGTTGGCTTCTACTGGCAAGGAATGGGCTGAAATATTCAGCCAGTACAACAGTGGAACGTAAGATTATGTCTTAAAGGGATTTTGCTGTGATCAAAGTCTAGTTGTGATAGTAAATTTTACAAAAATGTCAAAGGTCAGTAAAGATTCAAGTGTTTATCTCCCTCTAGATACAACAATCAGTGGATGATTGTGGATTATAAACACTTCACCCCTGGTAAAACGGACACTGAAGAGGAACTCTTTGTTGTACTGGAGCAGATTCCGTAGGTTTTTGCTTATTGAATTCAAGTCAGATGATGAGCAAAACGTAACCAATGTGAATAAAATAATTGTTGTTGCAGAGGAATGGTCTTGTATGAGGATAAAACCCAGGAGCTGATGAAGAAAGGTTACTGGGCTAGTTATAATATTCCGTGAGTGACAACTTTTATTAATTAAAGAGCGATTTGGATCTGACATTACAAACTGAACATCGAAGGTGTCATTGCATTACTTTTTAAAAATCTATTTCTTTAAACAATTTACCCAAAGCAAAATTACATTTTGTATCTTTGTTTTATTTTTTTATTTTTTTTCATGCGTCTACCACTAGGTACTACACCAAGATATTTAATGCAAGTGGCTGTAATGAGCTTGTTGAAAAGTTTGGACCGTGGTTTTCTCTGGACCAAAATCCTCGAGCACAAATCTTTCGTAGAAATCAGACAGCGGTGACGGACATTGAATCAATGATCCGCCTCATGAGGTAAGCCTTTTGATGTTGTGTTATTGTTAAGTGTTTGTCAAATACCAAATTATGTTTGTTTTCTCATACATTTTGGAAGGTATAACAACTTCAGAGAAGACCCCCTGTCAGAATGTGCGGGCTGCGATCCCCCCACAAATGCAGAGAATGCCATCTCAGCCCGCTCAGACTTAAACCCTGAAAATGGAACATATCCTTTTGGCGCTTTAAGACAGAGACAACATGGAGGAACAGACATGAAGGTGTTGCATTTGTCTTTATTTTTGTCATTGTTGTTTGCACTTGGCACTAACTTTCTGATTTTGTCTAATACAGTTGACCTCCTATCAAATGTACCGTGACTATGGCATGGTGGCCCAAAGTGGCCCCACATTTGACCAGCTTCCCCCTTTCAAGTGGAGCACCTCTCCATATACAGACCTTTTGCACATGGGTCATCCCGATAAGTGGGCATTTAGTCCAATAAAAGTAACCTGGAGTTCTTAATGTTGTACTGCATTGATTAAAAAGGAGCTCAAGCCAGCAGAGAAATGCCAAGGAAACAGCCGGCATTCATTGGCCTATTTTGAACAATAATTATATGGACAAAAGGAGACCCTCTGGAGTGACTTATATGTGATACAATCAACACATTTGTCTACCTCCGGAGTTTGAGGAGACACTGAGGAAGAGGAATTCAGTGGATTTAGTGATTTGAGGTAATACTGATGCTTTGGTAAACTTGTTAGCATGTTCTTTATGCTATACTTATCTGAATAACTGTTAATATGTTATGTTAACATACCAGACACTTACGACAATTCGTTGTCTGTGCGTCATGTAGCTGAAGATGTTACGTTATGCATACATTCACCTATTCACCATGTTCTCTAATCTGTTATTATTTCAAATTGCATTTCAAGATTAAATGTCTGTTCTTGGTCTTGGATTTTATCAAATAAATTTCCCCCAAAAATTGCGACTTATACCCCGGTTCGATTTGTTTTTTTCTTCTCTATTATGCATTTTTTGGCTGGTGTGACTATATACTAAAATACGTGATCCGCTCAGACACAATCAACCAATTAATTGAACACACAGGTGACTTTGTCCATTAGATTCTCGACCTGCACATGCACAGAAGGTGATCATTCAGCGTTTAGGCACCAGGATTCATAGAACCGTAGTTATGTCATATGTAACTATGCTTTTTATATATGCTATATACATTTACATTAAAATACATTTACAATATATTTGTTTAAATTAGAGCTCTGTTATTAAAAATACATCATCCGAATAACATTCCCCAGTCAGGGACAGGAGAGAGAGAAGGGAAATTAATATGGGCTAAACATCATTTTTATTTGTATATAGACAAGAATACAAACATAACATAAACCTCACAGCATAATTGCTATTGCAGTTCAATTGCATTTATTTTATTCAATATCTTGACCCCATGACGTATAGGCCATAGTCTAGCTCTCAGAAAGGGCCTAGAAATTGACTTCTGTCCCAGTATCCTGGGAAATACTTTTTATTATGGTTTCTATCAAGTAAAACAGTTAAACTTCTTCCACCAAAAGTTCCGAAAGCAAGCATTTTGCAGTTAGTAATCGTCTTTTGAAGCTGGGAAATGTATGAAAATATGCACATATTAGCCTCTCATAGCATCTTTCACTAACATTATCTCAGAAAGTAATAGGGTAATAGGGTTGGCGCATAAATAGACAATACTATGAATATTTGATATGTGAAATATCGGGTAGATGGGAGTGGCAGTCTTGAATTAATCCATCCATTTTCTACCGCTTGTTCCCTTTCGGGGTCGCGGGTGACTGGAGCCTATCCCAGTGACTTCGGGCCCTAGGCCGGGTACACCCTGGACAGTGGCCAACTTGTCACAGGGCCAACACATAGACATAGACACATGCATGTCTTTGGGCGGCAGTAGGAAGCCGGAGAACCCGGAGAGAACCCACGGTCCAGAGAGATCATGTGATGTTGGTCTGGTCCGGAAATCAAACCCATGATCTCCTTCTTGGGAGGCAAGAGCGCTAACCACCTTTGCCACCGTGCAAAAAATGTAATTAATCATATCTAAAAAAAGTTAATAATTTCAAAATGATCTTCAAAGTGATACTGAAACAAGCTCACCATGGGGCCTAATTTTTCACATGCTACATTTCAGATTCGACTCTCGATTCTTAGGCCCCTTAACTGATACTAATAACGAAATATTAAAATAAGTTCCAAATTCGTTAAAATAAGTTCAATATTCTTTAATATTGACTTAAGGGGGTGCATCAAATAAAAAAATTACCAATGTACACAAATTCAATAATCAAACAGTTAATATCACAAGCTCCACAATAGGCTACTGGCAGAAAATAGTTTCACTACGCATAACTATCACACTATCAAATTAAAACTGTATCTGGACAAAAGATCTGGACAAATTGTGATCAAAAAGGGCATTGTCTCTAAAGTGTATCATCATCATCACTGTCATCACTATCATCAAGAATGTCCTCTTGACCAGCTGTTCTGGAAGCGTTCTTGCAGCCACAAAGGTCAGTACAATTCAGGTTTCGATGATTTGCAGGAACACCGTTTTGTAGCACACTCACCTCTTTTACATTTACAGCTGATCAGCTTCAGCACATCTTTAGGAGCAGGATCTTTCGTCATCAAGTTGATAAACAGTTGATTTTCATGGATGATTCTGTTCCACTGAACGCACTGCAATTAATGGCTGCACCATTATGCCGTTTGTATGGTGTGTGGTACCAGCGCCGGAGATGGTTTCCTCGGCAAAGTCAATGTTATCCCAGATGAAGACAATGGGAACTTCAGGATTGAAGCCCTTAGGAATTACATTTTCCTGTTGTATCTGCAGTTGGGCCAGACTACTTTCAAAGTTCATGATACTGTCAAATGATGCAGTGTGACCAAGATTATTCAGTATCTTCAGTACATGAGATAAACCTGTGAGATGTCAAACTTTAACATTTAACAATTCAAAAATTACACTAGTCAATAATTAAAGAAATATCTAAAGAAAATAAGACCCAGCTAGGATAAAAATATCAAGATTCAGTGGCTTGATTAAAATTTAAATATTCCATAACAATTCCCTCAGCAAAGTTGAATTCTATCAAGTGTAAGTTCACATTCTGTAAAAAAAAATGTTTTGGGGATATACATGTCTCATTAATACATACCTTACTGTTTCAGACTGATTCTTAGAAAGGAATCTAGTATATGCTTTGTAGCAGCTATAGTGATATCTGGCCTCCACTGCTACACAATCTTTCCCACGGATCTGCATCAAAATTGTCTCATCGTGCTTCAGCTCTGCTGCCTCCCGTAGTCGTCCTGAAAAAGGACTAAGGACTATAAGGTAAGTACAATGTATAAAGAGTCACATGTAGGCCTTGTAGAGACATAGGGGTCTGGACTACCACTACTAGTCAGCTCAATCAAAATGTTTTTTAAGTATGCTGTAGGCCTTAATGTGACTGCCTCACTTACAAATACATCACAAGTGTTGATCTACTTTTGCTAGAATTTATAATTATTTTGATTGACAAGGGAAGAAAATTCTAAATAAATAAATAAAATACATTAAAAAAGTAAACATATACCTCGGTACCTACAAACATTGTAATACGAGACTGAAACATTCAAGATATTCCTAGATTTAATTACACAAAAATACAGACTTAACGCAATTTTCTGCTTTGGCCAATTTCTCCTTCACTCTTGTTCCCTTGACCGTTGTAAAACTTTCCTTTTTTTACAGACCAAACAGATTTCAGGAAGAATTGCTGAAGATCCCTGAATTTCAGATTTCGGGGAATTTAGGGGAAGGTCCTGCAGCAGCACTCTCTGGAAATAATATTGATATAGCTTACAATTGATGCACTTTTCAAGTTTTCATTTTTATTTTGATATCATTGTCTCATCATTATTGAAAATGAACATGATGACATGTCCCCAATATTTGGAATTCGATTTTCCGTTAGGCCTAGTCATAGAAATGCATTTTAACTTGTTATTTCCCATATCTTTTGTTAGACAAGACGTCACGACTGCCACTACTACTGAAGACTAGGGCAGGGTCCATATTATAATAGATCCATGGGCAGGGTACACAAGCGGTGTATCGCGGCGTATTTTCCGGCGCTTTTACAAAATAAAGCGTATGACGTTATTTATGTATGGAAAGCCAATATGCCAATTGCGGCGCTCGTTTACGGTCATCCAGTCGGCATTAAAAGCGCAGCTTTATTTTGTAAAAGCGCCGGAAAATGCGCCACGATACGCCGCTCCAAAGTGGCGGAGTGTGATCATATTGGCTTTCCATACACAGGAGCTCGAGGAGAAGGAAAGAGACGCGGCGTAGACTACTGCTGAACCTTGAACCATGGATCTATTGAAGACGCACCCAGTGCGTGTATCACGTGAGCAGCGCGAGTCTTTTCGCCACTGTCGTAAAGTTTATAGTATGGTGACGTTTGTAAGCTTAGTTAAAAAAGTTAAACGCTGATGTTTTTACAACACGTTTTGTACTTTTTTTCATCATCCATCCATTTACTACCGCTTGTTCCCTTATACCTCGACGGCAACAGTTTTATTATTCTTGAAAAGACATTAATTTAGTTTACCCGGAAAACACACGTAAGTCTTCATGAGTTTGACAGCTGTATATAGCAGAATATATAGCTTGTTTTCATTATGTTTTAGTGTGTTATAGTTATGTTAGTATGTATTATGTGTTGGTTTCATGTAATGAGTTTGCAATTCTGTTCCGGTCAGGTTATTGTGACCTCTTATGATGGTATTGTGGCAACCCATTACAAACCTGAAGGATTATGTTGCCAACAAACCACCTGGAGTGACATTTTTCATTTGCCTTTTGACTCTGGCACTCTCTTTCACGTTTCTCGGTCTTTACAGCTATACTCACATGCTACCTAATCCAGATGCTGTAAAGGTATGGCTGTAAAAACATTAACAATTTTAAAATACTTGCCTTGTGTAAAAATGTTTGTCTTCGTTTTACAGGACTGGAACCACCTGCTTTCATCTATTGCTCAGTATCACTTGTGTGAGAAAAACAGCACAAGTTTTAAACAAATAATTGAAACTACTAATAAAGAACAAAAACCTCAAAAAGAAGACATATTGTATTCTACAAGTATGGCAGTGTCTGTTTCTCCAGTACAAGCTCGAGTTCCTCTTATTTTATCTTCTAATTCAAAGAAGAGCTCTCAGAGCATCTCCATACACACCAGTTTCACAGCCAGCCAACTACAGCTTGAAGGTAGAACTGGACATCATTCTTTTTATACATTTGAAAGGAAGAACTTTGACTTCATTACTTTTGTTTTCTCAGGAGATGAAAGGTTTAATGCAACTATGGATTTTACTGCTAATGAGAGTTATACATGCCTCACTATAAAAGTGCCATCTCTGCTTTCTATAAGTCCGTAAGTGTGCTCACCCTTTAGGCCTACGTATTTTACATTTAGCACTACATTTGTACTGTCTTATTGTTATTGTCTACATGATGGATTGTTTTGAATGAAGATTGCCACCAGCATGCCTCCCGAATGTGATAAACAAACAGGCTGTCTATACTGAAGCAAAGAGAGTGATGGCACCCACACTAAAGTGCTATAGTTTACAAGCCATATATGACCCAACCCTCCAAGTTATGTTGACAAAGGTAAATGTATTTCTTGAACTGGACAAAAGCACTTTGCAGAAGTTAATCCTGTTCCAATATTACTTCTTTATTTAGGAAGATCAACTTGTAGCTATGCGACATCTTTTGGAAGTAGCTCTTGTTTTACTTGTAGTTTGTTTACTACTTTGTCTATCTGTAAGCCTCACATATTCCCCGAATCCACATACCTTCTGGCAGCATCAGGTAATTGTAATTTCATTCATTGTCATGTAAGCTTGTAAGTTAATCAGTTACTCATTTTACTTTTTCGTCTTGTATTTTCAGGAATCTCTGGTAAATAACTAAATGTCATATACAAATACAAGCAACAGTGTCTTGTGATATTTTGTGACTACGCCATTGTTGAAGTGTCTTAAATAAAATGTATCCGTAAATACGATCTGAATATGTCATATTTTCTAATCAATTTAGAATAGTAGTAAAACCGGCTTAATGAGGTTATTTTGTTATATTATGGCTGCATAATACTTTGATTTTAAGGACGTCTAAAAACACTTCAGGCATGTGCTGGAGTATGTTCCTGTTATTGGTTACTTATCTAGAGCGAGGGCGGGATTTAGGACCAGAGGAAACTCCGCCGTCGGACTGAGAGGTTTCTTGGGCCTGGCAAACTGTCTCATGTTTAGAAAAGGAGAGCAGAGGTCTCTTTCTCCCTGGACCGGTTCCGTACAAGTGTGAGGCTGCAGCAGAACCGCTGTCCGATGATAAAGGTCTGAAGAGAAAATGAGTTCCTGGTTCGGTAATGGCTGCCTAACGTTGCTGTAGTGTCGCGCTAGCTAACCAGCCGCATTAAACACCGTGCACTTTGTGATTCAGGGCGTCCATAGTTGTGTCATTGCGCTTAGTCTTCGTCGCGAGCCCGGTAGTGACTATTTGGAAGTAAATCATTGTAATGGGTGGACTATTCTAGTGGCCCGACTCATTGTTTAGCATGTAGCTAGCTCGTTAGTGCTAACGTTAATTTGTCTGTGCCCCATGGCTCTGCTTCGAGATGTTTAATGCAGCCCAAACAGGCCTCCCACGTGGTCACACTCACCTGGAGGAGGTGTGGAGGGGCATTGTTCAATGAAGAAGTCCCAAATGACATAATGATGACAAGAAGGGGACTGGGATATGGTTCAACTTCATGGCTTTAAATCTGTCTGTGTTCACAGGCCAAATAAAAATCCTGAAATTGCTTGACCATGGCATTCTCGAGCTATAGCTCTCTGAGCAGAGCTCAGCTGACCTTTGAGTACCTTCACACAAATTCGTAAGTATCAGTTTACTACTATTAATCAAACATAAGAAGTGCATCACTATGAATGCAGTGACCTATCTTACATACTGAGAAAAAAATTGTTTTCAGAACAACTCATGAGTTCCTGTTTGGTGCACTGGCTGAACTTGTAGATAATTCTAGGTAAAGATGTTGTTTTTTGATGAATCAAATCAAGCCAAACATATTACAAACTGACAATAAAATATTTTTCAGGGATGCTAATGCTACACGAATTGATATCTACACAGGTATTCCACGCTCATAATATGTTGACGCAAAATATGACAGTATTCACAAGTATTTCACTATACATTTTCAGACAAAAGGCCAGAGTTACGGGGCGGATACATGTTGTGTTTCCTTGATGATGGAATTGGAATGGATCCTAGTAAGTTTTCTTTTGTAAATAATGTATCAGTATTCGCTTTTGTAACATGAAATTTATGTAGAATCTTCCTTTTTTCCTCCTAGATGAGTCAACACATGTGATTCAGTTTGGAAAGTCAAATAAACGCTCAACAGAATCCAGCCAGATTGGCCAATATGGAAATGGACTGAAATCGTTAGTTCATTGTGTGGTTTTCTCTAATTTTGAGATTTTATTTTAAATGTATCTGTTTTTGTTTACCAACAGCGGTTCGATGCGTATTGGGAAAGACTTCATCTTGTTCACAAAAAAGGGCACCACTCTCACATGTCTATTTTTATCACGGACATTTCATGAAGAGGAAGGCCTGGATGAGGTTGGTATTTGTTGAATACTTTAATATGACATGTGCATTACTTATTTTCACACAGATATTGTATGAGGTATATGACTTATGTATCAATTGTGTCTCTAGGTTATTGTGCCACTGCCTTCGTGGGACTTGAAGACAAAAGAGCCTCTGACATCTGATCCAGAGAAGTATGCAATTGAAACAGAGCTGATCTTCAAATACTCTCCATTTAAAAATGAACAGCAACTCATGGAGCAGTTCAACAAAATAGAAAGTAGCAGCGGTAAATCTACATTTTGTGACCTTATTTTGTTTTAACTTGGAGATTTTTACTATCGGTAAGTGGCATGTATTAACATGTATGATACATTTTTTTCAGGAACTCTTGTGATTATCTACAACCTAAAGCTGATGGACAGCAGGGATCCAGAGCTGGACTTTGAGACTGATCATCAGGACATACTTATGTCAGGAACCCCAGTTGAAGGAGTGTGAGTGCACTTTTCAAATTTCACAGTTATGGAAAACAATTTTGTCCGCCTTTTTTATATGTAGTTTGTGATCATCTTTATTTTTCAACAGAAAGCCAGAGCGGAGGTCATTCAGGGCATATGCTGCAGTTTTGTATATTGACCCACGCATGAGGATATTTATCCAAGGACATAAAGTCAGGACGAAAAGACTCTCCTGCTGTCTATATAAACCACGGTAATAATTTTGCATGAATGCAAAAGCTTGAATCTTGAACTAAATGGTTTGTACCTTTTTTGTTTTCAACCAGACTTTACAAATATTCATCCACTCGGTTCAAAACTCGTGCTGAACAAGAAGTCAAGAAGGCAGATCATCTTGCCAAAATTGGTAGGTGCTAAACTAAAACTAAACTACATTTGAAAATAAGTGGTTAAGAGTTTTCTTGTTTCTAGCTGAAGAAAAAGCGAGAGAAGCCGAGAGCAAGCGCATTGCACTGGAGGCTAAACATGGGGATGACTTGTCAAAAGATTCTCGGGTATTCTTCAGAGCAATTTATTCAATAAATTATCTTATTACAAATTGTGCTAAAACAGCCACCATTCTGTTTTAGGCAATTTTGAGAAAGGTTCAGGATGCAGCCATGATGCTCCGGCGAGATGCAGAGATGAAAAAAAGAGTCCTCGAAGCCAAGCAGAAGTATGGTTTAGTTGTTTGTTGTCTTGTATTTTACATTGATAAAAAATATCAATTTTTTATCAATGTAAAAGACGAGATAATAAATATATATATATATATATATATATATATATAATTTATTCTGTTCCCTTTCTGTGACTGTTTACCTGTTTTATGTTGTCAGGGCATTAAAGGAGCCTAAAGAGCTGAATTTTATATTTGGCGTAAACATTGACCAGAGGGACTTGGATGGAATGTTTATTTACAATTGCTCCCGTCTCATCAAAATGTATGAAAAGACTGGACCTCAGCTTGAGGGAGGCATGTAAGTACATTTGTAGATGTCAAATGATCAGACTACGAGAGTGTATGCTCATTTAATTGTGTGTTTCAGGGCATGTGGGGGGGTTGTTGGAGTAGTTGATGTTCCATATTTAGTTTTGGAGCCCACTCACAACAAACAAGACTTTGCAGATGCAAAAGAATATCGCCACCTTTTGAAGTCAATGGGAGATCACCTGGCTCAGTACTGGAAGGACTCAAATATCGGTGAGCTTTACGTGCAAACAGTTAATGTTGTGACAGTTGTCTAAGCCAGTTGCATACTGGCATATTTAAGAACAAGATGTATAATACTTACATGAATGTATAGAAATAAATCATTGCTTGGGCTGCGCAGTGGCATTAAGGAGATTATGGGTTAGATTCCTGGGCTTTCTGTCATTCTCTTGTTACCGTGGGTTCTCTGGCTTTCTCCCAAGTCCAAAGACGTGCATGTGTTAGGTAAATTGGCAACTCCAAATTTCCAGTAGTGAATGAATGTGAGAGTTTTCTGTGTCTGTGATGTGCTGCCCCTGTTCAGTCCTGAACCCCAGGATGGGTCAGACTACTCCAGCAGATGAGACCAGAAAGCAAGGAGACATGCATTAAGTGCAGTAGCCCCCCATGTTATTAATGTTTACAGGGGCAATGCTTTGTTAGATGTGTTTGCTCTTTGCAACTCATGACTATGGTAACTGTGTTTAAACAATGACAGCTCAAAAAGGCATAGTGAAGTTCTGGGATGAGTTTGGCTACCTGTCTGCCAGCTGGTCTGCGCCTCCTTCTTCAGAGACGAGATACAAAAGACGTCGTGCAATGGAGATACCAGTTACTATTCAGTGTGGTTCGTAACTGCCTGCTTGATCTTTTTGATATATTTCTTATATTTTCATCCCCAAGTTATTTGTATCTGTTTAGATAAATGTTTAAAGTGGAGGACTCTACCTTTTGAGATGGATGCAGTAGACAAGCGCTACCCAGACAGTTGGGTGTGTCTTATGAACCCAGACAGCGGCCAAGACAGGTTTGATTTAATTAACTTCTGCACTAATGATTTAAAAGAGATTACAGCTTAAGAGTAACTTCATGACACAATAAATATTAAGCACCTGATAGCATATTTTTACATATGTTTACTGTGTTTGTTTTTTCCAGATGTGATGCTCTTGAACAAAAACAGAATTTGCCTTGTGGAATCTTAAAAAAAGACAAACCCTCTGCAGAGGACAAACAGAAAGAACTTACAGAAAAAATTAAACAGCAACAGGAGAAACTTGATGCCTTGCAGGTATGTTTTGTCCTTACACACAATAAATGCTATTTATATTTGACCATACTTTCTTTCTCAGAAAACCAACACGATAAAATCAGCAGCTGATGTTAAGAAACTGCCACTGGAGGTGAGCTTAAACTGACCACTGAAAATACTTTATTCAACAGTTTGATAATTGTTTTACTATTCTATTACTACACACCCCCAACTATCTATATTTTTCATGATCTAGCCAACTAGGTCATCGGAGAGATCAGTTACTCGCCCCCGTTCACCGCCTTTGCCCGCTCACCTTAAAAATGCCCCCAGTCTTCCCCCGTCCCGTGCTGCTTCTCAGCGGCCCACTCGAAGCCCCGCTTCTCTTGCTAAACCAGAGTCACCAAAGTCCAGAGCTGCTGCCAAAGCTGCGACACCCACTACTAAGACGGCACGGAAAGCTGTTGCAAAAACAACACCGCTGAGTCGGACTTCAAAGGTCAAGTCGGAGCATAAGACAAAGATTGGGATATTGTTATGATGCAAGATATTAACAGTTTTGTCCTCATACAGACTCCTGCCAAAGCGTCGCCAGCAGCAGCTTCTGGGCAACGCAAGAGGATAATCGAAGAGGAAGACAGTGAGGAAGAGGAGGATGAGGAAGAAGAAGAAGAAGAGGAGGAGGATGACAGTGAAGAGGAGAGTGATGAAGAACCACAAACAAAGAAATCAAAGATGGCGGCTGCTGCTGCTAGCCGTGGCAAAGTAGTGGGGAAAACTCTGGCATCCAAGAGAGGAAAGTTGGAGGAGGTGAGTTTTCATGTTCATGTTTTTTGACTTTTTTTTTCCCTGGCAAGCATGTGTGCTGTGATGTGAACTTGCTTCCGTTTTGTTTCACTATTCTGATCTATAAGAAATTCAATGAACTTTATATTTATATGTGTCCATAAATGAGTAAGTCGTTGTCAGAAGGCAAGAATTGGATTATTTTGCTATTGACCCTGCAGGTTAACAAACTCAGCAATTCTGCGGCGAAGAAGGGGGTTTCTACCCCTACCAGACAGGCACTGACTGCAGCAGCATCCTCCCCTAAAACTCTTTCCTCACCTGAGCATGGTGCTAGAGCGAAGGTAGCCTTACCTGCCGCCCTCTACTGTTTAAATTCAAGCTGGCTTCTGCTTTTTCACTTTCAAAAGGACTCTTGTTTCTCAGAATCAGAATCTTCTGTTGCAGTGGTTCTCAACCTTTTCAGTCGCAACCTGCAAAATTACAATCATTGGCATTTTTGACTCTCAAAAACCAAAAAATGGGCTAAACTGCTAAATGAATCTAATAAATTATCTTCTGTCTAATGTTAGATTTTATTTGCAGGATATAGGCCTAGACAAATGGGAATCTACATTTACCACAGTATTTATAGAGTGTCAAGCCTTGTTTAACTTTTCAAAATGTCCCCATATCGTCTTTCCCCTGAAATAATTCGACCCCTAGTTTGAGGACCACTGTTCTATTGGCGTGCCCATTTTTTCTTTTCCCTGTTGGTGATTAGCGGATTTATCAATTACTACTTATCAACATCTTAAAGCATGCTTGTCTTTCATTTTAGACAGTTGGGATCATGCATGCTGTGGGGGCATTTAACTTATGTCTCTTCTTGCAATAATTACTTCCAATCAACTTTTAGCAGGTACCACAGAAAGCCCAAGAAGAAGCCGAAGACGACACCAAAAATACCCAGAAAGGTTAGAACAATTATTGTATAATAGGAATAATAAATTGCTCCTAAAAGCCTAAACATGTTGCCTATTTTTCCGGCAGATAAGGGTCTTTTAGTGGAAGTGCGTGTTAATAAAGAATGGTACACGGGTAAAGTTATTGCTGTTGAAACAAATAAACAAACTGTTCGCTGGAAGGTTAAGTTTGACTACGTACCTACGTCCACACCAAAAGACAGATGGTAAGAAATGCTTTTAAATTGTTAAACAATATTAAAACACATTTTACATATTTGCTGTGTGGTTTTTTGCAAAGGGTGTTTAAGGGCAGCGATGACGTTCGTTTGATGAAGCCCGCATCTCCAAACTCTCAAACACCAGACACGCAGCAGGAGACTGAGAAGGGCCCGTCTCCAATGGAGCCAGACACAACGCAACCTGGAACCAGCCGAGAAGTCACAGGCAGCCTGGTTAACATGCTCAGGTGTGCTCTTTGTGACATTTGTACTGCTATGATTTAAAACGATGCTTTAAACTCTTAGTGCCTTACAACATTAACTCTTTCTAGACGGTAAATACTTTTCTAATTTCTAATGGTTGCTTCATTTCTTTATTTTCAGGACAATGCTCCATTATTTTTTCCCTCCTGTTTTCCGAATCCCCAAAGATGAAGTTAACAGCATGACGGCTGAAGAGCTAGTGTCTTTTCCTTTGGTGAGACATTTGTTTGTATATTGTAGATTCTATTCTGCGAGAAGTAGAAGTGTTTAATGTGCACTTGCCTTGTATTTATACTGCACATCTCTCCACTTTCCCCTTTTAGAAAGAATATTTTCAGCAGTATGAATCCGGTCTGCAGTCTCTGTGTAACTCTTATCAGAGCAGAGCAGATGCCAAGGCTAAAGCTGTGGAAGAGAAATGCAGCAATACTGAAAACAAACTCAAAGAAGCCGATGAAAAACTGCAGAAACTGAGAACTAATATTGTTGCACTTCTCCAAAAAGTACAAGAGGTAAGACTAGCATTGACTCTAGAGTGACTAAAACACAATTGTAGAGCGTAAGTACTATAATTAATACTTTAGAATGAGAATGTTGATTCTTAAAGGCAAATTATTATGGAAAAATTACATGTTTGCTTTTCTTCTATAATGAGGACATTCCCCCTCCTCCCATAGCAGACAAAATCATAACAAGTCTTTCTTGAACTTCATTTCCATGCATTTGTTTAGAATTACTTCTATTTATCCAAAAAGGGGACATTATTGTTAAGGACATGCAACCATCAGTATCATAATAGAATAAGTTTAATTGATTTTTTTTTATCAACTAAACCCCCAGTATTATCTATAAAAATATCACACCCTCATAACTTGTTCTCACAAAGAGATGGCGGCCATGTTTTGAGCATCAGCTATCCGCTCTTTTTAAAATCACAATTGAAAGAAGAAATGCAACACAATCAGGTTCCAATGAAGTAAATCCTTCAATTACAGATCAACACCTGGGTTTAAAGTCGAGATATGAGTTAATTCAGGTTCAGATTAAGATTTGGCAAATAGTAATTATGATTCAAGTTTTGGCTCATTGTTGGTCATTAATGCAAGTCAATGTAATGTCATATGTCATGTGACTGAAAACCATGGAGTGCAAGTGGGAGAGAATGTTTTCCCTTCATGATTGTAACCAAATATGTAATGCTGTTTTCTTTCAGGACATAGACATCAACACAGATGATGAGCTTGATGCCTATATTGAAGATCTTCTTACCAAGGGTGATTGATGAACACCACTGAAACAGTATAAAGAAAATTCTCTCTCTGTGTGTGCTTTTGCAAGGAAAAGCTTCCCGAGTATTCAAATCATTTATTCATCTTGACTTTGATCGTATCGTTTTAAAAATATTTTGTTCTCCTGTGGTTTTCTGTAGTTTTAACATTGTCTATATATTTTGTTAAAATATATGTTAATACTGTATTCATCTTAGTGCTGTGTAATTTACCTAATCATTTTATGTTTTGTTTAAAAAAAGGTATTTGTTTTGTTTGCATCTACTGGTAATCTTCAACTGTAACTTGCATCTTGATTTGTAACAGAGGAAGAGCTTGTGCTCTGCATTTGAAACTTGTATTTTTGTACACTGAAACATGGCTGTGTTGATCAAGACTTTGCTCCGTCCTGGAAACCCAGGCAAGGCTTTTACAAGTTGGTGTAACAATTATTTACTGGGTTTTATCAGTATCTATATTTTTTTTAGTCTTTTGTTAAAACTAAACTGTTTATTTGTGCTGGAACTGTTTTTTTTTTGAACTTTTTGGTTCATGAAAGTAACATTTTAAATGTGTGATCTTGATTGTTTTGATAATTGTTGCATGCTTTCTGCCAGTGTTCAGGAACAGGCAAAACTGTATTTTTGGAAGACAAAGTTGTAACAATAAAACAGGTTCTGGAAAAGCATTTATTTTGTATCATGATTTATAAGGCTCTTTGGCAATTTGCTAGATTATTTAACAAGTTTTGCTAAAACGGTGAGTCACCGATTGAGAAACCTTGCAACTTCACTCCCTGTCAATGGAACGAAATGCAGACAATTGAATGAAAAATAATATGCCAAAACTTTTAAAACGTAGATTCAAAAATCCTACGCATTTACTCTTTGTGTGACTTATTTTGAAAGGGTGTAGTTCCGGATGTAAACATGGCCATATTTCTTCCATAGTTTTTTATCGAGGTCATTTTAGGTGGACACCTCCATTTAAAAAATAGAGGTAGATTCCCTTTTCACATTTTATCGCGTCTGTGTTTGTTACTTTGTTTACACTAAAAAAATTGAGTAAATTATCTTTAAACTTTAACCTGCATCAAACACTTCGCGGGTCTTTGGCGTCATGCGGTTTCGCACAATCTCATACAGTAGGGTCGAGAGTGCGAGGCATACGGTTCCCCGTGGCCCTCTTCAGTCACTCAAACATGCCAGTTCAATCAGTGCTGCTCAAACATGCACCAAACTAGAGAAGAAGTCTGTTGTGGACAGTCTGCCGTTCTCCAAAGCAAAAATTGGGTGCTTCTTTCAAGAGAGACCCGTGCTAAAGAACCCGTTCCTTGAAGATGCTCTGCTCACTGGATATCTGAAGAGGTTTATACCACATGAGGTGAAGTATTACATTTCTGAGTTGTTTCTTTCTGCTTATTTGTTTTAAAACTTTGAAACTTGTGTGTCGTCCCAGGCTGTTCTTTCAGATTTGTGTGCATTTGGAGAGTGTGTGGCCAATGAAGTTGACGGCCTGGGCAGAGCGTGCGAAGTGTCTCCTCCACATCTGGTTCAGTATGACTCTTGGGGTCGCAGAGTGGACCTTATCCACACAAGTGCCGCCTGGAAACGAATGAAAGATTTATCTGCACAAGAAGGACTTGTTTCCATTGGCTATGAGAGACATTATGGGGAGTGGAGGTCTGGCTAGAGCGTTATATCTTTAAGATTGCCCCAAATCACACATGTAAACTTAATCTCTTTTCTTTAAGTCGTGTATATCAAATGAGCAAGTTGTTCCTCTTCTCACCCTCCTCTGGACTCTACACCTGCCCTCTGGCCATGACTGATGGAGCAGCTAAAGTTATTGAGGTGTGTTTATTAAAACAATTTCAAAGGTTCTTAAATAGTTTCATCACTATCTACTACATCAACTAGTATCTACTACTCACTACAACAGTCTTGTTTTTCTGTTCACAAGTCCTTAGGTGTTTCTTGGCCAGTTGAAGAAGCTTTTAAACGATTGACCACTCGTAACGCTGAATATTTTTGGACATCTGGGCAGTGGATGACGGAGAGACAAGGAGGATCTGATGTGGGTTAGTAGAATTTGTGTGGTTATAGACAGCAAAACACATGTTGCCAATATATGTTAAATGAGGGATTACACCAAACCATGTGTTAAAAGGTTCTCCTTGTTTTTATCTAGAGTTTGTATTTGATGTTTTCTTGCATTTCCACAGCAAATGGAACAGAAACTGTAGCTGTTCCCCAAACCGATGGTTCATTCAAGCTTTATGGTTATAAGTGGTTCACTTCTGCAACAGACGCCGACATGACTCTCACACTGGCCAGAGTGCAAGACGCCACAGGAACTGTAATTCCGGTACAATTTGACACAAATTACAATGTGTTGAGATCCTTGAGTATTTTTGTTATGAAATTATAATCATTGCACTGTCGTTATTCCTCCCTTATGCAGGGTAGTCAAGGACTGTCTTTGTTTTATGCTGGAGTGAGTCGTGATGAGAGTGGTCAGTTGAAAGGCATAGAAGTGCAGAGACTGAAGGACAAACTGGGGACCAGACAGATGCCTACTGCAGAGTTACTGCTGGACGGACTCCCCGCTCATTTGGTAGGTAACCAAGATAACCTCCTGTACCTCCAATCTTTGAGCACACTTTTTTAACCAAAAATGCTAATCAGATTAATTTTTTATGCATCAAAGATTTCTACTGAAGGAAGGGGTGTGGCTTCCATTGCAAACATGCTTACAATAACCCGGATCCACAACAGTTTATCTGCAGCAGGAGCAATGAGAAGGCAAGATGTTTTATGTAACATTTTCAGTTTCTCAATTTCTTCTCTCTTTTTAGGGCTGCAATGATTAATTGACAAAAAAACAAGTCTGTAAAAATGATTGTATTTCGTTACCTGCACAGACTATAAAACACATACAAAAAGACCTTTTTATCACAAAGACTGTTAAGTTATTAAATTCTATTTTCATTAATAATACACTTAATTCAGAATTGTTTTCTATCCAGAAGACTTCAGTTGCCATATTTCAACTTTTATTTGATTGATTTATGTATTTTAAAATCTCAGTGTACAGTAAAAATAATCACTGACTAATTGACTACTAAAATAACCAGTAGCAGCCCTAAAATCTTTACTGTTATTATTGTTAATTGTTTCGGCAGGGTGGTTCAACTCGCCCGTGACTATGCAACCCGCCGCAAAGCTTTTGGCAAGCTTCTTAAAGACCACCCACTACACGTGCAGACACTTGCCAGGATGGAGGTATCATGGACAAAATTACTACGTTCTTCTGTTCCCATGCACTGAACATCTCTTTGTTTTTAGGTCGAGACTCGCGGGGCCTTTCTCTTGGTTATGGATGCCTGTCGTCTTTTGGGCAGAGAGGAAACTGGTATTGCAACAGAACTTGACACACATCTCCTACGTCTTCTCACACCTGTTGTCAAATTGTACACAGGTAAGCAGGTACGTTTCAGACAATAGTAGTAATGACATAATATTCTCTGCATTGTCTATTTGTGTTTAACATTCTTCTGTTTTAGGCTGTGGCTGTGGTGTCCGAGGGGTTGGAAAGCTTTGGGGGACAGGGCTACATTGAAGATACTGGGTTGCCAGGACTTCTTCGAGATGCACAGGTCTTAAACTGTGAACTGTAAACAACCCGCTGTTCTCTGCATACTGTCTATTGACCATTGTGATCTTCAAGGTGTTGAGCATTTGGGAAGGCACAACAAATGTCCTGTCATTGGACGTTCTTCGCTGTGTGGCAAGAAGCTCAGGCATGGTTCTTCGGGCATATTTTAGCCACACCAAGGTAATGGGTAGCTTGCCAAACTGGTTTAAATGAAGTATGCACTATTGAGACATGTGTCCTTATTTGCTTTTATCCTAGTCCCTTCTTGAAGGTGCGTCTGGAGTTTCTTTATTGACTCCAGCAGTAAAAGAAACGCAGTGTGCACTCTCCAAACTGGAGTTCTTGGTACAGGACGCTGCCATTAAGGAGCCCAGCTTTCTTGAACTTGCTGCGAGAGATCTAGCATATAGTTTGGCTCGTATCTATGCTGGTAAAACATAAAAATAATCAAAAATTACACCCTATTTGAATGCTCACAATGTGATTTTTAAATAGGTGCTCTTCTTATTGATCATGCATCATGGAAAGGCGCATCTCAAGCTGATGTCTACACAGCTCTAAGGTATAAGGCTGTTGTTAAGTGTGAAATTGAATTGATAAATAGTCTGACATCTTTTTCCAGGTGGTGTGAGCAGGATTTGTGTCCTGTGGCAACAAACCATGAGAGAGGCTGGTACAACCCTGACTCTCCAAGTGATAATGCAGCATTAGTCTACCAGCAAACACACCACTCAACTAATTAAGCATTTCAAAATACTTCAATACCATGAATATATATATTGTATTATGTATATATTTAGATCCCATTTTGTCCATGTACAGACTGTAGCCCAACATTCACAATGTAAAATAAAGTAATTGGAATGTTACGAAATACATTTGAATGTCCTATTATTAGACCGTATGTATTTACGGTAATATCCAGTTTCTTGAGTAGCGTAAATACCCAGCTTTAGCTCGGCCTGTGAACGCAGCACGGTGCCCCGTGAGTGGGCGGGGTTTATTGAAGGTACACGATGGACAGCAACGCGGACTCGAGCTGAAAGTGGAGCGGTTGTTTACAGGTTAAATCGGCGGTCAAGCAACGGGTGTATTTTGAATGAATCTATGTAGTTCATGATAGAACACGGGTTGTGGCCAGAATGAGAGCGGCTTCGGGAGAAGGCGAGTACACGTTTATGTTTCTCTGTTATCAGGAATTTTCCTGCTGAGGATTTCGATAATTTCAGGAAGGAACATTTCGACATAAGTTAAAACCAAAACAAGACCATGGCGTCGCAAACTACGGATGAGGTCAGTGAAAACATGACAGCTGTTCACTGCGTTTACGAGTTAAATGATAGAAAGTCTTTGGTGCACCCTGCAGTCCACTTAATTTCCACTTAATCATTGCAACAAAGTCACATTGTTTATGAGATAATAAATGTCATTTATCTCACTTCCTATCACATGAAATACAGAAGTGGTCCACAACATTTATTATGGTCTATGTATGATACATTTGTATACAATTTTAAGTTTATTTACAGATAATAATAATAATAATGATAATGATGATGATTATTATTATTATTATTATTATTATTATTATTTGACCTTATTTCACACTTACGTTAAAATGCTTGTCTTTTGTCCCTGGTGTAGTGTGATAAAGTGATGCACCTCAACGCTAAAGATCGCTGTGCCTTCGTGAAGAACACTTCAGATTGTAATTCAGGGGATAGTTTTATCAACTACATCCATGTGGCCTTCTGTCTGTTCCCCTCCAACCTCACTCCTCTCGCCGTCACTCTCTGCGTAAGTGTTTCTGACTGTTGTCCGACACGTGGAGGTGAAAGGGTCAGGCTCTTTTTGAGAAACTCATGTGCTGTGACAGGGGAACAATTCATCTCATCGCTTTATTAAATCCTTATGAAATTAAATGTTGTCAGAACAACCTGTTCTGTCCTTCTGTATTGCTTAATGATATGAAGAGTCTTTATTTGCAAATTGCAGAGATTCCTGTTTTTTATACTCCACAGATGATATGGCTGCTCTTTCTATTTATTATTCTTGGACTCACTGCTTCTAAGTTGTAAGTTTGATTTATGTTTTTTGTATTTGTTAATGCAAACAAATAATGCCTGTTCCAGTGACCCACAGACATTGATTTGGTCATTACTAGTAGCATAGCCACATTCCCTTATTAGTCTCAGCTTCATGCTTTTTCTTTTAGTGCACTCTACCAGCGACAAGCCAGCTTTTATGGTCACATGTGAACAGTCATGTGACCAAATGCAGCTGGAATTGTTCTGTAACTGCTGACTGTAGTTCAGCTGAAATTTGGAACTAAATTTGATGAATCACTTTCTAACTAATAATTTGATCTACAGTTTCTGTCCCAATCTCTCAGCCATCTCCACTAGTCTGCGCCTCACACACACTGTAGCGGTATCCTTTTTATCATCATCTACAAACTGTATTTTCCCCTGATAACTTGAATGTTGTATACAGTAGTGCCCTTAACAGTAATTGTAGGGTGTGACATTTTTGGCCCTTGGTAATGGGGCTCCAGACATCTTTAGTGCGATGGCTGCGATCACTCATCCACACACAGCTGGACTGGCTGTGGGAGCCTTATTTGGTGAGTGTAGTTGCCTCTTCAATAACGCAGCCCTTAAACATGTATCTGTTCTCTAAATATGGTCATTGCCTTTCTTTATTCTCTGTAGGGGCGGGCATTTTTGTTACTACTGTTGTTGCAGGCAGCGTGGCTCTGGTCAAGCCTTTTGCTTTGGCATCGCGTCCTTTTCTCCGCGATTTGATCTTTTATATGTCTGCAGTGTATTGGACTTTTGTTATTCTGTACAGAGGAACCATCTCACTGGGAGAAACACTGGGTATTTTATTTTCTGTCTTTTAATGAAATTCTCTGTCATGATTTTGCACTTATAGATTGTCTTTATCTTTAGGTTATCTCAGCCTCTATATTGTGTATGTACTGACCGTAATTATTAGCACTATTATCTACAATCGACAGAAGCGTTCATTGAATTCGACTGTTCAAACAGCTCCACAAGCACCAGGTTAGAGTCTGAACAATCCTTAAGAGTCTAATACGTGTAAAACCACATTTTTGTGTTACATTCTTAGAGTACCAGTCGTCTGACACTTCAGATGATGAGATACCACCGTTAAATGCCAGGTTCATCCCACATGAATATGGTAAGAAAATTGACTTCACAAGCCTACTTTACGCACATTATGGCTGTTAATTACAATTTTATGATTTTGTTTTTCAGAGACAGAATACACACCACTTTTGCCATACTCTGAGTCAACAAGTCATATCCTGCTTAGCTCTCTTAATCCCATAGACAGCAGTAAGTGGAGGAGAAAAACAACTAAATGGAGAGTGTTTAAAATATTGAAGGTATTTTTTTTAATATGAAAATTAAAACTGAACAATGGAACCTGGTTTAGACTGTGTGATGTTTGTATGCTTCAGACACCTCTGGAGTTTCTGCTGCTGCTCTGTTGCCCTGTTGTGGATCCAGATAAAGATGACAAAAACTGGAAGCGTCCACTCAACTGCCTTCACCTAATCATTGCTCCAGTCATATGTCTCTTTGCTTTCCAGTCTGGAGCCTGTAAGTCAAACTCTTCCTAAATCACAGTTCTGTGTTAAGTTTGCCTAAATAGATCATATGTAATTAACATTAAATTGAACCATGTAACTTTTCAAGACAGCTGCTTGTCTCCATTATTGCTGTGCCTGCAATGTTCCACAATAGAGCATTTAAATTACTAACTTGTGGGTCAGATTTGTGGAGAAACGGCCACATTCACAATAAGAATGCTTATTTCTTAAGGTATTTTATAACACTAAAATACCTGTAATTTTAATGTTATACATTGGAATATTCCAGTCCAAGCTATAACATTTCCATGAGACAAACAAGTGGCAGACCTTCACCAAAAAGTCACACCTTTTAAACCTGTAATTCCCAGATGGAGACTTCATGATTCAAGGACAGTTTCCTCTTTGGCTTCTGTTTTTACTCTTTGGTTTTTTCCTGTGTGCGATTGTCTTTTGCACTACAACCAATGATCAGCCTCCATCCTACCACCCTGTAAGTCGCCATTGTTCAAGCATATTATTTCTTAATCTCTGTTAAATTGTGATGGTGGAATATACCCTTTTTCTTTCACCAGGTTTTTGCCATTTTAGGATTTGTGACCAGTGCTTTGGTGATTAGCGCCGCAGCCTCTGAAGTTGTCAGTCTTCTGCATATGCTGGGTGTAGTTCTGAGTCTCAGCAACACTGTCCTTGGACTGACTCTGCTGGCCTGGGGTAACAGCATTGGAGGTGATTGGAGATGTTGACTATCATTAGAATTTCATGCCCTTTGAAAAAGTCACCTTTTCAGCCCAGTTGATTCAGCCTTAATGCAGCAGTCAGCAGGTTCTTACAGTGGCTTGCAAAAGTAAAATGACTCTGAACATACCATCTCCACTATCAAGCTGCTTTTCTTCAGAAAACCTGTTGTCGTCTGCAAGAGTTTAGACTGGGGGGGAGGTTCACCTTCAGCAGGACAACGACCCTAAACATAAAGCCAGAGCTACACTGTAATGGTTTAAAACAAAACATATTCATGTGTTAGAAAGGCCCAGTCAAAGTCCAGACTTAAATCCATAATCGAGAACCTGTGGCAAGATCTGAAAACTGCTGTTCACGTATGCTCTATATCAAATCTGATTTGAGCTGTTTTACAAAGAAGAATGGGCAGAAATGTCATTCTGTAGATGAGCAAAGCTGGTGGAGACAAACCCCAAAAGACTTGCAGCTGTAATTGCAGAGAAAGAGAAAACAAGTATTGACTCGGGGGGGCCTAAATACTTTCTATCTGGAACTCGTGTATAATTTTCCACTTCGCAATTGTTTGGCACTTTGTGTTGCTCTTTCACAAAATGCTGATACAATTTATTTAAGTTTGCGGTTGTGTTATGTCAAAACGTGGAAAAAGGGTGCAACTACTTTTGCAAGCCACTGTAAGTGCATACTTCAAGTTATAATTCATTTGTTATCACAATACACATGAGTATTGCCATAAAGTCTGTCATAATCTAATGCTGTATCGATATTTTCTGTACAACACTGCAAAAGGTGCGCCCCTCATTTTGGAGGTCGACCATCCTATTGACTTTTGCTTCACTTTTTGTAGACTGTTTCTCTGACATCACCCTGGCCAAGCAGGGTTACCCACGGATGGCTATATCCGCTTGCTTTGGTGGGATCATTTTCAGTATCCTTGTCATCAATGTTTTTAAATATGAAGTTAAAAATGGCGAATATGTTTCATCCTTGACTGGAGCGCACAGACATGGTGTTTGGCGTGGGCCTTGGATGTTTGGCACAGACGTTTCAAACGCATGCTGACGTGCAGGTAATCCAAATCTTTTAATTGCAAGACTTCTTTATGTTTATACCTGTTGTTGCCACCGCCTTCATATTATTATTTTTTTCTCTGAAAGATTGAACTGGAGGGTGATCTGCCGTGGGTCCTTGCAGCGTCCCTGGGTTTGTCTCTGGTGTTCTCGTTCATCTTTGTGCCAGTGAGGGGCTTCCATGTGGGGAAGCATTATGGAGTGTTTCTGCTGCTCTTTTATTTCATGTTCCTTACCGTTGCACTTCTTACAGAGTTTGACATTATTCAATTTAAACACTGAGTGAAGTGATGTTAATGCTCGATTTGTTTTTTTACACATCTTTTCTAAAAAACTGAGAGCCAGTTTGTTTAATTATACAAGGAAAGAGCTTTAACTCTAAAACATGAAATTTATCCCCAAAAAATAGACTTTGTAATATAAATCAATGAAATGTGTCACTGTTATAAAATAAATTATTTTTCTTGGAAATGTTGAAGATATTCTTGTACAGTAAGTAATGTGTGTACAATATTTTTACAACTACAATGGTTTAATAAAATGTTAATTCATATACATATAGTTTTTAAAATAAAATGGGCAAACATTATTTTTGAGACACAGATAAGTTAAAAGTTTTGAAAGCGTCTGCCATCACGATGAATACTGGTCAAATGGCTGCTTGGGCTTTGGGAGTAGTACAAGACTTAAAAGAGTCACGCGTCCGTCAAGGCACAAAACTGTGGCGCAGTCCTTCAGTGAATACAGTTCATAGAAAAAGACCAAGGGAACTATATACAGATGTGCACATTGTCAAGCAACAGGCAAATTCACGGAGACAACTTTCTGTTCAGTCTAATGGATTCAGGCACTAAACTTAGAAATGTGCTATGTTACTAGTTTAAAGACTGGAGTGGTTGTGAGCTTAGTTAATGCTGTGCGGTCCAGTTTGTGAATTGAAACGAGGCTCTGGAGAGGGAGACACATTGGAGACTTGAAAATCCAGTTCCTGCTCCCTGTTTTGATCCAGTTGTGGCAAGATTGCCCTTGAATACTCCGCATACCACTCCTGAATACAAAACAAATGCACAATTGATGACAACTAATTACAGCACATACAGTAGGTTACAGCGTTTTATGTCTCACCAGCATTTCTTCTTCGTACATTTTCATACTCAGGTCACTCTTTGTTCTAGATCTGCGGCCGAGATAAACTAAAGACGTGTACTGTGAATCAGGGAAACAATGATATAGATGAAACTCAAACACAACATATACATAAACTATATGACATATAGTTTAGTGGGATAGAACCTGTGGTAAATATTTACCATAGGTTTTGATCAGTCAAATGGCAGTTTAAGAAAAAATAGGTGTAATTCACAAGAAGTATAGTAGATGGAGTTCTAAAAAGGAAACCCTCTGATCATCAATAAGCGACATTCCATAAAAAAATGCAGGGACAATTTAAACACAATGTTAGGCATTATAAAGATTGTGCCAATTATATGGACTTTAGCCCTTGTTTACAATATGGTTGCTAGGTAAGAGTTACTTGTGTCTAACCAGGAAGTAACATTATAAACTGTGTAGTCTAACCCTGTCATATGCACTTTTTTTTTTATAGCATATTCATTTCCTTTACCCCATTTCTCTCCATGGCTTGAATGACGCCCTGAAGAGAGCTCAGTGATGAGTGCCCAGGGCACATTTGTTTGTAGAGGTCCAGAGTAACCAAGGCTTCATCACGACTTACTTCCACTTCAAACACAATGCCGTTTTCATCTAAAAGGGGAAACGATAGCAAAGACTAATTTAATATCCATAACATTTTATCATTAAAGATAAAGTAACCTAAAGTATGTCGACCTTCGGGGTTTTCAGGTGAATCACGATTTTTGCGGCTGTAGTTCATACGAAACACAAATGCATCTAAAATGAAAGCCACTATGATCGTCATGACGACCTGTGGAAATAACAACCATCAGAAACCATTGACCAGACTGAAAAGTTTGTTTTTGTCCATCTCACCATTGTCACTATGTAAAAAGTCATGAAATAGAGTCGACTCCAGTGACTTGTCTTGTAGGTGATTCCTTCCTAGGAAAGAAAGCACACAAACCAATGACGACACAGGAAACTGTCAAAGAAAGTGTCAATCAAGCGAACTTACCATAGTAATATACCAGTTGTTAACCACAGTGAGTTCAAACAGCGTCACTGGGAAAATACATAATTTATATACTCACAAAACAAGATCTACAGATGTATACTCTCATAATAATTACTCACCAAAGCTGCTGAGAATATTGTTGAAATTATTCAGATAATAGTAGCCTTCCTGTAGCTCTGTTTTGTTTCCAACAGTAACATTACCTTGTCTGTAGGAGTCTGCCACAGTGCTACCGCTGAAAGAATATATTCAAGATTTAGAGTGAGTATTTGTGAGGAGCAAATGAGATTGAGCGAAAACTTACTTGCAGCAGTTAGGATACACCACACCGGCAAAAAACTCCATCCCCACAATAGCAAAGGAATAATAGAATATGATCAAAGTCAGGCACAGGCTTGCCATCCGAGGAAAGAGCTCGAACATGGTGTCCAACACATTACGATACCGCTGCTTTATTTTAAACAACCTGCAAACGACACATTGGTCAAATACAAAAATGTAAAAATACAACTAGTAGTAACTGAAGAAGATACAAGTCAAGCCCACCGGAGCAACTGAAAAGGCCTGAGTATTACAATGAAGTAGAAGGGCTCCATATCAAAAGCCAAGGCAATCAGGCCCAGGAAGGCAAAAACCGTTACTGAGAAGTCAAACCTGTGAATATGATTCAGACCAGTGTTTAGTTCCTCAAAAAATCAATAGGGAAATAATACTTTGACGCTATTACACTTACAGGTTCCACCCAGAGCAAAAATAAGCCATTGGGCCCAACCCAGTTACTTTCAACGACACTTCTACACCATAGACTGAAGGAGGAAGCACACAATTTTGTCATTTACATGCGTTTTAATGTCACTTCATTGGGTATGAGGGAAGAACTCACTTGTGAGAAAGACAATGTAACTCCATGGGACCAATTTAGACCAAGAAAATCCACCTGGAAAATTAAATGGAAGCTTTAATTTGTTTTCACTGTGCCACAACTTTGAGTTGTTATTGAAGTTACTAAAACTTACTAGTCAGAGTGTATGTCTCAACTAGAATCCACACTCCATTGATGGCCACCACTACGTCTGTAATTGTAAAGAGAAAATTGAAATAGTTTATTAGAACAAATTTCCCTCAGATGAGAACCATTGGGCAGTATCATACTTACACATAGCATATTGAAAGGCCTTTGACTTTACAAGCAGATTGATACCTGCAGAAATATAAATAATTAAATTAACAATCATAAGCAAAAATATAAATATACTATGGACAACAGAATAAAGAAAACCTTTAAAAATGAGAAAGGTTGTGTGTGGAAGATCGTCAAACCAATATTCTCCACTGCGTCGCGCCTAAACAACAAAAACATTTAGGATTTACATCAGTTTAACAAAGCCTGGCATGCAACACAACAGTGTTTTTACCTTCCACTTCAGACCGGTCACTTCATAGAACTTATAGAAGTCCTGCAAACTGGACAATGAAGGCTGTTAAGATGGAGTATGATACAGGACATAATTATTATTCAGCAGTTACCTGAGCATAGGAGCCTCTGAGGTGTTCAAAGCTTTATATGTGAGGAAACGGTCTCGCGCAGACATCCGTGGTCTGTAGAAACGCATCAGTCCATCAAATTGTTTTAAAGACACTCCCATGGGCCTCTGAAATTAAAGATATCAGGAGATGAAGATGATTAAAACCTGAGAATTGCCTACTTGCAATATATGCAGATGAATAAATTAAAAACAATACCTGTCGACTAACTAAAAGTTGAAAGGCACGGTCAATAGCTGAGCGTTTGTGGAGCCATAAAGATTTGAACTTCATTTTCTCAACATCATTAAATGTATCAAATACAACTGCCAAAAGCTAAAAAGGAAAACATCAGACAGTTATTTCAATTACTGAAATAATTATAATATAATTAAATGTATGTGATGCTCACTAGATTCATGACGAAGTACAGCTCAATGGAGAGATAAACAATAAAAAAAATACAGGACCAGCGATTTTTGGCGTATGATGGCATCATCACATCTGGAAAACTACAAGAAGTTGTACAGTTACTAAAGAGGCAATAAAAAACAACTGCTATTGCATGTGAAATGAAAAACTGACAGTGCTCTTGAAGCAGAAAGCACTGATTGTGTGCAATATGTCAAAGGATAACTAAACAGGACTGCGTGTGCTCCGGCACTTACTTTGCTGTGGTCAGCAGAACAAACAGACTGACAAGACTGTTCTCCAAAGTGTTGAAGTACTGTGGTGGGAAAGGCAGGAAGTGAGAACACTACAAAACACCACCGACACATATGATTAAGTCAAAGAGCATACCGGATCAGCAGGGTTAGTGGAGAAGAGACAGAAACCTGATAGGAAACCATAAATTAGTGTCTACACATAAAGTCTTTGATTTTTGAGTAAAAAAAAAAGATCTTACCCAAAATAGCAAATATAACCATGAAGAATAGTAGCAAGAGAAGGATGTCAATAAAAGGTGGAAGGGACTGGAAAATCTGCCGCAAATTTCTGCTCATGTAAGAGAAACTTTGTCAGTAACAACACTTTACAGTTAATTTTTCATCAAAAACACAGCAACAGTAATAAATATTGTATAGCTGTAAATGGCCAAACACTCTAGTTATATTTTAAAACGTCCCATGATGTATTTCATACCTGCGTACGGCGCCACAGTATCGACAGTCCACCAGAAAAATGGGTCGCAGAGCCCGGGTCACCCTCATGTGTGAAGTCTGCCGGATCAGAACCACTATGGCCTCCACAAACTGGAGCATCAGCACACACGTCTGCACAACAGGAAAGTACACACAATTTAGACACTAGAGATTGTACAACTACACCAACCAAGGAAGGAAAAAATCATGACTTATTTTATGTATTGTCAAACATAGTCTATTCATGGTATTCATGGCTTTCAGCATCCTGTTATAGAGGCAACGTTTTAAGTTTATATTATTAACTGTTAAGGCAACGACCGCAATTTCTCATCTTTTTGAAACACATGAATGGACCAATTATCATTTATTAGCAATAGTAATGTCTATTATTCATATTTTAAAGACCATTAAACAGATTTTTTCCATAATTTCATTACTTCACACACTCACATCTGAGGTGACCTAACCGCTGCTCCTCCTACCAGCAAAGTCATTTTCAGATGAGCAGCGGTTGGAGGAGCAGCCGTTATGCACAGAGGCAATTGTCAAACCATCCATCCATCCATTTTCTTCCGGGTCGCGGGGGCAGCAGTCTAAGCAGGGACTCCCAGACTTCCTTCTCTCCAGACACTTCCTCCAGCGTGTCCTGGGTCTTCCCCGGGGCCTCTTCCCGGTGGGACATGCCCGGAACACCTCCCCAGGGAGGCGCCCAGGAGGCATCTGGAACAGACGCCCGAGCCACCTCAGCTGGCTCCTCTCGACGTGGAGGAGCAGCGGCTCTACTCCGAGCTCCCTCTGTGTGGCCGAGTTCCTCACCCCATCTCTAAGGGAGCGCCCAGCCACCCAGCGGAGGAAACTCATTTCGACCGCTTGCATCCGTGATCTTGTCCTTTCGGTCATTACCCAAAGCTCATGACCATAGGTGAGGGTAGGAACATAGATTCCGGTAAATCGAGAGCTTTGCCTTTCGACTCAGCTCCTTCTTTACCACAACAGTCCGATGCAGCGACTGCATCACTGTAGCCGCTGCACCAATCCGGCTGTCAATCTCACGCTCCATCCTTCCCTCACTCGTGAACAAGACCCCGAGATACTTGAACTCCTCCACTTGGGGCAAGGACTCCCCACCCACCTGAAGAGGGCAAGCAACCTTTTTCCGGTTGAGAACCATGGCCTCGGATTTGAAGGTGCTGATTCTCATCCCAGCTGCTTCACACTCGGCTGCAAACCGTCCCAGTGCATGTTGCAGGTTCGGGTTTGATCATCTGCAGACAGCAGAGATGTGATCCTGTGGTCCTCAAACCAGACACCCTCTGACCCCTGACTGCGCCTAGAAATTCTGTCCATAAAAACTATGAACAGAACCAGTAACAAAGGGCAGCCCTGGCGGAGTCCAACATGCACTGGGAACAGGTCTGACTTACAATTGTCAAACCATTTTTGTAATTAACTGAAGCCATAACTGTATTCACAATAAAAATCAGATTAATTGAACAGGTCTTACACCAACACACAAGCACTCAGCAGTAGTACCTTGACCATAGTCCTCTTGTGCCTGATAAAGGTGTGGAAACCCAACCAGCGTAGTTTCATGCACAGTTCAAATGCAACCATAACTAAAGCCAGCAGCTCCAGAGTGGCATGCACCTACAAAGAGAGACAGTTGTTATGCGATTGCATTATTGTATTGTGTATTGTGTATTGTGTATTGTGTATTGTGTATTTACGCACATATACATCCAATCGCAGTGAGGGCACTGCCGGAGCCTCACACAGAGACAGAGTCATGAGGAGGAGGCCTGTAACCAGCTCCATCATGTAGAACAGGTGGTTGTGTGCAAAAAGGTACGCAGACAGTGCCTTGGGGTTTCGAGGATGAGTGAAGAACTTGTCATTGTTCTCCCCTTCCTAAAATCAACAAGACAATTCTAAACTCTTTGCTTTTACTTTGATGAAAAATCGTAAGTGTCTATGATGCCACGGTCAGTGAGAATTCCAATGCTAACTGCATTGAACAAAAAATCTAATTCTATATCACTACACAGTAGACATCACCATAGCAACGGGCAAACAAATGCTCATCTGCTGAGAGGGACAAACTAAATGTAAAACACAGAAATAATTGTATTTATGTAACTTGTATAACTCAGACAGTCACAAAGAGCGAACAGGATTTTCATATTCATGTTTTAAACTGACGAAGGATAAAGATGACTATAAGCTTATATTGAAAAATGGTTCTTCCTCATTATAGCTTTATATCTTATCGCTTTCATTATATCTCATAAAACAGAAGCACAACTCCTATTTTTGTTCTGTTCACTTCTCAAACACTTTGTTGGATAATAATTTCAGTCACATTTTATTGCAATATGAACTTCCTCTCTGAGGCTGAGCATCAAAACAACTGCAGTGTAAACTCTAAGACTGTTCAATGCTTGGCCCCTCATTATTACATTCTTACTTAGCAACACATATAACAAAAATGTAACAAAAATGTAGCTAAAAGGTCTCTGTAGTTTAACAAGTTTATAATTTTACAAACTGGTTGGACACAGGCAGTAGATATGACATACATAAAAGTTTGTATAAACAGTATAGTAAACTCATCAAATTTATGTTAGGTTATTATCTGACTAATATATTTAGTCAAATATAATGGTTAAACTGTCAGTCAATGTGTTCTTTGCACTAAAAATATTTTCTCATATTTCTCAGAAATATGCACTTTGAATCTTAATGAATCCATCTTTTTCAGTTCTGATACAATTTTGTGTCAGCGCTTTTCTTTAAAAGACAAATAATTTATCTCAGGGAATTAATCTGAACCTGTCCTATCACGATACAGTACTATTAAACTCATGATCGAGGCTCAAGCTGAAGCGTATCCGGGCTGGAACCACCTCAAAATATTATTTATGAGAAGGAAAGGAAGCCCAATCCTTTGCCCAGTTGTTGCCCTAGTTTTATTACATTCAAATGGTTCCAATATAGTCAAGTTCATAAAGGACACACATATTTACAAGGACATAATAAAATATCACATGAATGCTTCTATTTTTAGATTGTATTCATTCGACCTCTTTGTGTGAAACGCTCAGTCAAACAGTGTGTACCTGCAGATAGATCGCTGCTTCTTGGTAGTTCATTTCCCAGCTCTGACGTAAGGTGTCATTTTGGGCTCTGTAGTTTGGGGGCCCTGGTGTTGTTATGACATCATTGCTCATGACATCATAGTTGCCTCTTCCTCCTCCATCTAGAAGATAACATTTACATATATTCAATGTTAAATGGATAGAGAGCATGCAGTAACATAATGACACCATAAACAGAAGCAAGCTCTCCTACCAGCGCTGTCTAAATCTAGTAAAACATAAGAGGAGATCACGACAGGGCCCTCATTGTGGTTCATGTCTTCATAAAAGCTAGCTGTTCCAGTCTGGCCGTACAAGCGCTCCATTTTGAAGATGTTTCAATGTCTGAATGTCTTCCTTGATTTGCGCACCATTGGTTGTGATCCAGCATTGACACCGATTCAGAGGAACAGAGCTTCAAACATTTAACATTCATGCCTTTCAAGAAGCTCAGTCCAAAGGAAGTATTCACACATTCAGAAAGATGTTGCAAATTTAAAGCCTGGAGAATACTAAACAAACCAACAATCAGAAGGTCTATCTAGGTACAACTCGTTCAAAAAGTAAAGATGACAGCAACGTCTCAGTGTTGACCCTTGAACCCAGTGAAGTACAAATAAGTAGTGCACCATTAAAAAGGCACACAGAAAAGCAACATCAACCGTTTTTTCAGTCTATTTTCAAGCTCTTCCCGTGCTTTATCTATCACATGATTTGGCTTCGGATCCAGCAGCTTGGAGAATGTGTCTCAAATTCCATTTGACTGAGTAGATTTGATCATAGAATATTTCCATCCACGACGTTTGTAAAGAAAGTTAAAAAGTAAAAATAAAGTTCCCATGCAGCAGTGACCTGGTTGTTGTCCCAACTGAAGCCCACCCAATGTTTGCTGTGTGCCATTCGAACCATCCATTTGTGTGAGAACAATAACATGTTTAGAGCCCCCGGTCAATAACACAGTCAATACAGGCTCAGTGAAATGCACACAAGCTTTAGGCCACAGAAAAATATCCTTCTGGCATCGGGCAACCACTTTTACTTGTAAATCCCCCAAACATCCTAAATCATTGTCCTTTAAGCCCCGCTCCCACAAAGTTGAGTCCAAATTCTCAGTTTGTCCCAGAGCCCAGACTAACCAGCCTGAACAGCGCTACATTTCCTACTCCAGCCAGCACTCCCAAATATCCTGAAGAAAAAAAACTCTTCTCTTCCTATCCTCTCCTAGAGTTGAAGAGCTCCCTCGTTGACACAGGAGACAGACATTGGTACAACATAAGCTACGGACTGGCCCTGTTCACCAGGAGGGGCTGCTGAGGCTGCACTTTCTCACATGGGTCATTTTGTAGGAGGAATTCAAAGGGAGCAGGACCTCTGGGTGGATGTATGTGTCAGGCATATCAACACGTGACTTTGGATGTCAAGTTCTGCATATTGGGTTTTGTAACATCTTCAAAAGGCTTAATGTGCATCTGACCGTGAATGGCTAACAGCTACTGATCTTTGCAATAGCCGATGTTTTTCATCAAGTTCACCTCCGGCACCATGGTATAGTGAGAATGTGTCTGAAATGCCACTTTGCTTGTTTACTTTAGTTTGTACTTCAGTCATTTAGAATTGAACTATGACATGCGTGGATCATGATTTTACATTTTGTCATTGTAAACAGCAATGTAAATCTAAAACCTCTTAAGTAATAGAAATTGGTTCCTTGACTTCCTGTTCAAAACTCCAGAACTGAAAGGCCCATAGTTGCATTTCAATGCAATAAGAAAAGTATTTACATTGATGTGTTTTTTTCCAAATGCAGCAGAGACAAAAGAGTATAACTTATTATTAACATGCATGGTACAAGTCTGCATAAGCTAATAGTGAGGTAACACTGTTGTAACATTATTCATAAAAGCTCATTGTTGTTGTTGTTGTTGTTGTTGTTGTTGTTGTTGTTGTTGTTGTTGTTGTTGTTGTTGTTGTTTTAATTTATTTTAAATACTTGCCTGCACATAACATGCTTTTGGATCAGTTTGATCTTGGTGCCACTTACTCTCTGCGTCCTCGCCCTGGTGGTCTTCACTGAGCAGTCCACTGTTGGCCTCATCCCAGGTCAGGATGAGGGGCACGTCGTCCTCAGGGTCCATTCTGCTAAACTAAAGTGTCCTGTTAGCTGGACAGTGCATGGTTTAGTTCCCTTTCTTCACTGAAACGGTGCATTTTATTTGAAACAAGCTTTTTAACTAACCAGCTAACTATTCAACATTGCAACACTGCACAAATGAACAGTGTCAAACAGACTTCAAAAATAAAAAGTTGAGACGAGTTACTGGCTGGACACAGGGCCTTTCCTCTGTTGTTTGGACCTGTTGGTGCTGGTTTGTTGCATCTGTCACTGAGGCTTATACGAGGACAATGCTGTGGCGTCCGCAGATCTACCGCCGCTTAACACAAGGTAACTAATATTTCAGTCGTAAAATATAGATGATACTGGCCACAGAAGACCGAAATAAACTCTGAAAGTATATCCAAGTAATCCAGGGCATTAAAACCACAATAGATCCATGATTAAAACGCGCTTTAGGTAAGAATGTTTATTGCCAAAGTTTTGCGACACTAAATTACTTAACGGCAGCAGATGAGCACGGACCCAAGCTTCAAAATAAAAGTCCAGAAATGATGACGTCTTGTGTCGTATGAACAAACTCAGACTCGGAAAGAGTACAATTCAAATCACGAAACGTAGCCAAAATTGTCCTTTCTACTAATTACTACAACTGTAATGTTGGCCCTACCAGGCCTCGACAAATCCCATACAATACCCATACTATATAAATAAATAAATAAATTGGCTGGAGGCCCAGGTATTATAATAGATCCATGCCCAAGTCTTACCATGAAGGGTGATTTTTCCTCAAACGCCAAAAGTCTTCCCCATTTCTAACGGAAACTGCTGAACATGTCAAATATCTGGCAATTTATTTTTGAGAGAATGTGTGTGCGTGTGCGTGTGCGTGTGCGTGTGCGTGTGCGTGTGCGTGTGCGTGTGCGTGTGCGTGTGCGTGTGCGTGTGCGTGTGTATATAGCTTCTTCCCTACTACTATCTAAAAATTATGAAAAGGACCGATTAGTAAAAGGACCACACGGTGGCACTACAGAGCCTTCAGTGCTCTAGTGTTTGATTCATCAAGTGCAGTTCCAGTGTTGTTTTCATTATCAGGGGGCTAAATAACCCCTATAAATCTGAATTTAATTGAATGTCTGTACCTTACCCAGTGACACAAAATCCAACCTTTGTAATGATAGAATTTGGGTGGGTCAATCTCTATAGCCATTTGTTGTTGTGTCAATGAGCAACACCTACCTACCACCTACCTTTCCTTTTTTTTTCTCAGAATTCTAAAACACTTAACAAAAACCCCAAGAAACAGAACAAGACCAGAAAGAATATATGAGATGAATCATTTTGTCCAGAGTTTGTAAAATTTTTCCATTTTCAAATTAAGTCCAAATTTGATCCTCCGTTTTCCTTATGTCAACTATTACGCCGGTCCAGTTCTTGATCGTTGGGGCAATTTGTGTTTTGGTGATGGCCTTTTTCGCTGTATGATATCCATTTATTGTGTTCCAGAAGGAGTGTTGAGGCCCAAATACATAGTTCTGAAAACGAGTGGGATGGTGGTGTCTAATTTCAGTCCAGTATTTTTTTGCAACAAATTTGGGTAGCACCCTTAAATAAATAAAGCCAGCTATCAGAATCAAAAGCTTTCTCAGCGTCCAGACTTATTATTATTATTATTATTATTATTATTATTATTATTATTATTATTATTATTATTATTATTATTATTATTATTATCATGTTGTTTTTGTATATGGTTCATTATGAGGCACAGCCAAGTCCATGCTTCCCTTTTTTAGGTATATGATGTCTTCCTTCTTGGAGGGATCTGAGCTTTTTTAAGTGCCCAGTTAAAAGTAAGTACCCTAACCCTAAACTAGTGTGTCTTTTAGAGCTTGATATCACTCTGAAGTGAACCTGTCACTCCCCGGAGATTTAGAGATTTTTTTAGTCTTTTGATTGCACTTTGAATTTCAGTAGTTGTTATTTCAGCACCTAATTTTTTGTTTTGCTCTTCGATCATGCCGGGTAAATTGAGTGTGTCCAAAATTGTTTTTATTTCTTTTTTGTTTCCTGATATTCTTTTTGTTGTAGACATTTTTTGTAGAAGGATTCCAATGCTGATCGTCTTGTTTTGTTAAATTATTTTTATTATTTATCTTAT
Source organism: Eucyclogobius newberryi (assembly GCF_026437365.1). Classification (NCBI taxonomy): domain Eukaryota; kingdom Metazoa; phylum Chordata; class Actinopteri; order Gobiiformes; family Gobiidae; genus Eucyclogobius; species Eucyclogobius newberryi. The sequence goes on from NW_027316278.1 coordinate 18,527,125, forward strand.
TATTATTAGTAGTATTATTATTCTGCCCATCTTGTATTTTAAAAAAGTGCTTTCTGCCTGTTGTTTTCTAAGCTTCCAAGCTAATATTTTTGCTAATATTTTTGTTAATTTTGAACCGCTTTCATAACATCTTTATCATTAATCTCACCCCTTGCCTTTTTAATTTCCTGTTGCATTTGAGGATCTTTGTTTTCGGCATGTTTATCATCCAACAGCTTTAGTTTGTTCTGTAAATTGTTAAAACATTTTCTGCCTTTGTTTCTTTTTGGCCGAGGTTACAACAATTACCCTGCCCCTCAAAACTGCCTTTGCTGCATCCCAGAGAATGGGTGGAGAAACCTCACCATTGTCATTTTCCTCTACATATATCTCTGTGTCCTTTGTCATAATATTTTTACAAATTGAGGGTCATTGAGTAGACTAGCATTAAATCTCCAAAGTGTGTTGTTTGTGGTTTTGTTCCAGATCTACAGTAATGTTAATAGGAGCATAATCGCTTAAATCTACAGTACTTATGTCCGCCTCTGTAATTTTGGACCTATCTTTGTTGAAAATAAAAAAAGTAGTCTATTCTAAGAAACATGTTGGTGTCCTCATTCGTCCAGAGTGTTGCATTGTAGAAAAAGAGGACCAGATGACTACAACTGAATCTTTTTCTACAATAGTCTATTCTAGAACTTATGTGGGTTGGAAAAATGTATATATTGGCAAACGTTAGGATTCATCTGTTTCCAGATATCGATCAACCCTATATTATGTATTAATTTACAAAACGTATTATTTACAGATTTACCAGTACTTTGTGAGCTTGAGACATCGGCTGAACATGTAAGTTCCAGTCGCTGCCACGGACAGTGTTCCTTCAGAGTAGTTTGCAGATCCACAACTTCAGTAAGTGAAGTCTCTTCCTGGAGGAGTACACATTCATCAAAACAAACACACTTCCATGAATAGTTCCTTTGACCAATACAAATCTGCTATCTTTATCTTTGTTTTCAAAAATCCGATCAAAGGCTATTCTGCTTGAGATCAATGTGGCCACTCCCCTCTTGTGTTTGCCCCTGTCAGGAATAGTATAGTCTGTTATGACCAATTTTAGTAAATGTTTTATGTTTCTAAGTTGTTTGAATGGGTTTTCTGTAGGTTTTTAGTATTTTCCTTTTCCTTTTCTCATCTTTGTCAATATCTTTGACCATTTAATTAGACCCAGTATGCCATTGACATCAAAAGATGCATTTTGTAACCTTTCAGATACCATTTTATTAACCATGTTGAAATCATTCTTGTAATTCTAATTTAGTTACACAGCTCTCTGGTCAAACGCAACACACAAACCACAGGAACCACAACAACCAAACACAATAGAATCAACAAATTGCAACAAAAAAAGGCTCATGCCAAAAAAGTGCAAAGAACTCACAGACTGATCCAAAAAGAGATCGGTTATGTTATGAAGAAAAGGGTCATATTCTTCCAACAAAACTCTTACAAACATGTGCTTTTGTGGTCCTCCACTGCGAAGTACATACATACATATTATTCCCCTTGAAAGTTATGATTTATATGCCTCAATGAAGATTTGTGATTGCTCATCCAGGGACCATAGGCAAAGATAATAAAGCTGCAGATTTATTGTTTTATCCTTTGTTTAGTTTGTTTGTTTGATTTTTTTACTTGGAACTGACAAACAAGGTTATGTTCTATCATACGCTTGAGTGAGACTAATGTGCACGAACATTGTATTACTATTATAACTAATAAGTTCTAGTAGTTTTGTTTCAAATGTTAAACTTTCTTTAATTGACAGGTGTTACTGTGTGATTTCTTTCACTTTAAGCCTCAAAATCACACGTTTTCTCACACCTCTCCACACTGATGCTTTAACCATGACAGTTGACGCAAGTGCAAGATTGTGTGGTCTTTACAGAGACAAACATGGGGCAGAGAGATTAAGGTCATATCAGGGCAAAACATTGATAACACACACCTTAAAATAAGCAGTAATACTATGGCTTATGCATCCCTATGGGAGGATACAAACTTCAAGATCTTACAAACTTCAAGATTACTCGCTTTTAGAGACTACGCAAGGGGAAGTAGTTATTAACAGAACTCAGCACAAACACAAACTGTATAAGAGCTCATGGTGTTTTTTTTTCAGAACAAGAATACATGCAAGTGGTGGTGAAGGTGATGACAGCATTCTAACAAGAAAAATGCATCCATTAATGTAAAAGTCTCCCACACCTACTGAAAGCGAATGCATAAAAATGTGGAGATTCGGCAAAAGGCAAATCAAGAGGCAATGAAGGGGAAAACAACAACACATAGCTGGGAGCAGAGATGCCGCATTATCCATTTTTGATGAATGTATTAATACTAATGTAACCATCCTCTTACAATAAAAGCATCTAGTGTCAAGTGATGGGTACAGTGTGGGGCTGAAGAGGTGGAAGCTTCACCCTTGTAAACACCAGCAGGCCTTTTAACACGGGATGATAATGGAATAATGCACTCACCAAAATCTAAATCTGTGTAGTTCAGGTGATGTCAGATTAACTATTTCTATATTGGCATACTTTTAACTTACTTTTTGTTCCATCATATAATTTGAATGGAGGTCAAGACTGGTATGAACTGTTAATAAATGTTAAATAATACTTGTTTATTTAATTTATTATTGTGCAAAAATATGTATCATACAGTAGAACATTATTCATGTCATCAAAATGTGTTGAGACCCTTTGTCTCTAACTGTACTCTCATCTGCTAAATCCACATCTGAGCGCACACACAGCGCATCTACACACTTGGATGAACAGGTAGCAAACATTTAGCCATCCATAATTAAAGGTCAAACGAGGTCTAAATAGATACTGAGAGGAAGTCTATGTTTATGCTAATGCCTTGTCAGACAGAGGGGGCAGCGATTCACTGACACCATTTATTAATAATGAGACAAGATGCAGATATTCGCTGGGTAGGCACCATACAATGCTGCTTCTAGGAACTGTGTCTCTGACAGGAGGCTGAGTGAGTGTTCTGAACATTGGGCTGCATGTGCATCCAGTGTTTTGGGGGAGTGGAGTGTATGAATGGATTTGTTTGTTTATTGATGTTTGTGTTTGTCTCACACCGGTGGTCTTGTCTAAGCTGTTTGCAAACAAGCTCAACACGCCTCTGGAGAGTGAGCCACCAACTAAAAGAGAGCTGGAAGAGGCAGGAGATGCTTTTAAGGCAGCATGATTCTGCTAAGAGTTACAGTAAGCAGGACTTGTATTATTAAACCAGTACACATAAAGTTATAGAAAAGGCAGGTTGAATTATGTCATCAGGACAAACACATTAATAAAGTGTGTTTGCTTCTTTTAAACATTCAAAATAAAATCAATCACGCCTAATAAAATCAAAACTGAATTTACTGTCTTGGTCTGGAGCACAAACAGCTCCAGACACAACATAACAAACATAAGGACATATACACATTAGAGTGACATAACACAGATAGTGAACAAATCCAATTGACCTTGTGTTTAGTTAGTTTATCTTTTACTAAAGTGTTCCTTTCCATGGCATCTCGCCAGTATTTTCAATGAAGCCATCTTGCATGTGCCATATCCTCTGGTAACTTTGCAGAACTTTACATTTTCTTGATGTTTTGCTGTGCCCCGATCATTCCCGCATTTTCCTGATGCTATTGCGTAAAGTAATACATTTACTCATACTTGCTCTGGTGGAACAGTACACGTTGCTGATCAGCCTAAAAGATCCAACACTAAATGAACTATAATGATCCCACAGCCTCCTTTCAAAGGACAATGGGGCCCTTATTGTCTCTAAACTGTGATCAAACAAGCAGAATAAATTCCTGCTGTTAGTGATATCATTAGTCTGTGTGCCATGTCTGTACAAGACACCAAACCCAAACCCAAGTTAGTTACTGTTTGCCTTTACATTTTTTGAGACACCTTTTTCTTTCTGAGCCCTCTTTCTTTTATCAGTTACTTGTACTCTTTTGGCTTTTTATCAACCCAAAAGTGTCCTTATTTGTGTGTGTGTGTGTGTGTGTGTGTGTGTGTGTGTGCGTGTGCGTGTGCATGCATGTGTGTAGGATTTGCGTGCCTCTCCGGTCCTCTGGCTGTAATCGGATGGGACATTGGCTCCATGACGGCCCGCTGCCCCCTCCACCACCCACTGAGGGAGCGCCTCTATCCTTATTGCCCTGTCATGTGTGTTGGACTGCCACTCTCCATAACCGGCTGTGAGTAAAGAGCTACCACTAATATTATTGAAGGGCATTGAGAACTTTGCTGTCTTCATGGAAATTTGGCTATGTAATGTAACTAGCTACTGGGCAAAATATTCATGCTGTGGAAGCACTGGGACTGGGTGTAGTGATGATCTGACCTAATGGCAATTTGCCTATTTGGAGAGATTCAGTGTTTGTAATACAATTCTGTATTCTAATACACACTTTTTCCTGCACTGTCATATTTTTGTTCTTGTGAATGTCAGGTGGAGTTAACCAATCCCAGTGACGTGTTAACTCTTGGAATTTAAAATGGTTTGGAATGCACATGACAGGTCAGACAACACAATGAACACATGTCACTAAAACATATTGCGAGTGTGATGCTTATATTTAGCAGTTTTGGTGATGTATACAATCTTACTTCCTTGTTGGACATGAGCAGCAGATTTGACATAGGTCGAGGTAATCCACAACTGTTACCTAGCAACTACACTGTAAACAAGAGCCAACATTTCCTATAAAGTGCACAGCAGCTATGATTTGACACATAATAATTAATACATGATAACTGCATTATTTTGTTAAATGATTGTTAAAACTGTCAGAATATTGTGTGTAAATTGTCTCTGCATTTTCAATGAAATGTCGCTTATCAATGATATAGACAGAAGGATTCTGTTTTAGCTCGGCTCTCCTTCCTGTATAAGAAAAGTACTACTAACCACCACCAAACTAAGTAATAATTAGTAAACATCAGAATTTGTCATTTGCACTTTGTTGGTTTACAACAAGAGTAAAAATTGTAATCTATAGGTAAAGAAAACAGTGATATTCTGCTCTCACTTATGGTACATATTCTTTACTTGACCAACAGGACACCAGTTTTTGTAGTGTCTAAACGTGAGACACAGCCACGGATAAAGCAGCTCTATCAGGCAGTGGTTACCGATAATCGGCCATCACTGATCAGGTTAGTCTGAGCCCCCTGACCCCGGACTGGCCGGTCTGCTGTTAGTTTGACCTTTGAACTCTCCCTCTGTATTTCAGACGCTGCGCACCCACCCACACATAGAAACACTGTCGTCTTTGGTCTCTTATCCTTGACAGCCCCTGTGCTCATATGAAGATGTACACAGGCGATTTCCGAGCGGTTTCAGCCATAAAGTCTCATTTAGGGGGGAATTAGCCTTGGCCCTAGTCTTGTTATGATACTGTGCTTAACGGCATTAGACCATTCTTCTGGCTTTTAAATAACAGCAGGATGGATAGTGTCATTCAAATAAACCTCTGCAATCCTACTTTCTTGCATTGTAAGTAATGGTCATGAGTTCATTGTTTTACTCCTTTTTTCTATAGTGCTTATTGATTCTAATATATACTAGCCACAGGAACATTAAAACATTTCAGTGTTTTGCATCAATAAGCTTTTAAAAATGACACACTTACATCTTAAAATAGACTAATTTAAGGGTTTATTACATTATTTTTTTATTGGCAGAGGGGTCAGCATGCATTAAATAATTTGATTATATGTTGCTGAATACAATACTCTGTGCGGTAGCTCTTTCTAAGACATATAGTTCATAGGGTTGTCCAGTCCTGTGTAAATCTGTGACGGGTTTGTTCCTCCTGAAGGACTGCTCCGTCTGTGTGTTCCACTGCAGAGACAGAACACCATCAAACCCATAAATGACCAGGACTGTAATCAACTTTAGCAATTACACTCCATCTCAGAGCACTTATTCTACACCAAATGGAAGCTCTAATGGTGGGCGCCACACAAATCTCCCCCATTGACTTGCAACTCAAAATACACAGTTACACAATAGAAAATATCCTCTGAAATTGAATCATTTTCAATTGGCATTTTATTTCTGTATAATTATAAACTCCTTTTGAATTGAGTCCTACATTTTGTTTAGGTCTGCTGGCAAAATGTTGACATTTTAAAATGCCACTCTCTCCAGTGCAAGTGATGTTGAAGCACAATGAAATTTTTGATGTCTTTTCCAAAGTATAGAGGAGATAGTGTTTGTTTAGGTGATTTTGGCAGATTGTATTGCATTGCTTAGTCTTTGATCTTTGGGCTTCATCAATCCACTGTCTCACAATGTGTGTGAGAAAGTTCTCCCTTGATGGATTAAGTGCCTTTAAACATATGTATGCTTTGTGTTTAATATTACTTTACCACTCAACTAAAGCTCTTTGCTCCATTTACAGCTGAGCTGTGTTACTGTGCATGCAAGTATGAAGCGGTGTCATCCATCTTCAGAGCCGGGGTCCCGCAGTCCCTTCTCTCTCCCCCCCTCATGTGATTGTCTGCCGGGTTAAGGGGGAACAGACTCACTGAAGAGTCGGCTGCTTAACCTCTGCCCTTGTGGTGTAAGAGAGAGAGGGAAAGCAAATACTTTGACGTATGTAGTTATCATTTTGACATTTCCTTCAGACAATATATTTTAAACATTTGGGTTACATGTGCATGTCTTTGGAGCAGGTTGAGGCTAAAGCAGAGAGGACATGCTGCAGGTGTAACAGTGTGCACGTAAATCCCAGTGTCTGAGAGTTTCAAAGATAAAGGGAGCTGGCTCCCCTCTGAGGGCAACAGGTTGTCCATGAGGGGGTCCAGCTGGTCCGCAGTGAAGATGGCAAACAACCTGTCAGAGATAAGAGGAGTGGGAAAACGTATGAGCACATCCCAGAACGGGGCACTCACTGAGGTCTGAGGAGAGAAAATCATATCTGCATAACACAAGGGCATGTACACATACTTAAAAATTGACACAGTAATGGATGGGATTATGGGATTGGACATCTAGGAGTGAAAGCAGGCTACAGCTGCTATCAGCTCCTTCATGAAGATACAAGCATTAAATGCTCTGCACTTAAAAGAGTTTCCACACACTGTGTTTTGTGTACTAAAATAAACTCTAGGGAATGTTAATTATTGTCATAAACAAAGAATCAGCTGACTGAGATTTGAAAACATATCTGAAATTTAATATTGTTAATATAAATGTGTCCATAAAACAGACACCATTTGTAAACCATTTGAGGATAGGAGCAGGAAAAAAAACACTGCTTTCCATGAGTCAACTACAAATATTTACATATGTAATGTTATAAATACTAGCAGGAGCAATAACTCTATTAAACATTTTCTCCCAGATATTACATGTTTTTTCTTGACACTCAAACTCACAACCACATACTGTATATTTACACATACACACTGTTGGATGGTTTAACCAGGACTACTCTCAGGTCACTAATGATTGAAAAAACATCATGGTTCTGCATAAAAGGACTGGACAAACAACTCCACAAAAATAAACCCAAAAATGTGCACGCGCCTGGGGCCGTAATATTTCATATTCACCACATGAGAGATTGTATGTAATTTGACAAAAGGGCATAAGACATAAGATTCCAAATATTGGATAGAAGCTGATCGGCATGATTATATTTTCTGAGTGTGTTTGCTGAGCAATCTTGTCAGGGATCATCTTTTTACTGCTGAATAATTCATAAATAAACAGGATTGGGTCGACACATGCACACATAAACTATGCTGAACGTCTGATACTAACGGAATCTCTGGAGGAAAAAAGGAGTCTCCTGATTGGTTGATTCTTAGGGAAGCGAGGAGCTGATTGGTTGGTTTAGGGTGACTGAGAGGACAGCGGTGACAGCTGTGTGATGCTGAGTTGTGCATTTACCCAGAATGCAGCGGAAACCGTGTTTACAGGTCTTTCAGCCTGTAGCTTGGTCCAAAGTGTTTATCTCCGCTGCATTGCCTGCAGCTACTTCTGCTTGTCCCACTGAAATTAACTCGGAGCATTCTTAAACTGATCTGACATGGACTTAACAAAGAAACACATTTACACTCACAAAATAAATGCTTTTTCCCACCGCTGAGACAAAGCAAGGAGCATGATTTTCTCTACTTAAATGAAATGTCTCCCTCAAGCACTTCCATGAGAGGCCTGATTATTTTGCTCAGTAAATGTGGCTGTCTGACAATGGGCCACAATTTACATTGTTCACCACAGATAACCTGTGAGTTACTGAGAGGATAAGAGCCAAGCTCTGCTCATGGCCTGGATTAACAGACTCAGAGTTCAAGCCTTAAGAAGACACTATATTGAAATACAGTTAATGTGTTTAATGTGCACTTTCTAGGAAAGTCTTCCCGAAATATCCATTTGTTAGTCTGTGTCTTCATTTAGGTCACTTAAAATCTGTGACAGAGGAGCTGAAGTCCAGAATCCAATCAACAACAAGACAAGAGAAACATCATAAGGAGAGTCCAAAATGGGCAGTTGACCAGTCTTTTGGTTTGTCCTTGTGGTTAGGATGCTGCGCTCCACTCAGGGAGCACACAGCGCATGTGTGTGTGGCTCTCCAGCGTGTGGTACAGAGGCGGGGATTCGTTAGGGGTGTAGCGAGGGTACTCTCTGAGTGGGGGACTGATCTGTCGGCTGTGAATGTTTTGGGAGCTCTGAGCTGGTCCAGTCTGGTTTGGGTAGGCTTCATGTGCCATGTGCTCCCCCAGATGTGCAGAACTCTGGTGGGCCACAGCGCTGAGCCGGGAGCCTTGAGGGTTGGAAATGTAAGGGGGATGGGGAGTGTATGAGTATGGGTCCATGTTGGTCATGCCAGAGGGCACAGGGCAGCTGTAGGACCAGGATGTACAGTTGACTTCATCCAGTCTGGTCTCTGAGCCTGCAAACATGCATGCTTGACGTTGTCCCATGTCTTGGGGGTAGGGGGCATCAGTGAGACCCAGGGCTACATTGTTGTGAAGCCCAGGAGGTGGAGGGAGAGAGTATGAGGATGGGTGACAGTACATATCTGTGCTACTCGGAGAGTCCCCAATGAAGGCTTTCTTATACGAGGGCCGGTTGTCAGGAGAGCATCTGTCCTCCACTCCTGCAACACACAGAAGAAAAAAGTCCATCAAGCCATCCTTTCTTTTGTTCTGCTGAAAATATAATTGGCTTGTTATAAATATAGCGTACTTTTCCTCTTGGAGCATTGGTATGCCTGTGGTGGTTGCAGGTGTGATTGCAATAGGCTGTAGTGAGTGGAGGAAGGACTAATCATCTCTGGGCTGTGAACACTGAGCCCAGTGTCACAGCTGAATGGGGACCTGACGTCGTTGGAAGAGCCTCTCAGGACTCGTGCCTCTGCACTGAAGGGGCTCGCCGCAGGACACGCTCTCTGGCGAACCGTACTGCGGGGAACCACAGGGTAGTCTTTACTGAAACACAAATACATGAACATTATTAAGAAATATGTTTTATCGACTGATACACAGAGTGACCTTTGAATACATTTTCCATTGATAGAACAGATCATCATTGTTTTAAAATTATACATTTGTTTTTGTTGGCCCTGAGTTGGCCCCTGTCCAGGGGGTACCCCGCCTAAGTCACCGGGATAGGCTTCAGTTAGCCATGACCCCGAAAGGGAACAAGCGGTAGAAAATAAATGAATGAATGAATGAATGAATGACATTTGTTTTTAACCAAACTTGTTGACAGTGGTGGCCAAATATGCATATAAACATTTAAGAACATCTTTTATGTTCCTGCTTTATTTTTTGTTTCTGATCAGCCTCTGTGCCCCTTTCAGCTCTAATTTCTCTCTACATTCACTGCCCTCCTGATGAACTCTGTGGTATGTAGGGGACAGCAGGCCACATCTCCCTGACTCTCTCTCCGATAGTGACACACACACACACACACACAGCTCTGAGATAATTCAGCGCTCTAAAAATAAACATCCACCCGTGTGTCACTTCAGATATACTCCCCTCTGCTTTCTCTAGATCAAACTGGCTCAAAACATGGTGCATCCCAGAATGGAGTTTTTTGTTTTTTTTTTACAAACCTAAATATGTAGATAATATTGATGTTGACAATGTGATTGATACCATTTGTCTCACAGCTTCTTTTTCTAACGTATACAAAATGTTCAGGTGACAAAGGCTGTACTCAGAAAGCCGTGTTCACACGCTGGTGTCTTGTACCATATGGGGCCAATCATAACAGTCTTTACTCCAGGTTACTGAAAAGAGTAAAGAGACAGGACTGTGTTGCTACAAATATCCAGAGCTGCACTTACCCCTGTAGCTTGGCCATACGATGTAACTCGTTGTCATCGCCACCTCTGAAGCCTTTAGCAAATGGATTGTTCTCGATTTTAAGCTGTGTGATCTGACATATAGACATAAAAGGTTAAAGATATGGGTTTCACTTCAGCACCAGACCAGGAAACGCCTGCATGTACTTGTGCAGTTACATGTATAAGGAAATTTAGGACTCAAGGTGCTATAGATTTGCACATTGGCCACTGCAGAATGTGGGATTCTGTCTTTGACTGAAAAGGCCCTTTAAGACATAACACCAGTTCAATATTCTTGTTATAATGTATATATAAAGTCAGTCTATGTCTACAAATGGACAGACTAGACTAAGGAAAAGTAACATTCACAGTAGTATTATTACTATACAAAAAGGGTATAACAAAACATTTACGGTGTGCACTTTTACGCTCATAATATACATAAAATCTTGATGATCACTATTAAGAGCTAAATTATTGATTGACATTTTAACAGTAGCTAAGCTGTTCAAATATATATTCTTAGTGTTTGATTAAATCATAAAAACAATTTAAAAAGGCTAAGTTTTTATTTACTTATACAAAATTATAATTTGTTTTGAAATTAGCTATAGTTGTTGCTGTCATGTGAAAACTCAGTGTGGCTTAAAGCTTGGCAATCTGTCTTTCTAAACTTCAAGGCGACTGGAGCAGCCCAGATCAAGGGACTGAAGCAGGTCATTAGAGCAGGCTCTCTCACAGTCTTCCCCTCCAAAAGCATGCACACTCAGACAGAGGACGAAAGGGGTTACTTTTGGACACTGCAATTACTTTTGAACACTGCAATGGCATAATAAAGACTCAAAAATAAAATATTTAAAGTTTTTGATCAAAGTAGATAGAATATTTTTTAGGACATAAAGGCTTATTTGGGCCTGTATTGGTTTGTTAAATTCCTTGTAGCTATGGCTTGCATTCTATATATATACCTTGTGATTCTGGTAGGACGTTACAGCGATGAAGGCCGTCTCAGCAAAGACATGGGTACAGAAAGCTGTGTTTTTGGAGCCAAAACCATTGTTTTCATCCGCTTTGACAATGTGGAGGCGAGGCTGGTACTTGTGCATAGAGTTCAGTATGATCTGCAGGAGAGGTGCAGAAAAAATTCAAATAAAACATAACAACATTAATCTCACCGACCTATTGACAGAATGTAGTGAATGATAAAATAATGGGACTGCAATAAAATATAATATAAGAGCAGATGATGTAGAACTTATTCACTTAAGTCTAATAAAACAATGACTAAGTGGTTATCATATCATCAACATAATGTAGATAGACACTATTTGTGCAATATTGCAGAATGTTTTACAAAATTATATATATTTTTTTCCCTTATAGCCTATTATTTTATCAACGTATTAGCAAAAGAAAATGCAGATATTTCTTATCGTTGTGAAGAGTTATAACAGAAATTATTGTCTAAAATAAATCTAAATTGTTACGTAATTTATAGTATTTGAGAGGACCACAACTTATTGAGTCTGTCTGAGCCAGAAGCGTACGAAATAATTCAAAAATAAATGAATAACGGCTTCAGTAATTGTTCTTGTCACAACAGAACTCTGATCATGATCATGTATTTATAAAGCTATTATTATAATAATGGTAATTGCTATTTAAGCGTACACACCAAAGTGCCTAGACATTTTGGTTGTGCGTAATGCTTCTAATGTAATGCGTAGTAATGCCTGTGTTATTGTTGTTGTTTTTTACTTCAGTGAAATGCAATGTAGCCCTGCTCACATGTCCGAATGGGTCCAGGTGGTTATTGGTTAGTTTGAGTTTTTGGAAAGACACAAGTTGGCGGCTCCAGTGCGATCCTGTGGCTGGAGAGTCTGGGTGGACGTACAGCCTCCCGGGCATTGCAGGCTCGGCCTTTCCCGTTACTGACCTAACGGGAAAAGGTTTTTTACGAACAGGATAATTTGATCGAGTTGGCCTAGTCAATTACAAAATGATTCCGTTATTTGTGTGTAAGCGTACATTCACTCCCAATGCATTACAACGCCTATGGGACAACAAAAATAAACAGGTACATTTATTTTTTTAAATCGTATATTTTTGTTTGAGACATGCTTCAATAAATTTGATTAGTAGCTTTAAATAACTTTCCTTAACTGGCCCATGTTATGAATTGACCTAGAGACGCGCGGCACACAATAGGCCTTGATACAAATCTGTAGTCAATGGATTTTCTCTGCGCAAAGCTTTTTAAACGGCACATTGAATGGGAGATTTAATCCAGTGTGTGCCAACTGTCCGCCCGGTGAACCCTTCATACTGTGATTTAACCAGCGGGCAGACACGGGGGAAACACAGGGAAGTAGGCCATCCCAGTCTGCAAGAAGGACCCGACCTTTACACAGCGCGAGCGCAGTGACAAGGCGCGCAAACATGACCACACATACAACCTCTCCAGAGGATTGTTGAAGAGACATTATTACTCACTGCTATTTTCACAAAGCCTAACGCCAAATGAATCAACAATAGACATTTCTCCATTATTTCCCCAAAAAGCAGGCATTACTGTTATGAGTATATGTCAAAGAATGATGATTGTAGGCCTGTGTGTTTGCTAATTGCTGATCGTGCGTGAAACTAACCACTTGTTATCTGCAAATTTGTAGCGATGATCGTCTCCGGGCACGACGTCCATGAGCAAGATGTACTTGGTCTTTGGGTTAAGTCCTGTGACCTTCACTTTGTAACTTGGGAACATTCGTCTAAACAACAAAACATAAGACAAGGGGTTCAATATTATCTATAACATGTTTTAAATGTGATAACATTATTTAAGTCTATAACATATCCAGACTTTTGTAGCGTGTACATACAAACCTTCCTGCCTTAGTGATGATCATTTCTGTTCCAACTCCATCAAACCTCGTCCAAAGATCTCTGTCATGAAGAAAAACTTTAATCCCCTCCATCCCCTGTAGAGAAAAGTAACTTGAATCAATACATTACTGTATCTTAGGGTTATTAAATGTAACCGTCATAAACCCAATATGACCTCATTCAAATTGTACCTGCTGATTGGTGGTGGTCTGGGGTGAGGATGGGGAATTTAAAGAATAGTTGTCATTTTCCTGTTTTCCTGTTTCCTCATTGGGAGACTCCATACAGTCTGAGTCTGGGCGCTCTGCGAGGCCAAACTGGTCCCCTCCGTTTGCCATGTCCTGTATTACAACGGTAGATATATTTTTATTGACAAAGTAATCCATCATACTGTCAACTTTCCACTGAATATATGCGTTTTGTTTTTACTCGTTTGTTAATTGTTAATTTGATTTAAAAAAAATGCACGATAAACATTTGACCATCATCTGTTTTGAAGCATCTGAACAAAGCGGGGACGGGTGAGTGCTCTAATTGTCTGCTTTGTTAAACACTCTGCACGCGCTCGTGTTGCTCCTTTTGCGCACTTTAATAGCCCACTTTATTATTAAAGACAAAACATGTTTAGTCTGTATCTAAAAACATATTGCATCAATAAATAAAGCAAAATCAAAGAAAATTCATCTGCACCATAATGGTTTTGACGGGCTTTTCTGTTGGGCTCCAACTCGTTTCAAAATAGTTGGCTTTATTAATTATACAAAAGATAATTTTATGAATTTACTTTTTTCGGTTAGATAATTCACACTAAATAAAAAGGCTAATATATTGTTGTAACAGCCCTAGATTTTGGGTTTAGTTTGGAAAGACATTACCTCAAAGTCACTGCTGCGTTGTTCTCCCAAAAAGTACGCACATCCTGACCAGCACCTAGGATTAAATATCTCCCTTTTCAACTCTGTGCGTCTGTAAACTCCGCGATGAGTATAAACAATGGTCTATGATCGTTGAAGTCCTTGGAGGCGCTGGTCCTGATGCCCGCTCACGCAATGTGCTCCGCTGCTGAATAAAATGAGGCGCGTTTATTTCCCTTGGATCAGGATTTCCTCTGTTTTGAATTTAAAGATAGCCGTGGTCAGGACGGCGCTCCTCGCGTCGGTCATTACCAAAGGAGAGCCCTCCCTGTGCACTCCGCGCGCATAAAGACGTCATTTAGCCAGAGCTGCTACAACTCAGGCTCTCACGGGCCAATCACAGAGGAGCTCACTCACGCGTAAGCGCCCACACTTTGAATAGCCATGATTCACTTTTTGACAGCAATGGTTTTCCCTTAATTGCACAACTATAACTAGCTTGTATGTGGGTTTGTATCACTCACAATAGGACTTGGCTCAATCACGTCACAATTAGGCTAAAATTTAGGTTTTCTGGTGTTAGTAGTTTATAATTAATATTATCATCGAACAGTTAAAGGATCTTGTTAATTGACAATAAATCGCACTTATAGGACTACACTTATAGGATACAAATGTTTCTTGCTTCCACATTTGTGAGAGATAACGATTGATTGGCTTGAAGGACAGTACGCGGTTGACGCGAACGCGCATCACATTGAGTGGATTACATCGGATACTGAAGGCATCCCGAGTTGAATGGGTCACCGAGAGGTCACTGAGCTCCCGATAGGCTTCCGTGAATCAAAGAGATGTACCCCAAATTACGTTTTGATCTGGATAAATTAAACTGTTTTTGTAATCAAACATTGCACCAAGGCTCGGTGGTGGACTTGGGGCCTGTGCCTAAGGACTGTGCTACGTCGCACACAACAACAACAACAACAACAACAACAACCTTCGTTTCTCTGCGTTGAACATTGTATTGACATACGAAGGGGTTTTGGAAGATTTTGCAAACCATTGGCCGAATAGCACCATCATTATGAATATTGCTCATGTGTTTCACACACATCGTGCCACAAGTGCGCTTTGGGGTGCACGCGTGTTGCAGATGACCCTTCATTTTATTCGAAATAAAAATAATGTTATCAATGTAAATATGTAAGGCATAATGCATTCTACAAATGTAAGGCTGTCTAATCGTTGTTTTTATGTAGCATTTATGCATGGAATAGAAATTTTGTTTAGCCTAAAAAAATAGACATGTGTATGTACACTAGTATCTAATATTTATTGTTATTGTTTTTTTTTATTTAAACATTTTAATTTAAAAAAGAAGAAAAAAAGGATAACAAGCCATTTACATTGGAATACTAATCCCAACTCGAAATGTTTTTGTTTGTTTGTTTGTTTGTTTGTTTTTATAGTATATTATCTTGATAATGTATATGTCACGTTATTAAAAAACAATTCTAGGCCTAAATTACCAAAAAAATCTAGATCCAACATAGCTTATTTCATAAAACACACACAAAAGCTCACTTACCATCTTTTTGGACCATTTGGACATGTATTCACGTTCACAAGTAAAAACAATGAATGTCAGAGTTCATGCGCAAAGTGTGTATACATTAATTCACAAGAACTTCTGGATGAATAGCCTTCCTTTGGTCAATATTAATAAGCAGGCCTGAGGCTGCTGAGTTCAAATGTGTTTGGTTAAAATCAATTCAGCTCAACGTTGAAAAAGAAGAGTAAAAACAAATAGGCCATAAAAAACACACAAAACTTTGTTTTACATGTCAATGTTTTGAAAAACCGTGTCTGATTTGGACATTTTTGTAACGACAAAACTTTTTATTTTTATTTTTTATTTTTCATGCTATTTTCTGATCTAATCATAATAACAAAATACGTTTATTTTACTTGTTATACATGTTTTGGTCTTTTTACTGTCTTGTGAAGGATCATTTTTCAATTATCTGTCTCGTCGGTGTGATCCCTCATTCGTACAGGAGTGTTCCATTGTAGAAAAAGATTATCTTTTTCTACTATATTCTGTCTTTATACTATTTTGCTATCTATCTTCCCAGCTATAGGATATTTATTAGTATTAAATTATCTTAAACCTATGGCCTTTATTTTAATCCTAAATAAACAAAAACTCGCCTTTAAATGAATCTGTTAAGAATTGTAACAATGCACAGCCAGTCTCTCGGCTCATAATGTTAAGTTTTGCATTCCCATACCTGGAATTAGGCTGGACGGCTCATTATTGTTCCATTGTGGTTTGGGCTGAGTGGACCTCTGTTTTGGGTCTGGAGGAAGTGCTGAAGGGGTCCCGGACCTCCTGCACTCAGCGGCTCCGTCTCACACACCTTGAGCCAGCCACAAGCCGCATGTGTGTGTGGCATTGCGGGGCAAGGTCAACCCATTTCTCTGCAAACAATCACATCACACAGGGCCAAATACATTCCAACCCCCCCTGCGTGCGTGCCGTGCGTAAGGTGGCCTGATGTGGGAATCTCTCTGGGAGGAGTGTTGGCACCACTCCAAACAGGGCCCCCAGGTCCCTGTGAAAGAGAATCTGTTGTTAATGTGGGGTCATATTTGAATATGGTCTGTATCATGTCAGAATTGTCGAAATCTGGATCAAAGTTAGAGGAGCAGCGTCATGTTAATTACCTATTTAAAGATGGTGTCAGAAATAAGTATTACTGTTCTAACTGTAGTACTCTTTCTATTGATTTGAAGACAATTCTGTGCGGCCATAACAAGGAAATTGTTAATTGTTCAGTCCGAGAAATGTGACCGATCTTTTAGTGCTGCAGCTCCCTCTAGTGGCTGCTTAATGTAAACAAGAACAACATTTCAGTAAGTTTGTTTTTATAATTACGTTAAATGAGTAATACTTTTTGGTTGATTTGAATAAATAAAATAAAACCACTTTCAACTTTATAGGTCAGAGACATATTTGTGGGTCAAAAGCATTCTGGAGAGTCAGTCATGTGGGGACATTAACATTTAGGGAAGTGTCTGTCTGCCCTTACAGACTTCGTCACGCACAGGCGTCAAAGTGAAGTGTTAAGTGACCTTTTTGTCTCTTCAAACAATAAATGTAATCTTGGAGGCTTTTCATAGCTGATGTTGAATGGAAGGTCACATCCACAGAGCATAAAAACTGCCCAAAAGGTCTAGTTTATCACCTACAGGACCATAAACACACTGGAAACATATGCAAAAATATATGCATGCAAAAATATATGCAAATATTAAAAACAACACAAAAACGGTCTGCAATAAGCTGATTAAAATAAATAAATTAAACCAAATTCCAATTAAGAGTATGAAGGATTTCGTTTAACTGTCTGTTTAAGTTTTGTCTTGAACCTCAACATTTACTTTCATGTTTAGCACATTGCTGATGGATAAAATAATCTGAATATTGACATGAGGAATATCAAAAATATATACCCAGACATACAGTTCGGTCAATATTATCCACCCCTAATCTGGATACAGCTGTCATTGGCCCACAGTGTCTTTGTTCCTTCTCATATACTTTAAACTAATGTACTAATGCTCAGACACAAACAAAAGCACAGCGCCCTGCAGCAGAGGACAGAGGTCATCACTTTGGACGCAGTGAGTGCACCTAATGGACCTTTGCACTTGTTGCGTGAAACACTTACCCACAGCTCCAAGTGCACAGCAGTAGTGCCCGCAGGTGCTCCAAGGCGACAGTGTAAAGGTCAAATATGTCGACCTCATGTGCACAACAACAATAGCCCGATAGAAAAAATATAACTTAAAATGCCTTCAGGTAGAGCGCACTCAAGCACACACACACCACCACATCTGAACTACAACAGAAGGGCATAGAATTGTAAATATTAAAAAATAACAAATAAAGAACAGAATCAACATAAAGCATTAATAACTATGGGTGCGGTAAATGCACCTTTTCAATTGGCTGAAGAAGAAGAAGGAATAGATTTAAGCATTTTACCAGAAGTGAACACCTTTTTATGGTCCTCTATAAAAAGGGATTTACAGTTTAGGCATAAAAACACATGACAGTGACAGTACAATTACATTAGAGAACAGTGGCACAATTCCTCAATAATTATGTCTCAACTTGAAATCATATTCTCTATTTACAGCTGTATACTTTGAAATAAAAAGTACATTTTCGAAAGTACCATCAATTGATTTTTAATTTTATTTATTAGCATCACATCACATAACTTTTATGTACTGCTAACTCTTAAGTAAAAAAAAAAGTTAAGAATGAGTTTTGGTATTTTCAATGATTTTTATTTAAAAAAGCCAAACGTGAAATTTGTAAATAAATATATAGTAGGCCGACAATACTGATCTAGAATACATGTTTTGAAACTTTTAAGTCAATTGATTTAATAAAAGCTACATGCAAAGGAAAGTAAGTAAAAGCTTGGGCCTTCATTTAACATTTTATAAAATAAGTATTCAAGTTTTGAAGAATGGTAAAACACTACATCATAGTTTCACATTTAACTAACACTGTTCTTAATTCTCTCTATGCCATACACCAGCAGTACTTAAGACCTCCAGCAGGAGGCAACACGCCAAGGCACTGAGACGTTCTCTTAGTTCTACTTCGTTTTACCAGTCGCATTCAAAGTGCCGGAAAGTTGTCTGGATCTATAAGTCCGTGGTGCGAATGCTTTCGTCGTCCAGGCTGAAGGGGAAACAGCTGCTGCTGGGGGGCTGTGGCTGAGAGCGGTGCCTTCGCCTCTCACTGGCCACATCTCCAGAGGCTGCGACCATCCCAAACCCCGCTGAGGACCCTGGAGCCGCACTGGGGCACATGGGTGGGACTGACAGAGAGTTAGAGGATGACGAGGTGGAAGAGGATGTAGATGAAGATGAGAGAGAAGGTAAAATGGGTAACGAGTTGAAGGCACTGTCATCCTCCTCTCCATCCAGGATGGATGGTTCCCCGGGGGGCACAGGGGTCCACGGTTGCCAGCCTGGTGCCACAGAGCGAGACTTTTGAAGCACCGGTCTGCGCTCCTCAGCTTGGCCACTGGAGTCTGAATAGACTTTATGACAACGATACAGGGAGGATGACCGCTGAAAGAATCATCTTCAGTTAGACAGGCAGAACTAGAAACATTAAATGGTAAAATGCTAATAAATACCTTAGAAGGGCCTCTAAAATCTTGGATTTTCAGGTCAATATCTCTGATCCACCCATGCATTTCTTCAGGAGAGTCTGTCTAATTATAGATACACAAATAAAATGTATGATGCAGTTTATATGAAAAATAATGACAAGTTAGAAACAAATTTACAAAACATGGAACATGAATATGTATATTGAAGTATGTACTGTTTCAAACTATATTATATATCTTTAAAAAAGAGTTATCCTTTGATTATTAACAAATGCCATTCCGCCTTTACAAAACAAGCATTCACAAAGACATGCTTCTGTCATATGTATTTTTTGTATTGCTTTTGTTTGTTTTTTAGAGTTAGCTATCATACATTTTTACACAAATATGCTGCATTAACATTGATTATTCAGCACACCGTCTCAAAGACACAAGCTGTTATCCCATGGGAAGACGCCGGATGTTATTGTTGGTACAGAAACAGATGGCTGTGTCAGTTAGACTATAAAAAAAAAACATTTCAAGCGCCTTAGAAAAAGGTTTAATGCCACAAATCTGAAGCAGATGATCATAGACAAGAAGTTACTCCGGACAGACAGTTGTTGAATCTAATTTAACATATTTTGTCTACCTGGATGTAGAAAGTGCGGGAGCCTGTGATGATCTCAAACAGGTTATCTCTGAGTAACAGATCCCTGCCAGACACAGGCATGTGTTACATAATACATCACTGAAATAACTCATGGTAAGCACATGGGGATATTATTTTTAAAAAAACAGGCCCCAGTGTGACTGCAGTCAGTCACAATTGACTCACCCTGACTTGACCAGACATTCGTGGACTTTCTGAATGTCTCTCAGTGGAACAGACCGAAGAGGCTCCTTGTCCTGCACGCACATTCAGCTCATAGTTAAAGAGCACAAAGGACACACACAACTAGATCAAGGGAAACACAATTTGTCCAGCTCCTCACCGTATCAGATTTGTAGTAACTAATGGCATTATCATCCAATGTGAAAAAGCGCCTTTTCCAGCTTTTTCTCTATAAAAAGACCATGATGAAGTGTGACTACAAACTTGGCTTTGATGACAGAATGACCTTGATTAAAGTGCTCACCACATTTCCCTGTTTCACACAGTATCCACACCTCAGCACGCCCGGCTTGTTCCTCTCTCTGTGCTCATCTTCACCCTCGTTCTAAAATCAGAATACATGTTTTCATTCATGGTTGTGGACGAGCAAAAAGCTGCCAAACATTGCAAGTACCACTATAGGAGTGTGAACAACGACTCCACCGATGATCTCGGTCTTATAGGCCTGCTGTTTCCTCCATGTGTGTTTTGGCAGGGGGTCGGTGATAGTTGCTGTACCATCAGGCCTAGTGTGGGCAGATCCAGGCTTTGGAACCTGTAATAAAGTATTTTATATGACATTAAACACTCTCGCATGAACAGGTTAGTGCAAATCATCATTTTATATGGCATGCAGAAGGCTATAATAATCTGTCAAATTATAACAGAATTCATTCGTGTTTAAGAAGCTACTTTTAATACAAAATTTAAGAAGCCAAAATGGGTAAAAGGCAGCGAGGCCCCACTTGTACAATGGGGAAGTGAAAGCACCAGACAGCAGCAGTGCTTCCTGTGTCACGCTGCAGGTGAAATAAAGACAAACACTGTCTCAAAAGAGACATCTGGGAGCCACCCGTCAACAAAGTACAGAACACACAAATATAATGCAAATGTAATATTTAATCTACCGCACAAAGCACTCTTCCTGGAAAAATAATTTGTTTGAGTTACATCACCCATAAACTTTCCACCAAGTGTGTTGAAGCCATCTCATGCCCACTCAGGCCACAGAGGGTTAAGGAAACCACAAACTGCAGCTTCCCCCATCGAGGTAAAAAGAAATCCCTTACCATTAACCGCCCGCTAGTTCGCCAATACTTTGACTGCATGTAACTTCCTCTTAAGAGCTAACCCTTCTACACAGTTTTCTGCTTGTGTGTGAGAGAGGTGCTCACGGTGATCTTGCTGGCCTTGTTCAGAGCAGCCACCCAGTCTTTCATGTCCGTTTCATCATTGCCTTGAAGGAAATAGCGCCTGGAAACTGCATTTATAACTACGGAAACAGAAATGATTTCATGAATACCACAAGCTCACTACATTATATAATGCGTCACATGTGCAAGCCACTATTTTGTGTCACTGATTTAATGTTTCTTACCAAAGCAGAACTCCGTCTTGGGTTTCTGCTTGGCTGTGACTTCATTCACCTAAGAATACAGATCACAGCCATTTATTTTACAGTAGACAGATGTTTCTCTGATGAAATGTGAGGGTTACAACATCTACATTCTCATGTTTCCCTCTGGTGTCACACGTCTTAAGGTGAGGAATACAAAGAACTCATCAATATGTTTAAAATGGTTTAAAGGTGAATTATCTAACTTTTCTGGTGGGGTGTGCGCTACTTGCTTCACCAACATGGCATTAAAGCTCCATCTTGTGTTCCTCATTACATGCGTTTTTATTGCTGAAAAGAATTCCTTGAAAAACCTGCATTCTTACACAGGTCTGACCTGTAACTTGACCTGGTGACACCTACTTGTTTCCATGGAGATTAACAAATGTAATGCCATACTGTGGGACATTCCAGGCAAATGATCATATTGTTTTTATGTTTTTCTTACTAGTATGCTTTATTCTATTGTAAATACTGCAGTTTGTTCTGATTGTGTTGTTCAGCCCTTTGGTAAGCTTTGCTCGTTTTGATTGTTTTGATCTCCATGGAGACAAGCTGGTGGCCCACCTCCCCAGTTAAACTGAGCCATATACAAGTTTCTGTATTTAAAAGAGCTCTTTTGAAGCAGTTTGAAGGGCTGTGACGAGTGCTGGCTCAGCAAGACACAACTGACTTGAACATTATAAGAGAGTGCCTGGGGTATTCCTTGTTTTTACAAAAAAATTATAACTGAGAAGTCCATTTCCAGAGGTGGGTGGTACTCAGTTATATTTACTCAGTTACATTTACTTGAGTAACTTTTTCAAGAAATTGTACTTCTTGGAGTAACTTTCAGACACTACTTTTTAGTTTATATTGACGTAAGAGTGCTCATGCTTGAGTTAAAGTGTTGGTTCCTCTTCCCACTGTGAGTAAATCTACAAGTGACAAAAGCTTTAGGTTGTCAATATTAACCATTTGAACGTTCGTGTTTCTTGCACTGCTCTTTCAGATAAGCTTTGTTGGTTCCCCCCCCCCCATTTTTGTACCATTTGAAAAGACCAGATTTTGAGCATTCATTATTGTTTTGCTGTCCTTCCAATTACATTAACTTCAAATTATAAATCAGATATTACGTCCAGACGATTGCTCTTGAAATTACTCTTACTTCCCCTAAAACTCATACTTGTGTAGTTTTTGGACGACTACTTTGTTATTTGTATAACTTAACTCTTACTTGAGTAGAATTTTTGGAAGGTGTATTCATCGCTCACCCATCAGTCCATTTCTAACTGGCAGCATAAACACCGTGCATAACATCACAAAAATGCAAACTGTATTTACCTTGGAGATGTAGGTTAGTTTTAGGCTGCCCACAACGCTGGCTCCACGGGCTAGATTCTGCAGACAAACACACACACAAGTATTGGTCCAAAGTCGAAGGTTACTCCGCACCAAATTTGTCATTTCTTTTTCCTGTTATTTTGTAGTGGGCACCTGGGGGTTGTCCATGTACCAGAGGAGAGCATTTTCTTGTGTGTCCAAGATGAAGTATCTCCTCTGGAAGCGCCCACTGTTCTCCTTCTCCTCTATGTCCAGGAAACCACACACACGGTTGAGTCGGTCCAGATATGGCATGCCTGCTGCAGTCATAAGTCACCAAATTACCATAAAGTCACATACATTTAGTGGGATGGACCGGGCTAATCTTGAATCTACCCAAACACATGTTAGATACTCTAACTCGCACTCAGCTATTTTTCATGTGATGTGATAGAGGTTTTGCAACAGAAAACCTTGCCGCCCGGAGCCCTTCACCACAGCCAAAAATTACAGAGTGCAGTCCATATCGGCACACACACATTTCCACTGGGCAGGCAAGGAGCGGCAGAAGGGAGCGAATGGAGAGGGTTGGGATGACAAGATACATTCAACACGACATTAGTGCCAGTGACTCACGATCCTGCTTAATGGCTGAATGATTTGTCAGCAGCAAGGCTAAGATATGTCACCTCTATGGAATTCTCAGGGTAAATTTCATTAAAGTTCACATCAGTAAATATAAAAAGATTCTTAATTTTTGGATTCTGGTGAAGTGTCCAAACCACAAACAGACATTAGGCTAAGTTTTGTTTGAAACTTTACTTTTTTTTTGTTTTTGTAGGAAACTACAGAAGTATTATTTCTTAATAACTTGGCATTCACGTTAACACTTTGTACTCAGTATTATTTGTTTTTGAATGAAAAAAAAAACATATAATAATTTTGTTATAATGAACATGGAGATGTAACTGGATACACAGAACAGTGTCGTTGCAAAGGTAATATTGCACTTGACCGCATTAAATAAATAAACACGGTCTCTCTCACCATTAAATACATACTAACTGAACAGGACCAACAGACGTGCCACACCTTCAAAAGTCTGAGAGACATAAAGTGTGCATTATTGTGGACGTACCCTCGGTGATGTCTGCGCGCGCCTCTGACAGCCAGCGCCTCGCGAGCTACAGAGCTGACAGGACAGTCCCGCGTGCGACGAAACCCGTGCTACAACTGTCCCAAACAGTGCAAGCTTTTGATTCGTCCATCACAGAACTTCTCACTCTCTCCTGATTGTTTGTGTGGTTGGATAAGAGGCAAATGTCTTTTTCCGGGTTGCTGGTTTGGTTATTAGACTAAACCAGCCCCGGATGTGATCTATGCGCCGCTGCTCAAACCCTCCTCTCCTCCTCCTCTCCTCCTTCTCTCCTCCTCCTCTCCTCCCCCTTCTCCTCTCCTCCTCCTCATTCTCCTCCCCTTTCTCCTCTCCTCCTCCTCTCATCCTTCTCTCCTCCTCCTCTCCTTCCCTTTCTCCCCTCCTCCTCCTCATTCTCCTCCTTCTACTCCTCCTCTCCTCCTCCTCATGCACAACGCGGCGTTTGTCGAGGATGTCCGCACCATTGTGTGTGCTCATACGTTTAGGCTGAAGCTTTGGTGTCTCTTCATCAATGAAACAACCAATTTTTCAGCTTTACAAACTACTGTAACTTTTAAAAGTCTTGATATGCCCCTTGCCATCTTGCATACTATCTATTTGGTTCAAAGTACCACAACGTTTCAAAATAAAAGTCCTGTCATTGCAACACATTGTCTTTGTTATATACAGCACATTTGGAACAGTTGCCTCAAACTACACATTTTCTATATTTAAGAAATCACAACACAAAATGTAATGTATTTTTATTGCAACATGTAGCCATTAAATCACTAAACATTTGACACCATCATCACATTTCTATTGCGCAAACCATGAAATAGTGTCACTCAGTCCCTTCTCTGTGTGATAGCAGGTCAGTAGTAGCTCCGTGTTGTGAAGCGTAGGTGTCAGAAGCAGTGCAACCAT
Source organism: Eucyclogobius newberryi (assembly GCF_026437365.1). Classification (NCBI taxonomy): domain Eukaryota; kingdom Metazoa; phylum Chordata; class Actinopteri; order Gobiiformes; family Gobiidae; genus Eucyclogobius; species Eucyclogobius newberryi. The sequence continues at coordinate 18,552,054 of NW_027316278.1, forward strand.
CACTGGCAAACCACAATAAGGTGCATAGGTTTGACTCAGACACTCTCAAGTTTACAGATGGTTTAATGTCATCTGGTAGTGATTACTCATAGATTCCAAAAATAATTCATAAATCATCTGTTTCTAAAATGTAACACAGTAAAATAAAAGCCCTAATATGTTAAACGAATTCAAATATGCAGTACTGTACAAAAGTTAGAATCCCCCCTTCCTTTGAACTAGTTTAAATCTTAGCCTGAAGAATCTTTTCATCATGAATCAAGGCCATTGCACCTGCAGTCTATAATACACTATATGTTCAAGTTTTGTTTTGTCTCTACATTGATAAATATTCCTTTGTTCACACAAGGCTTTTGCACAATGCACAACCAACACAAAGATTCAGAGGCTGGTGAAGGCGGTACGAAGCAGTGCAGTGGCAATGAGCAGGGCCGGGCTGAAGACTGTGGCCCCTGCACTGTTTCTGTGGGCCCCGTGGCTGTGGCCTTTGTGGGGGCCATTACAGTTTTCTCCAAAACAACACTCCATTTTGGTTCCAGTGCTGCTGCCATGAGCCTTGTCACAAAAAGCCTTGTATGTGCACGACTTCATCATTGTGTCTATGGAAAAAGAGCACAAGATTTAGAAAGTTTTCAGCAAAAGACACAATGTTGAGAGGCAGGTTTTGACCCCTCAGTTTTTGATTAAACCAATAAAATTCATTTGTTTGATTGAATTGATCAAAAGCAGATGAGTGGTGATGAATGGAAATAGTTTTGTATCAGTACATCAGTATTTTTGAATAGGATCCAGAAAGAGAGGCGGACAGCTAATGGGGATCTAAATAAATAAATAAATAGAAAACAACATTTCAGACCAAGTACCACCTAATAAAATATGTGGCTTTTCGAGTAGCACCAGATATAAACCAGGTCAATAACAGGAATATTCCAGGTTGAAATTAGGATAAACAACGACCATGTTTTTAGCCAAGCTATTACCCAAAGTAATGCAAAAACTTGTCAATAAGTGAAACGCTGGTAGAGAAGTGATTGCACCGTTTGTGAACCACTGGCTTAATAAAAGATGCAACAATTTGTCCAAATAAAAACATTTGTAGAGTGGAGATTATAAACCTGTTTCCCCCTAATAATGACATATAGTGGGATGAATATGCAGGGAAACAAAAGTGTAGTGTTATGTTTAAGTTATTTGGTTTCTGAAGTGCTAGGATACAAGGAGCTTGCCTATATTTGTACAAAATGCAGCTGTTGTACTCTGTAAAACACGCAGGCGTTTGAATGTTCCATTACTGGTTTCTGGAAAGACATCCGACCTCAAATAATGAGAGCCTTTATTGTCAAACGACTATTATTTGCTCTGTTATTATCTCAAATAAACATCTTTCCAAGAGAGAATCAAACACATCTGTCTGTGGAAAAAATGTCATGGCCAAATGCCTTTTGCAGCATTGCACTGTAACGACGAGCACGTCGCTCGTCGTTACAGTACAATGCTGCCCCCTGGCGGTTACTCACTGGGGCCAGAGATGGTGGAGCAGGCATCGGCGAACTGCGGGCAGGAGGCGGAGCCCTGCTTGTTGCACTCGTCCTCATTGGATGCCACGCACGTGTGACACTTGAGGGCGTAACCTTGACAGACAGAACAAGACAGAGCGCCTGAATCATGGCTAAGCGTGAATGTGGAATAATAAGCCATGCAAAACACAATCATTTACTCGTTCTCCCTTTGTTTGCAGCAATTTCACATGTAGCTATATGTCTATATATATATATATATGTTGTATGTATATGTATATATATCGAGAATACTTATGGTTTTGCCTGGCCCACAATTATTATGACATAGGTTACTATGTCATAATAATTTACAAGAATTTACAGTCAATTATACAGTGAGACTAATTTGTTTCCATGTGTTAACTTGTGGTTTGCGTTCTGAAAGAAAAGTGTCAGGCACTATTAATGTATTAACAAAAAACAGGCATACAAATAACAAATTGAGACCAGACTAGAAAAAAACTCGATATGGAATTTTAAATTATTTTAATGCATCATATTAGTGTTTTAAAATATACTCACTGTGGCAGGCCAGAGAGATAATGACCATAAAAGAAAGTGCAGTCTTCATGATACGCTCCATAGCAGCTGATCACTGTGTCGTACAAACAAATGGGACAATGCAGGGGCAGTAGGGTCTTAATTCCCATTAAAGACTTATCTCTGTAATCTCTATCTATGCTGCGCAGACAAACACTTTGGACTTAGCCACACTTATGAAATATCAACACTTCCATCTTGATCCACAGAGTGAACTATTTTGGTCTATGGCAGTAGTTCTCAAATTAAAAAAGGTACCACCAAACCTAAACCAGGTCTGTAACAGAACCAGTGGTGAAAAGTGACCAAAAAAAAGGAAATGCAAACCTACAAAATTTTACTTAAATACAGTTACTTGAGTAAAATGTATCTCTTAAGTACTTTACTGAAGCAGATTTTATAGTTTTTACTTTTGCTTATTTCAGAGCAGATATTGTACTTTCTACATTTTTGCACTGGACTGAAAAGTAAAGTACTCTTCTTTTGATTTGAGCTCACGTGCATCATCCTCAAAAGCTTTTTGAGTTAAGTTTTGACAAGAAATATTTCAATAAAAATTACTGAATAAATTGAATTATTGATTCAGTTGCTTCGATCTGCGCAATTCTTAATTCAGACTATTACATTTGACAGTTCACAAATCTGTGTGAAATATGTTAACTTTTTACACTAAAAATACCTTTTTCAACTTGTACTTCACTACATTTACTTCACTACGTTTACTTACTAAGTCAATAGTAGAAAAAGCTTCAGTTGTAGTCATCTGGACTCAGTTTGAAAAAATAGACGTTTCGAATCTCATCCAAGAGTCATTGTCAATAAAAGAATTTAGATCGAGAACTCCGATATTAATACTGTTCTGTGGTAAGACCCCCCATTGGGAGGAGCCTTCCTGAAGTAGAAAGAGTTGTTTGTTTCAACAGAAACTCCCCCCTTGTATCTACCGAGCTAGCCTATTCAGAATTTTAATGGGCTATTAGAATCCTCTTTGTCTTTGTGAGACCCTGGCTCAACCACCCTGAGTACCTGATTAGCATCTAAATGTCCTTGTCCTGGTCCTCTACCTTTCCAGGGGTTCAGTATCCCATTATAAATAACAGGAAGATTAAATTAAATATTTTTGTTAAGAAAGAAAGACCTTCTTTAAACAGAAATGGAGGGCTAAGATTTAATCTTCCTGTTATTTATAATGGTATACTGAACCCCTGGAAAGGTAGAGGACCAGGACAAGGACATTTAGATGCTAATCAGGTACTCAGGGTGGTTGAGCCAGGGTCTCACAAAGACAAAGAGGATTCTAATAGCCCATTAAAATTCTGAATAGGCTAGCTCGGTAGATACAAGGGGGGAGTTTCTGTTGAAACAAACAACTCTTTCTACTTCAGGAAGGCTCCTCCCAATGGGCGGGTCTTACCACAGAACAGTATTAATATCGGAGTTCTCGATCTAAATTCTTTTATTGACAATGACTCTTGGATGAGAGTCGAAACGTCTATTTTTTCTAACTGAGTCCAGATGACTACAACTGAAGCTTTTTCTACTATGGAACACGCCTGGACGAATGAGGGATTACACCGACTTACTAAGTCAATCTTTAATCTTTTAACACAATACTTCTACCTTTGGGTGGGGAGTCCTTGCCCCAAGTGGAGGAGTTCAAGTATCTTGGGGTCTTGTTCACGAGTGAGGGAAGGATGGAGCGTGAGATCGACAGGCGGATCGGTGCAGCGGCTGCAGTGATGCAGTCGCTGCATCGGACCGTTGTGGTAAAGAGGGAGCTGAGCCGAAAGGCAAAGCTCTCTATTTACCGGTCGGTCTACGTTCCTACCCTCACCTATGGTCATGAGCTTTGGGTAGTGACCGAAAGAACAAGATCGCGGATACAAGCGGTCGAAATGAGTTTCCTCCGCCGTGTGGCTGGGCGCTCCCTTAGAGATAAGGTGAGGAGGGGGAGCTCGGAGTAGAGCCGCTGCTCCTCCACGTCGAGAGGAGCCAGCTGAGGTGGCTCGGGCATCTGTTCCGGATGCCTCCTGGTCGCCTCCCTCGGGAGGTGTTTCAGGCATGCATGTCCCACCGAGAAGAGGCCCCGGGGAAGACCCAGGACACGCTGGAGAGACTATGTCTCTCGGCTGGCCTGGGAACGCCCCGGGATCCCCCCGGAGGAGTTAGAGGAAGTGTCTGGGGAGAAGGAAGTCTGGGAGTCCCTGCTCAGACTGCTGCCCCCGCGACCCGGCCCGGATAAAGCAGCAGAAAATGGATGGATGGACTTCTACCTTTAATTGAGTAACTCTTTGTCCTAGAGTACTTCATCCACCCAAAAGGGACTAAACCAGTGTTACAGAAGTTCTAAACAAGGACTCACTGGAGGAGAAAAAATACTCTAGAACTAATGAGGATTATTTGACCACTGGTCAATGAGGGTCAATGAGTATCACAAACGGGGGAAAAGTCCAAAACGTAGCCGTGACAAACTTGTGAACTTTTATTAAATCAAATTGTACATAATTTACACAACATCTCAACAATAGTCAAAATATAGATAATATAAAGAGAAAGTGCAGATTGATGAACTTGGTATTAAATCAGGATGGTTACCGGAGCTGATTGTTTGGAGAAAAATCTCTCAAGAACTGTTGTGCATTTGGATACAGAGGAGTAATAAAGCTCGAACTCCTCTATAGACACTCAAATGCATCATAAAGTCAAAATAACACCACTACATGTCACAATGATTAGTGCAACGATTTAAATACATGTAGCAATGAAAACAAACAGGACAATATTATAATCTCACTGGTTATGCGAGTTTGCATGCCTCAGGCTCAGATGACACTGTTTTTTTAGCTTTGTTTCCGAGCAATACAAACAGTTAGCATCATATTATATTATACAACTCTAGCTTGAAGCGCATTGGCATAACAGGTTCTCGTGTTTTTTATTCATTTTTTACTATGACTTTGTTTGGTTGGATAGTCAAGTTGCAGTTTGTGAAGAAAAATAAAAGCAGGAACATCAAACTTGTCAAACAAATAGGCAACATTTGAAGTAAAATCTTAAATATGACGACGAAATGTGTAGTCTAACCTGTCATATGCACTTTGAACTCATTCACATATATCATGAAGTGTTTCCATACAATTCTCACTGACTCACAATTGTGCAATATTAAAATGCGTTGTATGTTTGCATTACATGATTAACCAAAGCTTCTCTGGCACAGGTGAAAAAGCCCTGATCGGCTCCCTCTTACTCAGTCTATTTTCCCCATTTTGGCAATGAGCTCGTCACAAATCTTAGTGAGTTCCTCCATCTCCTGATTCTGTGTTCGAGCAAAAGACAAAGAATAGATTACGACATAACTCTCATTTGTAAAACAGCATGTTGTTGTTGAAAAGATGACGCTGACCTTCTGCTGAAAGGCCTGCTCCAGGGACTCCACCCTCATCTGCTCTTTCCTCAGGCCGGCAGTGAGCGCCACGTTTTCCGAGCTCAACTTGGACCGCACCTGAGCGATCTCTTCATTGGCTCTGGAGGACGAAAGTAATATAGATACATGTTTTCACTTCACCATTAATCATTTGCATCACTTACTTGTCTAACTTTTCCTCTGCGTGAAGTTTGAGAGTCTGATATCTGTGCTCCTCTTGTTTGACCCGGGCCAGATACTCTTGAGCGCACTTCTTCAACACTTCTTCATTCTGTTCAAATAAACAAAAACAGCAGCTCTCATTTAAAATAGTGCCATGTTATGTATTTTAAGGCTTGCGGAGAAAACGTTGGACTATATTTCACTGAAACTGATGAGGAATTTGGAATCATAATTATCTATGACCAACTTAATGCTAAAAGAAGAGTGGTACATTAACGGTAAAATCAAAACAGCAAATTGTATTCAAGTGTTTATATGGAAATGTAAAATATTCTATGCAACAAAAATACAAGAAGGGAGAATAGATGATAAATGTTTTTTTTGTGTAGAGGGGCAGATAATAAGTTTACACTTCTTTCTGCTCCGTTTCAATCACATAATTTAATGTAAAAAAACTAGGAAATCACAAAATCTTTAAACAAGTCAGGTGAAGGTGCATGTGGTATATTTTACTCATAAAGTTGATTGATTTGCAGTTCTTTGGGAGTAGATCACACTGCTAAAATGATCTATAGGATGTAATTGTTTACTTAAGAGCAAAACAGCTTACCCTTGACCTTCAATGTAAAACTGACCTTAATCACAAGATGCATTACCATCTTACTCTAGCCTAATCCTCCTTAAGGTATTTTCTCACTTCTTATGTTATGACTCATATATTTTCCTGGGAATGTCTTACTTTCTTGAAACCCTCCAGTGTGCTTTTCATGTTTTCATATCGTCGGAACACGTCGGAGAGCGAGCGCTCCACAGAGTTCAGGTCAGCCAGGGCCGTGTCCCGCTCCATCGTCATGGCGTGCAAATCCTTCTGGGAGGTCATGTTACTCCGCTGCTCATCCTCTGAGAGACAAGCGCCATCGTTTAGAAACATTTAGCAAGCACTGCATTTAATAACAGCTTTATTTTGATTTACTTACCGATCATTTGAGCTATTGTCTTTTCGTATTCTGCAACAATTTTCCTAAAAAAAAGAAAATAAATGGTGATAGCACTGCCATGAATTAACAAAAGGTGCAAAGGGATCCAAAACGTACCTCATCTCAGACACTTCTTGTCTGCTCTCTTCAAATTTGTGCTTCCAGTTGTTCACTTCTACCTCTTTAGTGATGATCTAGTGGAGAGGAGATGTTTGTGTTTTGATGCATTTGGATAAACTTCATTCACATGTTACTCAATGAAGAACATCATGATAATCACCACTTTAAACCTGCTGTATGTGGACGATAGCAGACTGTGACTATTGGAGGTTGTTGAAGACTTCTGTGCTGAGTATTGTGTGTATTTGTGTCATTTTGCCATGCGTTTGTCTGGATTTTGATGATACTAGACTGCTCTGGTCCCCTCTGCAAACTAATTTACCCGTGGGTACAAATAAAAATCCTTGAATCTTGATGTTTTTTTTATACTATATTTGTTTTTACCTCTTCCCTAATAAGAGTGAGAACGGCCTGCTTCTCTTCTTCGCTGATGCAAATGGAGTCGAGCACTTGACTTCCCGTTTTCTGCATGGTACTTCCTGTTCCCCTGTTCTTCATGTGGTCAGTGTCATCGCGCTGTGGACAGACATTGATTATAAACACAACAAAAGGCAATAATCCCTCAAAAGACAACACCACATCCTCTTCTTTTATTAGTGTGATGTTGTTAAATGGAAAAAAAAAAAACACGCAACATTAATTGGCAGAATTACTTTGGCTCATTCCACTTCTAAACTCTCTTTCTTTGTTCATGGCTTTCATTGCGTCCTTTCTCGGATTATGGCATTTATAATGTAATCCCATCATTTTAATCCGTCTGGACCACAGGTGGAAATTAGCGCTTGAGCTACAACCTGGTACAATAAATCTTTCCTATTAAGGTTAATGTATATTGTGCTCTGTCCCTGACCCGTTATTAAATAAATAAACTGTTACTGTTACTTAGGGAAAGAACATGGTGGTTGGTGAAGTGACCTACATTAGAATATAATTACAGACTACTTTGCAACATTAATCTAATCGATAATCCTGCTCGCAGAATGAATGAATCAAGGAAATACTTGAAATGAAATGGTGTGCAGTAGTGGAGTCGTAACATGTCCAATGCCTTTGGCCTGTAGGCATGCAAATTAAGCCACCAAAATACTATCATTTTCATTTTCAAGTGCACCATCTAGTGGCCAGCTGCTATACTCTGCGGCGCATTTTGTTATAAATTTAACACAGGTTGAATGGACGATTTGTTATTACCCAAATCTGAGTCTTATTTCCTCGTGGTGTGGACTGCCAATTAGTGCTGCCACGTATCACTCATAAAATGCACCTACCGCTCACCTGCACGAGCCGCACGGTTCCGCGTGTCTAAGCGCATTGATCTATCATAATATAGTTCCCTCAGTGTACGGGACAAAATGAAGACGGAGAAAGACTGTTCGAGATGACTCATAAGAAGACGGAAATCTACGGGAGACGAGAGAGATGATGCGATCCGTCGCGCTAATAAACAAACGCACGTGTGTGTTGTATCAGTCCGCACGGGGGAGTGCGCATGCGCACTTCCACCTGAGTTCTCAAATCGCCGAAAAATCGTCCATTGTGCCTTTAATCCAGAAAAAGCCATTACTTACCACAGAGCAGCAGTCAGACTCCACAGATTTCCCACAACAATCTTCAACTGTAATAAAAAACATAATTAGAAGATATTATTGTTTTAACTTCCATTATAAAAAAACATAGATTTATAATTAATAGAACACATCATAAAGTATTTGTACAGTATTTAGAACGGAAAATAAACCACTCACTGATCCGGTCCTGGTCTGATTTAACAACAACCGTCACGGCCAATTTTTCTTCATCCGTGGCATGTTTTCTGTGAGGCTCATCCTGGACTTTGAGGTTCTGCTTCAGTTTGCAGGAGTTTCTGTGAGGTGGGATCAGAGGACAAAAGTGTCAGGGGGAACGACATTACATCACTGTCTGGTTGCAAAGATGCACCAGTGTGTGAGTGTTACAGCAGCGACGAGGCCGAGCAGCAGAAGCAAAATCACAATCAGAGTTTTTGCCCTGTATGTGAAATGAGCTCAATTTAAACTAAACCCAACCAAAATGGACACCAATATTAAATACAACAATGAGAGGAAAAGTCTGCATTAACTTTCTCTTTGATTATTTACACTTGACTATTTACACAACAGTTGCAATGATGAGGACCCACATTGCTCAAGCAGCTGGCAAGAACTACTTACAACAAAAGACAGAGGAAATGGACTTGCTCAGCAGTCCTGATGCCACATTTAGAGAAGGGAAACACAATGACATGTCTGAGGGGTTGATACAGCATCATAAATATAAAGACAAGGTTCAGACAGACAAACATAATATTATAAGTCACTTCACCTGCTACTATTTATTCTGTCCATATTCTGCACTGGACACAACATGGTCATAGCCACTTTCTTTTTAAATTTGCAGATCTGGTTTTATTGCATGTTTCTATTGTCCTGCTGTTTCTTGAACTGTGCGTAGCTTTTATTTCCCCATTGTGAGACAAATTAATATTATTTTACATGGTGCAGGACAATAACTCGCCACTAGAGGGCATTATTTATCACGATAAACTTTGTGACAATAAAAGTTTAACCTCTTCAACAACTACAACTAAAACATACATGAAAATGATTACCAAACACTCTGAAAACAGAATTAATGTCATCTAAATAACTTAAAAAACCATGCAACAATTCCCCACAGTGCTACAAAGCAGTTAGATTGAAAGGTTGTAATTGCTCAGTGGTGAGTCATCTCAGCTTGGTCAGAGTGAATGTTTGGAAACAGAACAGAGATGACTGTAGTGGGAGTCATTTAGCACCAGTAAAATCTACTCACGTGATCAATGTGGCTTTAGGTCCTTCCAGGCTACAGTTCAGTTTATCAGAGTTCATGTTGCCGTTAAGAAAGTCACTGTCCACACAACTGGCGGAAATAAGGTTTGAGTCTGGACTTGAGTCTGAGGTGATGGGCGCTTCATCGTCCACCTCTGCAGGGTCTGGTTTGGAGTGGACAGAGAGGGATGGGGGACGTACGGTTGGAGAACGGGAAGAAGGGCTGGGTTTGGAGCCAAGGGTCAAGTTGAGGTTTTGGTCCAAGCCAAAGCTATTTCCCGGGACGGCGCTGAAGGTGGGGCTTGTGAGGTCAGCTGTGGAATCATCTTCAGGTGACGACGGAGCAGTGCCCCGATTGGAGTTCTGGTCCAGAAAGTGGTTTGAGAAATCAGATGGGGCTGTGTAAAACAAAAACACATCATTATGGAGCCCAAAACTCTTTATAAGACCAAGAGCTACAGTTTTGTCAGTGTTCTTCTTCCAGTTTTCAATCCGACTCTTCTTTATGACTATTTTCCAAATGTCACTCCTCAGTGTCACACCCCCATTGCATAAAAAATACATTTAACCAAAGCAAAAAAGATAGGAATTAAATCAAGAAATAAAGTACTAAAACTAGAATCAATGTTTGTAGATAGTAATTTGAACAAGCATTGATACAAAAAGGACAGATTGGGACCTGTCCTGAACAGTTTTATAATGGTTTGGCTCTCTCATGGTGAAGTAATTTTACTTCTTGATTGGGCATGCAGCAAATCATAATTTCTACGAAAAAATTGTCATGATTATTTGATTAATTGTTGCAGCCCTAATCTAGTGTGTACAGGGAAAATTAAAATGTCAGTTGTTATTGTTATGTATTGTTTGAACTACATGGCAAACTACATTTGAGTGAAATGTGTAGTATAACCTGTCTTGTAAGGCCATTTTACATTATGCAAGAAAAGCACTGGTAACTTATGATGAATTATGAATTAGTTATTTAATGAAAAACATGCAAACATAAGTCACAAGTCAAAATGGAAGGCTACAGAGCTGTAAATTCACATGTTCAAATAGGAGCAGGAAGAAGTTTAACTTATTTAATCCCACCCTCTTTACTAATTATAAGCTAAGCATTTAAGTTTCTGGTTAATATATTCAATAAATGAACCGAAAAACATATCCAACTAAACATACAAAACTCCCTCTATCAGGAGGTCCCGCCCGGTGGGCAGGGCTTACACAGAGTAAGATATAAAACCAGAGTTCCTTGACTTGATCTGCAGATTGAGAATGACTATTGGATGAAAGTCGAAACATTTTCTTTTCTAAAAACAGAGTCCAAATGATATAACTGAATTTTTTTCAAAAATCCGACTAAACCCTTTTCATTGTTTTTATAGTTCCATTTCTTTATATTTTCCCTTAAATTTCATCATGCTGAACATTGATTAAAATCTAGGCTCAAGTTATTTCATAATTTGACCCTGGTTACAGAGAGATGATTAGCTTCCTTTGTCAAGTGACACTGTTTTAAAGCAAAACAGTAGCTTTTCTGTTGTACGCACACAATAAACTCTACTGGTCCAACTCTGCTAACACAACACCACTGTGCTATGAATGGAGTTATTGATGTTTCACCTTAGCCGACAACAGCTTCCCACAGACAAAAAACGAATGTGTTATTTATTACTTCATGCTCTGGTGTAGCTACAGATTCTGGACAAAACGTGGGTACTTTCTCGAGCCCACACCCTTCAGACAAGAGGACCAGATGTGGAGGAGCCCCACCCAAAAAGTCCTGCTGAGTACACACACACCAGCTCGAAGCCAAGCAACCAAAACAGCAGCTCAGTTTCACAACGTGGTGAGAAAGAGGAAAAGGAGATGAAGGGGAAGTGACACACAGATACAAACAAACCTTTCTCTGCTGCTTTAGAGACACAGTCGGCCATAGCATGTGGTAGGTCTCATGAAAACAGGGTGATCCCCGTCAGCTATGTAAGACTAATTATAGAGGAAAAACTCCCCAAAGCTGATGGTTTATTTATGGATCTCTCCACCTTTTTCTACACAGTCAGGCATCTTAAAACGTACAGAGACTGCTGTTAGATGCATTAGACTGAATAATAAAATAACAGACCTTCTTAGGGCAGAATTGTATTTAAAATGGCGATGGTAGAGCAGTCTGACCAAAATGGTGTAAGCTATATGAGTACATTTTTAAGATTATGATGGCCTATTATGTCTGTGCTCAGACTAAAAATAATTGTCCTTCTCTATGGATGTGCAGTAAATCCAAACCGGGGGGCAAAGTCACTTACTTATCAGTGGTTTTAAAACACAAATCACAAAACATTTCAAAACAACCGTCATTTTGCCATGGAAAAAAACATATCGGTTGATCTCTAGTCTGTACTCCTTATTCAGTTTAACCTTTGACAGTATACTTCATCTAAAGGACAATATTATGAATTATTTATATTGTTATTAGCCTTAAAGCATGCTCTTGAGTACATTTAGTTTGGCATCTCATGTTTTAGAACTAAAAAATAAAATGTATAACCATAATCTCTGCTGTTTCCCCCAGAGCCACCTACTGGCTGCAAAAGGAATTACACACAAGTAAAAGATTTCACTGCACATTTCAAACTGGCCTCTCACTTCCTGGTCTCAGCATGCAGTTGTTCTGTTTGTGATTAGACAGGAGAAATTCCGGTCTGGTGATGATTTATTGATTTAAAAAGTTTCAGAGACCAGTGTATTTAATGGTTGGAGGAGAGAATTTTCAAAAAAGAGTAAATGAAGCTAAATGCTACTTCAAGTGTTTTTTGATGAGGTAACAGTATTAGAAGTGAATGAATGTTATTTTAATCTAAATATTTTACATTTACTTTGCATCAAAGAATCCATATCATCAAAGAAAATGTGGTATAAATATATAAGCGCTAACTACAAGGCTGGCCATTTCCTTTCTGCATTAATAAAACAGAGAATGTTTTCGAACTTGGTCTATTCAGGCTGTTGTTCCCATGGTAACGGAGTGAAACCAACGTCGCTGTGAAAGCAACATTGGAGGAGCGAAGAAAAGAGGCGCTGAGGCTGGCAGCGCTCCGCTCAGGCAGATTTAGAGGTTACATTCAAATATAAACACCATCTAGTTATGTAATCACACCCATGTGTCGACAGATGAATCATGAAACTATTCAACAGTTTGGTGGGCTGGACAGAAGACAACTAAATTAAATTGTCAACGTGATCTTTTGTACAGTCTTACTTATGTGGTTTGAGTTGTCCAGTTGTCCCAGCAGCTTGGCCACTCCTGGGGGCTCTGCCTCTGGAGTGTCAAATGCCCCTTCTGAATCTGAACTGTGGAAACAAAATAAATGCAATTAGGACATTAACCTTTAACAGCATGTGCACAATATTCGAAGTCATATGTGTTCAAGAGTTCAAAGCAGGCTCAAAATAGACAATGTGCTTTTATTGTAAAGGAAGAAGGGGGAGGAAGTGTTGTTGCTCTCCACCTGCTTCCTTTGCTTCTAAAAGGCGCACACACATTGCTTCTGTTTTTAGGACGTGGGCCACCCTTACATGAATTTCTTACAGACTTAAAGCTTGGGTACCTGATTTACACACCGCATTCAAATAATAATATTAATTGTAAAAATAGTTTCTAGCTTTCACAAACCCTTTGGCAGATTGTTCATTTTCACTTGTATTGATTTTAAGGCGCATGCATGGCTTTAGAACAGTGAAAGTGGGGTGGTCTGCCCAAGCACAACCAATCAGAGCACTGCTTTCAGCTCTAATTTCCGGGTTGACGCATAATAAGATGCTTTAATAGCCGCACACAACGTGCAGTGGTCAATCTTTATCACAATGTGCTGCTCTTACAAGGTAGTCTTGGGTGGAAAACACAAAATATACAAATTCACAACAAAAAAGATTGGGAACGCCAGTTTTAACAAATTTATCAATCTTGAACATCTTAAGTCACATAGTTAGGGGGTTCTAGTGTGAAATCACTTCAGGGAGAACAGGTTTACACAAGTGACTGATTTATGCCCCAAAGTCCCACTTCAGGGTTTGGTCTGTCAAGTCACTGAGCTCTGATTTATTTTGGGTACTTGGGCCACACACTAACAATAGAGGCAAAAAGGGGGAAAGTGAAAGATGGTAGTCGATGTTTGCTTGTTCTCAATACACTAGTGCAAATCAAAAAATCTTCTGCTGTTTAATGGAAAAACACCACACACAAAAAAAGCTTTTGTCACAAAGAGCTGCTCAAACATTCTCACATCAAGTTAATCCTAATCTACATATCAAGGTTCACACTGAAACGTATCCCAATGATGGCCCCAAACCCCTGCAATCCTTTGCGGTTACTTAGATACTGTACAAATGTTTATATACTTGACTGTTTCCACTCTTTAAAATAACTCAATAAAACACCACACACCAATACAATCACGTGTTCAACGTTTTGGTCAAGGAAACTGGGAACTTGAGAAGTTTCCATATTATGACTAAGTAGTTGTTTTTCACCGTTTGACCTTGCAGATGAAACACTGTGAAAGGGAAAGAATTTAAGCTTAAGCCACAACGTTGATCACTTTATGTCTAATACACCACCACCTGTCAGTATGACTAAGGGGAACTGCTCCACACACACACACACACACACACACAAAAGCGTTGTCCTTACTTGTCCTCTCCTTCATCTTTAGCCTCCTCGCCTGTTCCTCCTGTCACTGCTGACCATGTCCATTTTGCCCACTGGACCGGCGACAACCAGGACATTCCAGCAGCACCAAAATAATGTGTTCACCACAGCGGTACAGCAGCCAACTTCCGTCAGAAACGATGCAACATAGAGTGCGTCAAGTCCAGATTTCCCTCTTTTTGCAAATGTCAGCTGCTCTTATCTCTATTTACAGCTTGTTCAGTCCAATTCCCCTGTGGTTTTCCGATCCAGTTTTCTGTTGTCAGTCGAGAAGAGAGGTTTTGCGACTGCTTTGCTTTGACTCAGAAGCAGATTACCAGAGCATCTGTAGTCACTCCCTCCCTCTCGTTCTCTCTCTCTCTCTCTCTCTCTCTCTCTCTCTCTCTCTCTGCACTCTTTCGTCTGGCTCTGTGATCAGTTGGCACGCAGACACACTCCCACACACACTTCCTCACAAACTGGGTTCAATTTCACAAGTTAGACCTACGCAGCTGAAAGTTTAGGGTTTTTGCTTTAGCAGAGACACGTTTTTTCCACATCAGAGTCAAAGAAAAAGGCTAAACAACCGGTGTTTTGAGATGCAGGAAAGGAAGAGGAAACGTTAAGCAATGTATTTAGAAGAATGTGAGGGGTGTGTGGCCAGCACTGCCATACAAGGGGTGTGCCTCGGGGTTAACAACGTTATCTATCTTGAATCAATATAACCTCACCAACCGGCTTTTGTCCGGACAAGTGAAATTGAAAACTGCCTTGTAGGAGACAGACTCTAAAAGGCAAATTCTGTGTGGCATTATTTCAAAGTAACATGATCCTGTTTATCATGTTTGTTTTGTCTATTGATGGAACAGAAAGACAAGATTAAATCAAAGTCATCACGCTCCCCACAATGGTCAAATCTGGGATAATGTGAGACAAAAGTAGGGCGACATGACAAAGAAAATAATCCCTATAGCCCTAATTTTACACAGTGGTTTTCAATATTAATTCCCTGAAGATAAACAATAAAGACTTCAAATATTTGCCATTTGCCATTAAACATTGTCAGATTTTATACTCCAAACCACATCTTTTTCTAACTGTAGACCTCTCTCTCTCATAGAATCTCAATACAAATTCAATTCAATTGCACAGGCCTAGAACAAAGCTGTACACAACATTGATTATCCAACAAAATGTCCAGGCCAAATCAATACAACCTAGATTCAGTGTTGTTAGTGCAGTGACAAACCTGACAGAAAATTAATTTGCATAAAAGCTCCAATCCCCACTCGCCCAAATGCCTCGGAGGCCGTTCATCAGTGCTTATGTAACTCGCAGTCCACGCGTTCACGTTTATTCTTCTTTTCCTTTTCACTGGGATACACATACAGAATCTAGGCCATGTGTGCGAACGAACCCATGAACCATGACTAATCCAATACAGAATAAATATGGTTTGCCACACTAAAAGGTGAACTGGACACAAAATAAATGTGTTTTTTTTCCCCCTCATCATTTGCTCTTGAGGGTTTACTGATGTTTAACGATCACACATGAAAGACAAGCTTCAAGCCCCTGTGGACCTCAGACTCGGCCGCGTTTGTGAGAAAAGGCTCAGTAAACAATGCCACACACTGGTAAACACATTGAAAGAGGCACAATCTTGCATAAACTGGAGCAATTACAACACTGGCAGACTGAAAACAGCAATTATAATCGCGGGGCATGATGATACCGGATAATGAGGACGGCACCAATTTGGCTGCAAAGATGAAAAGAAAAGAGGAGATATTTAGTTTTGGGGCTGAACCAGGAGCTTCTGAGACATTCCTGTCATTGCCTGCTTTGTTTGCTGTTAGTCTTATCGGTTTAGACATGAAGTCAAACCTGTCTTCATCTTAGCTTGAGATGGGAAGAGTCTTATGTAATATTATCTCTAGTACAGCTCATAGAGACAGTGGCAAACCTCAACAATTATGTACAGCTATAGTCTACCGCACAAATGAATCACATGAAACAGATATAGCTATTAAAAGCGTAGATAGGGTCCAAGAATAGAAGGAAAAGCAGGATTAACTCTCGTAATCATAATTTGTGCTATTGCTGTTTAACCCTCAAAGAATGCTCACCCATAATCACCAATTAGACTCTGACTGATGGCAACAAATGCGTCTGTGATCTAAAAATAGATCAGTTATGACAACAGCTGGGATGCATACACTTACATTAAAATGCTTCTCAAATATCATGCTTTATTTTCATTGACACATAGACCAGAAGCTCAACGTTAATTTATAAAAGACAATAATTTGGTTTATTAATTTGGAGCTGTCACCACTATTGCTCCATGGTTACAAAGCTATTTCACTGTGGTGGTGGTGGTGGTGGTGTTGTTGTTGTTGTTGTCTCAGTAAATGCTGAATCACTGAATTGTTTACTAGTGCCATCTAGTGGCTGTGCCTTAAACAGGTAAAAAGAGAGGAAAGCAAGTTTAGACTAGATGTATGATATTCTTCACCACACACGGTAAGAAAACAATAACTGATTGAACTAGACATGAAATGGCAAACGGAATCTTAGATACTTAGGTGTGGTGCTCCATAGAGACCTATCAACTATTCTTTAAGTAAAATAAAAAATATCTTGACAAATTAAATCTTATCCCCTATTTAAGGCTAAATCAAAGGATTGAAACTATAAAAATTAAGCTTTTGCCCAGGTTTCTCTATCTGTTCCAGACTCTTCCGCTTTCCATCTTAAGCCTGCTGTTTGATGAGTGGAATAAAGCCATCTCAAGATGTATATGGCAAGGAAAAAACCCTATATCTGAATTGAAAAATGACTTTGTTTCAGCTCAGATCAGAGTCTTGCTGTACTGGTGTGACCCAGAATATGAAGCTTAATGGAAAAATATTGAGATTAATGTAGTGCCGGGGGTTCTAGTACAGGCCTTACTGGCAGGTGACAGACAGTTGAGTCATTTGGGGGAGCTGGAGAACCCTCGGGTGAAATCGGTTCTTGCAACATGGAAGGCGCTAATAAAAACATACAAACTAAACAAAGATGTTACAGTCTTAAGCTGGTTGGCTTACGATCAAAATATCACACATAACAGTACAAGATTTAAAATCTGGACAACAAAAGGTATAAAGGTCTTTTACCAGATTGTAAAGGAGAATCATCTGAAGACCTTTGATGAGTTGAAAGAATCCTTTGGCTTGAATAAGCAGGACTTTTATAAAGTAAAGTATTTGAAAATAAGGAGTTATTATAACCAAGAAATGAAAAATAATGATAGCCTTTTGACTGAAACATGAATTTAAACTTATAAATCTGAACTTTCAAGGTGATTAATATCTAAATTGTATAATGTACTAACAATCTGGCCAGTCACTCTACTGAATACATTATGGGTAAATGGGAAAGAAAGGAAGAGTGGGTCACTTTGTTCTGGTTGATGAAGAATGGGAAAGTATATATAAATCTCATTGGAGAACCACGGGATCAACTGTTTGGAGGGAATTCTGTTGGTCTCGTTTCTAACCAGCAGCTGGAGCATCCTACTAGAGGCCGCAAAAAAGGCCCTCGCAAAGAGGCACCGACGGTCAAGGACTGGACTATGATTATAATGGACATACGTAAAATGGAAAAAACTCAATTTGGACTTCAATTGAAAATTTACAAATTTGACAGACTTTGGACAAAATGGGATGTTTTTTTCCTTATAGGGTTCTCGAGGCCATGCTTTAATTTTTTCTTTTATTTGTTGGATGTCTGATGCTTTTATTTTGTCTCTGCTCTCTCTCGTGATAGGTTTTTCTTTTTCTGTTTGTTTTATGTTATTTAATAAAAAAAAAAAAAAAATTACATAAAAAAGAAAGAAAGGTGGATTTCCCTTACCCAAATGTTCAGACATAGGTTGTCAAAAGTATCAAAACTCAGATACTAATCAATACTAAAGCTTGTATCAAAACTAGATACTCATTTGAGTTAATATCAATACTAAAAAATTACACAAAGGACAAAATAACCCTAACCCAAAAAAAAGGATCTTGAGCTTTATAAGAACTTTTGTAAGACCAAATGCAAATATAAATAGAAGTACTATTATTTGTGTTGAAAAGGACATTTTATTTTAAATAAAAGATCATTGTGGGATCAAAATGAGAGCCTGAGCCTATGAGTAATATCAGCTAAGATCTTTTTCAAACAGTTGGCTTTGAAGATACACAAAATTAAATATGTTGCTAACTTTTGCCAAGAGCAAATGAGCTTTGAGAGAATAAAGTGATATTCCTGTCTGTTTGGGGTAGCCGTTACTTTTGGAACAACAAATCAACCCAAACCCCATGCCAGTGCCAGGTACATTATGGCTTGAGGGAGCGTTAAAGTTTTTGCCACTTCGCTTCCTGCACAAATTGACAACTTGAAAAATAACATAATGAATGATACCTGCAGATTTTCATAAACACAATTAATAAAATCGTATCTGATTATTATCAATAAAACATAAAACTGTTGTGAAAATATGCTTTTGTTAAGTAC
Organism: Eucyclogobius newberryi; assembly: GCF_026437365.1. Lineage (NCBI taxonomy): Eukaryota > Metazoa > Chordata > Actinopteri > Gobiiformes > Gobiidae > Eucyclogobius > Eucyclogobius newberryi. Next base: position 18,570,896 of record NW_027316278.1, read on the forward strand.
CATCCTTAATTGTTTACAAAGTTATTCAAACTAACACTTGACTAAGGCACCTCCAACAGAGTGTGGTCTTGTGTTCTGGTTTGTGGTTAGTAAAAAGGCAGTTCAAATGACTTCAAAATATTTAGATGAATTCATTATTACTTTAAATTCAGCATGGCAGTCTTATATAAGAACAACCAGAGTAATATGAAGATAAAGATGAATGAGGGCTGGATATGGAAATGGCAGGCTAAAAGCATCCCAGGGGTCAGTGAATGCCTCAGCTCTTTACAAAGGAATAACAATAAAATAAGCGAGTAGCCTCATCACCATAGTGACAAGACCGGTTCAACGTGCTGCTATTTATAGAGGATTGCAAATATCCAGTCGAATGTGCTTGGCAGAAAAAAATAACCGCTACAATCTGCTGTATAAATATAACATGATGGAAAATAAATGAGAAACACAAGTAGTGCCAGTTTGTCCACAAGTTGCAGCATGCACTAAATTCTCAGGGTTTATCTAATGCAAGATGTATGACCTGACTCACTCTCATTTCATTAGCCCTGCTCATTTGCAACTCCTCTTGGATCTGAAAAGTAAAACAGTAAAGAAGCAAGTCCAATCCTGTTTCATTATTTTCTTATCTGCCTAACAAGCCTGTCCTGTATAAATTGTGCATCTGCCTATTTTCTCTCAAGCAAAGTTTACCTGCAGCAAACAAAATTTACATGTAGGTAATGCTGTTCGAGTCCTTACATGCTGCTGTTCTTCCGAGGAGTGCCTTTCCCTTGCAGAGTGCTGTGCGACCCACCCATTGTACACCGGCTCTGTTGAAGCTTCAGATGTAACCCAGATGCTCTTGGATTTGGTTGTTTCCTTTACTCCAAGGTGCACCTCAGTCGCTCTTCGGGACGTCCGGGCTCAGGCTCGTAACCCCATCTGGCTCCGCTTCTCACGACTTGTGCCTCTCTAGTGATTTTGTTGACAGTGTAAAGAGTAGCCATTCACTTGAATTGTCTTCTGAGCAGTCCCGCCTCTTCTCCTCATCCTCCATCAGCTCCTCTTTACTTGCCCAGCAGATTACAGTCTCTGGTCTGCACTGGCGCCGCCTTCTGAAAGGGAAATGGAGAGTGGTATGCATGAAAAAAGTTTGTTGAAATACTTGATGGGGGTTCATTAATGTGTCATGTGCGTATTGTAATGTGGGTCAGACAATTGTTCCAGTGAAAGAGTCTCATCTATTGTTTCTCGCATGAATACAAAATGTGATGCTGAAAGGGAGGATTGTGGGGGGCGATGGAGAGAGGGCAGCAGGGCACAGTGCCACTTCCCAGACTTTACCTGCTGTGACCAAAGCCCAGATGTGGGTAGTACTCAGTTACATCGACTCATTTACATTTACTTGAGTAATATGTAACTTTTTGAAACATTTTTGCATCCCAGGGTAGTTTACTTTTACTCAAGTAATATTCTATTTGAAGTAACAGAACTTCTACTTTCTAGTTTTAGGTTTATCTTCCCACTGTGAGTAAATCTACAAGTGACGAAAATTTGACAATATGAAATAATCATTATAATATAATCATTATAACTTTTTTGCATATTGTTTGTCTCCCCAATTGCATTAACTTCAAATTATAAATGTCGACGGTTGTTTCCCGAAGAAAAAAACAAACAACAACAATCTTTTTTGTTGAATTTGGACCGATTTTTGTTCAGCAAACATATTTTTGGTCAGAAACATGTAAATATATAGCTTTAATTTTTGGGAGTGTCTGCAGTGCCGCGGCGCGCGGCCGAAACTGCCATGTTATTTTTGTGCGGCCGGCACAAAAATGTTACCGCGTTTTAGCGCCGTTTTAGACCGCGCCGGGTTAAGGTTAGGGTTAGGGTTAGGGTTAGGGTTAGGGTTAGGGTTAGGGTTAGGGTTAAGGTTAGGGTTAGGGTTAGGGTTAAGGTTAAGGTTAAGGTTAGGGTTAGGGTTAGGGTTAGGGTTAAGGTTAAGGTTAGGGTTAGGGTTAGGGTTAGGGTTAAGGTTAAGGTTAAGGTTAGGGTTAGGGTTAAGGTTAGGGTTAGGGTTAGGGTTAGGGTTAGGGTTAAGGTTAAGGTTAGGGTTAGGGTTAAGGTTAAGGTTAAGGTTAGGGTTAGGGTTAAGGTCAGGGTTAGGGTTAGGGTTAGGGTTAGCCATGAGGCTATAACGGGCTATAAGGGAAATGCCGCGGTCCCTGAAACTGCGCGGCAATTTGACCGCGCTGCGGCTCTCCAGCCACGGCCTTAATTTTTAGACACCATTTGTTTTCCTGTGGCGTCAATGTGATGTAATTCACATTGTAACTCTACAGGCCAAAGCATATGTCCTGTGACGTCCATTGATGTGTTTTGATGACATTATCATGCGCGATAAGTTCAACGCAATGCCAAAAACGAACACACAATTCATTACGACCCATGATTTCATTTAGTAAGTTAATTTATTTTGAGCAAAGTTTTGAAAAGATGCTAACCACTGAAGTTCCCTTTCGAGTAGAAAAGTAGTAAAAGTGACCGTGAAATGACTGCCCAACACAGTTCTACTCAGTGCAAATAAACTCACAAATGAAAGACAATTCTGACAATAAAAATCACTATTGCTTTTTTTTGGCATAAGATAAACACAAAATGTAGTTTCGACTGCAGCCAGCCAGTAATATTTTTAAACAGTTTGTTTTGAATGAGGTTTTATCAGATTTGAACACAATAAAGCTAACCTTAAAATTAAATACGAACAGAAAATAATTTCATGATTTCCACTGAGGAAAGAAATTACTTCAGTTGTCATTTCAGAATAACAAACATATAGCAACAAGTCAAAAATAATTGAGGTGTTAAATTATAGTAATGACACTTGATGAGGTCTGATAGGTTAAAATCTTGATACAATTCATTTCTTTTCATTTGTTTTACTATAATCTTCGTTCATATAATAAATACACAAGATCTTTGTGGTTGTAAAATATGAAAGCCTTCCTGCACAAAATATTAGAGCGATAGCAGGATATGTAAATAATGGATTTAAAGTGCATCGGGAAACATTATGAAAAGTGCGGAAACATCTTATTGTGGAGGTTGTTCAAAAGCCACATCAAGTTTGTCATATATTTCCTTTAGAACCAGGAGAGCGGTATCCTCAGACTCCCTAAAAAGAACAACAAAAAACATCAGTATATCTTACATTTATACATCAAAACAAGATATTTAGCCAAGTAAAAAGATGAATCACCAGTAACAAAGGTGGGACTGGATAGCAAACAGATATTCATTGAAGCTCTCAATGGGTTTCTCTTGAAGAACATAGTCTATTCTACGCCCTCCATTCAACATGCCCATTTTGATCTGAGGCTGCTCCAACTGCTCATTGGAAACTGAGAAGTCTGCCTCAACACATTCACCTGTAGGGACAAGAGTTGGAAAAATTAGCCCCAACATGCTCTGAGCCCCCGACACAAACCGGAGCGCCTGGAGCAGAGTTAGACACATATTACATAACACAACCCTAACACAAAATAAATTACCCTCTGCATTGCGTAGGTCTCCCTCTATTGAAGTTCCTCCTGCTTCAACTGGCGGCAAAGCAGCAACAGGGATTCGAGCAAAGGACTGCCACGCTGTCCGCAAGGAGCCCAAGACATTGTTTTTTATGTCCATGCCCATGCGAGTTAGGCTGTCCTTCAATTCTGTACATAAAAAAAATATCTATGAAACCACAGCCAACATAGGTTGTTCAGTTATTAAAAAGCAAATATGGCCCATCGCTATCATGTGTTTCGGGACTGCCCTGTTATTAATAAATACTGGACTGAGGTTAATGAGGCACTGCAGACGGTCTTCAACACGGATATTCCATTTAAAACAATATGTCTTGGATGTAAAACTCCAACAATGGAAACGATTGATGGATACCTGTGGAATGTACTGTGCGACTGTCAAGGACTGGACTGAAATAACTTTGGACATTTTCAAAGTGGAAAAATTCACTTGCACAAAAAGGGACATGTCAGACTGACATTTTAGACAATTCTTTTTATTTCTCGCTATCTGTGTCTTGTTCTGTTTTTTATTTGAAACTAAAATAGATAATTACCCAGATGCATCCTCTTGCGGCCTTTATGGTGAGGAATGAGCATAGGTTCCACGTCGACGTCAGACACGATCATGGGCTCTATCCGATAAGCTACAGGATCGTACTGCAAAGCAAAAAAAGAAATCTGTTAGTCTGAACGGCTCATATAAAACCTAATAAAAGGATTCTTGGATCTTACAGGGTGATAGATGTTGTAAAAAGTCTTGCAGGTTGGAAAGGTGTAGTTTGGGTCAATGCGTTTAAGCCCCCGGACGGTCAAAAACATTCCAATGGGAGAGCCGAATGCAAAAAATGTCTGTGGATGGAATGCCAATTGTGGGTAGTCAATGGAGACCTAGAAATTAAAATAATTACTTGTTAGTTATCATACAAAAGTTTCTTCGGACACAAGGAAACGACACAACACGAGTGATGTTTCACAGAAAACATTTTGAATATCCACTCATGCAAGACAGACAGTTAATGATTGTGATCTTGAAGTCCTCCCAAGTAAGGGCCACACTAAAAACTTGGTTGAACTGAAAAGCTAAATGAACGACTTCAGGCCAGACACAGACACACCTGTCCCTTCACTATGCCTCCATTGGTCTGTCCAGGCAAGCAGGGAAGGAGAAAAGCAGTAACGTAATGTTTTTATTGCATATGCCAGATTTCATTGGCACTCTCCAGACCCCCAATATCTGTATTTGTTGTCATGTATTTACCTGTCCGATGCCTACATCAAAGTGTTCATAGTCAACAGCACTGGTGACAGACTGGGCTCTGAGCAGCTGGGACTGCTGTGGCATCAACCCTGAAGACTGATTATCATTGTGATCACAAGTGGACGAATCCTGAGATGAACCGTGTAATTCTGCTGTCAGAAACACTGAACTTTGGAATCTGGAATCCTAAGGACAAACATAAATTAAAAACTACTACAAGCTTTTCAAAACACATTATAAACATTTAGAGTTCCTAATAGCTATTACAAACCTTTGGGAATACGTTTCTTCTGGCAGCATTTAAGATCTTTTTACGAGGACCAAGAGGAATTCCTAAATCTTTAAGGTCATCGTCACGGCAAAGAGCCTGAAATAGCGAGACAAAAAAAATCATCATTAGTGAATATGTGTTTATGTTCATGTTTTCTAAATATTACCAAAGATTCAAGATCCAAGTCCTCTGCCTGTAGATGGGTCAGGTACTGTTGTAGGCCTATTTGGGTCAGAAACTGCAGCAAAGTCTCATGTTGCGCTTGGCAGTTTGACTTCTCCCTGGGAAACTTTCAAACAGAAAAAAGAACCCCTAAAAACTATGTTAGCTGCAGATATAATAGATATAGAAGGTATAGATATAGAGATAAAGAGAGATAGATATATATATATATATATATATATATATATATATATATATATATATATATATATATATATATATATACAGATATAGAGATAGATAGAGATGGATAGAGATAGAGAGAATAGATAGAGAGATAAAGATATATATGTATAGAGATAGAGATATAGATATATAGATAGATATAGATGGATAGAGATATAAAAAGTGGTGATTATAATCATACTTTCTCTGTGTTGGCTTCCAATCCAGGCCTCTGATTTGTTAGCATGTCAAATAGAATCAGCGAGCCTACATGGGAAAAATATCTCAAATTTAAATGGTACAAATTTAAATCTTATGTTTTATCATTATAAAAAACCCACCCAGGCTGTGGCCCACAATAGAAACGGCCCCTTTAAACTCTGGATGTCGTTGTTTAAATAGTGCATGTAGCCTGTTGATCTCTGAGGCCACAGTGTCTACTATAGTCTGACAGTATGTGGGGCTGTTATAGAAAAACAAGTCCAGTAGAGTATCATTGGTGAAGTGTCTTAAGCGACTAATACTGGGCAAAGTTATTCGGTGGATGTCCCTGATAAAAAAAAAGAAAAGGGGTTACACAAACTAGGTTGTTATGTTACCTAGATGTAGCATTTGACACATACTCATCCACCCCAGTAGCATCACCGTGCAGAGCACTGTGCCAGTTCACAGGGAGAAACTCAACTCTCCCTATTTTGTCCTCCTCCTGAGCACGTTTATAATGAGAGGCCAGAAGGGACAGAGACGCACTCCTGAAATCGTTAACTGAAATAGGCAAAACAAAATAAGGTAGGGCATATGACAAAACCTCACACGTGTAATAAAGTCATATGTACTGTAAGAACGTACCACACTGTATGATAGATCTGAAGCGCAGATCACATGCAGGACCAATTCCATGCACCATAAAAACAAGATGGTCAACATTGTCTGGTTCACCTGGAAATATATATTTAAAATTTAACAAGCCATCAAACTGAGTGCATTGCATTCAAGTATGAATTCTAAAGATGACCCCATACCCTCAGGTATTTCTACAGAAATGCTGTCTACACCTCTCTTCACTGTTCTGGGTCGAGTGTTTTCTGATGGAGAGGAGACCCACTCTTCTTGAGCAAATATTGGTTGATATTGCATTATGAGCTAATTGCAGGAGTCAAATAACACCATAAGTTTTATCTATAATTTTAAAGTGCACCATGTCAAATGAACATACTTTTGGGTTGTGTAATATTACAGTTTCCCCAGTAGGAAACTCCAACTTTGCTTTCCACTCATCTTTGGTTATTGCTTCCTTGTAAGCATCCTTAAAATTAAGAAGATAAAGACACAAGTAAAACAAATACAGTGAACACCTGGAGAAAATGACATGTATTCCACCTCTAGACTCTGGCTAAAGTCTTCGGAGTAGGGCATGAATTTTAAATCTTTATCTCCTTTGTAGAACCAAGTGCAGCGGCGGACCTCGGTGGGTGCTTGTTCCCAGTAAACAGCATAGCGCTTTCTCTCATTAATGTGCACATCATACCGTTCTCCATTCACAGCCACCAGAATTTCCTGACAACTCCCTAGTGGAAACAAAAAGTGAAACATATAGAATGGATATACAGTAATTCACATATTTGATATACATTATGTAGTGTATGCAAAAGGGAGGCGATGTGAGCTACTGTGAGAGATCTGAAAGTGAAGATGAGGCAGTCAACGAAGCAAGAGAGGAAGCTGTGGAAACACCAGCAGAACAACATGATCTAAGTATGAAGTGGCATGAACACCATCACTGGATACAAGCCAACCAGTGGTGGATTCTTTTTCTACCACTTGCCAGTTTAAATATATCTTTTTTTAAACCGACATGACACAATATAGTTGATATAAAGACAGATTAATTTCATGTTATTCTTATTGTGAATTGATATTTATTCCACTCCTTTGTCACCACTCGGCTGGATTACTGCAATGCTCTCTGTATGGGAGTTAGTGGGTCCTCAATTGCTCGTCTCCAACTGGTCCAAAATGCTGCTGCCCGTCTTTTAAATGGAACAAGAAAATATGAGCACATTTCGCCTATTTTAGCTTCACTCCACTGGCTGCCCGTTCATTTTAGGGTTCATTTTAAAACTCTTTTATTTACTTTTAAAGCCTTAAATGGTCTTGCCCCTCCTTACCTCTCCGAGCTGCTACACCCCTACACTCCCAGCCGTTCCCTCAGGTCAGCTGACCAGCTACTCCTTGCAGTGCCTGCAAGGAGTTAGGCTAAAGCTAAAGCTCAGAGGTGAACGAGCCTTTGCAGTGGCAGCTCCAAAACTGTGGAACAAACTGCCACTCCTCATAAGAAAAGCCTCCTCACTGCCTCTTTTTAAATCGCTTCTAAAAACCCATCTGTTTTCTCTGGCTTTTAACACCATGTAGTGTGTTGATTGTATGTTTTACATGTGTTGGGAGGGCAGCACCTTTTGTTTATTTTATTTTGTTTATTTTTATTCAATTTTTATTCCAGCGTTTGTTTGATTTCATTTTCTATTTGATTTGGTTTTATATCTTATTTTATTACTTTTATCCTATTTATGCCTCTGTAGTCTTTTACCTTGCTGTGAAGCACTTTGGAACCCTCTGGTTGTATAAACTGTGCTATATAAATAAAATGGATTGGATTGGATTTTAGTTTCTTAACTTTTTTCTTGATTATTATATTTCTTGATTTGTGAATAAAAGTATAATTTTGATTCCGATACAACAAAACATTTGGTTTATGGTGTGTAGATGGCTGGAGTCATTGGTCCTCCCTAAAGCTGAGATGCTACACACACAGTTGTTTTTTTAATTATTTTTTTTAGACATGCCAGATATGTTGTTTTGAAGATTTAACCCACAAGAGAGTGGAAACTATGTTGACCACATAATATGTAAACACCAAGAATTCAAACATATCGCTATGAAAGCTGGTGACCCAATTAAGCACATTCTGCACTAATATGTATATTTTACATTTGGCACGGACGTATTTTAGGACACAATGGTACTGTTGTGAAGCATTTGTGCTGCTGTGTTCTTCAAGCAGAAAGAATTCCCAGCCCCATCCATTAACCTGTTAAGTCACAGTAAGGTGGATGGTTGTGACAAGGTGTGACAAAAAAAGGAACAGCAGAATTACAAAGCAACAGTGTAAAATAAATGTTTCCTTTTTAAAATGATTAAAAATGGAACAAAGGTTTGCCTACCAGTGCTGTAAGCAGACTCAAGTTTTACAGAGTCCACTATGCTGAAGGGTTGCCAAGATATGCTGTCATCAGCACATCTACAAAAGAACCAGTGAGGTTGAACTTCCCGGTAGGGAACAGGCGCTGCCTCCATGTCGAGCATCTCAAAGGAAGTGGAGGATGGTGGAGCCTCATCTATCACAGAGGTCACCTGAAACATGTCACAATAATTACCCCTTTGGCATAGGCACTTTCTCTATACAGGTCAAAATAAACAATAAGCCCTAAATAAAACGTTGCAGCATGGCAATCGACACTCCCATCTTTTTAATTGGAGACTGATGCAGATTATGTTATGATGGATCTAAGAATGTAATAATTGATGACCAGGCTGGAAAAGATGAGCCTGATACACCAATAAACATTCCTATAGTTTTGAGATGGGTTTCTGTTCATTTAATTTGAGAAATAGAACTGTACTAAATAGAAGTACTGCAAATAATGTACATCATAAACTCACTAAAATCTGTGTAAAACAGATGGACATGCTAACACTAACCTCCTCTTCTGGACAGGAGCCTGTGCCTGAAGGGGCAGCTTGGTGCAGAACCCGGTCCTCATTGGGACAGTCTGACATTAGCCCCGAGTCCAGGCCCCTGACCCCTGCTCAGCCTCAGAGACAAACCCAGCAGCTGTACAGAGGGAGAGGACACGGTTACACTGGGACTACAATGTGAACCTTATTCGTGTTCTGAGACATTCAGCATCCGACATCATCGTGCTCGTTATAGCAAGCATCACTGAAGTTCATAAAATTATTGTTGACATCAGGTGATAGAGCTTCCCCACTCCATCGTAATGTTTCACTAGTTTCAGTCATTATTGTGGTGCATTCATCACTGTCTAGCTTCTGTACAAGTCGATGAATCCACTTGCATTGGACATTCCTGTGCGATGACAGGGTCAAGTTAGCAAGTTACACAGCGATGACCACTACACTGAAAATTAGCCTGACCCAAATAAACTCAAAACGTATTAGCAACATTGAAGCAATATGCAGTAAACGTACCCACTGCTTGACAAAGAACGAAGTTAAATTGGAGTAGTTTACATCGCTTGTTTATGTTTAGCTGCTCTGCATTAGCAAACCAAGGACAGCCCCGCCTCCTCCTGTCAGTGTGAGGCGTTCAAGGACTCAGGAAAACATTCACATTTCCACATAATTAAATGCACATTATTATACTTTTACGTCTTTATTTATTCTTTCACATTACCATAAGAATTTTATTCCTATGTTTTTTTTATTCCTCCAATGACGGTGAATCATTTACAAAAAAACGTGCGAGTTGAGCATTTAGGGGCTCGAAATATGCCCAGGTGTGCATTTTTCTGGTATTCATTTTTTTAGCCTCATTAGCCTAGAAGTTCAGCAGCTCAAAACAAAAGTGAACCATGGGCCTGCGCTTCCTCCATTTTCCCAAGCTGCACTTGGGGGGGCGTGGCACGGGCAGGAGTGGAGCTTGCCAGGAGAAGGAAGAGGAGTACTGCTTTGGACACACCCAAAGTGAGAGACCAACACAGAATAATGAGCTTGTGTGGAGTGTGGAGCAATAAGAGGGTGTGGCCTTTTACTCTAGACGACAGATAAGCTACATTTGCCTAGCATTGAGGGGCAGGAGTCACAGACGGTCCAGAGCAGGCAGCTGTAACTTTTACTCTGTTGCATACTTTTGCTCTCTTCACAGTTCTCCCTGACACTCTCCGGAGACAAAAACAACGTGCACAGTCCAGGCAGAGACGGAGACCTGAGACATTCCAACACGAAGACATGAAGGACAAAGTTAGAAGAGGAGGAGGCAGAAGTCAGGCCAAGAATGGTAAGAAGAAATGGTGTTTTATTGTCTTTATCGTCTTTATCCCTCCTCCTGTTAGCTGCAGCTGGGTGAGGGTTTATCTGCTGCCTCCTTCTATGTACACTATGAAAGAGAGTGGGAAGTTTTACACTACAGTGTTTTTTGCGGGATAAAGCCTTTTGTTTTGCTTTTCCAAAGTTCACAACAACTGGGCAGTGAGCTGTTTGAGTAAATAATTAACAAGTAATATCTCTTTTAACTACAAAAAGCTGCTGCTACCAATTATACTATGGCAGTTCTACTCTGTTAGAATCACTCAAATACATCTAAAACCAACTATTTTGTCTTTCTGTTGGTCATAAAAATATAGTCGTGGCGCATGACATTTCAGTAAAAACCCATTTGGCTTAACAATGTACTTCAGGTATTTCCTAGATTCCATTGCCAAATAAACCACTGGCTGCAGAACAATGCCATATTCTCTAGTAGTAGTAACTGCAGAGAGGAGGGATCTTTCTTTAGCCAATCACAAACAGAGAAACTTTTTGGGAGTCTTCCAGGGGTTAACTTGTCCCAGAGTGACAGGAAGAATTAAGGTTTAGTGCGCAAAGAATACAATATACAATGTTTAAGATGCAGTCATGCAGGTGTATTGGCCATGCCTCACTTGCAGTCTATAGCTTATGTGTTTAAGAGGCTCCACATGCCGCTGCAGGGTGTGGCTGTCCCTTCACTCTGAGATGACATGAAGGGCAGCAGGCAAATTCAACAGGTTAAGTCACACGACAGGTTGAGGAACACGCCGAGTCCTGCTCGACTGATGAATCTTTCACAAGACACACCCACATTCACTGAAGTCATTTTTGAGCACCCTCTCGTTGACTTTTATGACATATTTCACAACAATGTCCTTTTCGGGTTTCATTGTCTTGAGGTGCGTGGACTAAGTGTGAACGCACCCTTAAATAGTTGGTATAATTTATTGCATAACAATAAACATGAATGTGATTACCCGTATTTTTGTTTTTCCTTTTACCAGATGACACAAGCCCTACCAGTGCAAAAAACACTGATCTGAAAATGGATGAGGACAATTTTGCTGTGAAAATACAGGGGGCAGGAGTTGAGCAATTTGAACTTCATGTAAGACAATTTGTTTTTCAGTTCAGGCAGATTGTGACCATGCAATAAATATGCTTGTATTTAATCATTTTTAGGTGCATGGATTCTGGCTGGTCCAAGATGCCATAATGACTCTGCTTTCGAGGGATGAAGTGTTTCCGCGCTCAAATCTATCCCTGTCTCTTGCTGGTGCCACACTTGACCCCCTCTCACAGATGCAAAGTCTTAAAGGATTCAAAGCTGGATCTATTCTGCGTCTAACCGAAGGTTCCTTACAATCACACATTATGAACAACCTACTTTTTTGCATTGTAACTCGAGCAAACAAATAGTTTGTTTATTGCTGTATTTTTTTAAGGTTAATTAGGTAAATTAATTCAATAGGTTGCATTTATGTGAAATCTTTTGAATGGAGAAAAGCTGTCAAATTTTATGGTGGATTTTTGCATCAGATTTATTGACCTAGTTTTTGCTTAATATCTCTTTAATCACTGAACCTATCCACATGAAACAAACCCGTTTCTCCAATACAATCTCAATTCATTGTTCATTGTGTCAGTCAACTAAGTTTTTTTATTTTAATTTATACATTTTGTATTTTATTTTGCCAGAGCCATACACTGCTCAGTCAGCTCGACTTCATTTGGCTCGTGTGCTTGAACTACTGAGGGCGTCAGCACCTCAGGATGCACTGCGAGAGGGACGCTCACCTAGTATTTTGGACACCATCACACAAAGCCAAACACAAGGTGGGCTCTCAAATAGCACTGAAAAAATAAGGAAATAAGGATGGAAATACTTACTATCAAAACAAGTCATTTAATACATTTATTTTTTTGTACAGACACAACTTTGCAAAATGGAAAGAACCTCAAACGCTCTTTAAGTAATACAAAAACAGAAGGAACAAATCAAGACAGCACTCCTGAATACTTACTCCCTGGTTCTCGTGAAAGACCTCTAATGGCTCTGCTACCAAATAGTTCACAACCAGAGGTAAATGCAGGAGATTTAAATAATTGTATTTGATAATCAACTTAACATTTGCTTGATCAGGCTCCCAGCTGTGTGAGGGACCTGAGCCTAAGCTGCTGGAACCCTCCTCCAGGACACAGAAAGATTCAGGGGGACTTCCTGTACATCACTGTTGTAACAACAGAGGGACGGCGCTGCGACATCACCTCTTGTCCCAAAGGCTTCTTCCTCAATAGGTATTGATTAGTATACTTAAGCATAAATTCAATAGCACCAAGTTATTCCATGTTCATATGTGCTTACCTCCATTTGTCTTCATTTAAGGTCTACAGAAGAAGTGTTTGATCCCCGTCCGGCACAGTCGGCTCCAATTTGCCACTGTTTTACCGACCTCCTCTGTCACCTCAGCCCAGCATTCAAACAAGCATTCATCATTCTCAAAAACAAGTGAGACCTATGCCGACGTCAACTGTCCTAATCACAGGTGACATAAAGTAATATTGCTTTCTGTCCTTCAGGTTTCACTTGCCCCCACTTGAGGCCTTGCCCACCCCATATCACACACTGAGCTGGTTGGGGCCACCCTGCTCTTCTCGCATTCATAAAAACACATTCAGCAGACTCGGAGTGGAAGAACAGCCAGCACAGGTTATTGTCAACACAACTTGAAAAACTGTGCCGCTGACAGAACCAGGGGAGTGGTGACATTTCCGTTGTTGTTTTATAGGCTCCTGATTGGAATGAAGAGTTGCAAGCAACCAGAGACCTTCCCCAAGGAAGCCTGGAGGAGAGACTGCAAAGAGACAAAGCTTTGCTACAGGTAATCTTTTGTAGAGTCTTCTGTCATGGCACCAGGCCTAACGCTCTATTGAAATCTCATATTGGTATGTGGGTTCTTTTCCTGATTCATTGTCTCAAATGGTACAAAACTGTTTGATTTGGTCTGGTTCTAAATTAATAATTTTGTCCCATGACAATACTGAAAATGTTTTTATTTTTAATTTTAAGACCTGAATAAAATAAATGTCCATTACAATTTGTTTTTATTTTGACAGGTTAATAGTGCGTTTGTCAGAGCTGTGACCCAGGGAGCAGAAAATGTCATAGATGGTTTTGTGGAACCTGTCAATAGAAATCCTGAGGATCCAGCGTTCCTATGGGGAGGTCTGTTTATAAGTCAAGGAGCTGCAAGTGACGTGTTTGGTGGAGAAAGAGGCCGGAGGTGAGAAACATGTAATAGTAGTAGTGATGACGATGATGATGATGATGATGATGATGATGATGATGATGATGATGATGATGATGATGATGATGATGATGATGATGATGATCGCAAGCGGCAATGATCGGCCCTCGACACGCCGCCGCAAGAGGAGGGGGCGCGTAATTGTCCTTTTATTACGCCTACTGCTGAATCTGTGACGCTGTCACAACTTCTCCCCTTTGTTTTACCATCAAAAAGCAATTTTATTTTGAATTCTTGGCAAAATGTGCGGCTTTGCCGCACAGACACCGTGACTCTTTGAATAAAAATGTGGATAACTTTTGATGTCCCACTCCTCAGTAGCATTTTCACCAAATTTCTATACATTTTCGGAAAGCGCTCACGCTTTCCTACCTCATGGTGTGGGTCCCTGGTCACTGACGGGTACTTTCGTTAATTTTGAGTGGGCTCCGCCCACTTTGGCCCTCTATACAGTAATAATGTTCAATTTTTGCATTACATGCTTATATGCACGGAACATGCAAGAGATGGGGAACGTATTCGTGAGCTACTTAGCGCAAATGAGTGCTTTATATGGGCTTCGCCCGTTTACAACGGTAATGTTCCATTTTCCTACAATTAATTAGTATGCACGGGGCGTGCATGAGTGGAGGAGTGCGTTAGTGAGTGTTTGGAAATGGGCGAGCGCTTCGCGCTCAATTTCGTGCGCACTTTCGCAGCCGTGCTTCGCACAGCCTTACGAGACTAATAGGCCTCTCGCCAGCTTGTGGCGCTCGGGCCTAATAATAATATCTTACGCTTTACAGGCTTGTCAAAGCCTCTCAATGCGCTACACTATTATTCTTTCATCCCATATTCAGTTGTGGTAAGCTACTACTGTAGCCACAGCTGCCCTAGGGCAGATGGATGTGAGGCTGCCAATCAGCACCTTTGGCCCCTCCGTCATTCACACATGCACGCACCACTTTCATACTAGTTTAATACACTTCTTGCTCTAACATTTGAGCTACTGCCACCCAATTAAGAAATGTACCTACCGGTACATAAAATGTGTGTGTGTGCTATAGTCTGGTTGTTTTTTTCCTGGTAGAGCGGCTCAGAGGCTGGAGCTGAAGGGGGTGCAGGCCTACAGTGACATACAGGGGCCACATGGGCTGCACATTCTGCCCACAGCAGTGGTGGATTACAGAGGGGTGCGTCTCTCAGCTCAGGGCCTGGCTCCGGGAATAGAAGGCACAGAGCAGGACCTGGAAGTTTCTCCTGCATCAAGGTATATTTCACTACACTCATTTCTAAAAAATTAATCATTTGACTAATATATGTATCCATTATGGCTGACAGAGGCCTTCTGTATGGAGTGAACGCAGGACCCCAAGAATCTCCCCAGCGCAGAAAACTACTTGAACACTTAGCACAAGCAGCCAAAGCTCTATCTATTCAAAGACATGTTGTTGTGTCGCCCAAAGGGAATGTAGTTCCACTGTTCACATCCATCGACGCACAGGGCCTTGTAGGAGCTGATCAAAGGTTCTATGTGCTCGACGTGTTTAGAAGTTTTCCTGCTGATGCCAACTTTTGCCCAGAAGCAGACAAAGAAAAGGAGGGTGATCCTGCTGACGATGAACAAAAAAATTGTAAAGATGATGAAGCCAAAACAAAATTTTGGCCGGATAATTACTGTTCAGACACTGGATTTCCAAAGTGTTTTCCTCATGGGCTTTGTAGACTTAAGCCAGAGTTGGTCCAGGCATTTATTCAGCACAAGTAAGTGTCAACCATACAACAACAGAAGATACCATGGTAATAAATGTACATTTGGTCTCACCGTAAACTTGTTTTTCATTTTAGACATAATCAGTTTGGTCAGATTGTGAGGGAGAAGCTGGATAAAAATGGGGGCTTTGAAGAATGTGCTGCAGCAGGTGAGGTCCTTTTGATTGAATGTAAACCATATCATCTACCTTCGAATCTTATAATATATTTTTGCTTCTTTTGGAAGGTGACTCCCGGTCGACAAGTGCTGTCAGAGAAGCTTGTAAAGAAGTGGGGTCAGTTAGTGATATTATTTTTGAGATGCGCTTCAACCCAAACATTTACTCCCCAGGTACAGACCGTTATTGTGAAACATGGCTACACATAAATGTATGCTTGTGTTTACTTGCTATGCTTTGATACTTACATTCATTTTAGGAGTGACGTTTCCTCGTACGGAAAGCACATCAACGAATCTGCAGAAGAGATTACTTCAGGAGGCTGCAGCTTTTATTATCACACATCAGATCCCAGCCTTTGTAGGTCTAACACAAATCATGTCTCCATATCAACTGACATAAAGCTATATTACATTGTATTTACTATTTGTTGTTTATACACATAGGTTGACTACTGTTTACAAAATAATGAAGTTCCAGTCGATGGTGCTTCTCTGAAAAAGGCCCTACACCATAAAGGGATAAACCTCCGATATATGGGTCATGTGGTCAAGGCTATCACCCAATCAGAAGACGAGGTTAAACTCCGGCACATACTGGTTTGTTCAGATTCTTCACTGTATGGGTAGTATTTTCAGATATCGAACAACAATGAACAATTTTAACTTTTTTTTTTTAATGTGTGTTTATCATTAGAGGATCGCAATCAGTGAAATTTTCATGCGTTCAACAAAAAGAATATTCAACAGCTTTGTGCAGGTACTTAATGCCTTATTACCATTTCTACTTATGATGTTATTACCCAGAGCAGAGCAATGTGTGAGCAGCAGGTGAAAGCAGCAGGTGAAAGCTCATGATTTGAGTAGGAATGTAAAACCCTGAGGCTGTGTCTCTGCAGGGTGTGGACATGGCAAGTCTTTCTGCAGCAGTCAGTCACTTCCTTTGCTGCCTGTTGGTCCCACACTACACTCCCACCTCCATCGGGGATGATATGAAAAAGAAATCCCGACGAAGGGGCCGTGGGGCTGGGCTCTCAGAGAGCACACCTTGGAGCACACTGACAGCAGCAGAACTGTGGAACATGGTGTGCCAGGACGCAGCCCAGACATACGGCATCTGTGACTTGCTAGGGTATGATTTTTAAGGGTCTTTCACCAAGAACAGAAATGTTAATTTATCAATTTATTACTGTTTTAGCACTGGCCCAAGCCACCTGGTCGAACACTATGGCCTTCAGAAAATGTCTCTGCTTAGGGAGTTCTGTTTGAAGACTGGAGTACAGGTAATACTATTTACCGTTGATTGATTGATTTTACTTACTCAAAACATTTTACTTTCCATATGAAATCAGCTCTACACATCAACTGTAGACATTAACTGAATACCTTTTTTGTATATTTTTTCTTCTTGATCGATAGTTGAGACTCAAAGACTATTTCTTGGAAAACCAAAACAAAGCACCTCTTAATCCAGAGGACGTTCTCAACATCTTCCCTGTTGTCAAGCACCTCCACATGCCAATTGTAGATGCAACAAAAGCATTTCGCACAGCCCAGACTTCATTACAAAAAGGTGACATTTCAGTTTGTCTTAATCCCACTGAAGTAATTATAATCATGTACATTGAATGTCGTTACCTATCATTGAAGGTTTGTTGGATCAAGCTTATGAACAGCTGAAAGAAGCTACCTACTTATATGGCAGGGTATGTGATGATCTCCATCCTGAGGCATGTTACTGTCACAGTGTTCTTGCCAGAGTGGCTTTCCTAAAGGGCAAGTCAGCAGAGGTATGTAATTTAAGCACAAGCTAAAGGTTCTTATTTGTGGAATGGTAAACACACATTTATGCTGCAGGCTCGTAGTATTCAACTAAAAGCAGTAGTTATCAGTGAAAGAGTGCTTGGTTTTGACCATCCAGACACTATCCAGCAATATGTGAGTATTTTACATATATGTTGAAAGGTTACTTTAGGTGTGTCTAACATGTATATACTTGCATTTTATACATGTAGGCACTCTTAGCGGTGTACATGAATGCTGGAGGAGAAACGGCCCTGGCCCAGAAATGCCTGCTCAGAGCACGTCTGCTAATGCTCACAGTACATGGAGAGGACCACCCTTACACTGCTGCATTGGACGTGGGTTTACATCTCCTGTTATAGTTTGATTACATTTATGCAATAAAAGGAGACAATATAACTTCAATAAATTGTGTTATCTTGCAGAGTTGTCTGGGGCTGGTGATGTCAGGAAGTCAATCAGAACAATACCTCAAGAATGCGCTTACTCTCAACACATCCTTCTTTGGAGCCACTAATCTGCACACTGCTCTCAGGTGCGTTTTCATCCACAGACACTACTAAAAATATATATTTTTATCAATTACATTTTTATTTAATTTCCTTTTGTAGCCAGCATCTCTTGGCCCAGCTCATGTGCAGTAAAGGTGACTACAGAAGTGCTATGGTCCATGAAAAAGAAGCCCTTTCCGCATTTACCTCGATGGTCTGTTTTTGGTGTGCAAAAGTTTTGACAATCTATTTCTGAGCATTGTATTACTAGTAATCTTCTGTACAGTTTGGGGAAGATCATGCTCAGACTCGCTGCAGCACAGAGTTTCTGAGCACCATAACAAAACAAGCCGTGCGCGTTGAAAGGTCTATCAGACAAGCTGGACCTGAATGTTCAGAGCAAACAGTAGAGGTACATTTGACTATTGTTTCATTCAACCACCACGTTTCCACTGTATAAATTACATATAAATTGTTTTCATAAAATATGTCAAAAGAGTCTTCTTTAACTAAAGCTTTTATTTGTTTCCTCAGTGTCTCACTCCTACAACTGAAACCATTTTGGAGCAGATGGTTCTGGTCACAGGAATCAGAAAGATTGTACAGAGGTAAAAAATATTATACTTCATGAATGACTACTGCAAATCTGTTGCAGTCCTGGTGATGTCCTGAGGCGGGATTCCTTTTCAAATAAAATTATTTTTCAGTGACCGGTTCCAGGAGTATAAGCTGAAACATAAGGAAAGAAAAGCTGCAGTGGCAAAAGAAGTCATTGAAAGTTTACTTTCAAAGGCCAACACTTCGGAAAGTGCCAGCAAGGAAGAGCAGCAGACAAATCAAAAAGAAAGTGTGAAGGAGGCTGAAAACAGTGAGGCTACCAAAGCTGAAGGAAAGAAAGGGAGTGATGAGGCGTCATTGGAGACAAATGATGTGGGTTCAGTTAGTAGTGACGCAGTAGGATTAGATTCACTATCTGCAGATGAAGGGACCAAAGCTAAACAAGAGTCAGACAGATTAAATGGAGAATTCAATGGAGCCACTGATACAGCTGCAAGTCCGTCAGATCTCAAGGCCATGACTTGGGCTGATGTTGTCTCAAAACCAGTTGTAGCAGATGGACCAGCAGCCAATACCCCAGAGGTGAATGGGGGCTTAGCGACCACTCAAAACGGTGAGCATGAGGAATAAAAATAAGACCACATAAAAGGGTCAGGGCCCAAGATATCCAGTGTTGTTTTGATTCCCTGGAGAATGAAGAATACAAAACTACAGGTGTTAAAAGACGACAAGTATTACAGATCAAAAGATGGTGTTTTAATGAAAAATGACTTTTACTTCAATAAACTTTGTACTTTTCAACAAAAAAAAAAAAGTGAGCAATGTTTGAGTAATAGATAACATTCATTTAGTATTCTATAGTAGTATAAAGTGCAGCTCCATAAGTAGACATTTTAATACCCTTGTGACCTCACATTATTCATTCACAAGCTAATGCATGGCTAGCTGCAATGTGCACCTAAATGCCTAAATTATGTGTCTATACTTAACATGCAATGGCCAAAAAAAATAAAAACATGTTTTTAAAAACACAATATTTTATTTAGATTAACAGTGTTGAATGTGGGACCAGCCCAGATATTTTATAATTTTGTTCGCATATACAACCTCCAGAACACTTTAAATGAGTAATGGACAGACATGACGTGATCAAATTGGTGGCAGAAAAAAATATACAATGAAAACTTTGTCAAAAGAATTCTCTATTTGTCCTTGCATACAATCTCTAAATCAACACAGTGACCATACTGTGGTTCTGGTGGGTTTACCCAAGTCGCCTCTGAAAGTTTGGCTACACCACTAGCAGAAAAAGTTATGACTGCAGTGTCACTGAAGACGTCAATCATGTGGGATGGACAAGGAAGCAGCCTCTCCTCACATACAGCCGTTATCTGGCTAATGTATCTGTAATCCCGGTTAAATTCTCTATCAATTGTCCTGTTAAAAAAAGAGGCAAAGTTTAAAAGTAACTGAAGTTGATGACGATTAACAAAATAACATACCGCTCTTTCATGCCACAGAAACTGTTTCCAATAATGATGATTTCAATCAAACATTGTTTGCTCCAGTTTTTCCATAGAAGATTGTTGTAAAGGGCTTTCCCACAGTGCATTAAGTAAAAAATTGTTGGTTTATTGGCTTGGCGCTTTCCTTCCTGCAAGATAATGGAATCATGATTAACTGTGTGTGTGTGTGTGTGTGTGTGTGTGTGTGTGTGTGTGTGTGTGTGTGTGTGTGTGTGTGTGTGTGTGTGTGTGTGTGTGTGTGTGTGTGTGTGTGTGTGTGTGTGTGTGTGTGTGTGTGTGTGTGTGTGTGTGTGTGTGTGTGTGTGTGTGTGTGTGTGTGTGTGTGTGTGTGTGTGTGTGTGTGTGTGTGTGTGTGTGTGTGTGTGTGTATATGTATATATGTATATGTATGTATGTATGTATGTATTACTGACTTAACCATATAAAACGTCTACCTCATTTTCTGTCAACACAGTCAGTCCTATTCTTTTTAAAACATCTACCTCGCCAGAAGAAAATACAGGATCAAAGACAAAGCAGTCGCTTAGCTCAATCTAGAGAAGATATAATAACCTTAGAGCAATATAAAATATTGAATTTTCAATAGATGAAGTCTTCATTTTACCTTCAATGCATCTAAAAGTAGCAGTAACATGGCCAGCTGATAGCGCGCAGATACACAAGAGGAGAAGGATCCCAGCCCATAACACACACATTGCATTTGTGCTGGAGATGAACGCTGTCCGGCTGACACCTGAGAGGCTCCCTTTTCGACAAAATGCTGTTGAATTCCCAGTGCTGCCATTAGCAACTCATCTATGGGATACATCATAACTTCAATGACAAAGAATTGTAAGAAGTCATATCTTTGGGTCTAGCCTTTTGAGATCTCCAATTTTCCAAAAATATTGATTTGGTCAAGTTATTACTCAGTACCAACCTGTCTGTATAGGGTGGCCCTGTTTTGGATAATTTAAGCATATATTCAGCACATGAGATAAGTGCTCCAGTGTTAAAGAATACTTGCTAGTTAATGTATCAATCATTGTAAAGGGATCTTTATATCGCACAATTACCGCCACATTTGTCAAGGGATATGTCAGTCATATATCAGTACCATAACAGAGTGGTTAACATGTGTTAATGTTGTTGATTTATAAAATCTCAAAATGTTTTTTTTTGTTTTGAGGACATTTGTTGGGAACACCATTATTGACTACTAGATTTCACCATGCAAAAGACCCCACCTTTCCATTTCTCGTAAAAGGCTTCACATCGTAGATCAGAGCTAGAAGTAGAAACATATGAGATTATAAAGATCGAACTCTTTTTTTCATTCATTTTTTTCTTTTCTTACGCTGTTTGCCTGAGTCGTTTTTCAACCTTGCCAACATCTAGATGTTCCTGAATGTTTGGCTCGTTTGACATTTGTAGCTGAGTTTTTTCGGCTTTACCTTTGCGTCGTCGAGCCACTTGCCATCCCTCACTGTCTCCTGGCATTCTGAAAATTTACACAAACACTTAAGAGAAATCTAAACCAAATATAATCGAATAATTCGGAAATGCACACATGTGGCGCGGAAGCATGGATCTATTAGGCGGAAGATTCACATAGGTTTGTTTTGACTGCAACACATGGCATTTTACTTCCGGTGTAAAATAACTCAAACTATACAAATATTTTACAATTAATGTGCAAAGTACAATCAAACAGACATATTTGCGCATTATTATTTCATGTGTGTATTTTATAAAAAATAAAATGCAGATAAAATTAATTTTCGAACATATTTATTCAACCGGAAACACTAGTGCTTTTGAAAGCGGTGCACCGATGTTGACAAACCTCCCGGATCTTTAGAGAAAGAAACATGTATTAGTGACTTGTTTTGGTCTTTTTGACGAGTTCTTCATATCGATTAAATCAGGTTTGGTATTTTTTACAGCCTTTGCAATCAATGAGTGATATTTGTAGAGGTTCTTACAACTTACGGTCACATTCGTCACTGCGTCTCTCGTGCGTAACCTTGTACTAGTTGTAGTTTGCTTTGTTATAACGTAATAATAGCTTAATTATTGTACATGCATATTTTAGCTCAATGCAAATAACAACTATTCTCATATTCAGCGTATCTTTTGAACTGCAGTGCTACAGATAAGATGTCTATGTCACATCTGTATGGACGGAGAGGGGACGAGGAGGAAGATGGTGTCGAAATCGAGAGATTTGAGGTGACAGAATGGGACCTGGCCAACGAGTTTAACCCTGACCGTCGCAGAACCAGGCCGACCAAAGAACAAGCTACTTACGGCATATGGGCAGACAGAGACTCTGATGAGGACGAGAGACCCAGTTTTGGAGGGAAAAGGTAAATAAAAAAAGAATACATACAACACTACACTGTACCCAAGCAAGCATTGTTCACATCATATGTGTTTATATGTGTGTTTCCCAGGTCGAAAGACTACACCGCTCCAGTAAACTTTGTGAGTGGTGGTTTGAGAAAGAGTGCTGCCGAGGAGAAAGAAAAAGATAATGAGGAAGAGGTATCTGATGATTCTGAAGATGACTCCCCAGCAGTCAAGGCCCCTCCTCGTGGTGGTGCACCCAAAACACTTAAAATGGTAAAGCTTTCATAGAGGTCACATTTGTTTATTATCTTCCAACTATATGTGTGGATAACTAAATGCTTTATAGGGAAATTTTCGAGGAAAGCAGTTTCAACGGTTTGCCGGTCAATCAGGAATTGGCACCTGGGAAAAGCACACAAAAGGGATTGGACAAAAACTTTTACAAAAAATGGGTTATCAGCCTGGGAAAGGCTTGGGTAAAAATGCACAAGGTAAGCACATCCCAAAAGACTGATGATTTAGTTTTTTTTAATGGAGGGAACAATGATACATATTTTCCTTGTAGGTATTGTAACCCCTATTGAGGCCAAGGTTCGTAAAGGCAAAGGAGCAGTTGGTGCATATGGTACGGAACGGACCCAGCAAAGTCTTCAAGACTTTCCAACAGTGGATTCAGAAGAAGAGGAAGAAAAGGTATAATATAGTATAAGTTGAACTGATTTGCATGGAACCAATTAAAACCCAATGAAAATCTGTTTTTTCAGGAGTTTCAGAAAGAATTGGGACAGTGGCGCAAAGATGCAAGCAGTGGAACTAAAAAGAAACCCAAGTACTCATACCGAACGGTGGATGAGCTCAAAGCTACAGGCAAACTGGCTGGGCGAAGCACTGTTACATCAGCGGGAGAGTTGGCACAGGTGAAGGTAAGCCTCTGGTAGCACCATTTCAGTGATTAAACATCAGAGAAGCCATTTTTATTTGAAATGGTTGTAAACAGAAATGGCTGTATAAAATTTGTTCCTTTTGGTTTCTTTGTAGGTAATTGATATGACAGGCAGAGAGCAGAAAGTGTATTACAGTTACAGTCAGATGTCCAATAAACACAATGTCCCTGATGAAGAGCCAACAATTGCAACCACACGGGAGCAGAAAGGATGTGGATTTGCACTCCCTGAGCTTGAGCATAACCTCCAACTGCTCATTGACCTCACTGAACAGAACATATTGCAGGTATGAAACTTTTATTCTAGTTCTATGTACAGTTTTTTTCCTGAATTTAAGTCGAGAAATTACTCTTTTATTTGTTCACTTTTTAAAATGTGTTTTTTTTTTTCTTTCTAGTCTGCAAGACGTCTTCAGCATGAAAAGGATATGGTCACAACCTTGAATCATGAATCAAAAACCTTGCAGTCCAGATTGGAAACAGAGCAAAGTTCAATAGAGAGAATGGAGGCTGTCCTGGCTTTGGTGGAGCGTTTTCCCTCAGGGGAGACTGCACCAGGAGCGGGCCCATCTTTGAAGGTAGTCACACACAAAACCCATTTATCTTTTATGTATATATTAGCTTACTCGGTTATGTAAAAGCGTAACTATAAATCATGTCTAATTTATTGTTTGTTTTTATAAGGAGTGTGCTCGGATTTTTGAAACCTTACAAACTGAATATTTTGAGGAATATAAGATCATGGGACTAGCCGATCTTTCCGTTTCCATTCATCCGATGCTGAAAGAGAAGCTTTATTCTTGGGATCCGTTAAAAGTACATACTTTGATTTGTTATTTTAATTATATATGTATTATACATTTGCAATTGGATGAATTGGTGACATTCTTAGTATTCATTTAAGTAATTCAAAATTTGATTATTTCAGGATAGCGCTTATTGTCTTGAAGACATTGGACAATGGAGAGCTATCCTTGAAACAAGAAACATTCACTCCAACACCCCAGATTCAAACATGGATCCTTACCACAGGTAAGCTACAAGGATGTGATAAAGATTCATAAACTCGGGGCTTTTACCTGCTTTTACATTGTTATGTTGATTCTTTAGGTTGTTATGGGATGTATGGATCCCGGTGATGAGGACATGTGTTCCAAAATGGCAACCCCGCAATGTTGGGCCAATGGTAGACTGTATTGAAGTATGGGCTCCCATTCTTCCCCAGTGGCTTCTTGACTATCTACTGGAACAACTCATTTTACCCCACCTTCAGAGAGAGGTGACTAAAAT
The DNA here is from genome assembly GCF_026437365.1 of Eucyclogobius newberryi. Classification (NCBI taxonomy): domain Eukaryota; kingdom Metazoa; phylum Chordata; class Actinopteri; order Gobiiformes; family Gobiidae; genus Eucyclogobius; species Eucyclogobius newberryi. Next base: position 18,595,607 of record NW_027316278.1, read on the forward strand.
GACTAAATTAAAAAGTATTATTTATTGTACAGTAATATGGATGAAAATGAGCAAATGTGTTGTATCTTTTCAGGTTGATAACTGGAACCCATTAACTGACACAGTGCCCATACATTCTTGGATTCACCCTTGGCTACCATTGCTTCAGTCACGTCTAGAGCCACTTTACCCTCCGATCAGAAGCAAACTATCTAATGCTCTGCAGAGATGGCATCCCAGCGATGCATCGGCTCGTCTCATTCTGCAGCCTTGGAAAGATGTCTTTACACCAGGAGCATGGGAAGCCTTCATCGTGAAAAACATAATTCCTAAACTGGGTAAGTAATCATACATGCTGTAACATTGTTTTTGTACAGATTGTAATGATTTTACTATTTTCTTTAGCCTTGTGTTTAGAGGAGCTTGTCATTAATCCTAATCAACAACAGATGGAGCCATTTAATTGGGTCATCGATTGGGAGTGCATGCTTTCACTTTCCAGTCTTGTGTCTTTACTGGACAAAAACTTCTTCCCAAAGTGGTTGCAGGTCTTTGAGAATTCTCCTACTGTATAATGTCTTCTTAATTTTGTCATATTAAAGCTATTTATTTCTTCTACTAGGTGCTATGTTCATGGTTGAGTAACAGTCCCAATTATGAAGAAATCACAAATTGGTACCTTGGATGGAAAGGCATGTTTAGTGATGCCTTGCTGACACAATCACTCATTAAAGAGAAATTTAACGAAGCTTTGGATATCATGAATCGAGCCGTGTCGTCAGGTGTGGGTTAGTATTTAATTACATAAATATGATACAATGTTCTTTTTAAAAAATCTTTTAACTTATAATATCTAAACATTGCAAATTGAGCCTTGACATCTTACTGTTTATTAATTCACAGGTACATACATGCAACCTGGTGCAAGGGAAAATATTGCATACCTTACACAGACAGAGAGGCGGAAGGACTTCCAGTACGAAGCGATGCAAGAGCGCAGAGATGCTGAGAGTGTCGCTACCAGAGGTTTCAACACCAGTGTACCAACAAACTTCAAAGACCTTGTACAAGCCAAAGCAGAGGAGAACAACATAGTTTTTATGCCTCTTGTAGCCAAGCGTCATTTGGGCAAACAGCTGTACACTTTTGGACGAATTGTAATATACATAGACAGAGGAGTTGTGTTTGTGCAAGGTGAGAAAACGTGGGTGCCCACATCATTACAGAGTCTTATTGATATGGCCAAGTGAGGATAGTCAGCTATGGGTAAAAGAAGGGCAAACCACCTAAATGTACAAAGCATAGTTTTTTTGTGTAAATGTTTGAACATTTTGTGAAAATAAAAATTTTAATCTGCGTTTTATGAGTTCTTGTTGGTATTTTTTCAAATTAATAAAATGTTCATTGCAATGTTTTTTTAATGGTGAATATCATATTATTTACAATTTCAACTCCAACTGTAAAAATCATTAATGTGTTGAATATAAAACTCATTCCCTGTCCCAAAAAATGTAGAACTGGACAGAAGCCAGCAGGTGGCGCACTCAAATTTTCTCCTTCAGTTTTCATGAACAGTGAACGGAGCCTCCCTTTATTGACTCCTCAGAGCTTCCGTTCAACACTAGCTACGCTCAATACTTCGTTAACGTGTTTGTCTCAGAGATTATTTAACAGGCTTTTGAAAAAATAAAAAGGTGAGTTTTGTGTTAACTTTGTAGATCTTTGACTAGTTGTGATAGCAGTTCAAGTGTTTCATTTCTTATCAGATCGACGATTATTTCGATTACATTGCATGCTAGCTACATAACCTAACTAGCTAGCTAGCTAACCAACGATTTATTTTTGTCATTCTTTTTTTAATGACTATAATTTCAATAATCAAAATGACAATATTACTTCTTCATATAATACAATGACTAAGCATAACTGTAGAGAAAATAAAATGAATAAAAGAGGACTTCCATTACTTAGCTTTTCCAAATTTTCAGTCTCAAGGCATGGTGCCTGGAAAAGCACATTCAATAAGTTTTAAAGATTTATACAAAGACATAAATTCATTCTTGAAAGCAGTAAAATTTAGTTTTACTTTTAGATGCCTACATTTTTTAAATATAAATTTACTAATGAGTATCAGCAAATTATTGCACAAATAGTATTTTTTATCAATACAAAATATTCCAAATTGAATTATCTTATTGTTTAGGTATATTTTTGTATCTTATAATCCAATTATCTAAGTCATCCAAAAATAGTTTGACAGGGTTACAATCATAACCAATGAATTGGTCACTCCTATGTGTATTATATATGTTGTATGTTTGTATCCCCCAAAAGCCAAAATGTCATCAGACTTGAAGAAACGAAAATCTAAGGTCATCCGAAATGAAGGTGTGACACCAGAAGTGAAGCGTGGACGTGCAGAAGGAGAGCAACAGGTTTGTAATGTATTTAAGTTGCACTCAGTTCTGACCAGTTAGTGCTCTAAACATGTAAAAGTGTGTGTTAATCAAAACTTGATTGACTGTGTAGGATGTTCGTGTTTACAATGAGGAGGTTGAGCTGGACAGTAGAGATCCTGAACAGGACTATGTTCAGTACAAAGAATCTTGTGAAAGCTTGTCCGCACTTATGTCTGAGATCCAAGAGCTCAAAGCCAATGGAGCCAAAGAAGGGGTGTGTAAAACGGATGATGATGATGATTATTATTATTGTGCTGTTACCATGTTTGACTACTTGGGTCCAATAATACAATTATTATCTCTTCTTATAGTCTCTTGAGATTGAGCTGCAACGCATGCAAAGCTGTATCCACTTCATGAAACTGAAAAAACTGAATCGACTGGCTCACGTGCGACTGAAGCGGGGCAGAGACCAGACACATGAGGTAATGTTTATAATGTAACTTGAAGTGTGGGCTGTTAAATTGTAGCTACCGTTGTTTGTTTTAAATTGTTGTTTTATGGCAGTTGGCATCCAAGTGTTGCATTACCGCCAGACTTTATTCTTCAGACTTCATTTTCCATAGTCCGACCTGCTTTATTCCAGGGCTGACTCTTCTTCATCTTCCTCTCCTCCTTTTTAAATTGTTTTATTTATTTCTTTAGGCTAAGCAGAAAGTAGATGTCCTTCACCTTCAGTTGCAGAATCTCCTTTATGAAGTCATGCATCTTCAGAAGGAAATAAGCAAGTGTTTAGAATTCAAGTAAGAAAAGTGTCTCCTCAAGTAAAATCGATACAACATTTGTCTCGCACATAGTATACAGAAATGGTAATAGTGCTTTTTAACATCTTTTTATAGGTCTAAACATGAGGATATTGATTTGGTGACTGAGGATGTGTTTTACAAGGAGGCTCCACCGGAAATCTCAAGGCCACACTTAACAAATAATGACCAGCATCAACTTACATTAGCGCGCTTGGATTGGGAGCTGGAGCAAAGAAAAAGGTCTAGAAAAGAAGCATGGGCTGATACTGTCATGCTTCATATCTGATGAAGATCCATATTTTCATACTTTTGTTCTGTCTAGACTGGCAGAGAAATACAAGCAATCACTAACCACAAAGGAGAAGATCCAAAAGAGCATTGAAGTGAAGAAGGAACATTTATCAAGCTTGCAACCAGGACTCAATGCCATTATGCAGGTTACTATTCTATCTTATAAAAATACATTGACATTTCATATCTTACTACTACTACTAGACTTGTATTGTTTTTTGAGCCCTTGGATAAGTGTTCTTTTTGTGTTCATTTCATAGGCTTCACTCCCAGTGCAAGAATATCTGTCAATGCCGTTTGAGCAGACTCAGAAACAGACCGAGATTGCACGGCACCTGCCTCCACCTCTCTATGTCCTCTTTGTCCAAGCCAATGCATATGGCCAAGCATGCGGTGTGTTCTTTATGCATTTATTTTGCTGCATCAAAAGGTCTTGGCTGGCTTTAATCGTATTGGATTTTTCCTTTCAGATAAGAACCTTACTGTGTCCATCAATGGGGATGTGGATGAGGCCAAAGCCCTCTCTAAGCCTCCTGAAGATTCTCAAGGTATATGACAAACCTGTTTTTTTAATTAAAACATTCCACCCTATAATCTCTACTCTAAATATGCATGTGGTTTTCAGATGATGAAAGTGATTCAGATGCGGAAGAAGAGCAGGAGAAAACGGTAAGTGTAGGTTCAATTTCAATTCTACTGAGAGTGTTTTTCAAACTTCCAATGAGTTATCCGTTCTTTTCTTCTGTATCTACCTCTATATCTACCTGCGTTGCATCAATGAAATTTCCCCATGTGGGACAATATAGGAATATCTTATCTTATCTTAATTAAACTTTATTCCGAGCTCTTGTCCATTTTTAAGTGACTGTGTGTGGCTTATGATCAGACATAATATTGTGGTAAGAATTGCTGGAAGGCATTTTAGCGCTTCAATGTATTCTTTTAGATTATCTATGTTCCACCTTTTTTAACTTCATTATTTTTGTTCATTGTATATTCATAGAAGAGGCGAAGAGCCACAACTGGTGGTCAGCTTGAAGAGAAAAGACGAGAGATGCTGAAACGACATCCTCTCTCCGTTTGCGTGGATCTCATGTGTAAAGGTACTATTTTTGATGGCATTGCAAAGATATGTTTTTTCAGTTCCTGCCATATGAGCATTAGTACGGTATCATTGTACAGTTTGTATTTTGGTAATTCTACACCTCAATGGATAGTATGTAAAATGAACACGTAGATGACCTTCTGGTACTATTTATTTTGTATGGGAAAAGTGCTAGATTACAGAGAGATCTGCAATGCACGTGTAACTCTATCTAAAAGGGTAAAAAGAGGAGAGGGTGCTTTGTTGGGTTAAAATGCTTACACTACAAAGTAACTGTTGCATATCAAGTATTTTTTTAAACTTCCGCCTGATTGTACTTCTTGGTCTTATTCATTATGCTGCTGTTGTAATCAGTTTAGTGCATTTGAAGCAATTGTTGGGCCTTGTATATTTTCACTGACAAATTGCCAAGGTTCAAACCTTTAATGTCTTGTGTGTCCTGTGAGAGCATCTTCCTGCAGCTGCACTCTGTTATTGCTGTGTAATGCTCTGCTGGCTAAAGTCTTCCCTCTGGAACTTTCACATCAATAAAGAGCAAGCCACTATTAATTTAAAGAGTAATTGATTGTTTTATCACTCTGTTATGTTTTGTCTCCACAGATGGCAGTGTTCTTTATCTTTACTTTTTTTACCTGATGAATCTAAATATCATGACCGTCAAGACCAAGGTCACTACTCCCACAGACCTCAGCACAGCCATCAGTGCAGGGTGTGTACTTGATTTTCTGTCGCATCTTCTTTCCCCCCCCAGAATCACTCAAAGCTGTTATTTTCTTTAGAGAGTTGTTGAGATCAGACACACTCCTCAGCTGCCTCTATGTTGGGGACCAGGGTGGAGAAACGCCAAATCCATCCAATCGCTACCAGTTTGACAAAGTCGGGTAAGTGTCTATTGTTGCATCAAGTGCTAACATCAAGTGCTCATACGATCTTTGGTTGTAGGATTGTTTCTTTTGCCGACTATGTTGATGAACTGGGTCATCCCTATATGTGGGTGCAAAATCTAGGCGGACTACACTTTCCCAACGATGGTTCAGAGGTATGTGATCTTTAATCTTAACCAAAAGTGACATTTTAGGTATAATTGTTGCATGTTTTTTGTTGGTAGAGTGTGCGTGTGGGCAGTTCTTTGAGCGCCAGCCACATGGAAGCCACCATGAAGTTCCTAAAGGCACGGGTCCAGTCCCGCCTGGCTTTGCAAAAACAATTTGCATCTTTAGGTAACAAATACACATGTGTATCATTGTATTGTTAATTGCATTTGTAGTAATTATATATATTTCCCCCAGAACACAGTATTATTCCAGTTTCCAGTGAGTGTCAGAATCTCATTCCTGCCAAGATAATTACTCGTTTAGCTCGCTGGACCACCACTACCCATCAGGACTATTTGGTACGTACGGCGTACACACTATATTAAGGCCAGTTTAGGCCTTGGCTCCAATTGTTTCTTAATTGCTAATGCTGATTTGTATTTGTTTTAATACAGGATCTTCCTTACACAAAACATGTGACTGAAGCTGGCCTGGCAAAAGACACTGACCTGTACTTTATGGGTGTTGTCGAGAGGGGCACTGCTCGCATCTATGCCGCTGTGGTGATGAGTCCTCGCTACCCAGAAACTGCTCCACTATTCTCTCTGTCACTCAACTGGAAAGGAGAGCGCAATGGACGCTCAGACGACAACCTAAGAGTATGAAACGTTTTTTAAGATCATCATTACTCTGTTGTTTAGGTTAGGTTTTAATATGTTTCATTTCTTTTCAGGCAATAGAAAGCGAGGTGAATATGTTCAAACATGAGCTGCAGGGGCCTCGTCCAGGTCACCAGCTCTTCACTAACCAGATGGCTCGTCTCTGCATGTGTCTGGACGTGTACTTGGAGACCGAGGGCCAAGATGACGGTGTGGAAGGGCCAAGAGAGTTTCCTCGTGAGAAAATGTGCCTCAGAACTGTCAGGTAAATGTGTGCTTCGACTGAATATTACAGAATTCACTACTACTGAAGGCTCACTGACTTTTAATTTCAGGGGACCCAATCGTCTGAAACCATTCAAGTACAATCATCCTCAAGGTTTCTTCAGTCATCGCTAAACTGATTTTTAGTTCACAATTTGATAGCTTCTAGATATACCTTTTGTTATTAATCGCATATAGAAAGTACCACTTTTAAGTCTTTGTACCTGAGAATAAATATTTTTGGCAATGTCTGTGTCATGCCCCAAGTTCTGGTTATTACAGAATTATTCAAAGTAGACGTGAACATGAATATGACAGAAGGTGTGTGCCGCACCCTCAGCCGCATTGCAGTGAGCGTCAGGTCAGTGTGTGTTCTGCTGTGAGACAAATAAAAATCACCAAAGCGGTCTCGTTTTTCCATTTTATTGCTTCATATTGCATAATTCCAGCAGTTCATTCATTAGTAGTTTTCTTTGTCCTAGCTTTGGAGATCAGTGAGGCAGGTCCTCACCAGTCAGGGAGAAGCTACCATACATTGAAGTGCACAGCAAGCAAATTCAAGGCTTTTTGTGAGTGTTTTTAAATATAATTTTCTGGATAAATATATATTTATCTTTAGCTTACTTTAGCTTGACATCTCTATGCAACAAAGCCTCACTAAGAATGCACTTGTTCATTCCTTGGGCTCACATTCTCGTTGCATCACGCTCATTCTGCATTAATTCACTCATCAAAAGCTTTGGGATTGTGCTAAGGCCATACTCTGGAGCGGGGAGTTATTTGCTACATTTCTATTGCTTACATACGTTGACCAGTTATACAACCATAGTCTGTGCAATTAGTCCTGTGCTATATACATTGCGTAGCCACACCCTGATGCACTAAAATGTTGCTTAACTCAACATTACTTCTTGCCGTCTGTGCTAGAGGATTTGGGTTTTGCCTCTTTACTCTCATCCTTTTTTTCTTCAGATTTTTTCTCTTCCTTCTTGACTTCAGCCTTTTCAGACTTGTGCTCAGGTGTCTTCTCAGCTTTCTTTGTGTCTTGTTTCTCAGGCTCAGTTTTAACAGATTTCTGTGCAGGGAGCTCATCTTTGGTAGGCGCAGAAGGCTTCACAGCTTCATCCTTCTTAGGTGCTGGTTCTGCTTTGCCTTCTTTCTTATTGTCGCCCTTCTCTGCTTTGCCATCTGTCTCCTTCTCTTGGGACTTCTCATCCTTACCTGGTTGTTCCATGGCTTTTTTGTCGTCCTTCACAGGTTTCTCAGCATCTTTTTTCTCGTCTTTAAGAGAGTCTTTGGAGGCTGCTGTCTTTGGTTCAGGCTTGGGTTCATTTGCGGAGATTGCTGGAGATTTTGCTGGTGATTTGGGCAGCGGGGATTTTTGTGGAGACTTTGAATCTGGAACTTTTTCAGCAGGGGATTTAGAATCGTCTTCTTGCTTTTCATTGTCACTCCCAACCTCCTTTTCTTCATCTTCCTCATCTTTTGTTTCGTCTTCGTCCTCTCCTTCTTTGGTGTCTTCCTCATCTTCATCTGCTTTGTCTGTCACTTCGGTAACCTGGGTCTCGTCTGTCTGCTCTTCCACAATCACCTTATCAGAGATTTCCTCTCCTTTCACTTTAATGAACCCTGACAATCTGCCCTCTAGATACGTGTATGGTCCTCCGCCAGAAGAAAAGCGGTTCTCCTCTCCTTCCAGTAATTTTCTGTTCATATAAAATAATATTAGAAATGGTGCAATTTATGACATATTTTTTTGCAATTAAAGATTCAACCTGTAGGCAGAGATCTCAATATCCAGAGCCATCTTCACATTCAGGAGATCCTGGTAATCTTTCAGTTGGCTGGCCATCTCCCATTTTGTGCTCTTCAGCTCACGGTCCATCTGATTGATGGTCTCCTAGAGCACATGAACAGGTTGTTATTAACAAGTTAAACAAATTATATTAATAATATTGTGTAAAGGTCCTGCCTGGAGTGAGTGGAGCTCATCTTGGTGCCGGTCTTCACTCTCCATGCACTGCCGCTCCAGGGATTCTTTGGTTCCACGTAAAGTCTCCAGCTCAATAGTGCGACTCTGCAATTGACGGCGGTAGTCTGCTAACTCTTCTTGCGTTGCACGAATTGCGCCCTGGTTAGAACAAGCAGCCTCGGACAGGTGCTCCATTCGCACTACAACAAATAAGACAAGACAAGAGTTAATAATAAGACAAGAGTTTTGTTTATAAGAGTTCTTCTATTAAGAGTGTTTTTTTTAACTTCCTATAAGTTATCTGTCCTTTTCCTCTATCTACCTGTGTTGCAACAATGAAATTTCCCCATGTGTGGACAATAAAGGAATATCTTATCTTATAAAAAGACAGGTATGACGCACCATAATCCAGATCCAAGAATGAATATGAAGTGCATGCTCAAAAGCCATGCAGCACTGGCCCTGCCTTCTAAAGGACTTGGACCACAGACAGACAGTTTTAACCTTGACACTGCATGTGTCAGTCTGACTGCGCACTTCTCTGGCAGGCCCAAATGGGCCCCACTGCTGCAGTCAGCAGGACAACTCGTAAAGGTCATTCCTCTGAAATGTGGGCTTACTACGCAGAGAACTTTAATTAATTAAAAGGTATGTGTCTGCCCTGTTCAGGAAACACCTTCGGTGATTCATTCTATAGCAGAGGGATGCTGATTCTCTTTTTCCTTGGCTGCTGGATGACCTTGAGCTAATTCTATTTAATTCTATTCAGTTTATGATTAAAAAAATGCATAACAGCTCAACTTTACTTTTTGTCACCATTCCAAAGCTATCCCTGAAAATACACTGCCAAGAGTATTATAACAAAAGTAAGACCCTGTTGGGGCAAGCAGCAATGAGGGAACTGTGAGCTTTGACCAAACCCACAACCCAATTCTCACCTTTAAAGCATTCTCACCTTTAAAGCATTCTCACCTTTAAAGCATTCTCACCTTTAAACCATTCCTTACCTTTAAACCATTCTCACCTTTAAACCATTCCTCTGTGTGCATGGCACTGTTGCTCGCATGATTGTCCAGCTGTGCGCGGATCTCTCGCAGCGCAGTGGTAACGTCCGCCTTCTGGGGATCTGGCTCGTCAAAGTTCACTTGCGCGCCTTGAATCTGAGCTAAGAGTTCTTCAACTTCCTCCTCATGATTCTTCTTCAAAAAGACAGACTCTTCTTCAAGTGCGCGAAGCTTTTTGTCGAGTTCTTGGCGCGCAAGGCGGGATTCCTCCGCGTACTTCTTCATTGCACGTGCGGCAGCCTCGAGCTCTTCACGGTTCCGCGCTTCATCTTCAAGCCTGGCGCGCACGTGCTGGATATCCTCCTCCAGGTGGTCCTGCTCCAGTACAGTGCGGGTTCTCTCGCCGCACAGCTGCTGCAGCAGTGCCCTAAGGTCCCCCAACTCTTGCTCGTACTGTTCCCCCACAGAGGCACGCCCGGTCTGGCGCTGACGCAGTGCCTGGGCCTCGGTCTCCAGGTTGTGATTGTGCATCTCCAAGCGGCGGACCTTGTCAATATAACCTGCAAAGCGGTCATTTAGGGCCTGTAGGATCTCCTTTTCGCTTCTCCGGGTCATGTCTCCACTGAAAGTGTCCACACTGTCCACAGAAGACGGCTGGCTGTACGTGAGGTGGCGGCGCTGCGAATGAAACCCACTAGATGACACTGAGACAGGGCGAGCTTTGCGGTAAGAGCTCGGGCTGAAGTAGTGATTCTCCATCGTGAAACTCATGTTTGCAAAACTGCAGAGAACTAACTGCAGAATGAACGGGAGCGCAGCTTTTATAGCAAGAGGCAAAAACTCACGAGTCAGCACCGGGAGCTGTCCACTTAAAGGGGTACCGTTTACCTCAAGAAAACTTACGGTGGCAGGAACAAACTACTTCTTTAAATAAACCCATAATAAATCATCTCAACGTCTTTTGGCTAATCATTTCAGATAGTCATGTAGGACTATTATTCATAACATGACATTCTGTATCTGAATAAAGACAGCTCTGTGGATTGATGCGTAAATTGTCACTGAATACATGAATGGATACACTGTCTTCAACATTTCATACATTTACTCAAAATATTATTTCATACTTTTATCAAAATGCCTTAAATCAGCACAACCAGTGTGTGGGTGTGCTTGTTCTGCTGATGCTTCTAGCCACTGCAGTGTGAGTTTGCAGATCCACACAAACTCCCATGCGGCCATGCGGTCTCTCTCTCTGTCGCTCTGCGTCCCTCTCTCCCTCCTTTCTCTCTTTCTGTTTCTTGTTCTGTCTTCCCCTCTCTCCCTCTTTCTCTTTCTCTCTCTCTCTCTCTCTCTCTCTCTCTCTCTCTCTCTCTCTCTCTCCCTCCCTCTGTCTCTCTCTGATGCTCTGTCCATCTCCATACTTCTTCCTTAAGTAATATCTGTGGATACACACTCAAATATATTTGAACAAAGACTGTGCTAGTGATCTGTTTGAGCCATAGTGATGGCAAAGCATTCATACTTAAGTGTCTGAGCAGAAATAGCACAGCACCTGGGGTCAGTGGGTTTGCTCTGCAGAACCTTACAGAAATGTCCATATAGTGTTTCCTCCTGAGATCTGTCAGACAGTCAGCTCTGCATTTCTCTGCATCAGCTCCTTCAGTGTGTCTGCTGTGACAGGCAGAGGACAACGAGAGCCCCCACCATGACCTTCACTGCTTCTATGATGATAAGCCACACACTGTAAAAAACAAAAAAACAAACAATATTTATACATTTCTGCTTGTATTACAGCTTGTATTACAGTATCTACAGTATAGACAACATGAACATCATGGTGATACCTTAAATTAAAAGTACATTTGTAAAAACAAAAACTTATTTTACAATAACCAGTTAGGTTTGGATAAAAACATATTAAATTATCTGGTTTCATTATTGCCAAAGTTAAGTTAAAATGTAAATTTATTTTGTTTGTACCAGGGACTATTTTTATTTATTTATTCAACCCTCTTGCACAGTGAACGTATCTCAATACATTTGTGGTGAAATTAATACAGTTAAATTTAGGTTGTTGTGGTAAAATAGATTGTCCAGGGGTCTTTTAGATTAGACATTTTCAGGTTCAACATTTCCCTTTAACTTACCATCTGCCCGAACCAAAGGCTTTTTGACTGCCATGTTATTTTGAAAAATCTTGGGGTTAGGGTCAGGGTTAGGGTCAGGGTTAGGGTTAGGGTTAGGGTTAGGGTTAGGGTTAGGGTTAGGGTTAGGGTTAAGGTTAGGGTTAGGGTTAGCCATGAGGCTATATGGCCGTGCTGCGTCTCCTGAAACTGTTGGGCTATTTGACTATTATTGTCTAACCCTAAAACCCCCCACAAATAATATATTATAACTTATTCCATTTAATTTGTTTGTATTTTTCTTGAATAAAGGATTCATTGGTTTACACTGTTTTGAGGTGGTGTTGAAAAGAACCCTAACAGAAAACAGTTGTGTGGCCTTGGATAAGATGTCCTGACACATCAAAGAATGACACAGCCCAAATATTGTCAAGCCCTTGAAATGTTTGGAAAACATATTAATTAAAACATCAGAGGCCAATTGCTAGAATTTGAGTGCTATACAGACTTTCGGAGTTACTTCTGCGTTGGCCCAACCAACCTGTGTGCTTGAAGCTGGATGGAAAATTGCAGGGGCACAGCTGATAAGTAGTTTTGTTTTTTTCACACAAACACATTAATTTATAACTACATTGAAATACCAGAAACTGCTCACTAGTGATGCAGCGATTGCACACTCATACAATCTCCTTGTGGATCAAGTTAGTTTTAGCGTAGTTTCATGCTATGCCCTTTAGGGAGCAGCAGAGGCATAAAGCAGTGAAGAGACAGTCCGAGTAAATGAGCACTTCCTGTTGAGTTTGTGGGAAAAGTTAAACAGAAAATACATTGACATGTACAAAGCGACGGCTTTGCTGGAGAAATGGATTCAGGAAAACAACGATCTCGTAACTAAATGGAAGGTAAGCTCGGTTTGTGTAATAAAAATAAAAATAATCTGTCGCATTCATATAATTTGTGTTGACGTTATGATTGTTAGAAACTGACAGATGGAAATAACCTGAGAAAAGACCAGAGACTGTCAAATTTGAGATGCCTTGCTTTGGAGTTTCACAAACTTTTGAGTAAAATACAAGGTTGTTATTCTTAAAATACTATTGTTGTATTTATTCATCAGTGCCCTTAAATATGTGTTGCCTTTGCCCCCACAGGTGCTCCACATCTTGCAGGGGTCACTCAGTTGGAGCTGATGGTGATTTACAATGCTAGCGTTTTTTCTATTGCTCTTTCTGAGTTTTCCAAAGTTGAGCTGCTCATTACAAATGTCATGGATAAAGGTTTGTGCTATCTTCTATAAGTCAATGGCTTTCATTAACTTCCATGAATAATAATTATATATGTTACCATATCCCCAGTTCTCCAGATATCAGGATGTAGTCCAACCCCTGGGAGCTCTGACTATCTTTTGTTTTGGAGAAAGGTTTTAGAAAAAGCCATAGAGCGCACGGATTTATTTTTTTGCTTTGGACAGCTGTTTTGTTTGCAATGGGCAATATGGGTAGCCATGCAGAAATACCATATAATCCAAGAAACTGAGGTATTTTTAAAAATGTTTTGTTGCCCATTTTGAGATCCAGTCTTCTTCCCACTTCCACAGTATAAACTATGTTACAAACAAATGTCTTCAATTTCATGTCCTGTAGAAGGAAATGTCAATGGTCATCTCAACTGAAAACAAAAATAAAGGAGAGCTATCGGACTCTTTACTTTTGGTTTTAGAGCCAAAAGAGCTTATCGAGTTATTACATGTCTGCACCTTAATTGGAAAAGGCAAGTATTATAATTTATTTTTAAGCAGGTTTTTCTCAATCATCTTTAAACTTAACATACATGCCTTTACGTTCATTCATTAACTTGACGTTACTTCAATGTGTTCTGTTTTAAAGGTGCAGAAAGATTAACAAATGGTCAATATTCAGAGGCTTTGAGTGTTCTACAGAAAGCCACCTCATTTAGTGCTCCCAGAGGTGTAGTGGCCTGTTCTCACCTTCTGTTGGGTTCATGCTTTCTCCAAATGGTATCTACAAAGTATTGCATATAAATGTCAATGAACCTTTTAAATGAACTCTAAAATGTGTTTGTCACCAGAAACGTCCTCATATGGCGTTGGTCTGTTTCCGAAAAGCTTTGGAGATAGACTGTCAGTGTGTCAGTGCGCTGTATCAGAGTATGCTTATCTACAGGCAACTAGGAAACAAACCAGCTGAGATCCAAGCTCTTGTGTTACTACATTCTGTAAGTGTGTGGTTTATATCGACCAGTGATCCTTGCTGCTTCATATAACTATTACTGTATGTAGTAGTAGTTAATATATGCATATTGAAATGCAATGGTTTTATTGTGTTGCAGGTTTTAAACTTGACACACACCTCAGAGTGTAACACAGGAGATGGTCAGCTTATCTCGTCTGCGTTACTACTCTCCAGCCCATCTTTAAAGAACCTTTTGGAAGTTCCCTCTGCTTTAACAGTCTTGCACAATCTGGCTTTAAGATGTGTTCACTGTGGAAGGTGAGATGTACAGTGTTGTTTCCTGGCACGAACCAAATGGTGCAGTCGTAAGTTGGTTAAAAAGAAATGTATCATATATATATTTTTGAATTATTTTTTGTTGGCTACTTTTCATTCAGGGTATCAGAGGGTGTGGAGCATTATCTGGACTTATTTGCTATTCTTCACACAGATCAACCTAATTCACATGTCGTAAGTTTTTATGATAAGTCATCAAAATGTTTCCAGCTTGAAAGAATCATAAAATATGGACTAATATTAAAATGATGTATATTTTTTTAAAAGTTGAATGAGGAGGTCCCCTTCCTTCCACGATTGGCTGAAATTTACCTTGAGGCTGCTGCTGCTATGATTATGGTCCAGCGACCTGCCGATTGCATTGCACTGTGTGAGGAAGTAGTTGGTACAGCACTAGATCTGCTGCCAAAAAGATTGGTTTTAGAAGAGTCGAGTATAGAGACCGAGCCCAATGATATTGATGTGGACCATAATGACAAAGGGGCCTTGGTCCTCTGGGCTGGGGCAGCTAATCTCCTCAAGGGTCACTGCTACATGCATTTAAAAGACTGGCAGCAAGCTATGACCCATTTTACAAGGTCTGTTTTTGAATTTGTTGTCTTGTTTATAGTGTTGAAAATCAATAATTAATGTTTTTCTTACAGGTGTTTAAATCTGATAGTAAGAGTGCACTTTAAAAAGAAAGGTGAGGATTCTATCAAGATAAACTTCCCAGTCCCAATAAAATCTTCATACATACAGCTGATATTCCGCCACAGGTGGTCAACCACAAATCCCCACCACAGACATGGTGAACAAAGATGGGTCAAAATTATTCACACTCCAGAGACTGAAGGCATTTTCGTTGGCTGGCCGAGGGATCTGCTTTGCTCAGACTGATCGACTGAAAGAAGCTCTTAGAGACCTCCATCTCAGTTTGCATGCATTCCCAGGTACAGTTAATATATTATGCCAGTGGCTCTAAAACTTTGGCTTTCTGAGTACCACCTGATCTTAACCAGGCCTAATTTAGAGCTGAAGTAGGTCTTTGTAAAGCTTTGCCAAAGTAATTCTAACTCAGAAATCACTCATTGAAGGATGTTGGTGTAATATGCTCTAGACTAAGTGAACATTAGAACTGAAGAGGACAAGTAGTAGTTTTTATTCATTAATTATGTCATGTTTGCGCAGGACTACACAGAAAAAAAAGAAAGAAAATGTCATGGTTGGGCCATGACCTTTTTTTTTTTCTTATTTCTAATGCATACAAATATGATGGGATTGAAATTGTAATAACTTGCTCTTCCCTCCATGCTGTCACAGAGTGTGTGAGTGCTGGGTTATGGTGTGGGGAAGTACTGTGGCGACTGCAGCGGAGACCGGAAGCTGCCAGTTGCTGGAAAAAGACTTTGTGCTTTACCTCAGAATCTTCCAAGTACGAACACCGAAGAATATTGGCGTTGCAAAAATATACCAAGTAATCTACATATTTATCCATGGATTTCAGAATGATAAATTAGGATTAATTAAGTTAAATTTCAAACAAAATATTCTATATTTTTAAAAGTGAAAAGACTTAAAATTGTTACCTATAAGCTGGAGCTAAAAATTAAATCCATGAATAAATTAAATTATGTTTAGCATAATGTATGACTATTACTTTTTAAGCCTGTTTTTTTTTCTGTTAAAGCAGCTGTGTGTATTTAATGGAACCTCCAACTGACCATATGTTGAGCCCCTCTGAGCTTCAACGAAGAATTGAAGATCTTGGATTTGAGGAAGTCAAAAATGGATAACATTTCTACCGTCATATTTTTTATGTGTTTATTTTGTTTGTGCAATGGGAAAACAAATGGATTCTCTAGATTTGTAGAGCTTGGTAAATTAATCATCTTCTTATTGTTGATTTCCTCAAAATCCTAACATATATGTCTTACCCATGGATTTCAGATTAATGAGAAATTAGGACTGTTGCCATAGCAATTTTAAATGTGAAAAGTTTGCATGTAACAGTTACAGGAAGCCGAAACAAAAAAACAACAATGTTTTGACAGTTTAGAAAAAAGCTTTTTATGACAAAAAAACAAAACATCTTGCCGTGCGACCTAATTGGATGGTTATATTTTGTTGACAGGGTAAAATGCCCAATAAAAAGCTTGATGCAAATAAAGCATGCACTTATTTCTATATATCTATTTCAATAAGATGTGTTTTCTCTGTGTTTAAACAAATATTTTTTTTACTAACCTCTTATAATATATTTGAAACCAAAATTAAAAACAGTTATGATAAATTAAAAAGTTGCATAATGTTTTTATGTAGTTGTTGCTGCTGCTGTTCTTGCTTTTAATGGCGACTGGCAGCCAACTTGTTTTTGCAATTATTTCATGTAATTTAAGGTATATTTGCTTTTTCTTTCTTCTGGCTGGCAGCCAACTGCAAAGCAAAGATAATGTTTTTTCTTCTTTGGTGTTTATGGCGGTTGGTATCCAAGTGTTACATTACCGCCAGACTTTATTCTTTAGACTTCATTTAGACCGCCTATACTTCAGACTTTATTCTTTAGACTTTATTCCTACCCCCCTCTCTTACGCCATCTTTTATTGTTGTTATTATTTTTGTTGTTTAATGGCGGTTGGTATCCCAAATGTTACATTACCACCAGACTTTATTCTTTAGACTTTATTCTTTAGACTTCATTTAGACCGCCTATACTTTAGAATTTATTCTTCAGACTTTATTCTTTAGACTAAATTTAGACCGCCTATACTTCAGACTTTATTCTTCAGACTTTATTCTTTAGACTTTATTCTTTAGACTAGACCGCCTATTGTTCAGGCGTTATTCTTTAGACTTTAATTTAGACCGCCTATACTTCAGACTTTATTCTTCAGACTTTATTATTTAGACTAAAATTTAGATCGCCTATACTTCAGACTTTATTCTTCAGACTTTATTCTTTAGACTTTATTCTTTAGACTAGACCGCCTATTGTTCAGGCGTTATTCTTTAGACTTAATTTAGACCACCTATACTTCAGACTTTATTCTTTAGACTGGATTATTAAGACTTCATTTCTACCCCCCTCTCTTACGCCACCTTTTGTTGTTGTTGTTGTTGTTTTATGGCGGTTGGCATCCGAGTGTTGCATTACCGCCAGACTTTATTCCTTAGACTGTTGTTGCTGTTGTTGTTGTTTTATGGCAGTCGACAGCCGAGTGTCGCATTACCGCCAGACGTTATTCCCCAGACTTTGTCGTAGTCCTAAAAGTTGTTCTTCCAGTGCTTTGACCTCCAGTGCTTTGTCAAAGCCCAAGAGGTCATGAGATGCCTTTGTCATTGTATCCTATAGAAGTTGTTGTTGTTGTTTTATGGCGGTTGGCATCCAAGTGTTGCATTACCGCCAGACTTTATTCTTTAGACTTCGTTGGACTTTATTCTTTCGACACTTTACTTTGAAGTGCTACGTGTTCTTTTATTTACGTATAATTGCTTTGTTGTGTCTTGACTTTGCGTGTTCTTCCGGAGCTGTTGTTGTTGTTGATTTATGGCGGTTGGCATCCAATTGTTGCATTACCGCCAGACTTTATTCCTCAGACTTTTCGAGCTGTCGGACTCTTGATTAAGGTCTTCAGACGCTTGAAATATTGACCTCATGGGCTTTGTACTTCCAAAGCACCGAACATCAAAGAAGGAGAGGAAGATGAAGAAGAGTCTCCCTGGAATAAAGCCGGTTGGTCTCTGACACAACAACTATTCTAGTCACAAAGACATATCATGACCTCATGGGCTTTGTAACGCCAAAGCAATGGGAGGAGTTCTTTTACGGACTACGACAGAGTCTGAGGACTACGAAAAGTCTGAGGAATAAAGTCTGGCGGTAATGCAACACTCGGATGCCAACCGCCATAAAACAACAACAACAACATTCACCACCATAAAACACCAGAGAAGAAGAAGAAATATTCTCATTTTTTCCGTCCGTGGCTGCTGTATCGCCAGTATCAACATTTTCTTGTATTTTGGACCAAAACGATAACATTTTAACCGCGTCTTCCGTCTTTCTGTAACACTTTGTTTTCATCCCAAAGGGGCGGGGCCATAGCGCTAGCCCAAAAGTACCCGTATAACTGGAGACGTCTATAAAGGACGGAAACTGATGGTCTTTCGCCTGAATTCACGGACTACGAACGCAACCGGCTAAGCTTCCGCATCTTTTAGTCAACGCTAGAACATCGTATTTATTGTCAGTAAATTCAAGTGGACAACATGGCTTCGGGAGGGGAGTAAGTGTTGAATTATAATACTTTCTTACAACTAAATGCCATTTAATTGGCTATCGTGGTTATGTTTTGCGTTACTTTAGCAATACAGCTAAACTAATGGGGTCAGTGTCCGTCTCCGCACTTTCTTTCTCGGCAGTTAAAATACACTCTTACATCTTGATGAGTGGTCTCTTGATAGGTTGCAGTTGTTATTTCAGTTAGTAAATGCTCCGCTGTCCTCGACTGGCTGGTCACTGGTCGGCCCTGGCTCTGTTTTACAATGTTTGACAAAGCGCAGTCACCGCTGTCGTGTCGGAGGCTACCATTATCTTAGCAACATTACTAAGGCCAAAGCCTCAGCATCAAAATAATCGGGCCTAACTATCAGCAAGCACTCTTCTGTCGTGTGTTCATATGAACTGTACCTAATACATACGAGATACGTCGAGGCAAATAACGTTAATGCCACCGTGGTTAATCAATTGCCCAGTTCGGCGCAGTCGACGCTATCGTGTTGGAGGCTAACTTTAGCGTAGCAACATAACCAAGGCCAAAGCCTCGGCATCAAAACGATCAGGCCCAACTAACAGCAGACGTTCCTTGTGCAAAGTGTTAATGTGAACTGTACCCAATACATACGAGATTCTTTGAGGCAAATAACGTTAATGTTTGTGGTTGTTCAATTGGCCATATCGGCTAACTAGCCGTTATTGCTAACGTGTGGATGACCCATTCCTAGCGTCAGTATAGTCAGTCCCAAGCTATAAAATTGAGTCATGAAATATCATAAATGCATATCCATGACTTGTAAATGCCCTGAGTGTTGTTGTTTCTTTACATGCAAGTTGAGTACCACATCTGGGTTAACCTTTTATTTCTTGCCAAAGCAACCTCAAAGTTTTTTTTTTCTCTTTTGCTGTGTCATCTGGGTCCATTCACTTGCCCGCTGCGCTAGCTAGCATGCTAATTGCTAATGAACCGAAAGAGTAACTAAACAATCCAGGGCAGCCTCCAAGGTATTCTAAACACTTCTAGAACCTATTGTTTGGCGTGGTTGTTGTATTTACTTTGCAATAAATGTATTACATAATTGCAGGACCGGTGATTGTATCTTAAGTCTGCTTACCTGCTGGGACGTAACACTTTAAATTATTAATAATTAAAGTTAATTATGTAGAGACAGATTGACGTTAATTTCACACATCGAATTACCCCTTTTAATGTGATGTTTTAATCGCATTAACACATTGGTTTTAAAATAAAATTACTCGAATAATTTGTATTTTGCCTGAATAAAGAATATAATGTAATCGAAGTTTTTTCGTGTCTTTTCTAGATCCAAAAGTGATGATCTATCTACTGCAATTCTCAAACAAAAGAACAGACCCAACAGACTGATTGTTGATGAATCCATCAATGAAGACAACAGTGTAGTCTCCCTTTCCCAGGTACAAACTTTATTCCACTTATTAATGTTGAGTAAAAACAGTAATAACCAAACAATTGTATCTATGATTAGACAAAAATGGATGAGCTGCAGCTTTTCCGTGGGGACACTGTGTTGATGAAGGGGAAGAAGAGGCGGGAGACGGTGTGCATCGTCCTTTCCGATGACACCTGCTCTGACGAAAAGGTCCGCATGAACAGGGTGGTCCGCAATAACCTGAGAGTTCGCTTGGGGGATGTCATCAGGTAAGGCACAGTTGTTTTTTTCTTCCTCCCAATGTTAGTGGACCTATGATTTGTTAAAAAAAAAAAAATCCCCCGCAGCATTCAGCCTTGTCCTGATGTGAAATATGGAAAGCGCATCCATGTTCTACCCATTGATGACACTGTAGAAGGAATTACTGGAAATCTTTTTGAGGTTTACCTGAAGCCATACTTCCTTGAGGCTTACAGACCAATTCGCAAAGGTAAGTTAAACACTGGCCAAGTCACTGTCAAATGTTTAAGCCTAGTTATTGTAACATCCTTTTACACATGTGAAGGTGATATCTTCTTGGTCAGAGGTGGTATGCGAGCCGTGGAGTTCAAAGTGGTGGAAACTGACCCTTCCCCATATTGCATTGTTGCCCCTGATACTGTCATTCACTGTGAGGGAGAGCCCATCAGAAGAGAGGCGAGTGGAAGTTGCATTGAGTAAACTGGCACATTTCTTTTAAAATCTAACATTTAAAAGAACATTTATTTTTTTACTCAGGATGAAGAAGAATCCCTGAATGAGGTTGGTTATGATGACATTGGAGGTGTGAGGAAGCAGTTGGCACAAATCAAAGAGATGGTGGAGCTGCCTCTCAGACACCCTGCACTGTTTAAGGCCATTGGGGTCAAGGTAATGACAGTTTTCAATTGGACAAGTCATTAGCAGAGAATGTATATGCAACTGGGTTATGTTTTTAAGCCACCTCGTGGAATCCTGCTTTATGGACCTCCTGGAACCGGAAAGACCTTGATCGCCCGAGCTGTGGCAAATGAGACTGGGGCCTTTTTCTTCCTCATCAATGGTGAAATATATTTTTCAGCCGTCCTCTATTATTGGTTATTGTAAAGTCTTAATACATTGTCCATGCTGTTCCTTAGGTCCTGAGATCATGAGCAAACTTGCTGGTGAAAGTGAGAGTAACTTGAGAAAAGCCTTTGAGGAAGCGGAGAAGAATGCACCAGCCATCATCTTCATTGATGAACTGGATGCGATCGCTCCAAAGAGAGAGAAGGTTATTGCTGCTTTTTTATTTTTTTTAGACTGCCACAAACTGGGGTTAAAACTGTATTACCTGTACATAACGCTCTATAGTTTTTCATGTTTTCACATTGGGTCCTTGTCTGTTTATTAAATCCTGTTTTTTTCCAATTTGTATTAATGTAGCGCATGCACTGCGCATATACAGTGATATGGAAGGGGCTATAAAAACCTTTTTTTTTTTTTTTTTTTTCTTTTTTTTTTTTAGCTCAAATGACTCCTAGTTTAACATTACAACTTGTTTGCAGACTCACGGGGAGGTGGAGAGGAGGATTGTTTCTCAGCTGCTGACCCTAATGGATGGACTGAAACAAAGGGCTCACGTCATTGTTATGGCTGCCACAAACAGACCTAACAGTATTGACCCAGCCCTGAGGAGATTTGGTAACTTGACTCAAAATGCTTACATGGGATTTTAGTTATGTAGAGTAGCACTGCTTTTCCATAATGTTACTAAATATGATAACCTGTCATTTGTCAGGACGTTTTGACAGAGAAGTTGACATTGGCATTCCTGATGCTACTGGCAGGTTGGAAATCCTTCAGATACACACGAAGAACATGAAGCTGGCTGACGATGTAGACTTGGAGCAGGTTTGTTTTTAAATTTTAGTTGTACAATTATGGTCCGTCAATAAACCAAAACAAATGCGGTATATCTTGATTTATAACGTTAATTTTCATCATTTCATCACCATTAGGTAGAGTGAGAGGTTAAAAATGTCGCAACCACTGGTATTACAATTTTACCAAAAAAAATGGTCTCTGCATCTGATTTTCTTAAATTGCCCAGCCCTTTTTATAGTGGCCCTTTTTTAATTGTCTGACCACCTAATCCCTCCATTTTGCTTTACACCCTTTATGGTCTGGTTCCAGACCCTTCTGCAATTAAGCAACCATACTAACTTGTGTTTAAATTGGCAGCTCTGGTTGGATTGGCCCAAGTGTCTTTTTTAAAATGCAGACGAATGCTCTTAAATATTCTTGTGGCGCTCAGATGCTATCAAATTTTAAACTAGGATTTACAGGGTTTAGTCCTCCATTAGTTAGTCATTGAAAATTTGCTTTCTTAGTCCTTTTTTAGATTCATTATATCCTTCAGAAATCAGTGAAACACAAGTCCAGACCAGGATGTCTTTGACGTATTGTCAACGCACATGATTTTTATTTTCTTGCTTTAATATAGTCATATTTTGCTGAATGTAGAATTATTTTAATTACTAGGTAGCCAATGAAACTCATGGACATGTTGGGGCCGATCTGGCTGCGCTGTGCTCCGAAGCTGCTCTGCAGGCCATCCGAAAGAAAATGGACCTGATTGACCTTGAAGATGAAACCATTGATGCAGAGGTCATGAACTCTCTTGCTGTGACGATGGATGACTTCAAGGTAAATTTCACTTTTTGTGGTTTTGATGGAGTCTGCTTTGACAATGAAAACACTTTTCTCTCTCGCTGCTGCAGTGGGCCCTGAGCCAGAGCAATCCATCTGCACTGAGAGAGACTGTTGTGGAGGTGCCTAACATCACATGGGATGATATTGGTGGTCTGGAGGATGTCAAGAGGGAGTTGCAGGAGCTGGTGCAAGTAAGAATATTGCTTTTATATATATCCAATATTTTAGTTGAATGCAAACTGCAAATGTTTATTCATTCTGACTCAAATGTTCTTTCACATTTAGTATCCAGTGGAGCACCCAGACAAATTCCTCAAATTTGGCATGACTCCATCCAAGGGTGTGCTGTTCTATGGGCCTCCTGGTTGTGGCAAAACTCTTTTGGCCAAGGCCATTGCTAATGAATGCCAGGCAAACTTTATCTCCATCAAAGGACCTGAGCTGCTCACTATGTGGTTTGGAGAATCTGAGGCTAACGTCCGCGAGATCTTTGACAAGGCAAGTTCTGCAAATGTTGTCATTTAAGTTTATGGCTTCGCTTTCAACATTGAAACATGTTCTAACTGTTGAATTTGACTCTCAGGCGCGCCAGGCAGCACCTTGTGTGCTCTTCTTTGATGAGCTGGACTCTATAGCCAAGGCTCGTGGTGGCAATGTGGGAGACGGTGGTGGAGCAGCTGACCGTGTCATCAACCAGATTCTCACTGAGATGGATGGGATGTCCAGCAAGAAGAACGTCTTCATCATTGGAGCCACCAACAGACCAGACATCATTGATCCAGCCATCCTGAGGCCTGGGCGTCTGGATCAGCTCATCTATATCCCACTGCCCGATGAGAAGAGTAGGATGAGCATCCTCAAAGCCAACCTCCGCAAGAGTCCAATCAGCAAGGTACCCATCACTCTTTAAGGGGTTAATTGAAGGAGAGCATTCCCTTTTTTTTATGAGTTTCAAAACATGTTATAATGGTGGGCCCCTCATTAACTTGGGTTAAATAAGTTCACATAGCCATTTATTTTTAACTAAAGCTAATTCATACAATAGACCAAGCTCTATAAAGATGGTTTTAGATTGCGATTTACAATGGATAAAATAAAGATGTCTTATGTTTTATAGTAATACAGAATCCCCCCCAAAAAAGCTTCTTTTAAACACTGACTCTGTTTTCAGGATGTAGACTTGGACTTCTTGGCAAAGATGACCAATGGTTTTTCTGGAGCTGATCTTACTGAAATTTGCCAGAGGGCCTGCAAATTGGCAATCAGAGAAAGTATTGAGAATGAGATCCGCAGAGAGCGAGAAAGGCAGACCAATCCTTCAGCCATGGTTTGTACTTATCCAATGTACAATGTGTGTTTTATGTGTGTGTGTTTTTAAATGCGTTTTGTGGCGTTTGTAGGAAGTGGAGGAAGATGATCCTGTGCCAGAAATCAGGAAGGACCACTTTGAGGAAGCAATGCGATTTGCTCGGCGCTCAGTCAGCGACAATGACATTCGCAAATACGAAATGTTTGCACAGACCCTACAGCAAAGCCGTGGCTTTGGAAGCTTCAGGTAAATGCGTGTATTGAAGTCTTTGTTTTTTACAGTGTTTAAATTGTGTGCATTTGGTTGAGTTTACAGTAATTACATTGTCGCGGTTATTTCAGGTTCCCATCCAGTGCTGCAGGTGGCAGTGGTCTAACTCCTGGCTCAGGAGGTACTGGCAGTGGTCCTGTGTACAATGAAGATAATGATGATGACCTTTACGGATAAATGTTCACTGCCCCTCGGTCAGTCTTGGGATCACACTTGTACAAATTCTCACCAGATTCCACATTTTTAGGACTTTGTGCTTCTTTCATGTGTTCCTTTTTATGAAGGTTATTTTGTGTTCTTACAATGCTTATATTTACACTGAATTGTCATTTAATTTTGTCTTTGAAATATGTGAACTGAATTTTAAAAACTTCCAATCAAGCAAAAATATTGACTTTAAAAAAAAAAAAAAAAAAACTGTTCAAATTCAGTTTGCATAGTTTTAAAGTTCAGTGTATTAAAATGCAACATTTTTACATTGATTGTTAAAATGCAGTGTATGAAAATGCAATGTTTTAAAATTTAATTTTGTCAAATATAAACCATATACAAAAAATTTAAAAAGTGAAGGAGTGGTACTCCGCTTGTGGGGAAGAGTCTTAATGCTTCAGTTTGGATTTATCAATGTTAAACAAATTGAGGGACAACAATTTTGCACTGAATTGAAAAAAACGGCAACTGTTATTTAAAAAAAAAAAAAAAAATCTAACATACTATTTTCATACACTGAAATTTAAACACTAACGTTTACTTCACATTTCAAATGCAAAATTTATTGCATAGATTAATTCAGTGTAAAATAAAAGTGTTTAATAAAAATTCAAAATAACCTACATATTCCTTTTTTGTATAATTTCCCCTGGAGAAAGCATGTAGCTGCTTGATTTGGCCTGGCTTTGTGGGTGGGTTGTGGGTTGTTCAGGTAAGAATTGCGTTTTTTCAATGGGGAGGGTTATTAAGTGGCTTCATTCTCATCTCACCATGAACATGAATGGCTTTAGTGATCGGATTCTATGCTAGACTATAAAACGGAACATATACATATTGCTAATGACGGACTTTTTTTTTTTAAACGAAGAGTAGCATTTAATGTATTACAAAATTTGTCAAAGTTACATTATGATGTTGAAAATAAAAAGTAAAAATGTTTGTTACAGTACTTTATTTTAACTGCACTTTTTCATGGCTTAGTATGAATTGTGAAATGGAAAGTGGGGGTGTTCGTAATCTCTCCACACTTTCTTTCCCCCGTTCTGTAAAAACATTTACATTTTTAACATTTTGTTGATTGCTTTAAAACAAACGTTGGGAAAACCAAAGTGTAAGATTAATGCATAGTTTACGTTAACTGTTGGGATGATGAATCGCTCATTGCGGTTGAAAGAGTTTATCAGTGCCATGTCCTCTTCTGAAAGGATAAAGTCAAACACCTGCAAATTTTGTTGAATCCTGGACGGTGTCACACTTTTTGGGACACAAGTCACTTCTTTTTGAATGTGCCACCTGAGGAGGCATGGGCAAGTGTCGAGCATTTCTAGTTACACTGACCATGGTTTGATTGCGCTTTTTTTTTTTTTTTTTTTTACCTGAGGATAATTTGTGCAGGTGATTTCTCATATCTCAGAGCAATAGCCTGTAGTCCAGAATCCTCCAACAGGGCTGGTTCGTTTGGAGAAGCCCAAGGCCTGTCTCCACTACCCAGAGGACTGTAGGCCGTCACACAGACCCCCTGTGATCTAGGGCAGAACTACTAAGCAAACTTATTTTTGTGGTTTAAAAACTCATAAGAAAATACTGACCGACAATGCGCTATAAGTGGTTGTTGAGAAAGGTAAGGATGGCACTCCACCTGTGGAGAAGAAGTAAAACACTTATGTGACTGTTTGCTACTGTGTATCAGTTTTTTGTTTTGTTTCTACCTGGTTTACTACCGGTTTATGTTTGGCCATGCTGAGAATGTCATCCATCTGCCTGGCATTGAAGTTGGACAGCCCTATTGCCTTGACAAGTCCCTTATCCACTAAGCTCTCCATTGCCTTCCAGGTTTCCCTGTAGTGTGTGTCAGAGTAACACACACTGCCATCTTCTCGCCGGGGCAACAGCTCTGTACCTCGCCTGAAATGAACACTTATGATCAAGAACAGGTCTCATTGTGATCAGCAGGGGGAGACAAAGTCCTGGAGTGAGTGGCTGCTTACTGGAAGGCCATTGGCCAGTGCATGAGGTACATGTCCAAATAGGAGAGCCCCAGGTCAGTCAGAGTGGTCTGACAGGCTGCCTCCACGTCCTCTGGCTCATGCTTTGTATTCCACAGTTTAGATGTCACAAAGACCTCCTCACGGTGAAGTGGCTAAAGGAACAGATATTTTTTCCAAAAGGTGAACACTTCTTGTATACTAAAACGACCATTCCAAGTTATTATTTCCAACACAATATTGAGCAATACCTTCCCTGGACCAATCCGGAGAGCCAGAGCCTCACCAACCTCCTGTTCATTGCTGTATGCAGCAGCACAGTCAATATGTCTATACCCACAGTCTAAAGCTGTCAGCACTGCCTGCTTCACCTGGTGCAGAGAAAACAAAGCTCCCAGCTGCATGACTCAGTAAACATTGTGGTTACAGTAGTTTGTACCTGTCCTGGTGCGCTCTTCCAGGTGCCAAGTCCAACCATGGGCATCTGGTGCCCCGTAGACAGCAATACAAAGCCCCTCATGGTCCAGCTTGTATGGTGACAACACACTATCAAGTTTTCAAGTTCAGCCTTTTAAAGAGCTGGCATAGTCATCATGACTAAGTCCCCAAAGTCTGTAACTGATTCACGTTTGAGCTTACATTTATTAACAGGACTTTGGGTCAAGAGAGCTCAAAGTGAAGCACCCCCCCCTTTAACCATAATGCAGGAAATGAAGGTCAGATCAAAACTTCTGCAATGAGACAACATTTAGTGAGCTTTGTTACAGCAAACCACTGTACTGATTCTTTAGCCTTAGAGGAAATCTAAACCCTGTGTGAACCAAGCCTGATTTCCAGAAATAGCTGATACAGTTATATGGCATTAGTCACAGTGGAGTGTTACTGCAGTATCTCTGGAGGTCCAGTAAGCATCTGATGCTTAAAGTAAACTTAAGAAGAAGAATTCTTGTTAAAATTATTATTATTTTATGACTAGAAGTTTCAGATTAAGATAAGATAAGATATTCCTTTATTGTCCCACATGGGGAAATTTCATTGGTGCAACGCAGGTAGATACAGAGGTAGATACAGAAGAACAGATCACTTATAGGAAGTCTGAAAAACACTTTCATTACCTGCTCAACCTGGTTTCAAAGTCAATAAAAATAATAAATGAATGAGTACATTATTAATTTGCCTCAAGCGTGTTGAATGGACAAGTAAATCGCTGAGGGCAGCTATGTGCTGAGGTCAAAGTTTGTTACAGGTTCAAAACAATGTTTGATTCACACATTTGGTTTATTTGATTCCATTTATTTTGAAAACATTAACATCTCCAATGCACACAAGCAATGACTGTCAGTCAATGAGCAACAGTGCATGCGTGTTCAAGATGACAGTCTAGAGGGAACGCTTCTGACTGTCCATGAACCTCTCACTGCTGTTTAATTCATCTTCTGACATTTTCTCACACACAGAAAATTTGTAAATTGGATGTTTGGATGTGATATAGTCCAATAAAAGAGTAAAGAGTTTAAAAAGCCTCCAACAGCAATTATACAAAAGTTTAGTATAATCATTGTAAAGATGTTGACACTGGACAGATTTTTATCAAAACACAGTATATATATATATATATATATATATATATATATATATATATATATATATATATATATATATATATATATATATATACGTACAGACCAAAAGTTTGGACACACCTTCTCATTCAAAGAGTTTCCTTTATTATTGAAAATTGTAGATTCACACTGAAGGCATCAAACTATGAATTAACAGAATTATATACTTTTAAAAAAAGTGTGAAACAACTGAAAATATGTCTTATATTCTAGGTTTTTCAAAGTAGCCACCTTTAGCTTTGATTACTACTTTGCACACTCTTGGCATTCTCTTTCTTCAAGAGGTCGTCAGACAGTCTTGAAGGAGTTCCCAGAGATGCTTAGCACTTGTTGGCCCTTTGGCATTCATTCTGTGGTGTGTGTCCAAACTTTTGGTCTGTACAAATATAGTACCCTTTTGCACCTTTGCATCTCCCATTTGCCCCTCCAGACTATACAATGGCAATGGCAAAATCCTGTTTAAAAAAAATGTTTGATAAAATGTCCCCTTTTGCTTTATCACTTAGAAATTGCTTTTCCTACTTGTAGCACTGTATTTTGTGTGTAGATTATGGCAGGTTGTACAGATGTACAGTTGAGACTGGACTAAGGCACCTGACAGGCCCCAGGCCAAGAGCCCGGGAGAAGCACCCACTGTATGTTTAATGTAAATTGTATTATCCACTGCAGTGTGAGGTTTGATTGTCATTCTTCATGTTGTTGACGTGTTGCTTTTAATGGTGGTTGGCAGCCAACTGAAAAGGTGTATTTAATGTAGTTGCATGTCTTCAAAGTATGTGTTTTACACTATACCATAAAAGAAATACAGTAAAAAAAACATTTTAAAAAGGAGAGAAAAAGATCAGACTCCCCAAATTAAAAAAAAAGTTATTTGTTGTGTTACTTTTAATGGCGGTTGGCAGCTAACTGAAAAGGTACAATTACCACCACCCACTGTAGTTGTACGTCGAGCGAAAGAGATAGAAAGTCCAGTGTGGACAGTTCAAAGAGTATGTTCTCAATATTTAGATTTATTTTGTTGTATTATTACGGAACTAAATGCATTTGTAAACATCCAACAGAGTTTGAGTTTACAGATCAAAAAACTACTTGACCAAAATGTTTTGTCAATTAAAAATTGCAGTGACAGTTATTTATCTCGTTATTTGTCTCATTACAAAAGACTGCAAAAGACCCACTAACAAGTCTTCAGAAATATGAAAATCCTTTTACTTATTAACAACTTTTCTGCTTCCAACCTCTTCAATGTAACCTGCTCCATGATGTGTAGAATTGGAGTAAATATAAATAAATACATCCCATTAGCACCATCCCTGTTGGCACTTATTCACAAAAAGGTATATATTAAAATGGCTTTAGGGAATTGGAGTAACAATACAAGAGTCCAGAGTGGATATAAAGAGAATTACATATTGTGTTTTTGTCTTACTAAGAAGTCATTACGATTGCGGCAGATGTTGTCTGATGATCTCTTTGGATTGGTGCGGGATCCTGTCAGGAAAGTACACGGAAAATTCGACGATGAGGTCTCCGCGCTGCAAAGGGTTTTTAGGAAAGGGCAGCCCTTCTCCTCTGAGCCGCTTGACCGTGCCGGGCTTGATGATGTCATGACATGGAAGTGAGATGACACGGTTTTCCAGAGTGGGAATGCTCACGGTGCAACCACACAATGCCTAGAGTAAGGAAAGAGAGATCGAGAGGGTTAATTACGTGTGTAGGAATGAAATACCAAAGAGCTGAAAACACTGGTGACTTAATGTTTCCATGATCTCAATCTGATTATGTACTTGGACTGAATCTTTGAAATGTTTGCATGAAATAGTCTTAAAACTGTGTGTATGTTATCTGTGGAACTGCAGACTATGGGGGCATTTAGAACAGCAACGTTCAAAAAACAGCTTGACTACAGAAAAGTTTTGGGAGGCTTTAGAAGTATGTCAGGGATAGGAGTGTCGTTGGGGGTAGACACATTGCAAAAGAGTCTAATTTTAGCAGCACACTCATAACTGAAGCTAATGAAGTGAAGCAGAAACTGGCTGAGCTCGTAAATAGTCGGGGGGCTGGGGACAGAACAAACACAGTCACACTCTTCTTATCACCTGATGAAGCCACTCAGAGCAGAGAACCAGAGCTAAACTAAACCCTGCTGTTATCAGGACTTCACAGCTTTCCAGTGAGCATCACGCATAATATGGGTCACATTTGACTCCACAACTATTAACAACTTTTGCTAATGCACAATAACATTTTCAAACGAAATTGGGACATGGCCAAAAGAATGACACTCTAATGTGTAAAGATCTACAGTATATTATAGGCCTTTTGATACCTCAGTGAAATCACACAGATTCGTCCTTCAGTAAACTCTTTTCTCCTTACCATCTCCAATAACTGTTTACAGCCTTTTCAATGCAAAATAAGAGTGGCAGTCATTTTTCTTTTTGGCTTAATATTGATACAGATGTGAGATTTCATAATCTGTTTTCAAGTCTGTACAAATACCTCATGGAACAAACTCTGCTGTATTGATCCCCAGTCTGAGGCCCTCCGCCTTGTAAATATTTAAATATGTGGCCTTCGATAAAAAGCTGGCACTCCGCTGGTAGATACCATGAGTATTCAAAATTTCAATACTGGTTTAATTATTGATCAGTATCTTTTTTTTTCTGAAATCCCTGTAGCGATTTGTGAATATGTAAATATGTGTTCATTTTACTTATAGACTTACATACATATTTCTTTCATTACGAGTTCCATTCACAAACACAGGTTGCTATGACAGCCACATCACCAGCTGATTGTAGCCAGCTCATCACATACGCCTCGGTCCAGGCGCACATTAATTAATGACAACGTTTGAGGCAAAACAAAAGTCATTTTAAAGACAAAAACAATGAAAATCTGATTTAAATGTGCCACTGTTCACTTGATTTTTCATATGGAGGTGGCGCGGTACAAAGCTCTCCTCCCAGCTTTTAGAGCCCTGCAGCTACAGTTAGCACCCCCGTGTTTGGATAAGAGCTTTGCCCCAGTGCAGTGTTGTGCGGTGACAGGAGCGGCTGAAGTGTACATAATGGTGATAGCAACCCACTACAGAGCCACTTTAATTATTGCTGGAAAGGCTGAGGCACAGAGTGGCAGGTCATTGGACTGTCGTGTGCTGGACTATTTAAAACAAAAAACTCAATGTTGAGAATTTCAACTCCATGAGAGCGCTGTCACCACAGAGCCACTGGCCAAACCTCCCTGAAGTCAGCACAGACTGACAGGAAAAGGGCCTTTTCAGACTGGGCAAGCCTGTGACACAAACACGGTGCTGTTTTGGGTGAACATGTGAACAGAATAAACTAGACTCATTTACAAACTGTGAATGTAAATACAGCAGAGACATTTATTCATATATCTAATACATGTTTAGTCAAGCCTGTGTTGGGCCAACTATGTACTAAATAGGGAAGGAACAAGATCTTGTGCCACAAGATCAAAATGCCACAGATTATCACAGATTATCATCCATCTGGAGAATAATCTTTTCTTTTTCCGTTGAGTTTGCTTGGATTAGATGCTTTTTGTTTGTCTTTTCCATGAAAATGGGCACAAGAAATATTTTATGATATAAAAAGTAAATAAAGTAAATAAAACATGATAATTCATCTCATCTTGTCTGAGTCGCGTGGACCCAGTGTCATGGGGTTTTTGTCTGATCAAAGCCCTAGTTTTTCAGTACAATATCAATTGATCCTAGTTCTGCTTCTTGTCTTAGTTTTTTCATTTATATATATAGACAGATAGATAGTATTTTCTTGACCTGTGTTGTAGGTTTACATGTCTTATACTGAATGCACCATGACACTGTGTCGACAGTCTCTTTACTGAGCACATCATTGTCTATGCAGTAAGAGAAGGAGCAGTGGAATATGAGCTCCTATTTATTTTGGATACAGACTCATCTGACCCACTTCCCTAATATTCCCTGAGTACCAACCCCCCCACACTGCACATTTATCTCCTCCCCAGCAATCCATCGTTCGCTGTATCAGACTTAGGTCTCAACTGTGAATGGCCTACCAAGGAAAGACATTTTCTCAAGTAACATTTTCTGTCGGCTGGCCCTTAACAAGGTCCTGTGTGGTCTCGTTTTGAGTGCAGGTACTAACCGTGCTAGTCTCTGTATTCACTAATGATGCTTTCAGGGACAAGAGTGAACTAAATAGGTAAAAAGTACAAACTGCTCCCTTGATTTTACCACTCAGAACTCCCCTGCTTTAAGCCAAACAAACAAAGCCAGTTCACCCTCTCAGACCGTTTATATGACTCAAAGACTGAACAGTGCTGGACCCGTTGCCCTCGAAAAAGCAGCTAATTAAATGCCCTGCCAATCACAGTAACGCCAGCAGGCAGTGGCACCCTGTCACAATACAATACAGTATATATTAGACCAAGTAGGCAAGCTAATACACAACTTACTGCTTGTGTATGATCATGACACTATGTGACATTTTGTGTCTGACTGGATGCCAATGTGTGAAAAGTACAAAAGGCAGACAAAGGCTGAAGCCAGTCACACGAGGACACCACATTCCTGATTCTCACACTGCAGTAGAAACTATTCACTATTCACCAAATGTCCTTGGGCAGTAGAAAGCCCATATTTTCAACATAACTATAAAAATAAACCAGTAAGACCAATTAAAAGTCAATGTTGTTAGCCCGGTAAAGCATCAGCTCTTATTTTCTGATTCACATGCATCACATTTGACCCCAGTTTCCTCACAGACACAGCATTCAGTTTATATTTATAACACATACTGATGAGGACAACCATGATGATACATACCTCCTTTAGACTTATCTTGCAATTGTAGACAATGTTTGAGTTGTCTCTCTTAAAGTGGCCGTGCCCCTTGTCTTTGAGCACAAAGGCTATGTCAGCGGGAATGTTCTCAGGGGTTTCATCCCCCTCCTTTGGAAAGGTGATCTTGGTGCCTTCCTTCCAGCCTTTCTTTATGACAATGTTGAGGATCTTGTCTTCATTCCTCATGCTCCGTCCGTCTGGATTTAGCCTGCATCGCGTGATTTTCATCCTCTTGGTGCATCCATGGAAGATCTCTTCCAGCGAGACCTTCAGCTCATGGACAACAGGAGGATCCTGGCGTTTTTGACCAGCACTAAGTCTTTCAGAATGAACACCTCTCCTGCGACGACCCTCTCCAGGAAAACCATTTTTCATGCCACCTGTAAAACCAAACTGTCTCCCAAAATGATTGAAGGGGTCCTCATCCTCAATGTCCATGTCCTGGTCCCCATCATTGTTGTGGTCATTGTGGAAGGAGAAACCATTAGAGCGGTTGTGGTTGCGGCTAGAGCTAAAAAACATGTCAAAGGGGTTTGAGCCTCCAAAGAAGGATGCAAATGTGGCATGTGGATCTCCATGGAACGTATAGTGATATGATGAACTGCCAGGTGCACCAGAGGAGCTGCTTCCCCCAGTTTTCAAACCTGAAAGTAAAGAAAGACAGGTATAGGTATGACTTTGGATAGACTCTTAAAAAACAAATACATGCAAGCAACACATTTCATATCTCTACAGTAAGTATATGTGAACGTGTGTTAATGGTGAAGTTTGTGATTAGACTCACCCTCCTCGCCCAGCTGATCATAGACAACCCTTTTCTTGGGATCACTGAGTACTTCATAGGCCTCGGCAATCTCCTTGAACTTTTCCTCTGCATTTGCATCTGTGTTCTTGTCTGGATGGAAGCGCAGTGCCATGCGCCGGTATGCTTTCTTGATCTCCTCTTCATTGGCGCCTTTTGGAATACCCAATGTCTTGTAGTAGTCCTTCCCCATAGCTCTGGACACAAGCTCACACTATGGCTGCCTGGACGCCCTCACCAGCTCAGGCCGTGGTCAGTGTCTAGAAGGACATACACTATTGTTTAAGTTAAACTAGTCAGATGTGATTTGGAAGTTGAAGGCATAATTGATCAAACCTCATTTAAATTGTATAATTTCCTCAAAATCATAACCTAAATAGATATAATACAGATACAAGAAAAGTTACAAGGTCAGAAACACCATAAGTCTACCTAGGCAGAGAAAAATCACTTTAAAAATTCCAAGCCAAAATTACTTATTCAGGCCTATATTGTCAATGTAATGCTTTTGTCACTTGTAGACATGCTCACACTAGGAAGAGTATCCAAAAGTAAGTATTATTATACATGGGCAGAATATTTAAGTAGGAGTATAAATACAGTGTCAAGAAACTACTCAAAGAAGTAAAGTTGGTCAAACAGTACTGACAGTCAGAACAGTCAGACTTGTCCTGGCAGCAGTGCAGAGGGCATTCAAGTGCATCTCTTTATACTGAAAATCCACATTTACTGGAAGCTGCTGGAATGACCCGTAAGGAGCAGACGTTTGACTAATGTTGCTATGGAGACACAGCTGATGAGGAGGAAGAGGAGGAAGAGGAGGGATACCCGCCATCAGCTGAAGCGCTGCTTCTCCAATGAGAACGCGGCAAATACAGACAATAGCACTGATTGATACACCATGAATGACATTTTTTTAACTGGAAATTGCATTTACCGACCGAGAAAAGCGATATAATCCATGTCAGCCCATAATAGACTCGCTCCTGGCATTTGGTGTGGGCGGAGTGCGGACACAGGGAGTCCCCTTCACTGCGGAGCTTTAAGTAGCTTCTGCCTACAATCACCGCCTTAGCCTTACGGACTGACACACGGACAGTGGACTAGACAGCTGTGAGTATCAAGGAAACAGCGAACAATTCATACAAAAAATAGAAAAATGAAAAGAACATGCTTTTTTCACCAACCTAATCACTAAATTGTGGAGCCTGGAATGAACATCAGCAAACTACAGTCCGACAAATATCAAGGCCAATAAACCAGGCGCCAACAAAGTGTTAGAAACATCTTACTTACATGATGATCAATTCCCAAATAAATCTCGGTTGGTTTTGAGCATTTCTTTGCCTCAGTTCTGCGGCTGCCCCCCGCGCGCCACCGCTGCGTCCTTATAAGTGACGTCAGGCGCACATAGACTCACGCGCTCAAATAGCCGCTGAGCAAATGCTGATGCACATCTGACGTCCCAGTGGAAAACCTCGGACAACTGCCAGAACAGTTCTGTCTCCAAAACTGAACTTGATATTCTGCCGGTGACAAAGTGTGTACAAACTGGTCGGAAATGACCAAATGACCAACTCACTTGATTCTCAAGTTACTGAAAGTGTTCTTACCAAACCTTGCGGGCAAGTCTGGCTCTCCAACAGACGATCATGTTTACGTGTTCTCACAGTTCATCTGAAAAGTGGGCAGTTCTTGGGCAGTCACAACCGTGGACCTATTGGTCACAACACGTTATGTGCGTTATGTGTGTGTGTGTGTGCGTGCGTGTGTGTGTGCGTGCGTGTGTGCGTGTGTGCGTGTGTGCGCGTGTGTGCGTGTGCACGCGCTCACGCGTGTCGTGCCTTGAGAGTTTGAGTTGAGTCATGCACAGGTTTTATAGACATACAGCAACACACAGGTGAGTTATGTTTTATGTTGATATGGGACTAACCTAAACAGAAACCCACAATAAAGGATTACAAGTTTCATTTATTCATCTGATGAGTTGAGCTACTTGTAAACACTTTGGACATACTGCACTGTGTTGTAAGGCACATGTATGAATGCCTGAAAGTCTGAAAAATGAAGATATCCAAAGAGCACACATTCCACTGCATCCAAACATTGTCCATAATTTCGAAACCGTTTACAGTCAAACCTTACCCTTTAACTAAATATAACACAATACAACAATTCACACACACATCCACTATTTCAGAACACTGTCAAGCAGCCGTACAGAGAACAAAGTTTGATAAAAAATAGCAATAGAAAAGTAAGATATTTATGACTCCAATCCTCGATGCACTTTCAGACATTTGTGGAACAATTGTTCCTAAAATGATGCTGCGTTTCCATGGTGATGCAAAAATATGCCAGACTTTGTGTCTAGGATGTACAGTCTGCAGTAATCCCACTGTGCTTTTGTAAGGATGCTAAGTTCAGTGTCAGCTAGTCGATCATAAAAAAATCATAAACTAGAACAATAAATAAACCTGATGGGGCACATCATTATACAGAATCCTCAGAACATGCCGTTCTCACCACCTCCTCTCTTCCTTCTACCCTTCTGGTAACCATAGAGACCACAGTTGTCTGCTATATTTTTTTTAAACTGACAGCTTTGGTGTCCATTAGGCAGCTGGATCACACATGGTAAAGACAATACTTGTACTCGACCAAATAACAATATTTACCACCATTATACAAGAGCACACAATTTACCATAAGGTCTTAACTTGTTGAGGATAATGCTGTAATCAGTACCTGAAAGGACTAATGCTTATTAGTAAGCTATGGAGAAGAAAGCACAAACCAGACAATGGCCAAGATAAATATAAATCTCTTTAGTTGAACCAAAGAAAGCACAGATATATACAAAAACAAAAACAGAAGGCTATTTTTTGTCAGATTTGGTATGTAATCCTAAAATATGTATAACAATGAACAAACTTTACTCAAATGCCTCCAGCCAAAGCTAAAAAAGCAATTCCAGTGAGAGGATCTGTCCTTCATATTTTGATTTTTAGATCTTACAAACATTTGCCACACAACCTGAATAATATTAAGTACCAGGTCAAACATTGCGCACCTTTTTATAATAAATTAAAATATACACAGATGGATGTGAGCAATGAATAAAGATATTAAAAGGCATTAACTTAAGAAAACATGGCAAAAAGTTAAAAAGCTTACCACAAAAGGCAAATTGTTCGATTGATGTTTGATTAATCAACAGGTTTTTTAATATGCAAATCAGGAATTCATTAGAATATTTTGGAACCAGTGAGTACATTCTTGGCAACATTATGTTCCAACATGAAAATACTGTCTGTGAAGGAATAATCCTCAGATTGGTTGGTAAAGTCACAGTTTGTGGATTACATGTAGGTATCTAACATCAGGATATAAGAGGTTGACCAGCAGAGCCAGCAGTCGAGGTCCATCCTTAAGACAGTGTCCAGGGTAACGGACAAACTGGGCTGCTTTACTCACACAGTCCTCAAACTCAGAATAGTGCTTATTGCTGGGCAAAGCTTCCAGTGCACCTAGTGCCTGCAATTACAACAAAATAAATATGCATTATTTTCACTAACAACTACAAGGTGTGAAACACATTTGAGTTGTAATTTCTGCTTCCTACTTGTTCTGCTTTTACAGAAAGATTCAATTCTGTGGTGGGTTGAAGTCGCAGCTCGGACTCTGTTTCAGATGGCACCTGAATTGAGAGAAACACCGAGAGAAATCGTACCACCACTCTGAATCTGGAAGCACAAAGGAATTATATGCATTTTGTATTATTAAAAACTATGATTAAAATATGTAATAAAATATGAAAGCATACTTTTTAGAAACAGGGGATCGCTTTCCAAGACCTATAGCTCCAAGCAAGCCCGAGTTTAATCGCTCCTCTCCCATCTGAAGTAGCCTTGTTTGCAGCCTCAACAGACCCATGACAACACCTGACACCTCAGCATTTCCTGCCTGTGGCTGCAGCTGCTCAGCCGACAGGCCGAGGGTTTTGTGCCACCAAAGAAACAGTTTGGCCTCATCGCCGGGTCCACTGTTGGGACACAAGAACTGCTTCATGAAATGCCAATAAAGAAAAACAAGCATCAGACAGAAAATAAGTCCGACCGGGGGAACACATGATTGGTCCATGTGTTAATCAAAGCCAAAATCCTCCTCTCATTGGCTGCAGTGTATTCACTGTTAAGGCGCTGAAGGATGAAGGCATAGAGTGTCAGGAAGCTCCCACCCGATTGGCTTTCAGACAGGAAGTCATCCATTGTGAGCTCGGGCACCTGTAGGGAGGCCAATACAGGACCCCATCCAAGAGATTCCTCTTCAGCTGAAGTAGGAGAAAGAACACAATGAAAGTCACAAACAATCAAGACTGAACAAACTTCATTATTGAATAGAACAAACCATGATTAAAGTAAGCAGTGATGCAGGCCTCCATAATGCGAGTCATGTGTCTGACAGATGCCAGACACCGTGAGCAGGCTGTTAGAAGAGGTAGTACAGGAAAGCACCTTCCCTTCCTGTCCAGCCAAGAAATGACATGAGCAGCTAAAGCTTCTCCTGTCGAGACGCCCACACCATTGAGTAAAGTCAGTGCATCACTAAAGAGGTTGCAAAATGCCATGTGTCGCTGCTCCAAGCCTGTTTCTATAGAGTTAAAAAAAAAAAAAACATGAGTGAGTATTAGGTTATAAAAATAGACTATTGAGTACAGTCAAAAAAAGGTCAACCTGGAGGGTTGAAAGTGACAATGCCTTCCAACAGTGTGTCAAGCTGAGTCTCCAGACTGCTCAGAGTAATGCTGCCTCCTTGTTCTAGAATGACTAATGACTGAACACACCAACGTATGTAGGCTCCTGCCTTCCGTGTTTCCTCCTACAGACCAACAAGCATTAGGTGGGGAAAATAATTAATAATTAAAGTATTTGATGATTTAAATCTTACTGCATGCAGCTCAGCACCGAGGCTTTGGTGCAACCCAGCCGCACGATGCAGTAATTTAAGTAATAGTTGAGGTGCAGAGTCAGGACTGAGAAGGATTGAAGGAGGGTAGTGGGTGCTGACATATCCCAGAATGCCTTGGTATGAGGACAAATCCAAACGCTGCCATGGCAACGCTATGGACTGGACCAACAAAGTAAGTAATGGGGAATCCTAAAGATAAAGTCATGACAATAGAGAAAAATAAATAAATAAATAAATATGCCACCTGTTGTAACCATAAGCTGTACCAAACTAAAAGCTTACTTGTTGACTTAGAAGCTGCTCCTCTTTTGCAAGAAAAACAAGCATGTACAGCAGATAAACCAGCATAGTGTGTGATTCCCTCTGAGCCTCAGATGTCAGGGATGGATGTGTTTGTAGGTGTTCGCCTAAGACACTGACCCAATTCACTTCACAAAGAATTTCTCCCATAAACAAAAAGCAACTTTTGGGGCTTCCTCTTTCAACCTGTTAAAGAGAAAAAAAGTGTATTTTTTATATTAAATACATTTAGATATTGGACAATAACAACTATTACTATATTCAAAGCTACCTACATTTAAACCAAAACAGCAGTTATGTAGAAGTTGGAAATGTGACTGTAGTAGTGACTTAAAATAACTAGAAAAGGGTCTAATTATAGGGCTGGGAGGTCATAAGTGAAGGCTCAAATTAAGCAGCAGCCTCACAGTATTTAAGTCTAAACTTGAGTGTAATGTTAAAGGTCAGAGTTCATGTGTCTGTTGTGTCTTACATTGAAGAGTTGCTCCATGAGTTGCGTGTCCGGGTGTAGGTGTTTCCAGGGAAGGCTGCGGAGGTGTGTGTGGTAAAGGTAGAGCAGGTGTTCAGGTGTCCGAGGGGCAGTACAGCTCTCACAATACTGCATCATAGACAGCCACAGGGCACCTCTCTGCCCAGGGAGCAGCCGATCTGGAAACAAAACAACATTAACAGTGATGGTTACAGAGTTTTTTTTATAACAACTTCCTACAGCTGTATTTGATAACTGAGCCCCCACCTCTGAACTTGTGGTGCAAAGTCTCAGTCATTTGAGTGTAAAGTCCAAGCAAAGATCCCGCAAGATTTGCATCAGTTTCCAGCCAGGGGTAACACTTAACATTACTGAGAGAAACAAACATTTCATCTTAATGGAAAAGGCATACTTATGTAAAAAATATCTAATGATGAAAGTACATATATGACTACAACTGAAGCTTTTTCTACAATACATATATGATTGCAAAAAATACATACATATTAATAAATATCATTACCTGACATCTTCAGTGTCCAAAGGAAAGATCCAAGGACTAAAGAACTTTACAATCTTACTATGTAAGTTCTGCAAAGCTGAATAAAGTATAATTTCATATTAGAGATCATTTTAAGAAAATGCTCTGGGTAATAACATATGAAAGTGCATTTATTACTTTTTAGTGTTTTGTTGCTGCCCACTGACTCTTTGGCACAGTTGATTGCTTGTGCATTGATTAAACTTCCAATTAAATGTTCCCAGAAGGACACAACATCAGTGATGTAGGGAGCCCACACCGAATAAAGACCAAAACTGCGAAGATCACTTTTAGTGAGGCGACTTCGTTGAAAATATTCACTGAGCCATTCAATAGTTTCATCCACCTTTGGAGACAGGAGCACAAGATAAAAAGAAACAAGACAAAACATCTAATTTACAACCACACACATTCATTACCTGCTGAGGAGAGAGGCTGATGGGGGATCTATAAGAAGAGGTTTGATGTCCAACAGCATGACCAGAAGAATCTTGGACCAGTTCATCCTTGGTCTTAGCATTGTGTAATGAAGGTAGGCAGCCCAGCACACGCAGAGTCACCTTCCAGCACTCTGGACTCAGTAACTGGTCAGATGAGCCTTGGAAATGTAAGCACATTCAAATAACCAAGAGATATTTTCTACACTTTTCATTAAGCATGACATAACGGCACTGATGATTGTGGTTGGGACAAGTTGGGAAGCACTTACTTTTCATAAGAAGACGCAGACAGTCACTGTAGTGGTCAGGAAAATGATGGCGTAAAATCAATCTCCAGTGTTTAGTGAAAACATGAAATGGTGTTAGTAGTTCATTTTCAGGCTCTCTGCCACACACACACAGAGCACCATGAACCAACTCCAGCAACCGTGTTCTCTCCGAAAAGATTGGATTTGATTCAGTGAGCCACTGGATTAGGTCAAACTGCCAAAGAAGAAGAAAATGTACCGCTCATTCGGATATTTTGTTGGTCATGGTTTATTGTGCTGATGATCAGGAACTAACCTTGGTGAGCAGTATAAATATGACATCCGTGGTGTCAAGGTCAAGGGATGTCACCACATCTTGATACAAAAACACAACCTGATCTGGTGCAGCGTTGGGCGTAAAGAATGGAGAAATGAGAGGGCAGAGACGTCTTTGCCCCAAAATAGTTTTCAAAACTCGGCCACACTCCGCCGCATTGCCCTGGATAAACACCTAGGCACCAAAGTAACAGTAAACATTGCAGTTAAATCCTCATACAGTAGCAGATCTGATTTAACAAACATTTGAATCAAGTGGTTATCAACAGGACATAAAAAGTCCAAGTAACTGAATGAACTGAATATGGTTGCACACTGTAGAGAAACCCCCACGGAGTTTTGAATAGATAGGTTAATAGATCATTTATTATGAACATTTTGCACAGGTTTTCAGTGTCTTTTTCCCTTTGGAATGTGTTTGTGCTCGTGAATTGCTGCGCACCTGTCCTAGGATCTCCACACAGGAGGAGAAGTACTGCCGTGTTGGTGGATGCCGCAATGTATCTTCACACACAAAGGAGACCACCTGGTAGAATGTGGCCACACCAACATACTGCACAGAGGGTAATTTCTGAGCCTTGTACAAATTCACCAGCTCCCTGAAAACAATTAAAACTGTTAACCGGTCATCATTTCAATTGACTATATTTTATCAATTTAATTTTACTGACGTGATAAAATTCTCAGTGTGCACGGCCGCCTGGGCCAACCTCTGATGCGGTGGAGCCATGGCATCTGTTTGCAGTTTCTTAACATCTCGACGCAGTGATGCTATTTGAGAATGTACTGCTTCTTGTTTGTGCAGCCTTTCACACTACATTGTTTTAACACACAAACACAGTTACACAAGGTTTCAATTTACAGACATTCAGTACTAATAAATTGTGTTCTTACAGTCACAGTGATATTAGCTGGCCCCTGGCAAGTTTGTCCCCCTTTTCCTTTACATTCAAGGGTCATAGTGACTTGCTCAGGCCTGTTTTTATACAAATTAGGAAGACTCTCCAGAAGTTCTAGCTCCAGTGCCACCTGCTGAGCTTCACAGGCTACTGCAAGCCTGGCATCACAAACAATAAGTACTCACAACATTATACAGAGATGAAAATGATGTTATTAAGTGGTAAGTACCTGGCTTGGTCCTGTAGAAGGCTAAGATCCTGTTTCAAAAGTTCAGCTGCAGCTCTGAAGTCTGTGAGACATTTTGTGGAAATTTCAGCCACTGGCACCTTCTGCGGGTGAAACTCTGGAGGTGGCAGAGGGACTGGATGCTTTTGAAGATTGGCCAAGATCCGTTCCTTTGCTAAAGATTACAATAAAACATGAACATTGTATGGTAAAAATCAAAACATTCAACAGTACAAATACAGTACATATTTTATTTGTCTGTTGTTGCCTGGGGTTACATTGGTCTCTATCTTACCCTTCCAACTACACACAAACTCATCTACCACATCCTTAAATCTACGTTTTTGTCTTGCCCAGGCCTGACTGGAAAATCTGCTATTCTATACAATTAACATTAATTTCAATGGAGTATTTATCAATACCGGTACTTAGATGTACTAGATGGTTCATACCATTATTGAGGCTTGTGCAGTCAGGGAAACTGTGGCTTTGAGATTGGAGAAAAGTTGGTTCACTCTGCACCTTTTCCCACAAAGACCGCACCTCCATTCCATCATAATGCAGACGCTCTTGGTCAACAAACTCCAGCCACAG
This sequence comes from Eucyclogobius newberryi, assembly GCF_026437365.1. NCBI lineage: Eukaryota > Metazoa > Chordata > Actinopteri > Gobiiformes > Gobiidae > Eucyclogobius > Eucyclogobius newberryi. The sequence goes on from NW_027316278.1 coordinate 18,638,230, forward strand.
CACCTTGAATGAGAAACATTAAAAAACATGAATACAATCTGACAATTGCACAAAATACATTATACTTCAAAGACAATATATATAGTAATAATATTAAAAAAGGTAAAAGCCAATACTTGTTGTCGCTGCATAACTTGAGCAAGTCTGTGGGGTTCATACTCAGGAGGAAGAGAAGGCAGGTAAACCTCCTGTTTTTGCAACGTTTCATCATCCAGCCATAAAGTAAATACTCCAAACAACCTGTAGATAATATAGGATTATATCTTATCCGCATGACATGTTTGTAACATTTATAGGTTTACCTGACAAGCTCTGTGTGAAGCTTTGGTGACGTGAGGTAAAGTGGTTGAAGGTTGCCTTGGCTTTCGTCACCTTGACAGTCCGATGACGGTGTTTGTGGAGGGGGAACTCTAAGGGCCTGACTTGCTGCATGATGAAAATCTGAAACCTGTTGAATTTTGTGCCTTACATTTTTAAGAAGGGCAACTTGAGAAGAAGACTGGAAGAATCTCCGCCCAATGCATCCACCTGCAGCGAGCCTGTCCGAAAGAATATACTGATTTAATTACGGGCCTGAACTTTCAAGCAGTTACACAACTTGGTGTTAAGTCATACCCATACTCTGGCCCGGGTTGTCGGAGGTAAAGCTGCAGGAACTTCTGCCACACCAAAGGAAGAAGAGGGTGGTCTGGGGGTGTGGCCACAGCCTGACAGGCCCAACGATAAATTTGCATTTGCTGCAAGGATGGGGTTACAGGCAACTTGAGCCTCTGCTGCGCCTTCTGGCTCAGAAACAAACACCGCCATTTTGTTATTGGACAAAGACCATTTATAAACATTTTTATATTCCCTTTATGTAGCTATTTATACCTTCCAGGCTTGTTCTGGGGAGAGATTGAGGTCTGCGAGAAGCTCCTGTTCAACACATCTTCTCAGTTGGGAATCGTCCTCAAACACACCCTCCATATTCAGCACAATCCAGGAAAACCACACCTTTATGCGCACCTGATTAGGCTTTTTTTCAGGCGATACACAAATCATGCATGTTTAAGAATGTTACCTCTGCACTCAACGAATGGCCTTCAATAAAGGAAGGTGTTGCATTTCCAGAAAACCAGCCAACAATAGAAGAGAACAGTCCTCGATCTCCATGGAACCCTAAAGCGGCCTGTGGAATACATTTTATACAATAAAAACAGATGCAGCTGCAGAACTGAATCATATATAGCTTCTTAAATTATGCTAAATCCAACCTTGTGTTGTTGATACAGCAATTTCTGTACACACTCCTCCTGGTGGTGTGTGAAGGCAGCACAACAGATTTGATCCATGAGGAAAAGAACTGTTTTGTCTCGATACCACAAATTCTGCTGAGTCAACAAGCTAACCCAAAACTCCAACACTACCGCAGCTCCAACACGACCAGGCTTAGAACTTTCTACAACATGGCTCTGCATCAATAAATGATTCATCATTTTATTTTGGCTATTATTATAACATCAACAGAACAAAATGCACAGTTAATTTCCATCTTGTTACAAACCTGAATGACACTATTTAACAGCCGGACATTGTCTCCATAAGTGTTTCCTGTGAAAAGAGGGGCCACTCTGTGCGTGACCTGCTGCGTCACACCTTGAGGACAAACACTGTCGCACTGTAAGAATGTTTGTATGCAACTCACAAACCTGGAATAAATGAATGGAAAAAATACATATAACTTGCCAATAAGGTATAATTATATATTGGTTTATTAAAATTGATTAAATATCTAAAATATTTTACTGGGAGTTGTTTAGCAGGTAGAAGCTGAGGGGATAGGTTGGGGGTAAGATGTTGTCTAGTAGATGCACAGCAGCTCTCAAATGGCCAGACTGAATCAGATTTTTCAGCAAACTGACACCATCAGTGCAAAAACTTTCCAAACTAAGAAACATTAAAACACAAAATTAGGTTTTCTTCACATTTATCTTTAATAGTAAAGATATTCTACAAACCTATGTCCCACTGCAGTCATGGCAAGAGAAATATAGCTTCCAACGGGGAGGCCTGATTTTACTGCTCTGAGAACAGGGTGCATGCTGGGAGTGTGTGTCATTTCTGGAGGTGGATTTGAGGCTAAAGCTGGGACTGACCAAGCTCCTTTAGGTGTCTGGGCATTTCCATGAAGTTTCAGTCGAAGTAGTAGTTGCCATGCCCACTGACTGAAAGATGCCTCAGGTGACACGCCTAAACGAAGGACACTTACGAGGTAAGATACCTGAAAAAACAGTAAAATGAAACATCAATTTAAATTTATTTAAATTTGAAACAACCAAATATCACAAATTTTACCTGTTTAATTCCCTCAGATATGAGGCCAGTATACGCTTTATCAGTAAGGTACTTCTGATAGGCTTCAGCCACCAATAGAGCAACCTCACTATGAAGAGAAGATGGTAAGGCCAATCTTTCATCCTGCGACACAAAGAAATGCCAAGATTCATACATGTAATTGTAAAATTGTGAACATATTGTTAAGGCAGACAATACCTGTGTGTAACCCCAGTTGAGACCTTCAAGTATAACACATGCTAGACGGTTTTCTACAGCAGAGAGTGGATGTTGGAGCAGCCAACTACCAATTACACATATCTCCTCTGGACAAGGCTGCCATAGGCTTAAAGGCAGTTCTTTAAATAAGTACAATGCCACCTTAAACAGCAAAGAAACCATAAGACACAGAGAAAGCGTTATAAATAAAGTATACAGTACACACTACCAACCATCCCCACTGTTTGTATGGTGTCTCTCAGTCTCTCCAGCAGCACAGAGATAATGAAGGGATGTGCTGTGGCAATGGCAGCAAGAAGCTCTCGTCCAACTTTAGAGTACATTTCTCTGGTAGTCATGCTTACATAAGACACCTAAAATGAGAAAAAAATAGTCAACAACAAAACTCCAGCAGTTTCAATGTGAAATCATGGGTTTAATTTTTAAAATTACAATATCGGACCTGGTATATGAGCAGAGTCACTGTTTTAATGAAGGCATGATCAATATGCTGCATGGGTGTGGCCATATGTGCAAGTGCAGTGAGGAGGGAGATGCCATCTGAGCTGTTGACTTCACACAGCCACTGTTCAAACTTCTCCTGGTGTTGTGGATCTTAAGTAGGAATAACAAATCACTTGAATAAGTGGCTCTGCAGCCAAGGGATGTTTTTGAGTGTGCAACAATGGGGTGTAGTACCTTGAAGTGCCTGGATGCAGACATTTGTGTTCTTTGTACAGGCAACGGTTTCGTCACCTGCAGTCTCAGCACACTGCATAATGTACAGGACTTTCCACAGCATTGAGCTGGATAGAGTCCCATATGGCAACTCAGACATAAACAACCAAATACCTAACCTGGGGCAAGATCAAACCAAATTAAAGGTTATGTGTAAGTTGAACACATAACCTTTAATTCTGTAGAATTAGTTTAAAAAAAAGTATGAACAAAGTACCTCTTGTTTCTGAGGACATACAAAACAGCTCTAAGGAAGACATGATCATATTCCAGCTGTAACTTCTCCAGAGAAAATGAATGAACTTGAGAGTTGGATCTCTCTTGACCAGTAATACTGACATACTGGTCCCAATGGTCACTTACATAGCACACTGTCATTCTGTTGAAGAGAGATTCATTAAATACATTTGACTATTAAGATGGTTTATTGATATAAGTTATATTTGCACTATGTACTGACCGAATAATGTGACCAATTCGTTTGACCAACTGTCTGTACCGTGCCCTGTTGTAGGTTTGCAGACCGATGGCCAGTATTTCAATGAGGGATGAAGCAAATGCAAACACTCGCATCATTTTCTGACTGGAGCAGGCTTGTGGCTCATAAACACCTGGGATGAACGTACAATATCTTTCAGTATAAGCTTGAAATCAAACATTTGGTCCAAAGAATGTAAATACAGTATATGCATACCCTGTTTACTCATTCCCAACATGTGAGAATACAGCTGCTGAAATGGAAACTGGTTGACCAAAGCTATTAGATCCTCTTCGCATAAAAGCAACCAACTAGTCTCTGGATCTTCGTCCTAGAAAACAAAAGGATTGATTGATAAAATATATATATAATATATAAAAGGCCTTTATCTCTCATAATTACCTCTTCCCCTCCTTCATCGACTAATGTCCAGTTCCCAGATTCTGGACCAGAAGATGTGTCACTCTGACTTTCACATGGCTTCAGATGGCTGAGAAACTCTTCCCGATGTCTACAACAGGGTAAAAAGAAGATGATATAAAATAGAAAACAAAGTAAATTGTCCAGAGATAACAGTTATTTACCTGGCAGGGGACATAAAAATGGACAAAGCTTGCATGAAATCTTGTACTCCACAAGTACTTTTCCATACTTGAATCTGTAGTTGGAAATAATAAATGAATATGATATTGCAGGTTGATTATTAATCAAATAAGAATAACAACTGCTAAACAAACCTGCAGAAAATGTGCAGCCCACTTTGACACTCCTGCAGGGCAGCACAGCAAATGGCATAGTAAGTAGAGATGTTCTCCTGTTCCTCCATTAAGGAGCACTGCAACCTGAATGACAAGCAAACAGGATCAATACAACTATAGATAATATAAAACATGAGTAAGGAAGATGATGATGGAGTTTACCAGTCTTTCCAACCAATGATGAATATCTGACTGAAACTGTGAATCATCCAGGACTCTACGTAGAAAACTAAACAAAACGCTGATGGCTTCTTTTAAAGGTCGAAGAGATGAAGGCTGGTTCTGGGGGCATGAAGAATCTAACAAAAATAAATATACTAATATTGTACCAGTTGTGCAATGGAAAGCTCATGCATCAGTGCATATCAAAATTAAAATGAAATGCTGTTACAAACCTTGTAAAAGGCGATACAAATAGGACTCCACTTGAAGACGGGACAGTAGAGCAGTGTAAGCATGCAATGCCACCTTTTGATGAAGCAAATCTCTACGAGTTTCAAACTGTCTTTTAAGCTCATTCAGAATATTTTCATTAAAGTCTGCCTGCTGGAATCGATGGTATCCACACACTTTAGACTGGTCTGCACATTGCCCCTGTGAAAAAGAAATGCTCAGGTGATTTATCAAACTATAAGATGTAGTATTACATTATATAGTATTACTGTATAAAGTTTATAGTGCAGTGTGCACACACCTGAAGTGTAAGCTGTTCATCTCTGAAACTCCAAAGTCTGTTCTGTGTGCTTTTGCAATCAGAGGACAGTGTGATCAGCTGAGCATGTGACTGAGTCAGTTGTCTTCGACAGCGCCAATAATTCTGTAAGAGCTCAGTCAATTCATGTTTTTCTTGTCTAGCAAGAGCACCGAACTGGGTCGCACACACTTCAACACCCTCTATCCACGAACGCAGGCCTCCACCAGGTTCCCAGACACTTAGTTGCTCTAGTGAGAAAGGCTGTGAAGAAGGACATATGAGTTGTTACACAACAATGAACCAAAAATAAATCAGAATATCTTATGTACAATTTACCTGAATTTCTGGAGCTGTTTTGGGTAATTCTGGATAAAGTCTACTTATTGAGATCTCTGTTACGGTTTCAATAGGTCGTAGACTTGGTGGGGAGGACTCTTGTTCTGCAAGGGCCAAAACAGCCGGCCCCCGTCCAGAAATTTTTGATGCTTCATCACAGAAAGTTACAACATGGGGCTCCTCCAGAGTAGGTAGAGATGGGTACAGAGTAAAAGCACATGGGGCAGTTGGAGTTTCAAATAATGTGGAGGTACATGATTTACTCCAGGGTTGATCCTCTGATTTAAACTCAAGTGTCTTTGGTGTGAGTTCAGCCACTCCATCATTATTTTGCCCTTCGTTTTTTATTATCTGAGGCTTGAGTTTCTGTGACTTAGCCTTTTCTGCCTGCTGGTTCTCTACCTGGAGTGGGGGGCTGAGGCTCTCTGCCTGGAGTTGGGGGCTGAAGGTCTCCGCCTGGAGTTGGGGGCTGAAGGTCTCCGCCTGGTGTGGGGGGCTGAAGGTCTCCGTCAAATCTGATGTGGAGGCTTCATCCGCCACATTTATGGGAGTAGCATCTCCTTTTCCTTCTTCTGCTGGCTTTGGCTTTCTGGCCAGCTGGGACTGAGCACATACAATTAGTAAAATATTAAGAGTAAACATGATAGATTACAGGTACCATCTAAATCAGTACAATAGTAAACAGTGTTTATTTTACCTGAGATTTGCCACTGCTTTTTGTCTTGGTCTTCTTTGACCTGACGGCTTCCATATCCGGTACCAGCTGACCTGCTCAGCGTTGTAATAACATTGATATAATGCTTTGAGAGCTAATTATAACCAAGATCATAACTACCACAGCTAACAAGACAAGAACGATAACAGTAATTTATGTAAATCTGTCTATACTCGTACGTGGTGTCGAGATGTAACTATCAGAAGCAGTAAACAATAAACAAAAACAACGTGGCGTCATTGACAAAGGCCCAGAGACAGCACTAGATTACAGCGGCAAGACACGCCTGCACTTTGTACTTACTTGTCGGAAAGAGGGAGCTACTCGAGAAAAAACAGACCCTCAGTCACTGCAGAATAACATAATGAACAAGCTTCGTTTCAGCTCGGCTTCGACAGCAGGTTACGCTGTACTTTACAATTTCATATTCATCCGTATATTCTTTTGTGTTCTTCATCGAAATAAATATACATGATACGGATTCATGTGACGAGACGAAAGGATCTCTTGACTAGTCAGCTGTCATTTGTTTTGTTTTCTTCAGAACTATCGCAATCTCTAATCACGTGACTTCACCACCACTAGATGGAAGCCGAGTGGGTTCAAACATTAGCGTCTGAAATAAAGCCGCATGTTGCAGGACCTAAATCCGGACCTAAATAGATCATATTATAATAGATCCATGAAATAGATCCATGGCAGGACCACACGTTTTGACTATAACTTACAACAGGATGTAAAAAGGACTGGCTTGTCAGTCACTTCCATGTGTATTGTAATTATTGTAATATATTAATTATTGATCAAATCATAATAAAAACAAACACGTTAATTATACAAATACATGAATGAAAATGGAATCTCACCAACAATAATAAATAAATAATACTGATACAAAAATGAATATATAGATGAAAACACAGTGTTTTTTATTCTTAGAAAACAAACTTAAATTTAAACATCAGTTTTCTTTTATTACTGCCACTATTTGTTATTCAGACTGTTTTGAAGCACCTACAGTATAATTGTGTGAGTAAATGTACAAGAGGTAAAGACAGGGGCTTAGATGCCTGTTGTTGTGTTTTTATGGTGAGCTGATGGGGAGCCACAGGGTGGAGTTGTATTGCTTTGTGAGTCCTGGCTGCAGAGCCTGTATAAAGGAAGGTTCCGGTATTCTTGATTGTATTTGTTACTTGGTGCTTCATCAGCCTTGAGTGTAGAATGTACATAAGCTTGACTCAAAGCTAAGCATAAAATCTCTGTCTTTTCTTTGTAAAAGCGCAGTTCTTGCCCCCTCTGTCGAGCCAAACCCAGTTCTCTTTGCGCCAAATATGACTCGTCACCAATACGTCCAGGGGATCTCTGTTCTCGACTGAGCCAGTCCAGAGCCATGCTACTGCGAATTTGCTCATCAAGGCCTCTTTGAGAATAATATGAAATCACACTCTGAAAATCGTAAGAAAAATAAATAAATAAATATAATTAAACCAATTGTGCTGTAAACCATATTTTTTACCTGCCGAGAGTATTTTCTTTTCTTCAGTGCTTTAAGGGTTCCATTCCAATGCAACAACTGGAAAATTGTCATCATTTCCTTGAATAAAATGTTTGAATGATTATTAAATGTAATAAAATATACTGCAAATGTAGTTGCTGGGCTTGGTTTTACCTGGAACTGTAGCATAGTCTTCCCAATGTAAGAATGAAGCAGCAAACTGTAGGTTCCTAGACTGGTGGCAGAATTTCTGGCATCCTCAATGGACATCTGGAAAAAATACATGTGTGCAGGTCTGAATACATTGCAATGCATGCATTCTTAATATCCCCCACGAACCTCATCAAGGCTAAATAATAGTGTGTAATAGCAATATATAATTATGTAGCAGCATTTGTCCAAATAATATAAGAATTATGTATGAATTACTTTACCGGTAAATGTTTATACAATCTTTACTCACAGTGCTGTCAGACGTTGCCTGTTGCAAATTTTGATTAATGAAATGTGAGGTGATTTGACGACATGGGAGCTCATTCACCATTGAGTTCATTAAGGCAACGCGAGCTGCATCCCTTCGAGCCTCAGCCTGAGTGTTACACACCTGCAAAAACACCATTTAAAAGAAAAAAATGGCAAGAAAACAATATATATTTAGTGGGATTTTGAGATTTTAGTGGGATGTAAACCAGCACAAAGAACAATTGTCAATGACAAATAATAAACAAGCGTGGAAAAGGAGTTCCTTCCAAAACAATATATTGTTAGAGTAATTATATCATATTTGCAAATTATATTATAGTTATTTTTCTAATCCCAAAAATGTTAGACCATAAAACATAAATAGTCACCTTGTAGTTACCAAAGCAGCTTCCTCCAGGCAGAGTGACATAGCAGACACAGGAGGACCCGGGCGCAGACTCGTACAAGAGCAGTCCCTCGGTCCTGCACACTGTCTCCCCCGATAAATCCTCTGATTCAGTGGACGATCTCTTGTTCGCACTAAATTGTTTTTGCTCCCAGAATTCATGGAGCATTGACACCACATTCACTGCACAAAATGCAATGTTAATGAGTAAAATCAAAGTAGCAAAAATTTTACTTTCCTTATGGAACAAAAGTGTTTGTCACACAAAGATAAATCGTCCATAACAATATAAAATACTAATACTCACAGTCATTGAGTCTGACGTCTGTTTCCCAAAGTGGCAGATAGGAGTTGATGCTGTGTTCAACATTTTCTTCACTCATCCTTCCTACAGTTTATAATCTTGTACTTTTAGTCCTCTTTCTTTGAATTAAACATTTAACTACACGTATATAAAATACAACACAAATTCTTCATTCAACTAAAATAACGAAAGCCCCCTGGCACAGCTTTCTCTGCCCACTCCCACCTCCGTCTGCAGGGTGAACGTCTCCCTGGGGTTCTCTTTTGAAGCAGACCACCTTTGTCACTCTCTCTGCCAATTAGCTTAGAGGGCCCCCTCACTCCTTCTACATACACACACCAAGGTGCAGCAGTGGAATGCCGCACCCCTCCCTGCGAGCCATACAACTGACTAATCCTTGAACAGCCAAATTATTCAAGACCAGCAACGACGTCTCCGAGTGGAACCACACACTTGTTGCGTATTGTTCAGCAATAAAATATAAATGTTTTTCTCTATCCATCTGCACATGCCTTGCGGCCCAACATCCGACTTCAGGCAAAAATGTTGAGTTTAGCAAAAGGATTTCTGGATTTTGTGTATTCAATTCCCTGGTAAAATATGAAAAGGTTTTATTGATAAATTAATGATTCTACATAGCAGCTACAAATGTTTTTTTTTTTAAAGGTCATCTTGTTCTTTGCTCTAATATGCAAAGCTAACTACTAGACACTAGTTTGCCCTCTCAATATAGGTGTTTTCATGTAGAAATACATGTATACATTTGTCAATTATGCCCTTAAAGATGTTTTATTTAGTTTAATCCATTTACGACCATATATGGGACAAGACAAGTGCATTTTCCTCACATTAGGGACATACAGTTAAAACCATCCCTTAAAGTAGCACCTACACACCAAACGTTATCTTGTTTTTAACAATATTGACAGATTGTACAGAAGGACTTGTTGATATGCAATTCTGAGTCTAATTTATTAAAGTTTTAATACCAAAATATTGGGCCAAATTATAATGTTTACACCCTTTTTTAGAAGCCCAATATCTAGTTTACTAAAATTTTGAACACTAAGTTTTTGCCACACAGCTTTAACAATCTGAAACAAAATATAAAATCAAACACACCCCTTGCGTGAGGTGGCGCTGCATCACAAATGGGGAAAGAGAGACGGAATCAACAACGAACTAGAAATCACGTCTGCCTATTGGCCAGAGGAAAATCCCTCCCTGATCTGCAACTTGTCTAGAAACGTTATGATGTCAGATTTGAGCGATATTTGAATGTCTGACTTGGATTTTACAAATGTTTCGGACATATGCGCTTCAGACTGCGTCACTGTTGGGCGCTGTCAAGGCATCGGAGGAGGAGATGGTTTACTTCATGAACGCGACGGCTGCAGGATATGTGCGGCCAAACAAATGGTTTTAATATCGTTTAGTTTGAGCGTGTTCAGCGCGCTACGGAAGCTTGTTTAGCTCATACCACAAGCAAACAGAACTGGAGTCCCACTTGGGTACTTAGACCACCTCCAAACGTGGCTCTATTGTCCGGAACAATTCAACGTGGCTCTATTAACCGGAACAATTCAAACTGGTCGTCTTTCACCATGGAGCTATTAATGCTTTCACACCAGCTCAAACCAACTGTACTTAAACTGTTCGGTTGACTAAATGGCGTGAAAGTTCCCTGAACATTACACCGACATGTCCCAAATGGGTGCAATTTTTACACCTAGACTTCTTTATTTATATATGAAAACCTTACATGTAAAACTTTATATAAATATTTTTCTAAATAAGTTTATAAATCTAGAGGCATTCATTAGAATTTCTATTTACCTGCCGTGTCACACCCTGTAAATCTAAAAACATATATAAAACAAAAATCATAATAGTGTTATTTACAATTTAATTTGATATTTTTTAACAGCACACAAAGAACCGTTTTATGTAATAAATACAAAATATATCAATGTATTGCGCAAAGATGTGACAGAATGACACCTTAAATCTACACACTATTGTCGTTAGTTGAAAATAGATCATCTTTTCATCCCCAGAAATCAGCACCGTCCATGCTGGACTTGATTGTATTTTGTGTGTCTCTCCTAGATTTTGTCACCAGATTTGACTCTCCTTTCTGCAGCCGTCGTCTCTGTGCTGCTTTTTGCTGCTTTGTGAGTTGTCTCCGCACCTTCTGTCGCACCACCTCCTAGAGCAGACGCGACAGTCACATGATTAGTGGATTAACATTTTCAAGTTTGAAAATGTAGTCACTTTTACAGATTTGAATGCAATATATTGCATTTCACATACAGTTGGTATGGTGGAGCAACTTCCAACACTGCCCATTGTGTTTTCACTGTCAGTCCTTTGCCTTCTGTGTTCTGCAATGTGTAGAAGACTCTCTGCGTCTCTGTATGGCAACAAAAACACACGCAATAAGACCTGTTAATTAATATCTTTTCGACCAACACCTCCAGACAATTGGTCAAAAAGAAAATGTCAATAATGTCTGCTACAATAATAATATACAGAAAACATCACAAACCATAATATTGACAACCACTAATATAACTCTACAGAATTAAAATCACAAAACTTATCCGCTAAAATGTTTATCCATACATAATATCTATAATTACAAAAAAAACATGTAAAAGCAAGTCTCCATGTGTGTGAATATAAATGTACGCTAAATATTGATCCTAGAATAGTATATTGAGTATTATTCTGCAACAATCTGTAAATCTAGTGTCATGACAAGCCCAAGTAATATTACCTAAAAGGTTTGAAGTCTGTGTTAGAGGTAGAAAGATGTGTTAATTCTGGACATTCATCATCCGCTTCATTCAGCTCTTCTTCGGCCACATCCTCCGTTTTTACTCTTGGTTCAACCTCTGTGTCGTGTTGTTCTGATGTTTTGGCGTCGTCCTCTCTTATTTTCGAGCTCTCGCTGTTTGTGTCCCCATGTTCGAGACCTTCAAGTTCCAACATGGCATGCTTGAATTCCTCTAAATCTATTGGGTCCTTGGGTTCATTTTCACAGACTTCTTCCTCTTCAATCTGATCTTCATCAACGTGGTCGTCGTCATTATTATCATCATCATCATCATCTTCGCTTTCAGGTCCAGCGGGGTGCAGCCAATCACTGTCCTTTTCCATTTCCTTTGTAAAACCACTTGCTGAGACTTCGACATCAAGAGAACACGACCGCCTGAATACACAACAAAACAAAATTTATAGTCGTTATTAAATATAGTCCGTCAACTGCGTTAAGCTAAATGTCAAAGTTACCTAATGTCTTTGAAGGTTGGAAAGAGCTCACTCTCATAATTGTATCGTCTGGCAAAAAAGTCCCTGATGCACTTGACATCGCGGTCAAAATACCTTAAACAAACCAATCAAGAATGAATAAATTGTAATTCTAGTCAATGTTTAGTAGGCAAATAGAACAAACAAACCATTCAGCATTAGTATGTGATGTGGACACCATCTGGGGAAAGTCAATCATAGTTATGTGGTCCTGGTCATCCAACATCAGATTGAACTCATTGAAGTCGCCGTGTATCAAGCCGTGATTTGCCAGTTTCACAATGAGTTCCATAAATTCGTTGTAAAGGGCTGAAGGATCTTGCAACTCATGGACTTGGCAGCTGAAAGGCAATAAGGAGGAGGTAAGAATTATGAAAGCCACTGACAGTTAAGCAGTAATTAGCAAAACAACATTTTACACACAGGGGATAGCCATTGATGAGCTCCATGACCACAGCATGCCTGTTGAAGTCGATTGGTTTGGGAACAGGAAAACCTTGATCATACAGCGCCTGCAAAAATAAATAATAATGTACTTCCTTTTGATAAAATGCTTGCCTATACATTTATATGTAAAACAAGTTCATTAATTAATTACAACTATTTAAATAATAACAACCATCTTAATATGATAATTGTATATACACTATACACAGGGTCCAAATTACTTAATGTGCAGAGAAACAACGTTTTAGGACTCAGAAGAAGTAATTAGCCCAAAAAGAAACGTGTAAAAATATTTGTCTATCATTCTTTAATGGGGAAAGAAATCCCGCACACTGTCAAACTTGCAAAATAAAAGTTTAATGGTGAAGAGGCAACGTTTCGGCGTCTAGGCCTTCGTCAGGCAAAACACTTTATCATTCTTTTGAAAAACATTTTGTTGTAAATATGTTCTATGAAAATGTCCTTGAAATCAATAGAGTATTGTAATAATAACAACAAACAAATAATAACATTAGTTGCAGCCATAAACTTGACTTACCTTCATGTATGCAAATTCCTTCATGGCAGAGACCCTGGATAAGTAGAGCCAGGACATATTCCTGTGTTTGTGATAATCTCTTTTGTTTTTTAAATTTCTGAAGGATGTTCGACCCAATCTATGAAGTTTCAAAGCATACTGCTCCCCATTTGGACTGGCCACAATGAAAATGTCTACGGATCAAAATACATGGTTATAAACAAAGTGATCAGTTAAATAATATACATTATAGTAGGTTAATTGTCTACATTACCCGATTCTTTACCCACTCCCATCTGGTTACCAACAGAGATAACAACCTCTCTAGCGCAGAAGGTTTTAAGGGCCAGATAATCATACCCTCTGTAGTTTAATCTGTATCCCTGCACCGCTAAAATATGAAGCAGTACATTGTTAATAAAATACAGACATGTCGCAGACCTTTCCTATATCGTTAAAGTCTTACCCTTTGTGCGTTCATACATCACCAGCTTGTGTTTGACGAGCTCCCGCAGAATCTTGTTACAACCTCCGTGTTTCAGGCTGGCGATGGAAGACAGCAGACTCACGGGGACGAGTTCGTGGTTTTTCATCCCCATCTCCACCTGTTTCACGGGGTATTATCGTCAGCAGATCAGCACAGGCTAACACGGAGAGAAACATAGACATTATGATTAATTACATAGCTATAGTTAAACGTACCGCTGTGAGGACACGAAAATCTTCACGAGATAAGTATCTTAAAACGACCACGTTCAGCTTTCCCATCTTTGTACCGTTAGATATAGAGCTACAGTTTGTAAAAGTGTCAGAAAACCAAACTCTACGAGAGGAACGTCCTCATTTGATGTAAACACACGTGCAGAGCGGAAGACCGGAAGAGCTCTTCTTCTACTATGCTGTTCAGTCAAAGTGTTGTTTTACTGCCATCTAGCGCCATGTTAATGCAACTTCCAGAGCTATCGTTCTTCACTGGAGAACCTTCATGCTTTCAGTCGTATTTTTATGGTTTACTGTTTAAATAAATGTAATCAACCATGTATATGTGTCTGCAGAATAGGAGGTCACTAAGTTTAGTATACCATATTCATCGTATACTTTTTTCATAGTTTTGGCCTGGGTGCGACTTATACTTATATTTATACTTTTATACTTATACTCAAACTCCGGAGCGACTTATCTATGATAGTATTTGTTATTTTCACACTTGCAACCGCATTTCATACTCCAATGCGACTTGTATATGTTTTTTTCTTCTCTATTATGCATTTTTTGGCTGGTGCGACTTATACTTCGATGCAACTTAGAGTCCGGAAAATATGGTAGTTGAGGTTAAAAAAAGAGAACAAATTCTAAAGAATAAATTCTAAAGAATAAAGTCTGCCAATAATGTAACACTTGGATACCAGCCGCCATAAAACACCAAAGAAGAAGAAGAAGAAACAAGATGGAATTGTTTTCCTTTTCTGACTGAATACAAACACGAATCAATAATCAAAGCAAAAGTATTATTAAAGTGTAATAATCTCTCTAGTTCTATAGTTGCTTTTCAAACCGTGGACGCTAGATGGCACTGCGACACAATTGTAATATAGCTCCCCGGTTTGAGAGCTCAACCTGCTGTGCACACGGTCTTTGTGCTTTTAGGCAAGACACTTCACCCACCTAAGAGTCACATTTTTCTCATCCAGGGGGGCAAGGGACCTCAGTGAGTATGCGAGTACTAACCAGGAGGTCATTTCAGATTAGAATAAAAAATGTATGGAATTTAGCTGCATTTAGTTATAAAAATGTCCTTTGAAGCAGGCCGCATTTTACATACATATTTCCATACCAGCATTTAACGATGTTTTCTGTAGGATCTTTCTTTGAATGTCCAAAACGTGCTTTATAAATAGAATGCATTGATGCATGAAATATATATTATTAAGGCCTACAGTGAAAAAAGCTGAAGAGATAACATCAATGTTTTGCGTTGCGGACCCTCCAGACGGCACAATTGTGACTGAATGAACTCTGGGAAAACATTGTAGTCAGTTGTTGCTTCATGTAAAATGGCACTGGACTGTAGGGATTTGGTGCAATATTTGAAAGATTATAGCTTAGAGTAGACTATGGCCTGAGGGCATATTTTGCTGGCCTGAAGGCTTCCTGCTGAATTGGCCCAACTTACCAAATGTAGTACTTTTTACTGCAAAGTTATTTTCATACTTGTATAACCTTGTATAACCTTAAAATATTGTGACGCGATACAAACATAAAATTGATGTTCCAAGTCTACATCAAATGTAATTTCTGATTCACTTTATTGTTGTCCTGTCTGTGGCCCTCAGTTTCAATATGTGGCCTTTGGTGGAAAAAATGTGGACACCCTCGGTCTGAACCCTAAAGAATATCTGAAGTCTGCATGTGAGTGAACAAGATGTGCAGGTCCAGAATGAGGTCCTCTTAACTACATTTCAGACAGCTGCTGTGACTTTTACACGCACTCAGCACTGACCCAAAGGGGCTGCCGTAGTCGGGCTGGTCTAGAGGGAATGTGTAGGATTATCTGGAATGAGGCGTAACGGCTGGTCCAGCATGAGCATGAGTGTTTTTCTGCAGATATTTGTGAGGAAACTTTCTGCCTCACAAAGCAGCTTTATTTCTGTTTCAGATTTCATTAGGTCAAGAATAATGCAGGTTTAGTTGCATTGTAGGAGGTTCATCTAATTATCAAGACTATTATGTATAACTTATAACAAAATTTCGACACCGATTGTCTGATACCGAAACTTCTGTTGAATTGATCAAATCTTCCATCTTTTTTTAAATATGAGCCCTAAAAATATTGATTTTTGTCGTTATTGTCCTCCCATAAAGTCGCACATTCGAGCACTTATATCTACTGGTGTTATTCGAGTGTTTCCTACAGCATTGAACTATTTCCACAGACCTGTAGTAAATCTCGGTGCTTTGATTACAAATTGATGAACCCTGAGATGAAAGTGAGCGCTGATAGGTCATAGTGATGAAAGGACCTTACAGTGCAGGCCTCAGAGCAGTTTGATGAGCGAGTGCATGAAAGCTATAGCATCCCCTCCCCCTGTAAAACCACTCACAGGAAGAAACACCTACGGCATTAATTATGCAAGCAAGCAAGCGTCAAAATGTAATAATGTTATTTTTTCATTTACAAATAAAGCATCTTCTCAAATATCACATGTTTAACATGAACAATTGGATGTAGCCTTAAACTAAATAGTAATGATGTATTATCTCATTCATATCATTCAAATTTGATTGATTTTTTATTTAATATGTGCAGTTTTTCCTTTAGAAACTGTATCACTGTATGTATTTTTTGTAGACTAACTATACCAGCAGAATAAAAAATAAGGGAGCCATTATTTATTGAAATTGTATTGTAATGCAGGTCTACAAGATCGTGCTGTACTTTAGAGTCATACGTCATTTGGCCTTAGGTAATTTTTCTTCTTGGCAGCACTAGAATAAGACAGTTTTGCAGCATCTCAGCATGATTATGGCTTTGTTAAATTAATACAACTTTATTCATATGGTTTCAACGGCGATGACAGGCGTATTTGCAGACATTGCCCTAAGAGTGTTTTTGCAATACTAGTATTGTCTATCTGACATGTGAGCATCCAAAATAGAATCAGAATAAGAAAGGGATTCATTGCCACTGGCATTGAACAGAAATCCCAAACTAGGAACTTGCTTTGGCATTAAGGTGCAACACACAACAATGAATAATAATAGTAGCAAAATATGTCAAAATAGGCATGCATAAATAGATAGAGCTGGATAGGTGAAATTGTGATCTCAACATGCTATTTTGGTTAGAGTTTCACATTTTGATTCACTAATTCTTTGTGTAATGCAGCTCTTGTCGCAAACACAGTCGCTTTTCAGGAAAAAATCTGGCTTTAAGAAAAAAAATATTTTTATTTTATTTTTTGCATATTGCCCCCCTCTAGTCCAAAGAAATGTGAAAATAAGAGGTTTTCTGTTTATAGTGAACGAATGAATGAGTATTTCATCTGTTTACTCACTCAACATATACATTTTCACCTGGAAATAACAACATTGTCCAATCTGCACATAAAGATATTTTATCATTTATTATTAAATCAACTTGCATATATCAATTTATATGGGAAATTGTGACTTCCAAGGCCATTTTCTCATAATGCATTTTCTCTTTAAGATCAGCCCTTAAAGTAACACTTTAACACACCCTCACACACCAAAGTACTTTTTTATGAATCGCACAGAAGTATTTGTTGATCTAGTTCAAAGCTTGATTCATTTAAGTTTTAACTAAAAAATAACTAAAATAAGATAAGATTTAAAAATGCTTTTTTTATATGAAAACATACAATGAAAAACCAATTGTTCTTACAATTATGTGAGTAAACTAAACAATGAGTTTCAAAGTGATACCTATACATTTTATAATTTTTTCCTATATTCACACGTGTCTCGCCTTATATCGATTCATTATGTGACCAAACCAGGTCTAAGGTTTTTTAAAAAACATTCTCAAAAAAGTCTTCTTGACGAGAAAGATACAATCTGAATGTTATTTCATTGTCCAAAGTTTTCCGAAGCTGTGTGCTGTTTTTGCATTTCATATTTTTATTTTAGTGGCCAATTGTATGTGTGCCTGTCCTGTGACTCTGGGTGTTGGTTCGAGTGAGGCAGCAGCGGCCCTCTCCAGATAATGACCCGCCACAGTGATGGAGAAGGTTGCTAACTAACAGCAGTCCTGAGACAATCCCCTTTTGCCAAACTCTGTGACGAGGCACGGTCCGACAGCATCAGTCACTCACAGTTCCCACACACACATTCAGAAGCGAACGGGATGTGTTTGACTGAAAGAAAAGCCCTGCACTTTTAACTTCTCAGTACAGGGCAGCAGCAATACATCTTATCCCTGCGAATATGGTGCTTGTGTGTCTGTGGCATCTACTCCCACAAGCGTGAAATGAGACAGACTTACTCTCTGGTACTAGAGTGGTTAAGATGAACTGACAGCTTATGCTTGTCGAGTGAGTTTGATGAGGCGGTAAAATCTAATGGAAATTGTGCCACAGTGAAAAGGCTTTCTCTCATGTGACTTTTGGTAAGCAGCACTCTTCCCATGCAGTATCATAAAACCGGGAAAAGACTACCTTGAATACAGTTAAAGTGCACCGTGCGGCCATTACCTATGAAGCAAACTACAAATCAACTGTATAAAAGTGTAAAGATTTATGGTCTTATAAAGGTTCATTAACTTTTTCTTGGGCGATATCCCAAAAATTACAAATCACAATTTTGACCTATTACGATACACGAAGAGATGGGAGTTATTTATCAAAAATCGGAATTAAGTGATATTTCTGCACTTTTGTGGTTCATTTTATGGCGCATTCATGTTTTGTGCAATTCTTGGACCTCAACCAGACATTTACAGACACATTTTTGCACATTCAAGAGAAAAGACTCAATCACTCTGTTGATTTGACCAAAATGGAAGAATCTCACAGAAATCAGATCACGGTTTTATTTGTTATCACTGTATTGCCCAGCCCTGCTTCACCGCCTGCTTGTCTTCATTATGTCAGCATGTCATTGAAATTATCTACCGTATATCCATGGAGAGCAGCAGGCCCAGACACAGCTCAGATCTGTGGAGAGGCAAGCCCACTCACAATGCAAGAATGCATAGGTTTTCCAAGTAATTTCTTTAACAATAAAACCAACCGTATTGGAACAAAAGATAGATCAATGTAATGCCATACCGTGGAACATTACAGTCAAAGCAACACCATCTCCATGGAGACAAGCACAAGTTGCATTGTGCCTCTTGAACTGTAAATCCTATAACTACAACTTAGGAACGTCAAGACCATTTGGTTAATCGATTATCGTTAAATTCAAGTCACAATATAGTTGTAAGAACTAAAAAATAGTAATCGAAAGAATCATGGGCAGCAACAACAATTTCAGTTCAATCGATGTGTAAATTCCTTTTTTTTTTTTTTATCAGACTTTTAATGTATCGATATCATTACTTTTTCATTCAGGAAGTTTGATTGCATGAAGCCAGTAAGGATCCATTACATTTATGAACAAAGCAAATTAAGGATTTTACTCTCGTTTATTGGTGATTGTGAATAATTATAAAATCATTATGTTTCTTCTCACAATAATTTGATATCGTAACATCCCTACAACTGCAAAGCCTATTCATATCACAGTGCACGTCTCACTGCCACAATCATTTTTTGGAAATCATACAGTCTCTACTGTCTTAAAATGTCTAAACATTTTGAGCTATTTCAATTCTGTAAGAAGTCCAGGCTCAAGATTACTTCTAAGCCCTGCACATGTTTTCTAAGTTGCCCCACAGGACTCTGACAACTGCCACGCATTCCAGAAAGTGGCATAAATCTGACCAACAGATGCTTCTTGTCTGAATGTGTTTCATCTGCCAGTTCTGCTTTGAGCAGTGGCTGCAGGAGAAGTGAGCGCCTCACAAGACAGCTCGTAGCAAGAACAGCTCTGCAAAGGATGCTGGGTAATTTGGTTAAAGATGGCAGGAACGTAAATCACCTCCAATCAGTCCTGGTTTGCTATTGGTCCACTTTGCTGGCTCCAGATGGACATCATTGGACACATTTGTCTGTTCAGCTGTTACTCGCTCGATGGACTGGAGCTCTACAAAATGACAAACAAATATTAATTAGGTTTGTTGTATTGTATTGTTGTATCAAGGTGAGCCTTGAGCCTTGTTTGATCACTGAATTTGATTAAGATGCAATACTTTCGTCATGATTTAAGGCTGTGAACTCTCTCCACTTCTTCAGTACAGACACAATCACAATAGCTTGAAATGCAACTTAAATATATTGCTCATATGAGTGATTTGTTCTTGGAGAATCAAAACTATTTGATCCCAGGTTAAGCATAATTTTCAGTGTCATGTGCTACTGAAAACAGGAGCTTAGCAATGGTGAAACAGTTGGTATAGTATGGTACTTTACTTAAAACATTTTCTGTACTTTACATAAAGCAAAATTGGAAGTACATTTTTATAGCTGTCTAACTCACTAACTCACTCACAAACCCGCCAAATAGTTTATATTCACATGAATTCATTTTCAGGTTTGTGCATGGGTTTAAAACAGCTTTTTTCAGACAGCAAAGTGAAACTGGGGTGGACCACCCAAGCACATCCAGTCAGAGGGTTGCTTTCTACCCTTACTAGACAACATTAAATATTCAATAATTATTTGCTGCAGGCAGTGCACAACAATCTCATTTTTGTCACAAAGTGCTGATTTGACCAAGTTCAAGCTGGTGGAAAACATAACATTTAGTCTATTACAAAATGTACAACACAACAATTCAGGTACCACTGCTTTAAGTAATTGTTATAGTTTATACTTTTACTTCACTACATTTGAGAGCAGATATCTGTACTTTCTACTCCGTTACATTTTTAACTGGATTGAAAAAGTTCTTCAGTTCATATGTTTGAGGGGTTATTTTTTAGGACGTTCATGGTGATATTTTGCCTCAGCTCTGAACAAACAAAAAAGATGTACTTCAAATTGTGTTCCCCCTTTTTCTTTGCAGAGAGAGATGGGGTGGTAGGACCAAGAAAAAAGAAAAGGTGAGGGGACGATGGTAATCAGAGTGAGAGAGAGGGGAAAAAGAGAATTGTAGATACAGGTTTGTTTGGGGTAATGGTGGGAAGTGTGGTATACATGGTAACAACAATATATATATATATATATATGGTAAATTAAGGTCGTTAAACTGAGGTTTGGACTCAATATAGCATGAAATATGATGGCTGATACTCCAGGCTTCTTTGCTGTCCTATAATTTAATGACAGAGTATATTTGTTTATTTCTTCTGTCAATTTATTTATTTGTAATTCCGCAGTGGTATATTTTGTATTTCTAGGGATATTCTGTAGTGTTTGGTTGTTTAAGTATGTGGGGACCTACTGACCAGAGGGGTGTCACTGTATTTCACTCAAATCTATTTTCAGTGCTACTCTTACATCCTTTTCTCATAAGAAACATGTTATTTGACAGACGTACCACATAGGCACATAGACAGTGTTTGCTATTCCTGTCTCATGTGTAACAAAAATAGTATAGAGTCTTGTTACACACTCCAAAAGTTCAGGGCTTTGATATTTCTCTTCTCTTTTCAGTGCGTGGAACAGGCTCGACAGCTCGGAATCTTCAAACAATACGTGAGCCCCCATGATGCCCCACTGCATATCTACTGCTAATGATCACTTGTTAAGCGCATCACACACCTGCGCTCTCACTCACACAGGGCACATTAATGATTCTGAACAGAGCTCGTCTCTGGCCCGCTTCGTCTGCTCTTTTTCCCTGCGGCTAAAGACCTTGATCACAAAACCACAGCAACATTGATTGGGATGCTACGGACACACAGCTTTTAACATGCATTAGACAGGTTGTAATGGAAAGGATAGTATGCATGTAATGAGGGTGTATGATGTTTACTTGAGTAACCTTTTTATGTTGATCTGTCAGTGGCGTCACGGCGATGAAGGCAAGCAATGATTGACCAATAAAATTACCATGTGTCACAACTATATTTAAATTGTTCGAAAATATATCCAATAAGCCCTCACTTCTGCTGTTGAAGTTTAGCTGGAAGTCACTGTGTCTTTTAGTGGCCCCTACTGGCCACTGAGTAGAACTACGGGAAGCTTGGTCCTTCTCCCGCAGCTCCACTGTCTGTGACTTCAGTTCAGAGGTCCGTTCATGTTCTGCTCTCTTACACTTACAACCTGAGCGGACAGCAGCTTTTTTAAGAGGTCTGCACATGCGCACTGAGGGCAACACAGCCCCAAACCACACTGAATAAACTTGTGTGGAAAGCTTGGATGGTTTAAGGATGTGCCTAATTCTGCATGTTCAGAATAGAAGCAAAGCAACAGCAGTAGATATAAGTCTTTTTTGTAGCTAAAGCTCTGTTCATGTTTCTAATGATTAGATATTAGTCAGAACTACAGGCAGTATTTTAATCACATAAAGTGCTAATTTGTGTAATGAACTGATCAATGAAAGGAAATGATAAAACCCTTTCAGCAGTTAAGACAGGTATGGTAGTTTAGCTCAGAAAGACAGGCACTCACACTTTAAGCCACTTTAAGCCACGCCTCCGTAGCCAGACAAAAGACACTGCAAGCCCCCTCACTCTCTCTTGCTGCTGGACCTTCAACACCAAGGACTTATGGTCTCTGACCTCAGGTGCCCCTTCCCCACCCGGGGACTTGGGCTCCTTTGTCCCTCACTTCCGCAGTCAGGCAGTAGCCGAAGCTGCCAGTTGCTCTACTAAAGAATGCACAAGCTCCTAAAAACACCTTCTCAGCAACATACTGCTTCGTTGGACTCTTCAAGATCTTCGAACGCTAAACCCTGCACAAAAATCAACACGCTCTAAGTGACCCAAAGAGCCAGAAAATGCCCTGAGTCTCCAGGACTTTGTCAGAGCTTGGCCTTTCATCCAACACATAAGGCTGATCCAAAAGAGGGCTGAAAGGTGCATTAAAAGTAGTTGAGGTTTCCTTTACACAGAGGAGTCAAACTCATTTTGTGTGAATTTCAACAATCAGTGTGGGTCTTGAATATAACGAAAAATGTATATACAAAATAAATATTTTTATATAGTTTAATAATAGTTATTTGTGGATACTGTTGCACAAATCTGCAGCAGGTGAAATACTTTGAGTCCATATTTATGCATTAGCAGCAGGAACAGGAATATGGACGTGATATGATTTCCGATATGAAATGTTTATATGAAAGCTGTTGCTGCTCAAACTCAATATGAGCTTACTGTTTTTATAGTTTAAGCTTAGTGAGCATATACTCTTAGTATATTGAATCAAATGAGTGCACTCTGAATGTACTCATACAGTGTCCAGTCACATTGTCACATTAGTATGGGCAGAGACTGTGCCCATACTACAATGCCGTGTTTTCTTGTTGTTATCTCCACAATGAGCTTCTCCCCTCAGGCAGGAGGCTACGGTCCATCCGGACCAGAATCTCTGCCGTTGGACTCTTGAACTCTTAACACCTTTAACAATTATTCAAACCAATAACCATTTATTGCACTGGTTATTTGCAATATTCTGACCAACTGTAAATTGTGTATATATTCTATTGTATTTTATTTTTATAATTCAAAATTTTTTGCACAACCTTTTTGTATATTATCCTTAGGCGGATTTTTGTCCAACTGCCTCTAAAGACACCTCTCCAAATTAAAACCATACTTGTTTTTTAAGTATGTGGATTATATATAAACACTGGGTCTCTGTTTAAAGGTAAAATTCTCTATTTTTACCCTCAAGAGTCAGAACTACTCTAAGTCTGACTGAACAAAAGTTATAAATCTTGGAACATCCACAAAAAAGCTTTTTCTTTATCCGCGCCTACGTATTTTGTTAAAAATGAGGGTGTTTATAGCTGCTGTTTGTATGTGAGGCCTGAAATACACTATATCATTACAAAAACTTGTTGGCCACTTCATTATTTGTAGAAACAAGTATTTTACCACACTTTTTGTAATACTTTATCCAGGCGTTGGATTAAAGGACCATTTCCTTGTCCAAATCTATCCAAATTGGACACATTTAGAAAACATTTGATCACTTTTGACATCTTCAACCTACATACATCAATGAGGGCTCTATTGAAAGCTTACAACTAGGGGAATCCATTTCTTTACACAGAGATACTATATTATGTTATTGAAATTCATATTCCATAAATAAATAAAACATTTCACAATAAAAATAGACAAAAATAAGTGTTATGTGAGCACGTTTTGCACACAGAACCATCGCACGGCTCTAAGTGCAGTGTCAGTGCTGTGGTGGGCTCTATCCAGACTTGTTATATTTCATTAAGTCCACCTTTTGGGCACAGACAGTCTCTTAAGTACTCAGAGTGTTTGGTCTTTCAGTGGGCGGTCCTGGGTGATGGACAGTGAACATGGGCTTACAAATGGACAGCCACCCACTGGGAAAAAGTCATCCCACCTTGAATGTTTACTGCACAGGGAGCGCTCTATGCAAGACTGCGGTTCTCTGTAAATATTCTCGTATGTGAGTGTGGTCTCTCCTGCGGGGGTGCAGCAAATTCTTCAGGAAAAAAATACGCCTGGGTGTGATCCAGGTGCATGTGTCCAGGGCAGTTTGTCAGATGCCCTGACCAAATCAATATGTCTCTAATCTACGGGACTATGATGTGATTGATTACCTCATATTCGGGAGGTCCCAGCCAAGACCTCAACCGTACACACATTCACAAGCACAAACACACTCCGCTCAGTTCAGCCAAGCAAAAGAATTGATTGCTATGATATGAAACTGGAGTAGATTGGTTTTGGCTGGGCACAAGGCTGGACAGACGAAGGAAAG
The DNA here is from genome assembly GCF_026437365.1 of Eucyclogobius newberryi. Taxonomy (NCBI): domain Eukaryota; kingdom Metazoa; phylum Chordata; class Actinopteri; order Gobiiformes; family Gobiidae; genus Eucyclogobius; species Eucyclogobius newberryi. The sequence continues at coordinate 18,662,898 of NW_027316278.1, forward strand.
ATGATGGGACCAAAAAGATTTCATACATATTATGAAGTTTGAAAGTGTATTTTTCTTCATAAGTTGTTTTATAGGTTTCTTGTCTACTTATTTATTGATGTTGTTCGCAATGTTGACAAGATGGTTTAAATTGTGTAACCGTAGCTGTAAAATGAAAACCGTATTTGAATGTACACTGTTTAATGTGTTAATTCCACCTGTTATTGTAATATTCTGCAATTTGTCTAAACAAGCGTTTCTCAAACTGGCACACGTACCACCAGTGGTACGTGTACGAGGTACGAGGTCATTTAGGTGCTCTTCCTTGTGTAATTTCTAGGTAAAACTGCTGTGGCAATGGTCCTAATTAGGGTCTGGTTTAGCCCCAATTTGGCCCTGAAATTGTCCTGTAATAGACCTGATTTAGATGGTATTCGGAAAGCCAAATCTTTTCTTTGGTGGTACTTGGTATAAAAAGCTAAAGAACCACTGGTCTAAACTATTACTATTTATTTTTGTTTTCATATCACTTCTGACACATTTTGCTCATTGCCATGCTAAGTCTGCCCCAGTAACTCATTTGAGAGCTCAGCTGCTGGTGAGGTCTGTCTTTAGATCGCACAATCAACACATAAAAATTCCCCACACTTCCGCTGTTAAGAATTTCTCATTTCCACAGTGTATTTACAAAAACAAATCCACTTTTTACCATTTTTGTGTGAGGATATTGAAGGAATTTGAGTCTGGTATGGCTTAAAGGCCGACTATGTTTGATTTCCAATCAAAATAAAACGAATGCTTACCCAGTGGTAGTACTAGTTTCACATCTGCCAGTGTAAATCACAATTTGGCTTTGCTGGTTGGTGAGAGGTATTTGAGAAGGTTGGGATCCAGGAAAATATTAAGATGTCTCAAATCTTGGACTTTTACTCAAACGTAAAATTGTGACTGGTATTTGCTGGTTATGAGTTGAATCTAAATATATAATCATCTATCTTTTTCCTGTAATTTTCTTTTAGAAACAAGCTTTGAATGTCGTAAATGTAAATGTGTCTTCTGCACATGTGACCCAGGGCTATCTTGCTGCAGAATGTCTTAGGAGGAGGGAGAACATTCACATGGGGTCATGTTCATTTCATGAACAAACATTTATTTTTTATTGTTTTATATGTAAACAAGAGGAAGAAGCACAATTCATCATCTTTCCTAACAATCAGTTCATTTAATGATAGAATAGATAAACCACTGTGGGCATTGTAAATTTCAACGTCACTGCTCTGATAGACAACAAGTCCTATTAGCATCTGAGATCACAACATCAAACCGTCACACAAATTTTACAACTCCAAAAAGGTCGTGACACAGCCTCTACAAACATCTTTTCTGTCTCTACAGTTTCACAAATCAGTGTGGACACATGGCAGACACATATTGCACAGTGAAACAGCTACTGGCCTGGATTTATTACAGCTAAATCTCACTTGGCACTTTGTGAGCATGTCCCCATCCATCTTTCCTCTCTTATCTGTGACTGTCCTCTTCACCCTTTAGACCTGCTGCCATGCCTCTATATTGCCGTTTTATCTCTCTCCCATTTTCCCCCATCCCATCCGTCACTCAGCCTGCAATGCACCATGGGAAAGAGAGGATGTCCCTTTATGTGGTGTCCAGGTTTCTTCCTCTCTGAAGTACAGTGGATTGTTGTACTTCAGTGCCCAAAAACGAAGCAGCGACCATTCAAAGCAGGTGGCTCTCCATCTGTCCCAATCACAGTTAACTTTTGTCTTTGCTCTTTACAGACACACACAGGCCAGACAGACACCTTCTGTTCAACCAACACTGGCATGGCAAGACATTAGGCTGTGCTGGAGGACACTGGTGCAGATAATGATGTACAAGCATCTGCAAATGTTTTAGGCAATAGTAATCCAGTAGCTCTTGCAAATGTGAATGTCTAGAGAGAACATGCCCCAGGACATTTGTCCATTTACTTGGTTCATTTGATAATAAAACGGTTTATCTTTTTGATTAAACATATCTACAAAGCAACCAAAACATCAGTAACAAAAGACATTATGATCATATACACTAGATTTTGTGCAAAAGAGCGATTGTTCTTTCTGAGCCCTATTGTTGTATAAAGAGAATATATACAGAATAGCACTAATTCTAATATGATCAAATTACTTCCTTGTTTTGTTTCAATAACATAATAACATAATTTAATAAAAGGTGTACTTACTGATAAATGTTTGAAATGAATGCTGACAATGAAGGTTATGGATACTATAGGTCAGTTCTTTAAAGATCATTCAGTGTTTGAAGTGTTTCCATCAATCAGAGCCATAAATCAAGTCTGAAGCTGCAGCTGTGCCTCTGGGAGAAACCATCACTTCCCACAGAGAGCCACCACTGTGAAGGTTTATGTGTGATTACTGATGTAAAAGCAATATTCCAAACAATACAAGAACTTATATATTCACACAAAACAGGCCTTGCACAGATGTTAAAGGTTCCGCTTTGCCCATGGTCTTTTATATAAATTGCATCTGTCAGAATAGTAATATGTGTAGAGTTTTATTTTTCTATTTTTGTTTGATCAATATCATCAATCAATATCAATAAACATCAAACTAAAACATCCCTTCTATTTAAGTCATCTTTTCATATAATAATTCTCATTTAATACTATGAAGCATATAATCATGAGTGGGTAGTGTATTGAAACATTTTACTCAAGTAAGAGTAAAGGTAATTCAAAATAATACTTTAGTAGTGGTACAAGAAATTACTTGAGTAACTTGAAAGGGTAACTGTCTGGACGTAACAGCTGATGTCTAATTTTGTTTAATAATTAAGTTGTTATTATTGGTGCGACAAAACAAAAGTAAATAAAGCACAAAAATGTGTATTCAAAGGATAGACACAAACATTTGAGAAATTAAATCATAACTGACGGAGCGGTGCAAAAAAGGTTCAATCCTTTCATATTGTCATCAGAAAGCTTTTGTTATTATATATTAGAAGATTAAGAGAAAAAGTAGTGCAGTTTCTCAATTTCTTGAAAAAGATACTCCAGTAACTGAGTAAATGTAAGTATGAGTATTACCCACCTCTGCATATTATAGTATTTCAGCTTTGTATTTGACGCTAAGCAAAAGAAAAAAATGATGCAAAATAAACTGGCCTCACAATCATTCACACGCACGGGCCTTGTCAGCCTGTTATAATGCCAATTTTATTGATGGTGATAATGTGGTAATTTGAGACAACATATTGAAGTTATTTATAGCCTGCTCTCGCTGCATGACATTTGTGTCTCGCTTGTCAGATGTGTCAGATAAAGCCACTGCAGTGTATTTATGGCCTTTGCCTCAGCAGATTGAGCTGAATGCTGAACTGTCAGCATTTGCTTAGGCCCTTGTTCAGGAGGTTAATCTAAATGTCTGACTTGAAGTCCTATTTGCATATAGAAGTATTGTGTTAAATGTACCTGTGTCAGCTGTAATCAGTGCTGAGGTTTCCACAGAGGAGGATTCAAACCTTGTGATTAAATGTATGATTGTGTTCATCTGAAACACAAAGAAAATTGCTGTGCCACACATATGCAGCTCAAGAGTCACTCTGCATCACTTTTGCTCACAGTCATATTTGATATCGCCATCTTCCTGGATTCTGGGTCAGCCAGAGGCCAGCCAATCAGAGAGCTCATCGTAAAATCTTCTCCAGACCCCCTGACAGACCAAACCTGAATAACCATGTACATCTTATTAAAGACAGACATCTGTGGTGGTGGGATAAATGTCTTAAATGTTATAAACACCAAAAAAAACTTTCCTTTGAAATAACAACTCTCAAGAAAAATTCGATGGGCAGATATTTTCCCTCTGAGGTGGTGGAAGGAAACAAGCACCACTAACTTCTGGGGTCGTGTCTCAGAGTGCAGCAGCCATGTTGTGCATGTGAGTGTTTGTGTGCACTTACTGAATGTGTAACACTGTGCGCTGCACTATGGCCAACACCTATGTTCCCTCTTATTTGGTTTGACCTCACAGAAACACTCTCACTGTGCTCCAGAAGCATGCTTAATGCACTAAGTGTGTTGGTGTGGCTGCTGAGATGGAAAAAGGTCCACTCAGTCTCGAGAAAGCACAATTTATTTGGCAACAGTGCAAACAGGTCCAGTAGATAAACAGTTACGGGAACCAGTTGTAACATTTTACCATCTCATGATGCGTGAAGTAATAATTTTCATTTTCTATGTAGTACTTGATAACTCAGTCGTGAAAAAAAATGCTTTCTGTAATATAAAGCTATGTTGCAATCACATCAATCATTTATTGTAATTCAAAATACCATACTGATTTTGACTTAGATGGTTTACACAATTGTGTCTAACTTAATAAACAATACATCAGCGAAAACGGCATATTTCCTCCCTATGTCACTTCACTCCTTCTGCACCAAACCATGTGCAGACTATTACACTCAAGCCTGGTTTAGTTCATTTCCTCAGTGAATAAAACTGCATTTACCAGTCTGTTGTGCTGATAGATTTGTTTTTGAGTTAGAAAAAAAGCATTACATTTTGCTGTAGATTTCCTGCCTCCACACGCAGTATCATCATTACACCGGCCCGAAAAGTAATAATTCAGCAATAGTGGCAATGGCAGAACAAGCACCTCATATTTAGTTAATGATTTTGCTGTATTATTCTATTAGGGCTTTCTGTAATAGCGTTATTTCTCTTTTGTCAGTGTGTGCGGTTACCAATATTTCAGGCCTCCCTGCACATTATATTACTGTGCTGAAAAGGCTATTTCCCCATTGCCAAGTCTGATAGAGTTCCCAATATAACTGCTGTGGCTGGTTCAAAAACAGATATTTCATTTTTAGAGCGTGCTTCAGCCTCATCTTTTAAAACTCTCTAAGGTTCAGACTCTTATTCATAAACCACATCTTGCAGTTAGAAAGAGCGCACTTTTAGCATACTGGAGATACCGCGTTTGGCATTTAAGCATCTGCCACTATCATGTTTTGGCAGGACAGTTACGTACATCTTACAGTGTATTTCCATAGTTTGTTCTCATGTGGGCTGTAAAGCTTGGTAGAAGAAATCAGGACATCTGCTAACAGCGCCCTGGAAGTCTGTGTAGAGCAGGTGTGTTTTCACGCAACGTTTTGTTTTCTGTCTGTGGATGAACGAGTTGCAAAGAAATGACCTAATTATGTGTGAAGTCATCTAGTGTTTTATACCTATCCTTATACGTCCACATCTTCAAAATAAACAGGCTGTAAAGGGGTTTTTCTCCAGGGTGTCGTCTGTCTCAAGGTGCTAAAATCCATTTCATGTTGGTCAGTGGGCTGCAGGTTTAATAAAAAACAACCACTAGCCAAAACCGGACAGAGAAATATTTATTTTTTATGGGCCACCGTGGCAAATTTATCTCCATCTAACGCTATAAAGTGAAGACTACACATTTCACTAAAACATTGTGAGTGTTTAAATTGTGAGTTTAAAAAAAATCTTGCCCATTTTTCCTCAGTTTGAACATTTTTCCTGGTTGGACATGAGCAGCGGTCCCTCTCTCTCACCCCCATTTCACTACTAAAGCCTGCTTTTTCGACTGTCGCTTATTGGTGACAAATCGAACTCAGCTCTACTTCTTGTAATTTTCAACTCATCTTTTTCAAAATAGCTCTCACTTGACTGATGTAAAACTATGATAAATATTGACCATATTTACTATCCTACTAAACAAAACAATGAATAGAAAAATGTAAAAAACTCTCATATGCACTTTAACTAACTCCTTAAATTCATTACATTCATGAATCTGTCCTTGTTTCTTTTTTTTATTAGATCTCATACTTTGCAGCTCCTTTGTAACAATAAAAATCTATACCCCTTTCTGCCCTCCTCTTCAGATCAATGACACTAAGCTGGTCATGTTTGTGATTAGCATGCTTAAGTGTATTTCTAAATGTCCTTTCCGATTCAACCCATTTAATTTATGCACTTTGGAAAGACACACAGATTTAAATCACTATATTAATATAGTTTTCTTCAACCAGCCTCAATACCAGTTTAGATTAAATACCTTTGACACTTTGCACATTTCCCCCCCAGTTTACTCCATAGGTTAGATGTATCCCATTGTGATCTACTGGCTGGTTGATGCGCTGTGTGCCATGTGGATACTGGGACCAGTTGAATACAAACAGATGATTACAGATCATCCCAGCACCTGCTTTATCACACACACACTCTGACGGGCTCTGGCTCAATTCCCAGTCGGATATTTGAGTTACATTACCAATGCATACGTAGTGTTTAAAGAGGCACTGAGCTCCTTTCATATGGAGATGCGCGTGATGAGAGCGGGCTACGACCTGCCAGTACCTATCTGTTACAGCATCACGCCCACAGCTGCACCCCAATTACAACAACTCAGCCTTTATCCTATATTAACACTCCCTTTTCCCCCCACTTTTCCTTCAACGCCATGTGTTGAAGGAAAAGTGAATAACTTCTCACAATGTGTGCAAAAAAACGTCTATAAATAGTAATGACGGGGATGCTGTCCCAGTTGTTTGGCTTTGTTGTAGCCTAGATACTAAATTAATGATTGCAAATTTATGACGTTGAAAAGAGCTGTCTGGTGAAAGGGAGAAATGTTAATGTGTGGCGCTGTAAGAATGAGCAGAAAGAATGTGTGGACTTTTTCCCCCCCCCCAATGTGTCTGGAGATGAATATGATGGAGATGATTGTCAGTGCATCCCTTTGTTCCTCTGCCGTGGGAGGTGTAGGGGCTCGTCGTGTACGGCAGCCTGTTTTGTTGGATGGGGACCGAATGTGTCGGCTAATTATATGCATGCGCCGAGCTCCAGTCTGAGTTAGATGTCTAAACTCACCTTTGTCTGGGAGGAGAGAGACACAGAGCGGCAGAATGGGAGCATCTGAACAACAATGAGTGAAAAAAATAATTGATCAAGAGAAAGGCTTTTGTAAAAATGTGCCTGGATGTGTTTTTGTTAAAGACAGTGAAGTAGTGCTTAGCTGGTGCAGCGTGATCCGCCACATCTCGTAACTCTCGTTTCTCTCTTCTGTGCCGAACAAAGACTCTTCTAAAGATTATGCTTGAAAAAGGCATCTGCTTCAACCTATTTTATATTTTTAGATGATATCAAGGGAACAAATAACTGTAACTTCTTTTACAGTCACATCATGTACAGCGCACAGTAGGAAACTGAAAGTACTTGTCGTGTGGAACTAAAAGCAAGCGCATTCTGTTCCTTATCCTGATCTTAAATAAGAGTTAGTTTTAATTTGGAATGATTCATGAAACAGTAATCACAGTTTGAATGATTAACACATATTTGATTATGAACATGAGATCTGGGCCCAAGGTTTATGATGACTGAAAAATGGCCTGTCCAATGGTTTAGGAAAAGCCTTTGCTCAATAAAAAGTTAATCTAAAAAAATAATTACTTTAGTCCAAAGCAAAACCATAACAATATCAGTGGTGCATGACCAAACCAAAGTGTAAACATGCAACTTGCTATTGCAAAAGTGAATCTGTATAACAAATTATGTTCTATTTGTTTATTTTAACGCTTTTCAAAACCCCTTTTACCCACAAATCTCTGTTGTGATCACAGCATTGAGTATCACGTAACATATTGAATTCTATTGTGCAGTTCCTGTATCTACCATCTGATACAGCTCCTAAACTATACATAATCAATACGTATTTTGCTTTCTCCCCATCCCCACCATTACATATTTAAAGTTCACCCATTGATCTTCCCTCTCTGCCCCTTGCTTGGACAATTATCTGTCTAATTATTCACCATCCATCTTATGCGCAGCGGGCCGTCATCCAGGAAGCAGCACAGCCTTGTGTCTGTGCACTCTTAGTTGGTTTCCATGTCAAAGTTTGCGACGATGTAGCCTATGTTTTGGTGAAGCCTCTTCCTCTAATTGGTCAAAGAATAAGAGAGGCAACTTGGAGACCACGACATTTGCGCTCACCCTGCAAACAGCATGTCTGTGTGAATCAGACGGCAGTGTATGCTCAAGGTTTCACTGCAAGACATCACAGCGCACAACTCTGGTACACAGGGTTCTGCTCATGTCAAATTTGTCATCTTAAGGAGGCTATGGCGGAGTCACACACCACCAGTCCAGCTAGTTATGTCATAGTAGGCAGTGTGTATGAATATAAGGGCAGGTTTATGAAGCAAATTTACAAAACAACTTGATTTGAAACCTGTGCACCTTAAATATAAATTAGTGTTGTCGTTCCCAAAGTGGGGGTCGGGACCCACTGGGGGGGTTGTGAGGCACGAGCTGGGGTCGCAAGCTCTCAAGATACAATAGAAAAGCTAATGACACTGTCATTTATCTTTTTTTTTACTTGATAATTGAATCAGTTGGTGAAATTAAGACAAATTTTGCTATAAACACTTTGTAGGAAATGACCTGATATGAGTCATACTTAACTTGATATAATGGCACATATATTGTGGAAGGCGATTTGTTTTGGAGTATCCTGATATTGATAGTCAGACCATGTTATGTAAATCCAATAGAAACATGTCTTGAAACCCATTATTATGGTTGAGGTTTCCAAATTTCGCATATCTTAAATAGACATATTTTCTCAATGTATATTGTCCATCCCCACATACATGTTATTATAGATCCTTGGTCACAAATTACATAAAGGTCTTTTCTGCTTTATGTAATTTCATTGCATTGCATTCACTGAATAAACTGAATTGAAAACAAAATCCCAAAATAGTGTAGTCACATTCAGTGTCCTGGTTTCTTTGTTTAATCCAGTGACAACCTCCCACATTCTCTTGCACCTGGCTACAACAGCTCCCAGGCTCCAGCACTGGACAATATGTCAAGCTTGTCATATTTAAGAGGCTATTAAGGCGGAGTCGGCGCCCCAGGTCCTATTAATGATGTCACAGTGGACAGTATGTTGTATTAATGATGTTACTGGGAGAGATGAGTGAGCACAGTGCTGTTTGTCGGTGTGTACTATAGGCAGGGTCATGGTCCGACCTTGGTGCTTGGGTAAAGAGAGAGGGGGAGGTGTGTAGAGGAGGAGGGGGAGGCAGAGGTGCACCATCTCTTTGTCATCGCTCTTGTTCTGTGGGTTTTTGTCAGTCTCGGCTCTCACTTTTGTGTACATGTGTCTCTCAAAGCCCATGTCCGATGCTTTTTTCCTCCCTAGATACATGGATCAGTCACCAAAACAACACCAGAGCATTCCACCAGTCCGATCGGTCCTAGCGAGATTACACCATGCAGTCATGCAGAGCTGACGGAAGAAAAGCAAAAAGAAATAGACAAAGCAATTTTAGAGACTGGGTTTAAAGTGCATATGACAGGTTAGACAACACGTTTCACTAAAATGAAGTCAACATGATTATGTTTAAGATTTTACAAATTATGTTGCCTATTTTTCCCCAATTTGACAATTTTGGTGTTTGTAATGTTACTTTCTGGTTGGACACGCGCTGGAATCGCTTAATTCAACTTGTTTCGTCTTTGTTCGGCTTGGGAAATGGGAGGTTTTGTCTATAGGAGTTTTTGTTTATAAGAGTTCTTCTATTGAGTGTTTTTTAAACTTCCTATATTCTGTGATCTGTCCTTTTCCTCTGTATCTACTGCGTTGTATCAATGAAATTTCCCCATGTGTGGACAATAAAGGATTATCTTATCTTATCTTAACATGAGCATGTGACATAGATAGAAGGATGCTGTGTTCATGTGGTCCTTGGGAACACGGGAAAACTTTAAAGTTTTTTACATAAACTCCTGCATTAGTTGGGAAAAGAACTCGGGAACTCAGGTCAAAAGCTACTCTTTGACTTCATTCCCTGACGTCAACTGCTGTGTGGAGACGGAACATTCCACTTGACTGATGTAAAACTGTTGTAATCATTTACTGCAGATTCTAATCCACCAAACAAATTGATAATCAGAAAAACATGCACTTTATCTGCTGACTTCACACTTACAAAAAGTAGTGTTTATATTATTGTGATACTCATAGTTGTATTAAATTTGACAAAAGAGCTGACGTGCGAGGTTTAGTGAAGTCGAAGTCGATACATAGGAGTTGGAGAGGAGGGGTCAGGTTGCCGTGTATAAATATATACAGTGCTTTGGGTGTCATAGATGCTGACTACACTATTTCAGGAAATCCCAAGGTTGAGTTAGTGTGAACAAACACAATTTATAGTGATTCATGTCTCGACCCTAGAGGACAAGGTCAGAAGTAGAGCTCCCTTGTGGATTTATTGTTCCCACATCTATCTATGAGGACGCACAACAATATACAGCATGTTAAAGGTGCTGTATCTGTTTGTTACGGCCTTAAAAACGTGGAAACCAAACTAGTCCATTTTAAACTCTTTTCAGCTGTCCAAATGTATTGCTCACATACCTAATGTGTTCCTAGCATCCTAAGTATTCACAACAAGACTACCAGATTCAAACCAGGTCTATAACAGGACTACCAGTTTCAAACCAGGTCTAGAACAGGACTATCAGATTCAAACCAGGTCTAGAACATGACTACCAGTTTCAAACCAGGTCTATAACAGGACTACCAGATTCAAACCAGGTCTATAACAGGATAACTAGATTCAAACCAGGTCTAGAACATGACTACCAGTTTCAAACCAAGTCTAGAACATGACTACCAGTTTCAAACCAGGTCTAGAACATGACTACCAGTTTCAAACCAAGTCTAGAACAGGACTACCAGATTCATACCCGGTCTATAACAGGACTACCAGATTCAAACCAGGTCTATAACAGGACTACCAGTTTCAAACCAAGTCTAGAACAGGACTACCAGATTCATACCCGGTCTATAACAGGACTACCAGATTCAAACCAGGTCTATAACAGGACTACCAGATTCAAACCAGGTCTATAACAGGACTACCAGATTCAAACCAGGTCTATAACAGGACTACCAGATTCAAACCAGGTCTATAACAGGACTACCAGATTCAAACCAGGTCTAGAACAGGACTACCAGATTCTAAAACATTTGCCTTCATTGCAAAATCATCAAAAGTCATCTTGTTTCTGTTATCATTTTAATTTCGCAATGGTTGTGGTATAATGCATGCATGTTTGTTTTATTATGACACCCTTTAAATGAAAAGAACTTTTGGTCATCCCCAATAGATTATCATGATTTCATTTCTTTAAATAAGAAGGTGTGTCCTTTTCAAATATGGCTGATTTTGACCTGCCTTTGTCTTGAAACAAAGAGGTGCTCCTGGCCACGCTGCAGAATTAGCCGGGGACCGCTCTGGGCCCGTGCATGCTTTTGGCAGCTGGGGCCATGTTAAGGACTCTTCATTGAAATGCATTGAAATTATTTGAGTGCGTGTTTGAAGTACCTCTTTAAACATTTGCAGCGACGGCCAAACCACTTTTGCCTTTAGTGTGTGAGGTTGTGGTTGTAATCTCAATAAGTGGCGCATTTAGATGGGATTTGTTGTTGGATGAATGTACAAAGGAAATAAATGTAGATAAAAAGAAGATATAGAAAGTTGAAATGTTAGCTTGTGATGTCACCATGCATGTAAAGTGATGTGTAAGTAAGGGCATCTGGAGTAAAATCTTAAGCCATTAAAGAAAACAATATAGTAGAAATCAACAAGATCTGACATCATGAATTAAAAAAAAACACTGGTTTGGTGTTAGTTTTGTTATCTGTATTGTGTTTGGGAGGAAAATACATAAATATAGATATGGAGTCAAATCGGTATGCAAATGACTAAACTGAATTTCACAGATGAAAAAATTAAATGTGTACCAATTGCCCACAGAAATGTTTACTTACAGCAGTTATTTCCATTTCTTTGTGAAATGCAAGACTTGCAACCCTCATCAGCAATTTGTACCTAGTGCTTGTGAGATTAATTCTAAATCAATCTGCAGGTTCCCTTTGATACTAGAATTAGATGGTTTTCTTCAGAAGTGTCAAGTTGGACATTTTTCAATAGTGGATTTACTTTTCATGCTGTGAATAATATGTTTGGTGCTAGTTTGGTGCCACTGGGGGTAAAGGGTTTTGAAGCACAAATAATCCCTTCACACACACACACACACGCACACGCACACGCACACACACACACACACACACACACACAGTTGGGTGTTGGGTTTACTTGGGTTATCTTGTGTCCCAGATGGACAGTTATCTGCCAGACCCTCAAGAAACTATTGGGGATGTCACGAAGGACTCTTAAACTCTGTAACTGCATTTTATTTAATGTTGTTGCTGAGGTTGGCAGAGGACACATTGGTAGAGCAGAGCGCTTGACTGCTGCAGAGCACCAGTGTTTTCTTGTCCTGTCTGTATGGTTACACAGGGATCGTTATGAGAAAGGATTAGCTCAGCTTTGGACTGGCTTTGTTTAATAAGCAGCACAACGGATACTGCGGATGTGAAACGAGCAAGCTCATAAAGCATTAAGACTCAAATCAGGACCTAAACCAGCCAAAGCATCGGCCTGTGCTGAGAGATCTTTGTTTGGAAGTTAGTATTCCCAGCATCAATATAGCTACCATCTTCCTCAAACAAAACAAGAACAATCCACAACACATTAAAATTTCATTAAAATCTTACTTGCTTTAAAGAAAATTCCACAAAACGTTGCAAGCCATTGCACTCTTGAGGCAGTCCAGCTCAGAGAAATAATTTATTGTGGAAGCGCAATGTACAAAAATATATGCCAGATAATGTAACTTGCTAAATTTAGAGGGACAGACACATTGGAATTTTCATGAGAAAATCTAAAGAAATTAAAACAAGGAGACCAACAATGACATTCAATTTACATCTTTATAATGGTTGTTCATAGTAAAACGTGTTTTGCACCTTAAAATGTGTGTGTGTGTGTGTGTGTGTGTGTTTGAGGTTCTGTGGATTGGGGTCCCGGCTGCGGTAATTGGGACCGATGGAGCTGAAAGAAGGGATGAACCAGGGATAAAGGATGGATAAAGGAAAGGATGGAACAGTGCACATTGGCTGAGGACGGCGGTGCTGATTGGCCCAGATTGACCTTATGCACGCACATGCTTTGTGTGTATGTGTGCATTCATTTGTGCATATGTAATGCTGCAGATGAACTAACAGCTTAAGCAATTTCTCCATGGGCCAATTATATGAAGAGAGTTAGGTCCCAGGTGTGAAAGCCCCCTTTCGGTAATAGAGGCTTGATTAGTGGTTTTATTAACTGAATTTTAGTCTCTGAACGCTTAAGCGAGGGAGACTGATTAACTTTTAGTGGCAAAACTAAGACCAGCAGCATAAGAGTGTGTAATCCTCCTCCTCTATTTCAAATTCCTGCTGTTCTCATCAACACAGACTTTACAGCCATAAGATTGTGTCTCAAACGAGGTCAGATTAGTCCAGAAGCTTTGGAGATTTGTAATGTATACTTACTGTGCCCGATTGTGGAAGAAAAATATAGCCAATAAAGTCTGTTACTTAAATACATGCTTTGTGCTTGATATTGGCAGAGGTTTGAGTCATAATCCAAGACAACCACTGCAAACTCTTATGTCAGAGCATAACTTAAAGGAATAATAGAGGATTTTTTGGCGCCAAATCTGAGTCTCATTTCCTCATGGCGTCCTACTGCACACCTGCAGGATCGTTCTGGCTCGGCCCCAGCATGGCAGCACGTTTCCCTGGCTGCGCGTGCGTGGTTGATATGTTGGTGTGTGTTTAGCGAGTTCCTTCAGTGTACAGTACAAAATGACGACAGAGAAAGACTGTGTTGGAGCTGGCGCAAAAGAGACGAAAATCTGCGGAGACGAGAGATGCGATGCGATCAGTCGCGCTAATAAAGAAACACACGGGTAGCAGCGAGGCTGTTCCGTGCTTCCGGACGGGGGTGAGTTTGCACTTTTCAAAAAGTGACTAACAGTCGCTTGAGTTCTCAAATCGGCGAAAAATCCTCTATTATTCCTTTAAATTGGGTCTCTCTGTCTCTCTGTCTCTCTATGGTTGTGGCCCTACAAATTTAGTTAATTTATGTCTCGGGCTGGCCCTGAGCTACTCTACATTCAGTATAAAAAAGTAGTTTACTCTGTGTTAATGTAGAGATGATAAAATCTAGAGCATATTCATAGACAGTACAATGAATAGAGACAGGAAGGCCAAATGGAGAACGGTGAGGTGATAGGTGAGGTGGCACTGCTCCCGGGACGCTAACTGCTTCCTCGTCAGTAAACAGTGAATAATTCATCTAGTTACTACCAGGAGCACACACAGAAAAAAAAAATTACATTCAAGTCACAGAGGGGCCATTTGAAAGCAGACAGTTACGTGTGTGGCTTTTATTATTCACAAGCTTCTGAACTCTGCGAGACCCTTCACTTCCTGACCATCTCCATGTGTGTTTTTGTGTGTTTGTGGCATGTCAGAGTTTTATTCTTCTACATCTGTCTCAGGGTGAAGAGGAGGACAAGGAGTGGAACAGGCAACGTCCCTCTGTCCGTTACCCCGAGGCATGCACCAAAAACAACCCTGACAGAGATTACTTGAACAGATGCTTTAACTCACAGAAGCCAAGCATAAATGTACTGAGTAATTCTCTTTTTAAAGAATTTTTTTTTTAGAATGCATTTAAAACAGTTAGTTTTACTGTTGGGCTTGAAGTTGGCCTAACAGCAGCAGAGATACTTGTAGTTGTAATAGTGGTATTTTCGGGGGGCAATAACTTTGTGTTTTTTATGGCTAGATATACTTCTAACCATTATGCATTTTCACTATTCCTGGACATACATTCCTTATGCAAATGCACACTGCACGCCTCTTGAATAGAAAATGCTTTTACAAACAGCAAATATTCACGGTCAAGTGTCTAACTGCTCTGGTGCCTGTGGACTTTCATTTATCTTTATACTACAGTGTTTTATTCATATTTGTTGGCTGTAATAACTGCATGTCTAACAGAAAAGGGCTGTGTGCAGCAGCCCCTCAAAACAATATTTTAGTGCATTTCCATACCCGAGAATTGTTATTATGCTAATGTTTTTGTGCAGGCATCTCTGCCCTTTGATGGTGACAGCCTTGTTTTTTTATAAACTGGCAAAAAACACAGTGAAACGCAATAAGCAGCAAAGTAATCAATGGTAAATTGTGTTGTTATTGCCACAATATTTGATCACACACAAACAGCAGATATTGTTTGAAAGACATTTACATAGAAATGTGCTACAAAAACTAAAAAAACTGTTTTCTTACAAAAGTTTATCCGGCGGAAAACACCTGCATTGTGTGTATTATACTGTTGAATGTTAAACTTTTAAGACCTTACTGTTTTAGTAATGCTGTGTTATTTTGTCTTTCTGCTCTTCAGAAAACATGATTACATCCAGGCCATATCCATCTAGCAGCTGTTTATTCCTCAAACATGTGAGTACTACTTGTGAAATACTTTCCACCTTTGCTTTGGTGACAGATCTGCTCAAGCACAACCACAGCCCCACAGGGCTATGGACACCTGTCTTCCCACGCAGGACAGTCCTGTTCAATGCAGGCCTGATTTATGAGACCCCCAGGGCCCCTCTGCGTTTTTGGTTTCCCTCACACACACACTCACACAAACTCATAGAGGCTGCTATCACTGTGAAGCCCCATCCAGAGGAAGAGAAGAATGGCCCTTGTCATTTTTCCTCTTTTAACTGGGGCTGCGCTGCACTTTTTGTCATGACGCCCTCGAGGGGAGCACATCAAACGGAGAAAAAACCCTGTACACTTTATTGTCTTCTACCACAGAGAGCTCAAATCTCTATCCCACTCCCTCACTCTGTCCTTTTTATATTCTCATATTTCCTCAATCTCCCTCTGCCGCGCTACGGCTATATCTATATTTTATTAAGTTTGACGTTTTGACAATGTCCTTTGAGTATATGAGATTGTCACATATATATTGAAGTCAATAGAAATCGCTGAAAAGGAAACACTCATAAGCCTAAATCAGTTTGAACTGCAGAATAGAGATTTTTATGGTGCCTAAAGTCATTGTCAAATCTGACTGTGGTTTGAAACTACTCCAAAACTATGGATGAAGTATTGCAAAGGAGAGTAAAGATAGCTTTTAACAAGAACTTAACCTTAAGAATCACCAAATCTTTAATCCAAGGCCACAAACCAGAGTACAGTCCGTTTGTTTTAGTTCACAGCCCTAATTAATTTACTGTACTGTACAGGAGCTTGTGGAGTATTTACTGCATAATGTTGTACATATTTATTTTCATCACATCAAATTTATAAACAGATAAAATATATATATAAGGATTATCTAAAACGTTTTTCATCATGAATACGTTATAGGCCTGTGGGAAACTATTCAAAATAAATCTATTGCAAAAAAGGAGCTCTTTTTGAAACTCAAGTTTGAGTTCATAATTTAATATTTCAACTTCTTTTTGATGTGCCAATGCCAGTGAAAACTAAATTGCTTTTTCTTGTGTCCCTGTGATTCAATCCACCGACGGTTTCGCACAGACTCATCATTTTGAAACGCTCTAAAACTACATTTTGGCGATTTACTATTGACATTCTTTGACAAAGATATAAGCTATTTGCAATTGCAGTCCTTTTAGTATCATGAGAAAAGTAATATTCTTTTCAAAATAACAAGGTTGTGCAGTGGGACACACGGGACAGGGGCAGAGGTCAAAGCAAATGTCTGGGAGGAAGTGGTTTCCCTGTGGATCTTCTGCCCTTTGGATTTTTAGAAATAAGTGGCTTGTAGCGTCATTATTTTCATCTTGTATGCGGGAGACAAAATGCTGGAGGAAGTGAAGGTTTCAACACAGCTGGTGTCTCCTGGCCTGAAATGGGGGGTATGGGCTAATCAATACTATCGAGAAAAAAACAATCCCCTGTGAGTTCTTCTCACTGTGGAGATGCGAGCCATTCAAAGGCTGTTTGTGTAGCTATTGGATCTAATGGGAGACCTCCTGGAGATGGACCAATTCAGACCATGAAGACTGACATTTAGCAGTATTTTTGTTGTTATTTGTGCTGTGAGTTGTTCTTGGTATGTGTGTGGAGTTGGTGTGTGAGCTTGTTTTGTCCTGTGAATGTGTGTGAGAGGCAGCAGGACCCAGGTGCACAGCCTGGAGGTTGGTCTGCAGGGAGAGTTCATGTGTATGTATGATTATATGAGGACACACAGCACAAGGACTGCCCTTTGAAAATGAGTCAGACTGCATATTGTTTTGTATTATTGGTATATCAGAATATATAGCCTCTGTTTACTGTAATATTGCATGTTCCAGATGAATCAATACCAATGATCTGACTGAGGGATCCAGAGCTCCTAAAAACAATAGTATCACCAAAATTATACACTCTGTGAAACCACTCTGTAAAAGAGTATATATTTTCAAAATAAAACTACCATGAAAGGATTATGTAGCTTGCGCTGTCAGGCTGACTGAGCTGCAGAGGCTGCACTAGCACTGATTTATATATTGATGCCGGGGCTGGGCTTTAGGTATTGACCATTCAAATAAATTATATATAGTATGAATGTTTTTTCGTCACTCACTAATTCATTGTTATGGACGATTGGAAAAACAAATCAAACAAACAATTGCAGAAGATTGGAACATTCATTAAGAAATTAAGGAATGCTGTCTTGTACAGTAGAGATACAGTGACGAAAGAACAATTCAAATCTTTATATCAACGTATTACATCACATCAATCAACATGTATTATTACAATACTACAACACAATATTAAAAGTGACCAAAAGACCTTCCAATAAATCCAATATAAAATCCATAAAATCAACCATAGAATAGAAGAAACCACGCAATAAAACAAATAAAATATTCATTGTACTAAACATGAGTCATTTTACATCTGTACTGTGTATATACAGCCAACAACAAATGCTGTGTGGAAATATAATTACAGAGTAAGAAAATGAGGAGGCGAGTGAGACAAAGGCAGCCACACTGTACCTTGCTGCCTCAGCCTGTGGTGAGGGTAACACACTCAGAGAGGGACACAGCATGCTCACGCAATCTGCGCAGACACAAAGCTGTCTGACTTTTTCTCAACAAGGCAGAATAAATCATGAGTATTTACTACAGTGGCTTTCATTGGAATAAACTGCTAAATATGAGACCTGTTTTGTCTTTGTTCTATTGTTTGAAACTGCTGCTGCTATAATTATCAAGAAAATTTCACTTTGATAAATGGTCCATCATTAGTGTTAATTGGTCTTCAAATGAAAAACAGTCTCATTTGCTGACGTCCCTCCTACCCATGATAATGATTGGTGCATAAGTCACGCTTATACTGCCTCAAATACAGGGTTGATCAAAGTGCATTGTTATTTTGCTGTAAAATCCACCTGCTTTATTAGTATTTCTGACATTTCTAGCTGTTATGCAGCAGAGGTTTAGCCCAGCAAGCATCCCGTCCTGGGTGGGCATGTCCATGGGGGACCAGGAGCTGTGTCTGCGGTCAGTGATGTGAATTAAAATGCTGTTCAAAAATGAATCAATCTAAATTATTCAAGCTGTTGTTTTAGTGTCAGATACAGAGATGATGGTTTTGTCAGGAAAACATAGTCCTATGATATGTAGCCATGAGTCCTCTTTACACAGTCCTACCAGATCCATCATAAAGACCTTCTGGACCTGTAACAAGGAAACGTCATTGGCGCACAACAGGAAAAGAGGAATAAAGGGCAATTTACTTCCGACAGTGACACTAACGGGTCAATGTTACTTATGTCTGGAGAGTGTAAAACATACATGCAGGCATTTGTCTTTGTGTCACTGTCACACAGGGCGATGTGGTCAGTATTTATAGATCTCAGAGGGACAGGACAGACTGAGGCCCAGCTGTTTCTCTACTGATGAGAGCCTGGTTTTGGGCTGGCCCTTTTGGACATGTGTCTGAGCACATCACTATTCGCCGTCATGACTCTTTCAGCAGAGGCTGCTGCTGTACACAGTATGTGTATGTATGATGTCTTTGTGTACAGTGAACACTTGACTGTACATTAAAGGCTGAGAGGAGCGATTGTGAGAGAACAGCTGTGAAATGAGACGCTGATTCTTCACCACAACACTGGGATTTACTCTGAGCCAGAGCCCAGACACAGCACTGTGCCAACAGGACATGCATATGCATGCAGTGATACTCACACAAAGAGCTTCCGCTCACACAGATTGCATCATGCATTTCAGCTCATTTCATCATGGGTTAGTAATTTCATCCTGAGCTTTTAACCTTAAACAAACAACTATAAAACATTCATTGGTTTAAACCAAAGAGATAAAGAGAGTGTCTTGTGCAAATTGGTTTGTGTTGTCACATGTACCTGCTGTTCACATCATTACTTTCTCCTCAATTTGAAGCTCAATTTAACACAACAAATTGACTATGCACTGACTTAGTATTTATTGAAGGAACACAGACATGACACACACTCACAGTCAGTCTGAAAATCATCTGCATCCCTCTGAAAATCCCACTCCAAAAATACACATTTACACCTCATTGTGGAAGCTGTGAAGTAGACAGACTTGTTAATTCCCACAGCAGTGGTTTAGCTGCACGTCAGGCAACATGTCTCTAAAGCCCTCTGTCCTGCTGCTCTTTCATCGCTTTTACTTGTCAACAGAGGAGAACTCTATACACCTGCGGCCACCTGCACAGCCTCTGTATGTCGGAGCATGTTTGTGTGCTCCTAGTGAGACATGTTTTTTGTGCCAGCAGTTCCTCAGTCAGAATATCAGACAAGCCTAATGAATCTCTGAAGAAGCTCTCAGCACTCTCATGTTGTGTCTTGTCTTCATTGTTCATGCTGTGCGCTGTCTACATATACTGTATCTCTTTTGCTGATACCGTCTAACCAGAACACCACCATAGCTTTTTCCATCACGTTTCACCACAGCAAACCATTGGGGCGAGAATCTATTGTTAATGCTTTATTTTGTTTCTGATCACATTCTGTTTCTGTTCATGATTTGATTCAAAATTTATTGATCTGATGTTAGTAATAGTTTAGTTGCTGTGGGACGAAAGGCATATGACTGAAAAACATTTTGTCAACCGTTTATTATAATATGAATATCTTATTATATCAAATAGAAAGATAAAGCTTGGGTACCTGATTTTCACACTGCAAAACTGGAAGTAGGTATTTCAATCCGTGTAACTAATGTTGTAGAATAGATGTAAATAGCCAGAGAGTTGAAAAAGAGGCATGAGACTGGAATTCTAATGCAGGAGAAGTTTATTTCCGTATAGGACACGCTGACATGAACCCTAAAACATTGTGATTGTGTGTATCCTGATCCAGTCCAGTCTAGCTATGATTCTGTTGTAGGGAGTAATGTGCCTCTGATGACGTAGACCAAGATGACAAGATACTCTTTGAGGGAAAACACAGCTACTCATTCACAAAAAAAGTTGGGTACCCCTTTTGTGTTGGACATACTTCTGAGATTTGTTTAAAACCCTTTCGAAACATTTGCTTTTCTGTAGTGAATGAGAGGCATCAACATGAGTGTTCAGTCACCAAATTGTAAGGATGTATATTGTCTATTTAACAAACTTAATAACACCACCATTTATCCAGCTCTCAAAAAGCTGTAAAGACACAAAACTTTACAGATTTTTTGAGAGACAAATTTCCCTTGTTTCCGCGTTTAGCTCATGAAAACCATCCTTTTCCCAAGCAGGCTTTAATTACTTCACCATGCTGTATTAGTTATGCCTCTGTTCTGCTTGTCTATCCCCAAAAATCCATTACCTATGCCTGAGTGAGGAGGTCTTGTTAGTGTACAATTGCGTGCTAATTACACCACATTATGATACACTAGACTCATCTTGTTTTAATGACAGCAATTAGTTTGAACAAAATGTGCCTACACAGAAGAAGCAGAACAAAAGACTACAACAGCGTGGGTCTAGTATGCTCTATAGATGCCCTTCAAACGTATTACTCTGAGTGCACATGTCAGAAAGTTGTGGCTGCTTCACTGATCTGTTGCCTTCGCCGCCTGGATCTATATGGGGAGGGGGGTGAGTAATGAAACGCTTCACACTCATTTGGCTTCTGCACTTCAAATGCGATTGGCACAGCACAGCATCTAAAACACAACCATTAGATCTATAATGACTCCTCAGTCGACTCCCCGCGGACTGCAGCGCACACGCGCAAGCACACACACACACACACACACAAAACCAACCCAACCCCCTCCCCTCTCCAAAATGTCTATGTATTATGCATTCCACCCATCTGCCACTCTGCGAGCACTCTATCCCTGGGGTAAGAGGAGGAATATGTGGGCCAGGGGGGCTTTTTTTTACCTCCTCTCCTCTCCACATTTCCCTCCCCATCTGTATGTGTCAGGTTGCAGGAATGTCGGGGGCCCACCTGTGCTCGAGATTCCTCCTCATAGACAGGTACGAGCATATGGCACGGCTGTATGACGGATTTATGGATTCCATGTTTTCAGTGTGCGAAGGTAAAGATTTGTACGTACCGGGACATCTGAGAGCGCAGCAGGAGTTGTGTCCATGTATGGACAAAGTAAGCAGCTTGTTTGGGGAGGAAAATATAGAGGAATGGCATTAGGATATTAACATCCTAGAAGCCTAAAATGTCTCATCAAAAGGCCTTGCATAAAAAGCCAGAGTTCCAATCATGAATATGAGCAAGTAAAAGAAAGATCATTTGTTGTAGTAGTAATAATATCAGTAGTAATAGTACCGGTATTAATAGTAGTAATAGTAGTAATAGTAGTGGTAGAAGCTACTGAAATAAAGATACAGATTCACGGATAAGAAATGTAGAGTAAAAGTATGACATGAAAAAATGCATTGACTTGAAAATGTATATCCCCAGGTCATCCTTGTAAAAGAGGGTCTCAATGGGGTTCTTGCTTGGTTGAATAAAGGTTAATAAAAAAATGGTCGCATCAAAAGTAGTGATCTGCCTTTATTTTTTTAATTGCAGATTTTCAGTGATCAGAAACAAATGAATACATTTCCTAATTTTTCTAGCTGTTTTTATTTGTATATTTTGTTTGCACACAGTTGGTATGTTAAACTCAAACTACGAACATGCTAAAAAAGCAGTCCTAAAATGTAAAGAAAAGTACTTTTTACTTTTTAGTCCTGTTAATGGGTTAGGGTTGGGCTTAGGTTAGGATTAACCCTGAATGTAATGGAGTAGAAAGTACAGATACCTGCTCTCAAATATTTCAAGTAAAAGTAAAAATATCCACTGTAAGTACATTACTTTTACCTTTGTACTTTGTTACTTTCCACTGTGCTCGACTTCAAAAAGTGCTTTGTGAATTTGACCCTGGAGTGGTGTGCACTCCAGTATGGAGTGCTTCAGGTCTCAAACCAACAGATGAATGGAGGAAAATGTCTTTCTTTCTCAGCACATAGAAACTTTGACTCATATACCCTTTTAATGGTATTTTTTCTGAAACTCAACAAAAATAGTGAATTTTTTTGAGCTATACTCCACCTCTGTTTATTAGTGAAAGGATCTATGAACCACATTTTTTACCATATTTTACATTATTATGAAGAAGTAGACTACAGTAATGGACTAGGTTTGTTGACATCAAAGAAAATAATATATTCAAGTTTCAAAAGTCTTCTGTGTAAAAATAAGAGCAGGCTGGAGGCGAGAGTGGAGTTGAGATAGCACTTCTTTCTCTCGTAGCTGTCAAGCCTTCACCCGGACCCAAAGCAGAGTGCAGCCCCATGATCCTCATCTGGCCCATTACATCCCTCAGCTGTTTCCGTTCGCTGCTGTGTGTGGCTGTAGCGAGCCAACTACAGCGGGCCGGTGTGTGCGTTTTCCCAGAGAACACAGGCACCGTTGTCACCATGCAGCTGTGTGTTCTTCAGATGTTTTTACACAAAGGCTAAAATGAGATTTGTGCAACAGAGGATGGTTTATGGATCAAATGAGTGGATTTTCAGTGATTGCCTAGGGCCATATTTCAAATTACAGTTTTCTGAGAAATTTGATGAAGAATGGTGTCATAAGACTAATTCAGTTTTATAGAAGAAAATAGTCTTTATTAATGGCCAAGATGTTTTTGGACATCTTCTTTTCATAACTCTATTGGCGTTGGCGACTTCCTGTTTGAG
Source organism: Eucyclogobius newberryi (assembly GCF_026437365.1). Lineage (NCBI taxonomy): Eukaryota > Metazoa > Chordata > Actinopteri > Gobiiformes > Gobiidae > Eucyclogobius > Eucyclogobius newberryi. The sequence goes on from NW_027316278.1 coordinate 18,686,102, forward strand.
TTGCACATTTTTCTGTACCACATCATTATATAAATAGCACCTAATATCCTTATGTGCCTTGTTTTGCTCTTCCAGCTGTTGAAGAAGCAGAAGAATGGTGTCACAAGACTAATTCAGTTTAACAGAAGAAAATAGTCTTTATTAATGGCCAAGAAGATGACAGCTATTCAATTATACAAAAAAAGTACATTATATTATTGGAACTGTGGACACTCTGCTTTCAATTATCATACAGAGAGCCACAAAAAATCTATATGAATTATAATGTGGTGAAAATGGACTTTATGCAGGATAAAACGGGTGTAAATTGTCTGTTGATTAAGCAGGAAAGCAGATGTTCTTAACGGCTTCGTGGACAATCAGCTCAGTTCCAAATGCTCTGGGAAAAATCCGGGTTTGTAATGCGAGAAGGATCAGCACGATAATCTTTTCCCCTGTCCGCGCTCAAGAAATCCTGTCCCAATATAATCAGTGATGACGCCAAATTCCTCTTTAGCATTTTAATAGATACTGTTCCCATTGCACTCAGCTTTTGTGATGCTGACACTTCTTGCATGAAGGGACCTGAAACCTCAGCCTCTCTGCTTTCAGTGGGAGTGAATGTGCAGATAAGGCCAAGTCAGGTAAAACACTACATGAGTTTGGCCACAGAGGGAAATGGCCATCAAACAAGGCTATTATAGGATTGGGTTTCCACTTGTGTTAAAGCAGACTTTGATACTGCAGTTTTATCTCATGTTATCGCTTCCATCACAGATACAAACACACACACGCACGCACACACACACACACGCGCGCGCGCACGCACGCACGCACGCACACACACACACACACACACACACACACACACACACACACACACACACGCACACACACACACACACACACACGCGCACACACACACACACACACGCACACACACACACACACACACACACACACACACACGCACGCACACACACACACACACACACACACACGCACACACACACACACACACGCACACACACACACACACACACACACACACGCACACACACACACACACACACACACACACACACACACGCACACACACACACACACACGCGCACACACACACACACACACACACGCGCACACACACACACACACACACACACCTGCAGACTCCTGCTTTTACTACCACCTGTGAGCTAGAAACAACACAGACTTTATATGATATAAACTAGAAGTGTATGTTGCAGTGATTACATTAGTTTAAATGTACAAAATCTGTGATTTTTCCCCCGACATTGTAGAAGTTAACACAAGCACGTTGGGGCCACTTTTTGATACACCTTAAGTAGCCTTAATACAACATGAATAAATGATTATTCATTATGAACAAATAGTTTATCATGAGTCAGGCTGAGTAACTATTTATCTTAAGGGGTAAGAGTATAAATTAGTTACTAAGCCTGAATCAGTCTTAGTAAACTAATTGTTCACTATGTTTAAAGTCTTTGATTACTTTATTAAAAGTGTAGTTATTATAAGTGTTCCCAGCATGTTTGCTTTTGACAAAGACATGGATGAAACATACAGTAAATTACAGTAATGTTATAATATGGTGGTCATTGCTGCAATAACCAAAGCAGTAATTGAACAAGTAAAAATGTAGTAATCGAACATACAGATTTCATGTTGAGGTTCAAGAAACGTTATTTATACAGGTAGAACTGGTTTGCAGCATCCATATATTATATATAAACAATAAGCGCTGATCAAAGAGACCCACAAAAAATGTACGAAGAGTTCATCACTAAAACCGTACTGTTCTCATTGAAAATAATCACACAGATGAACAATGAAGGTGTAATTTACATCTTATGTAGCAAACAAACAGCTGCTGGGATTAAGTTGTTTTTAAAGTGCTTTGTTTTACATCTTGGGACTACAGGTAACTTTTCCCAGAGGGAAGAAGCTGAAAGCCATTGTGTAACGGGTGCATTTACAAAGGCTGTGGCCAGGTGTTGAATCTGCCTCGTGTACAGGGACTCAGGATGCAGCTGGGTATCTCCTATCATGTTACCCGACCATAGTACAATTTGGGAAAGAATGATGTTTATTGGTATTGTATTTGATTTTATTGTTCATTCGATAAAGTCCACCGTACATATCATTCCACAGTGAATTTGAAGCTATTGCTCACTAAACAATAAGTGGGGTACACCCTAAAAACTACATTACTTTGTTGCACTTTGCATTTGGTGTACAAGTTGTTGGAATTTTTTTTCCCCCATGCAAATTGTTCAAACACATTTTAAAAGTCATGTACATGCCTCTTGCCTTCTCTAGAATGCAAGCTCAAATCGCACACTGATTTACGAAGACAAAAAAGAATATGCACCTGTCACAAAAAAGCCACCTATACCTTTTAATTTGCATAGTATTTAGCAACAATACAGACTGTCATCACTCCCACTATAGACTGTGTGCTTGTGGGCAGGTTTACGAGCGGCTGCCTGTTGAGTGATGGTGTGTTTGGAGCTGGGGCGGCTTGAATGGAGGTGCAGAGAGGTGGAAGTACAGGAGGGAGGCAGAGGTGTGGAGGTGTAGACAACCTGGACACTTCCAAACAGACAGTCCTTGTACCTCAGGCCGACTCAACTCAAAGCTGCATAGGCTCATCTGTGCTGTGACTCATTCAATTAATATAGAATATGAAATTAAAGTCAATGAGCAGTGTGATACATATTTGTGCACCAGTGATTAATCTAAAACATGGCTGCGATTAGTTACAGCGTATGCACACAGTAATTCGATTAAGTGCTTTGTCTTCCTAAATGCCACTTAATCAGTCTTAAACAGCTCAAGACGGCAGGCCTACATCTAATCTAATTTATTCCAAATGTAGTTAGTTGTTGCTCAAGTTATGGACCATTGACTCTAAAGAAAGCACTTGGTCTTTGGTCTCAATCTAACGGAGGACCATGCAGCGCCTACACTGGTTTTAGAGTTACACATTTCACTAAAACTAGTAAACATGATTATATTCAAGCTTTTTACTGGTTCTACTCAGGGGCAATTCTAGCCTTCAAAGTTTAAGGGTACTCAGCACCCAGGGGTAATACAAGTGCACAGTGCACGCGCCAAAATTACCATGTTTAAGTACGTGCTACGCAAGTACAATAGTTAAACATATTTCAAAACATATTCAACAGTTGTCTTGACCATTCCAATACTCAGTATAAAATTTAGGTTTTCTTTTTGCATGCTAAACATTCCACTATTTATTTAAATTGTATTAAAAAGCATTCCTGTCATTAAAGGAGAAAGAATTGCATTTAATTCCATCAAGCAATACATAATAGCTTTGTGTAAAAGGAGGAGGATTTCCCCCTCAACATCTGTATGAGGTGATCTAACTATACAAAAACTTCCTCTCTGTTGCTCTTCTACCAACAGTGGTTGTGATAAATGAATAAATGTGAATAAATCTGTGTTATTATCATCTGCCTAGTGTTTTCATAATGTCATCACTGTCTAACCTGAATTCTCTCACTGGGGTGTTTTGCCCCCTTGCCATTGTGTTTTGCAATGTGCCAAACACGATACCGTCTCTTGGTCGTTGTCAACCAAGAGATAGTAGGTTTAATATGTATACTCATTAAAATAACAAAACGCACGAGGATAGGATAATAACATAATTCCCTTTAGCTTTCACCATTCAATGTTTGATTGTTAATTGCTAATTGTGAATGTAGCAGTGACAGGCATAAACTAATAATAGTGCAATTTATGGGTTTCAGCTTCATGTTGTTGGTGACATTTTGAGAACGTTTCACTATTCAAAATATATAATAGTTCATTTTAAATTGTTGCTCTGGCAACGGTCCTAATTTGAAATCATTCTGAAACCCATAGATAATGGTTGATGGTGGATCACATTTCAGTTAAGTGACTTAAACAGTTGCCTGTTCTGGCTCTGAATGCTCTTTTCCCTCTTTGGTCTAATCCAGTCAGTTGGTCTAATAAGTCAGTAGTCGCGCTATTAGGCCAAAATCATTTAACTGCGCAATAAACTATCAAAAGTATGTTTTTTGTTGGTAGGAGAAAAGCATGCGCTTTCTGACCAATCAGAACAAGAGAGGTGAGTTTTTGAGTGGAGTTACGCAGCGCTATTGGCTGACAATGCACACAGGTGGGGAGGGGGAGGTGCTACCTCCTCACACCAGGTGATTTTGTATAGCCTCTTTCCCCTTTGGACCAAGCAGGGACTAAATGTGACATCAGCAGACCATCAGACGCTATTCTCCTTGTTTGTATCCTTCTTCTGTGTCCGTAATTCTGTCTGCTTTGCTCTGCTTTATTGGCGGTTGCTGAATATATGTTAATATTTTATTTATTTACGAACATACAATATCATAGTGTATAGACTTTATCATATGTTTTAATTATAATTTTGGTTTAGACGAGCAGACATCCTTTTTAGTCACAAATCATTTGCGCTGTTTCCACGCCCAGTTTCACACAGCAGCACTGAGCACCAGTTGTAATGGAAATACCACCAGGGCTGAGCGGGGCCACGAGCACTGAGCAGAGTGGAGTAGAGCCGAGGACAAATGGAACAGCGGAAAAGATAGAGACACAGAGGAGTGATCTCAAAACAAGACTTATTAAAATGTTTCAACTGCTGAAAGTGGTACAGTAATAAAACACAGGGCATTTGAGCGCTGATACTGCAGTACTTTTCCCAGACTCAGAAAATTGTCAAATAAATATAATTTAAAACACTTACACACTTAATTTTAGGGGTGCTGGAAATATTTTTAGGGGGGCTGATTCCTCTGAAGTTCTGTCTGTGTGAGGTTTCCTCGGGAGCCATGCTAAAATAATCAATATTTAAAGATTCCGCTACAGGCTACGAGCGGGTTATCATAGACAGCGTGTTAAAGCCTGTCTACGATGTGAGCAGTTCACCGGCGAACACGCCTTTGTTTACAAAGGTAAGCACTTGTGCCTCTATGCTTATCTAAAATAAATTGAATTATTTGATTCAAAATAGGGCTACAGTCCCGATTGTATTAAAAAATTGACTTGTCCTAGAACCAAGGCGAAGGGGATTCTAGGACAAGCTAAGGGGAAGTAGTGCTGCAGGGCTGTGCACAGTGCAAATTACACTGTTATGTTGTTATGATTTAACAAATAATAATACTCGATAAAACCTTTAGTTTGATACATAATTGTTCAAACAGTTTGACGATTGTGTCAGTTGCGTGTCATTGAATACTTTATGGAATGTCCCTTTTTGATGACACAGAGTGAGGGATTCTGACTCAAATCTATTTCTTGTCATTTTCAACTTTTAAATGTTTTCTTCACAAACTGCAACTTGACTGATGTACAACTATCAAAAACATTTACCACAGAGACTATCCCACTAAACAAAGTGAATAAAAAAGAGCCTGTCATTTGCACTTTAATCTTAAAGGTGGAATGGACGATTTTTTTCAGCAAATTTTGTATCATATTTCCTCGTGGCGTGGATAAATCATTTGTCCTGCCACGTATCAATCATAAAACGCACCTATCGCTCACCTGCAGCCACGTGCGGTTCCTCCTCACGTTTCCGCGTGCCTAAGCGCATGGATCTATCATAATATAGTTCCCTCAGTGTACGGGGCAAAATGAAGACGGAGAAAGACAGTTCGAGCTGACGCAGAAGTGGACAGAAATCTACGGGAGACGAGCGATGCGATGCGCTCCGTTGCGCTAATAAACAAACGCACGTGTGTGTTGTATCAGTCCGCACGGGGGAGGGCGCATGCGCACTTTCGCCTGCGTTCTCAAATCGCCGAAAAATCGTCTATACCGCCTTTAAATACTGTTGCTACTGTTGAATTGTACATAATATGTAAAATGATAAATTAAAACATTCTTTGTGTACCTGCACGTGTACCTGAATTGCACTGATACTTGCATCATAGCTACACTGATTGATTGATTGATGCACTGATGTAATTTTATTGCTGTGACAATGGCAGTAAATTCTTGAATCTGTTTCCTAATGTGCTTTTAATTGTATTTTAGATTGGCAAAGGCTTTTCCCAGATGCCCTTCCTTTGCAAGTTTTTTTTTGGCTCGTCTAATGGGAAGCACCGAATTAATTACATTTAAATAACACTGAATTACTTCTCGATATTGAGTAGTTGTTAGATCTACATAATTATTAACACAATTCCTTATGTGATCAGTGGTTTCTGGGGCAAACAGGAAGCCACTATAATCTAATATGAGCAGCACATCTCCTGCAGCCACACTGTCGAATCCTCCTGAGAAGTTTACTTTACTGTCAGTACTGTGGGGCCACAGAAGCTCACAGCTTTAACTTAGCGCTGGCACAGATGTGAGGGTAAATACTTGAGACACATAAAACATCCCGCAGAAACCCAGTGTTGGGCCAACAGCAGACACACTCATGGAAACATAAAGATGGACATATTTCATTTGGCAGGTCACACAACACATGCACAATGAAATATAATAAGATACAGTGATTTTTATATGCTGTATGTGCCATGATATTTGTATAATGTGCTGTGGGTGTGATACAAAGAGAAAAAGTATTGTGTTTGTTCAGCTTTATTTACATATATTATGTTACATATTTTCTGTGTCATTGTTGCTTCAGGTGATTTACACTGCCTGCAAACCAGCAACCCTCTGTTTAAGTTGTCCGTTAACGTTTCACTGTCAACAGCATGTGGTTTAGTGAAATGGAACTATATATTGGATTCATTTGACTCTTTTCATGAACGACAGCCTGGCCAAGCAAAAGTTGTTGTTGTATTTTTTTTTTTTTAAAGTCTGTGTGATCCAACTCTTCAAATACATTTACATCTTGACTTCTGAAGTTAGGTTAAATCTTACATAATCAGTAGACAATTTTGCTTGATTTTATGTCTGCAAATACCTAGCTGTAAAGTAGCCTACTGGGTTAAAAACAACTTAGATATGTGAGTCATGGTCGCAATGCATTTGTGATCTAATTTGGAAGATTTATAAACACCAATAAAGCGTCCTCGTGTGATCATTTCTATGGGGGATCAAAGGCACCATTGCAATTTATATTCAAAGGAAAGCAGCTCAAAGAAATGCAAGGACAAGTGGAACTAATAGCATAAGGCTTGAGTCTTGCAGTTTGGTTTAAAAGTAGAAGGATTTGGGGCAAAGGCTTTTTTTGAGGTGGCAAGATGAACTTGGGCAAGGGTTGAGAGGAGACACACTCGTCAGCGAGATTTGGGGAGTGTGCAGCCACAGGGAGGAATTAGCATAAAAAGGCTTAAGCTTAACACTGGAGACGTGACAGAAAAGAGCTCAGAGGAGATGAACTGCAGCTGTGAGGCCGCTCCTGCACCTGTGCCCTCGGCAGTGACCACAGCACAAAACACACAAGAGGACAGAACAAAGACTATTGTGTCCATACGATACACCATATATAATACATGTGATGGATATCAATATCATGATGATACAAGGGTGAAATGTTCTTTATGTTGTTTAAAAAAACAAAACAATTTCACTTATTAAAACAACTATACTCGTATTAACTAACTAATTAATTAACTAATTAATTAATTAACTATCATCATTATTTCTCAATCTTTAACAGGTCCTCTTTCATTTTGTCTTTCCCACAGTTTTCTCTTAAAAACACAAAGAAAAAGCATTTCAGAAGAATCAGAATCAGAATAGGGTTTATTGCCATTTGTCAATGAACAAAATTCACAGACAGAGGAACCTGAACCTGGTGATTCGGTGCAACACAAACAACAAAACATTGAACACTGAATGCAAAACGCCATGATAATACATCATAAAATATACATTTCCTTGGTAAAACCATCCCTGATGTGAACAATCAAGTAGACTTATAAATCAGATCACTCACATCGAATGTTAATGTTTATATAACATTTCAATAATCCGATCATTCCAGAAATCCGATCATAATCAGATGTTTGGTGTTTGCGCTGCATTGATTTGCTGTAGGACAGAAGAGAAGGAGGAGAAAGTGAAAGGGGAGGAGTGGAGGAGAAAGCCCGGCCTGCGGGAGGGATGCGTGCGTGTCGGGACGAGCTCACAAGTCTGCGCGAAGTGGTCAGAAAGCAGCCGAAAGTCCCGGGCGCACTTCGTACACACGGGGCGTGGATTATCCCGGAGAAAGTGTCCCTGGATTGACTCGAAGGGCCACTTACTTTTGGCTCGTTGTTTCCCGGTCCGCCCTTCACTCCGCAGACGGTTCGAATGCCCCTGAGCTCCGGAGAAAGGAGCGGGGCAAAGTGAGGCAGAAGAGACAGAAGGAGGCGTGAGGAGGCCCGGACGACACCCGCGCTCGCCTCTCGGAGCTCGGTCCACTCTCCCCTCCTGGCCCTGCGTGGACAGGGATGGGGAGAGCCGGATGCTGTTGTCGCGGGGCTGAGCGCCTCGCGTCGCCGTCTTCAGCGCGCCGTTTCCGGCCAGTGCTGCTGTTGGTCACCGCTCTCGTTTGCGTTGCACCCCAAATTGGTAACTAACTTTTCTACGATATGTGTGATTCTTCCACCATTTTTCGCCTGCTGTGTTTCGATCACAAAACAGTAGCGATATCACAAAACATGAAGTTTTTAGAGACGGGCATTTGTGTTTGAGTTTGTTTTGTCTTGGAAGGCGGAAGCTACACCACATTTCCCAAGTTATTAAGCCGTAATATATGCGCCTGCTGAGCGGTGTGTTGTTGGGCCTGATAATGGCTCTCACCAGCGGTAGTGCAGCAGTCGAAGCACAGATCGAGTTTCCCCTTCTCTCCTGGGCCGTCATTCTCCTGTCTGCCCCATAATGGCCCGTGAGGCTGAAGGAGGTGATACAGAGCTCATCCGCACGGGTCCCACTGACCTGAGTCTGAGGGGAATCATGTCTGCTTATGATTAGGTGACATTCATGTCATGCAGGTTACATGAAGTTACCAGGTTGTAACTTAATACTCATAATAAGATACTGAGTTTGAGATATTATGGAACAGAAGGTCAGAGACTGGGTGGTACACTAAGCGCATCCTTTTGAAAAGTAATTTTATCATGTATTTTAGGTTTGTTTTTAGTCAACCTCTCCTGGACCTAACCGAATAAAAAGCCACTTGTTTTCAGAACAGACCGGCTGTATAAAAGCATTTGTTCTTTAGCAGTAAAGTGCTGTGTGGTCTGTGCAGGGGTCGGCTGCTGTCTGTTGGGCAGTCACACCTCCATTAATTAGTTCAACACAAGAGTTGGAGCCCATTCAGAAGCAGGTTTGGCACCTTCATTGCCTGTCTCACCTAAAAATAGGGTCCAATATTTGGTTTTTCTGAGCATATCTGTCAGCAAGTTCTGAAATAAATGAAAGACTCTCGAGGATGTCAAGAAATGTGTTGCAGCTCTTTGTATCATGGAGAGTAGTTTTTTTTAGTTCAACGTGTGAGTGAGTGCAACAACACAAGGTGATCAATAAGCACTTTCACTAGCCATGCCCTCACTGGAGAGATTATCCCACTAGATCCTTTCTGATCTTTGGAGATGAGAGAAGTTTGGTGCTCAGACAAAGAACTGGAGGGTGCAAAGGGAGAAGGCTGCAGATACTTTTGACCTTTGTGTCTTGATCATAAAGATACAGCCTCAGGAGGAGCACCGTGCAGGTAATATGAGTGAGATGGCTAGAGAGGGTTGACAGTTGCCCGGGGTCCACTAAAGAAGCGAGGTGTAAGGTGTAGGGGCATATACAATGTAGGGATTGTGCTGTTGGGGAGACATGATGAAAAACAACAGACAGGGATTGTGGAAAAGGGGATTTGAACAATATTGAGGTGAGAGAAAAAGCAATTTGTGGTGGGATGTTATTGAATCTTCTGTAGTTTATATTAGCTACTACTCAAGGGATATAGATGTGATATAAACCAATAGTTGTGGTTCCCATTTCTTAGGACAGTTTGAAATCCTTCTCTGCACATTATTTATATCTGTCTTATAATAGCTTTATTAATAGACCAGGCAAATAAGGTCATGGTGAAGAAAGGTCTTTAGAAGTAATTTCGATTTTTTTTAAAAGTACCCTTTTTTTGGTTGCTTTTAAAAAAACTGATATTTACAATGAAAACACTTTTTAAAATTGATGTTACACAAAGTTCTGTCTTTGTTGCTAGAGGATTTCACCCAGTCAAAATTGGTCATGAATGGGTGTTTTTGTGTTGTTTTTGTGCATCTTCTTTTGATTCTGGTACTACACAATATGAACAGTGTGATTAAATTGTTTCCAGTAAATACAGTCGACAGACGTAGGGAGCGACTGCTCTGTGGCGTGGCAGGCAGCTCCTGTGTCAGTGTCAGAGTATTTATTAAACAAAAGTGAGATCCTGAAATGTTGTGTGAGGGAAACTGTGTCTGCCCCCTATACAACATTGGAACAGCAGTGCCCCCAAATGGTTAGTCGGACCTCCAACGCGAGGTAAAATCGTTGTAAAGTCAGGATGAAAAATGTGATAAATTATCATTATATTGTGATTGTGACTTTATTAATGAAAGTGACGTTTTTGGACACACCCAGACTAAACACATTTTAACAAAGACATCTTGGCCAATACTGTTTTAAAAATTATAAGCCTTTATAATTAATCTGTGCAGCTTTCTCCTTAAGTATTCTAATGATGATGCATTTGTTTTTTAGGGTGACTTTTCATCTGTCCAGGGACAACAGAATTAGGCTAATTGTTGTTACAGAATTGTTTAGAAAGGCACATTGTCTCTGTTAAATAAATGTATAAACAAATAAAAAAGAAGATGCATTTTGGAGTTTTAGGTTTTTAGCATTCAGAGAAAATCCACTTCAATTCAGTAAAAGTGGCGTACTGTCAAAAGCTAGTTTGGGAAAATCAATTTATTCTATACAAACCAGCCATTTTTCTGTGCTGGCTGTGTTTTGTTTGTGCCTTAGTGCCGTACACTGCAGAGCGGCTCTCAAGCCTAATCTAATAGGAGCACGCTGTGACTGATGCATTAGGTCGGGCCTGTAATCTCTCTTGTGCTCTAACACGCTCTCTGATCTGTGATATAAAAGGCTGCTCTGACCTTACATTCATAAAAGTAATGGGTCTGAGGACACAGTGATCCATCTTTTCAAAACAGTTATATATATTATATAGGCACTGCAGGCCCCCCTAAGGTTGTTTTAGACTGTTTGAAATCAGAGTTTTAGATATTGGTTTATAACTTTAAATGAGCAAAATGCCTTTTTGATCATTACTATTTGGATTTTATTTGGATTTATAAAAACAGCATATCATTTATTTTTATATTATTATTACCGTAAATGTGAATTTTGTCTGGGGGGCCTGCAGAATCTTTGGATCAATAAGGAAGGCTTTGGGAATGGCTGGCACTATATATCACAATAAATTCTCACAATAGTTTATTTTAGTACTGGACTTGTGTGCCATCAATTTAGTGCATCTTTACTTGGCTGTTTACATGGCTGTAAACGGTTTTATCACTCTCACTATAGATAGTATTTATCTCTTCTGACTGGCCGCACTTTGGTTTATAACACATAAACTTTATTACACTCAATATCACAGTAGATTTCTGAAGGGTTCATCCAGCCGTTTCCTTTATTTTCTTTTATTGTACGATTATAAAATATCTACAGAATCAAGCAATCAAAGAGTAACTGTTAGACTTAGATGTCCTCTTCTTTTAAATCTTTACTCTACTTTAAAATTCCATTGCTTCTGGTTTTATTACTGTTCCCATATGACACAACTATCATCACACCTTTTGTGTCTCCTACAGGTCAGTGTCAAGTGGCTACTCCCCAGTGTCGTATCCAGAAGTGTACTACAGACTTTGTCTCTTTAACCTCTCACCTCACCCCAGCCGTGGATGGCTTCCACGTTGAGTTTTGTAAGGCGCTGCGGGCGTATTCGGCCTGCACACAGAAGACAGCTAAATCCTGCCGTGGAAACCTGGTCTACCACTCTGCTGTGCTGGGCATTTCAGATCTCATGAGCCAGAGGAACTGTTCAAAAGATGGACCCACTTCACCCACACACCCTGAGACCCACCATGAACCCTGCAACTACCACAGTCGCAGCCAGCACGCACATACCCATCCACACACGCACACTCATGGACACAGCCAGGGTCACTTCCAGCCGGTCTACTTGTTCTGTGGGCTGTTCGGGGACCCTCATCTCAGGACATTTAAAGACAGTTTCCAGACATGCAAAGTGGAGGGGGCGTGGCCTCTTATTGACAATGACTATCTGTCAGTCCAGGTTACAAATGTCCCGGTGGTTAGTGGCTCCAGTGCCACGGCAACCAACAAGGTAAGTTGTGTGCTGTTTGCCTCCATGCAGAGGAACTGGCTTTTTGAGTCTAATTTGATTTGCAGCAGAAGTTTTATAAGAGAAATGGTATAATCAAGTTAAGATCAGAGAGAGAAATCTGCTTTTTTATAATGACTTCAAAGTGGCATCAAGTCTTAAAATCTTCTGCTTTTTAGTTTCTTGCATAAATGGATTCTACTTACAGGTGTGAAGCAAACAGTGCATCTTGTGACTATCTCTTGTGACAGTAGCCGCATTGCAAAGCTAATATGGTTGCATTAAGCCTGACCTCTAATAACATGAATGAGATGTGTGAAAGGGCTCACTGTTCATCTTTGTGTGTTTGGAAGTGCCTCTTAGTTGCCCCATAGCAGTTAACAGTTACCAGGGCTCAGTTTATTACACGCCCTAACCCTCTAAGATGCTTTCACCTAAATCAGTGCAGATGATGACCCACACGAGGTGATCACTTTGCTGTTAAAGGAACTACTCAAAGGCTCTTGTTGATGAGTTTGAATTATTAAAACACTACACCCCCACTTATAATTTGGCACACAAACACACATTAAGCAAATGGACTGTTGGCTTCACAGTAGAGCTAGTTTGGACCTTGTGTCAGAGGTGGGGTGCAATATTAGTCACTATTATTAGAGACACACTCACATACATTAACAGTCCTCCAGGCTTAATGGGCTGCCAGGCCTCATTCCTCATGGCTGTCATGTGAACAAAGCAGCCATTCACCGGAACCATGATGCTCACGCTAACCGTAATGCTCACACCACACCCTGGACCAACCCTGCCACTGCAAGATTGCACTTTGTGTTTGCATAGCTGTGTCAAATTACACCTTGTTAAAAAGTCATTTAGTAATTTCTTAAATGTACTGTGTGATAAAACAAAGGTCGTGCATGTCAATTCCTTGCATACAGACAAAGTAATAGTTATTTGGTATGGCAAATGTTATATATGAATAACTGCTAAGTATTAACATTTAAACAAATCTACTGTATAAGGGAGAACAGAATAAGCAGTTTTTTTATTTGTATCTGTAGATCACCATCATCTTCAAGCCTTTCGAAGGTTGCACTGACCAGAGAGTGTACCAGGCGGTCACAGACAGCCTGCCTGCTGCCTTTGACGATGGAACGATAAGCAGTGGTGATGCTCTCCATTCCTCCACAGCAGTAGAAGGAAGTATGCGGAAGGTGCGTGCGCTCTGGATCTCGGAGCGCAGCCCGGGCCGCCATGTGGAGCTGCACGCGGGATACATTGGGGTCACTGTGATCGTCCGCCAAACGGGCCGCTACCTGACTTTAGCGATACGTATTCCAGAGGAGTTTGCTCAGGCTTATGATGCCTCTCAAGACCTTCAGCTCTGTCTTAATGGCTGTCCTAACAGTGAGCGCATTGATCAGGGGGGGCATCTCCCCCTGTTTCCTCCTGCACTGGGCCTGCAGCTGCACAGACCTGGTTATTCTTCATTGACACAAGCCTCTCCTTATGGTGGCTCTCAGCTCTTCAGTGTGGACAGAGCTAAAGAGCGCTGCAAAGAACAGCTGGAGGCACACGATATTTATTTCTACTCATGTGTGTTTGACCTCCTGACCACTGGGGACGCTAACTTCACAGTGGCATCATACAGTGCGCAGAAGGACATGGAGAGCCTTCATCCACACCGGGATAGATGGAGGATCTATCCCAGAGGAGCGGCCTCCTTACCCACATGTTCTCATCAAACTATTTCCTACTGTCTTCTTGTGCTGTGTGCTCTCAGCAGAGCACTGGTCTAAAACATGGAAGTCGGGTGGGAAAGGTTTGCACTTGAGAGAAAGTTTTTTCCAGTTTTGATTTGGATGAAAACTGAAACTGAGCACTGAATCCACATCTTGATGAGATGTAGGGTTATGATACTGTCATAATGCATACGTGACAACACCTGATGACAGAAGTCCATGAGGTCGGACCTTTCTGGAAAAACAAAACATGGGATTTTGTGTTCATGACAATGACAGACGTTGTAAAGCAACATACTGTAAATAGTTTATTTTATGTTCAATGTGCAGTGCATATTTTTGTGCTTAAATGTGATTTTCTTTAATACCTCAGAATGAGGATGTTTGTCTTAAAAACAGAAGCACTTTATTATTTTTTACAACCCATATCAGTGTTTTTTGTCTTCTACCAAACTAATCAGCCTGTAAAATAGTACATATTTGGTTCAAGTGCTTTTACAACAGCTTTACCCAGTGATTTGTTCAGTCAATGTGAGTTTTCCTTTGAATGTACTTTGAATATTGTCAAAGCAGATGCCATCAGTGTTGTTCTGTTTTGCTGTGTTTATTTGAATGTGTGTGTGTGAGTTTTATTAAGTTGGTTGCTCGACAATTGTGCAAAGGTTAATTAAGTTTGTGTTAAGTGAGTACCAACTCCCTGAATGTTCTGACATTGCTACTGTAGAATCGTATTCCTACTGAGAACAAACAAGCTGCTCCCCAACGGGACTCAACCAAGTGTGAACTAAACCCTTCATGTTTGCTGCATCTGTGAGAGAGGAGCCTTGTCTTAATTTAATTGGCTAATTACACTCTTTGTAGCATTATGATCTCTTACGACATGTATGAATGCAAATTTGGTGAAGAGTGATTGTCAGTGTTGGAAACTTATTTATATTGTAGTTTGTAGAAGATAAGTTATCTATGGTTCTTATTGGATAATAATTTAAACATTGTCAGATGTGATTGTACTTCAACCTTGTGGTACTCTGTTGCTATCTCAGTGTTACAACACGCTCAACAAGAAAAAACAGAAAAAGACCAAAAACATTTTGTTCAAGTGTTTTATTAAAAAATAATAAAGCAACCATGCGTTTTTTAATGTTTAATCATATTTTGATTAATTTATTAGGATTACTCAGTTACATCTACCCATCTGTTAGAGAGTTCACTTTAATCAGATAAAAAGTGTCTCCATCTGTGGTGTTTTTAACTGTCATTCTGCGACACCTGGAAGGGCAAAAGATCCTGCCAAACCAAGAGCTGCTCTGCTCAACGTGCGCTTCCCCCAAACCAACAAAACACCAACAATTCACTCCTCTTGGTATTCTTGTTGGAACTGGAAATAAAATTTGACAGACAGTCTTCATGCCAAATTCTAAAAAAAGAGTATAGTTACATAGTGTTAGTATTTTCCCCCCTCATTTTTACAGCTGCATGTGTTGATTGTTAAGTTTGTTCAAACATGATTACCACTTGATAACTGAGTAAATGGTCAGCAGAGTGTTGAAGGCCAGGATCTTCACCAGAAGCAGCCTCAGCATCAGCAAAACCACAGTGTTTGTCCACACAGCGCAGTCTAAAACAGTGTCATCATCATTCACATACTATACTTCACACTAGTGAGAAATGACTCTTAGTATTGTAAACATTACCAGTCTCCACATCATCAAAGTGTTTTGTCTCTTCATCACCTGAAAATAAAGACATTGTCGTTGATGTAGATGGTACATTTATATGGCCAGTAAAAATAGTGGATAATAATTTAAACATTAGATGATCCAATGATGATTGTAAACATTACCAGTCTCCACATCATCAAAGTGTTTTGTCTCTTCATCACCTGAAAATAAAGACATTGTCGTTGATGTAGATGGTACATTTATATGGCCAGTAAAAATAGTGGATAATAATTTAAACATTAGATGATCCAATGATGATTGTAAACATTACCAGTCTCCACATCATCAAAGTGTTTTGTCTCTTCATTGCCTGAAAATAAAGACATTGTCAGGTAAGTCGCGCACACAATTAGATTTTTGGTTTGTGTTTACACATACACGAAAAAAACTGATCTTCAAAAAACTGTATCAGTTAATCAATGGTTTTAGAGCAACTGTTTTATTTGGAAAACTAAGTACAATGAATTTTAAAATAATGCTTTAAATCTTTTTTTAAAAATCTTTCCTTTTTTGTCTTAGCCAAATTGGTGTGCCCTTTTTTTAAACCTGTGCGGTTGTGAACAAAGAAAAATAAATCAGATTACTCTTGTAACTGTTTACATGGCATTTCAATAATCCATAAATCAGATTTTTTACATATTAATAGCTTTACTTGAATGATTGATGCGGTGTCTCTTTTTGGGGCGCCTCTTGTGACTGGCTGAGCAGCGGTATCCAGGCCAGTCGTTTGTGACCACAGTGATGATTGACACAGGGCTGTGGCTTCGGTGCCTGCTGTTAACCACAACACTAGTGAATGGTGACTCAGAAAGGTAGTGACCTGACGGCCTCTTCCACGTGACCTCCAGGTGTCCTCTCTGGAGGTCACTCACCACACACACCAGCAGAGTCCAGCCCAACCTGTCCCCGGACAAGTGCACCGGAGGAGCCAAGGCTGTCAGCATGTTCCCCTTAGCCCCTGTACACATAGAGACATATACTACAACTTAGACAATGACTACTGGCACTTGTACCGTTTTTTGCAGAAGAATTACATTTTCAAAACAAACAAACAAAAATGATCGTTGTTTCAGAGGTGTTAGAGTAGCCAAGAATTGTATTCAAGTAGTAGGAGAAAAGTTACTTCAAAATAATATTACTCAGTTAAAAAAAGAAATGTCTCAAGTAAGAGTAAAAAATAAGTAAGTAAACTGTTACTCCAGTCAGAGTAACTTTCTGAATGTATCATCTGATTTATGATTTGCTGTTAATGTAATTGGAGGGACAAAACACTAAATAATTTCAAAGTATTGACACAAAAATGAGAAAACCTAAATAATTTCCGTTGAAGCCGTCCAAGAAACACACATGTTCAAATCATTTCATGTTGTCAACATTTGTCACTTGAAAATGTATTCACAGTGGGAAGAGGAACCCAAACGTACTCGTAAGAGAACTGTTATTTCAAACAAAATTCTGTCTAACTCAAGTAGGAGTAAAAGTATAGTGTCATTTACTTTCTTCAAAAGTAACTGTAACTGAGTAAATGTACTACACTCCTGTATGTACACACATATAAGTGGAAATTATTTGCAACCACTACACACTACACAGGCTCCTCAATTGCATACAAAAGAAAATATTACTAGTGACCCTGCAATGTGCTCTTTCCACTTGCACTATTTCTCATACTAGTATGACAAGAACTCCTGGTGTTACTTCTTACACAACCTTTACAACCAAAAGTGTAAAGGTGTACAACCAAAGTAACAGAATGCAAAAGTCAAAGTATTATACTTATGGTATGTGTTCTTTACTTAGTTCATTTGACATGGGAAATGTTTTACTTCACTTCATTTGAGATACACTACATCCTAGTATACTACATCCTACTCCATTTTTTTTTTTTTTTAAACTGCACTGAAAATTATTGTTATTTTCTGTAATGTTTGAGACCTGAGATTTGGGCTTACGACCGGGTTCGACAAAAAATATAATTAACCAGCTTAGATAAATTAAGTTATTCACCAAAAATCAACACACTTCCTAATCCAGGTGAAAAAACCCTCAAGATGCTCTAATAGTTCTCAAAATCTCTGTAAAATCATTTGACTTTTTTACTCTAAAAGTACATTTTTCAATTGCTACTTTAAGACCTTTGGATTAGCAGTAGATTTGCTCTTTTACTTTTTGCCCCAGTATCTGTACTTTTACATAAGTAACACACTTTTTACACTCAACAAAACAATCAGAGGTAGAATGTGAAGTAGTTTAAATAAAAAGGACAATTGACATGTTGTAAAGAAAGGAAAGATGATCCATTACCTGTCCACAGATAGATGAAGGGGAGGTAGAGGAGACTCTTAGATGTGTCTGTCATGTCTACAGTGAGTGATGTCGTTGTGAGCCTGTTCTCTCTCTCTATCTGAGCTTGTGGGTGTGGACTTTAATTTGTATGTGATTAAACTGAGGAGGGACAGTGTGTGGAACTGCAGGAGCATTGCATTGTGGGATCATGTTACTGTATTCTGATCCACGCTCACTCACCCACTTGCACACAGGGGTCATGAGGGACGCTGAGGTGGACAGCACAATGACAGCACTGACTTGCAGCGGATCATGGCTCTTACATATGATGAGGTGAGGATTCTTATCAATGCAACAAACTACCCTTGTTCTCTTTGCTAACACTAATATAAAAACACCCCAATCATTTCATAATTATAAACTCTAGACTATCTTTTGTAATCCACATATGCACTGCATTTCATATTCACATCAAGCACACACACAAAGGATAAGCACAGGTCATAGGGACATTTGAATACACAGTGGGAGGAGCAGAGAACAGAAAGTGAAAGCATCAGAGACAAGAGGAAATCAAGCAACTTCACGAGGTAAAGTCAGTCTGTATTAGTTATAGTAAATATATTATGGATTTATGTACGATACGTTTTACTTAACACAACAATTACACTATATTTACTAAAGCAACAGTAGCCTTTGTTTTTGTCACTATGGCTGCAGCTGTTTCCACTGTCCAAATATAGCTCCACACTTTGGCCATTGGCTCATTAGTTTGTAAACATGTGTATGTTGATGTAGAGAAAATATCCCTTGTAATAATTGTTTCTTTCTTTTATTTCCTCCGGCTCGTCACAGGTTGTGACAACTCACCTCATGCTTCAGGTAAACTGGACAGGACAAACAACTTCTGACAGTATTCAACCTTCACCTCATGGTCCCGTCTGGAAGAGACAGTGTGATTTTAATATCAACTGCCAGCTCACAGCTGAAGGCTGCTCACTTTTGTATATCTGAAGGACAGTTGTACTGCAATGGCCTTGGTGAAGCTGTGTGCATTGTGCACAGTGCTCCTGCCTGTGTTTGGGTGCAATCCTGCCCACAATAGTTCTCCAAGTTTGTCAGATGCAACTGAAAAACAGTCTGTCCTCGGTTCAAACAGCCTGTCTTTCCCCTGGAGTCGTCTGGGCCTTCCAAGGTACATCACTATTTTACAATTTAAATAGTTGAATAACCTATTCTGCTGTCAAAATTCATATTTGTGTCCCTGACTGTATTTTAGATATATTCTTCCTGTGCACTACCATCTTCGTGTGCACCCTGATTTCACCAGTCACAGTTTCAGTGGCTCAGTTCAGATTGAGATCGATGTCCAGAACAACACAAACTGGCTTGTATTACACAGCAAAGACCTAAACATCACCAAGGCCACAATTCTGGGCCACAACCTCACACGTTTCTCTGAGCAGGTAACATGTTGTTATATATTTGAATTATTCTTTTGCATCTATGTGTTTTGATGATTTTTTGTTTTCTCAGCCTCTTCCAGTTCTTTACAACCCTCCTCATGAGCAGGTGGCTGTGTTCTCTTCTCGAGTCCTCACCACTGGACACAAGTACTTCCTTCATATGGAGTATAATGCAGGACTTTCTGAAGGATTTTATGGTTTTTACAAGAGCACTTACAAAACTAGTTCAGGGGAAACAAGGTATGTAACAACTGAGAATAACCAATAACAACAAATACTGTAAAATGTCATTATAGCAAACAGCCTAATTGATTTGTGGAAACGATGGAAATATATATTTTTGCCAATAATAAAAAACATATATCTGATAATATAAAATACATTACAGTTGAAATATCCACAATATGGGATTTCTTTGGGTAATACATGAACAAAATTTCCCCATGTGGGACAATAAAGGAATATCTTATCTTATCTTATCTTATCTTAAAAATGTATATCTGAATGCTTTTGTTTGTTGCATTATTTCGATAACTAAATCCAGATTAAATTTGAACAACAACAGAAATGTGGTCAAATTTGCCTGCAAATGTATTGATTGAGCTAAGTCAGGCATGTCCAAACTAGGGCCCGGGGGCCAAATGCGGCCCTCAAACCATTTTTTGTTGGCCCTCCAGCTTCCTGCTATGTTGGCCCAAACAACAAAAGGTTGTACTTTTTACTGTGAAATTGGGAAAATTCAGGCATATTGATGTTATACCAACCTAATATTAATGTTCTAGGTCTAATTAAAGGTGTGGAGGCTCATCGCAATTATGTCCAATGCAAAATTTCGAATGATTCACTTTGTCATTCAACAAATTCGACATTGTCAAGTTGTTTGCGGCCCTCTGCCCCGATTGAGTTTCAAAATGCGGCCCTTGGTGAAAAAAGTTTGGACACCCCTGAGCTAAGCAGAAAACGTAAATGGGCGATAAAATTAACCACAAATGGGCAGAAATATCACTTTATCCTCTTGTTGGGGAATTACATGGGATGTGTCTGTTTATTTTTGAAGTAATTTTAAAAGGTTTTAGCCAATATCCTAAAGAAATATTCAAATTTTGCATATGTCAAAAACAAAATGTGTGATAATATTCATTGTTTTGGTACATCGCCCACCCTTAGCGTTATTACATCATTGGTTGCTATAAGATACACTGATTTGAATATTATATTATTAGAGTTTTGGCGTCAACTCACTTTGAGCCCACCAGTGCTCGAATGGCCTTTCCTTGTTTTGATGAGCCAAGATTCAAAGCCAACTTCACAGTCAGCATCAGAAGAGGTCCAGAGTTCATTTCATTGTCCAATATGCCTCTTGTAAGTACATAATGTCATCCTCTCTTCTCATAATAAACTCATATATAGATAAACTTATTTTAATTTAGGTAAGCACAAGCGAAGTCACTGCTGGTGTCTTTGAAGACCAGTTTTCTCCGAGCGTAAGGATGAGCACTTATCTTGTTGCTTTTGTCATCTGTGACTTCAAGTCTGTCACGAAAACCACATCCTCTGGGATTCAGGTACTTTTGGATATTTGTCAATCATTTTTGTACTAGGGTTCTCAAAATGCTTCCCAGATACTTATCAATACTAAAACTAATGTCAAAACTAGATACTTATTCATCATACAGATATGCATTGATACTGTAAAGATAGGACAGAATTCTATCATTCCGGATTAGTTTTAGAATGGGCTTGGTCTATAATAGAACCATAATGAGTTGAAAATAACATTATTTTCTAAAAAAAAAAATATATATATATATATATATATATATATATATATATATATATATCTTTGTGGTATTGATATTGATATTGAGCGTTTTGGTTCATCCTCTACAGGTGTCAATCTATGCTGCTCCAGAGAAGTGGCATCAAACCCACTTTGCCCTGGAAGTTGCTGTCAAAATGCTGGACTTTTATGAAGAATATTTTAACATACCCTACCCGCTACCAAAGCAAGGTTAGTCGTTCTTCAGCACCTTCATTTATAGTTTATGACCACCCTTGACATGTTGCATTGACCATCCTCACATTGGAAACGTCACAGAAACGGATTTTTTTTGTTTTTCCAAATTCTTACACCGTCACCTGTTTTCACCTGTATCCGTCCATCTATTTTCTTCCATTTATCTGGAGCCTGGTCGCGGAGGCAGGAGTCTTAGCAGGGAAGCTGGCTCCTTTCAACGTAGGCGAGCAGTGACTTAGCTTCGACCTCCTCCTGTGTGACTGAGCTCCTCACCTTATCTCTAAGGGAGCGCCCAGCCACCCTGCGAAGGAAACTCATGTTGTGTCTTGTATCCACGATCTTGTCCTTTCGGTCATTACCCAAAGCTCTTGACCATAGGTGAGGGTAGAAATGTAGATTGACCGGTAGATTCAACTCAGCTCCTTCTTCACCACATGCAGCGTCTGCAATGATGCGGTCGCTGAATAAAAATAAATTTTGGAGTAAGCTAAGGATTATAACATGGTCAAAAGCTCGATGATATCTCCCCTTTATCTTGCTGCATTATGTAAACAATAGGAGACATTACTCAAGTAAAAATACTAAATTTATCCAAGTGAATGGTTGAATTTTCATGTATATAAACTGTGCTTTCTCTCCTAGATTTGATTGCCATCCCTGATTTCCAGTCAGGTGCAATGGAGAACTGGGGTCTGACGACTTATAGAGAGACCAGCCTGCTCTTTGATCCTCTCACGTCTTCTGTGTCTGATAAAGTATGGGTTTCTATGGTGATCGGACATGAGCTGGCACATCAGGTTAGTCTTACATAATACATTTTTAAAAGGTATGTTTGCAGTGATCTAAATGTCATACTTCTACAGTGGTTTGGTAATCTGGTGACTATGGAGTGGTGGAACGATATTTGGCTCAATGAAGGATTTGCCAGATACATGGAGTTCATCTCAGTAGAGGCCACTTACCCCGAATTCAAAGCGGTAGGTTTTCAAAGATATATCATATAGTGATTTTACGCATTGCTATAATTTGTTTTATGTGTTGTCCAAAACGCTTCAGGAAGAGTATCTGCTCCACACGTGCTTCGCAGCAGTGGGCCATGATTCTTTGAACTCTTCTCGGCCGATTTCGAGTGCAGCGGAGAATCCAACTCAGATCAAAGAGATGTTTGACACAGTCTCCTATGACAAAGTATGTTTACCCTGTAGCATGCATCTTCACTCACAGACAAGTTAGCTGTTGGCCAATGCGTTCAGACAATTACCGTAGTCAAACTCTTGAGAGGCGCCTGCTCGCTGACACATTATCTGCAAAATATGTATTTTTTTCTGTTTTCGTTTTCTGTCAGGGAGCATGTGTTCTGCATATGCTTCGCCACTTTCTGACAGATGAAGTATTCCAGAGTGGGATAGTGAGGTATCTTCGCAAATACAGCTATACAAATGCCAAGAACCAAGACCTGTGGGACAGCCTGACCAATGTAAGAACATCAATATTTCAATGTTTTTCTTTGGCTTTTTATATTCTGCAGTAGTTATGCCTTTACAAATGTTGTTTTGTTACAATATGTTGTATTGTTTAGAAATAGCGTTAATTTAGTATTACTTTTTGGTTCCAATTTTACACTACATGTACTGCAATTACTACTATCGTATTTTCCGGACTATAAGTCGCACCAGCCAAAAAAGGCATAATAGGAGGAAAAAAACATATATAAGTTGCATTGTGTGCAAATAACAAATAATATTACATATAAGTCACTCGGGAGTATAAGTATATAAGTATAAATATAAGTATAAGTCGCACCCCAGCCAAAACTCTGAAAAAAGGTGCGACTTATAGTCCGGAAAATACGGTACTAATATTCTTTATAAAGCACTTTTGTCATAACAATACTGCTAGTAGGCAATATAATATTAAAACAGAAAGGAAAAACAATAAAAGTAATGCAAGATTTACTGGCCCGGAAG
Organism: Eucyclogobius newberryi; assembly: GCF_026437365.1. Taxonomy (NCBI): domain Eukaryota; kingdom Metazoa; phylum Chordata; class Actinopteri; order Gobiiformes; family Gobiidae; genus Eucyclogobius; species Eucyclogobius newberryi. Next base: position 18,709,650 of record NW_027316278.1, read on the forward strand.
CTTTATAAGACAGGACAGCTTTTTTGTGAAATGAGAGACAGTAGTAGAAATCAAACGCCTTAATCAACTGCACCACTGGCAAGGACTTCAAGTGTTTCTTAAAAGTTTCGAGGCCTGTGATCTGAGGTCAGGGGGAGGAAGCCCGCTTTAGTGATTGGTTCAATTTGAGCTTTTCTTCTAAAAAGACATATGAGCTCATTTTCAATTGGTTGATTGATCAATAACAAACCCAGTACAGTCCGACTGAGAAGTCAGAATATTGCTCAAAATAATTAAAACAACAAACAGTAAAACAATTCCAGCTAAAAGATACACTTTTTGCCTATACATTTCTTATTTGTGTTATTTATTATTAATTATGGTGCAGACATGCTCAGAAGAGGACTTCACCTCTGGGAAACATTGCTACAGCAGCCAGCAGGCTTTCAAAAACGCTGTGAGTTCAAACCTCTTTATGCTTGGGTTTGTTTTTACAGATTTTTCTTGTCTAATTTTTCCCCATAATTGTTTGTGTTGCAGTACCTGTTTGCTGGAGAACACATCGACCTGACAGCCATGATGAACACGTGGACTTTACAGAAAGGCATCCCTCTAGTGACCGTGTCGAGGAGCGGCCCATATCTGGAGCTGAGACAGGACAGATTTCTGAAGACTGTGCTTCCTTCTGACCCTCAATGGTCCTCACTGCAACTCGGGTAGAGAATCATACATATTATAATGGTAATCATTTGCAACACATTTAGTTTCAAAAATGTTTTCCATATTGAATTTACCAGCTTCCTTTGGCACATTCCGGTCACATACAAGACGGATGCTTCCAACATGATCCACAAGCACATGATGACCACAAAGACAGGTAACATAAAGTAATGAAAGATATGGTAGTGGTGGGTCCCTTTTTTGTATTTAATGATCTTGGGTCCCTTTTTTGTATTTAATGATCTTTTTTCTGTGATTTAGACAAGGTATATATAGGTGACGAGGTCCAGTGGGTGAAAGTAAACACGGATATGACTGGATATTACGTGGTTCATTATGAAGATGGTGGTTGGGGAAAGATAAGTAAATTACTCAGCCAAAACCACACAGCGCTCAGCTTCAGAGACAGGACTCACTTGATACACAATGCATTTCAGTTGGTCACGTGAGTAGATATGCATTTGGCTAAGTGTGTATAGTATTAGATTTTACATTAATCTTGCATCATTTTCTAGGGCTGGCCTGTTGCCTCTCAATGAAGCCCTGGACCTTATAGTTTATTTGCGATTAGAGAGACATACGGTGCCTCTCCTCCAAGGTCTGGGATATCTGGAAAGCTTTTACAGGATGATTGAGAAAAGGAATGACCGTGAATTAGCAAAGAAGTTGGGGGTAATTGATTCAATTCTATTAGCTAGAGACAACTATTCAATAAATACTTAAATCTACTCTATTTTGTGCTCCCTTTTAGATGCACATCCTGCAGTTTTTTCGTGGAGTCATTGATCAGCAGACATGGAGTGACAGTGGCTCAGTGTCGGAGCGCAGACTCAGATCAGAAGTTCTCTCTCTGGCCTGTCATCTTAAAGACCCCACGTGCCTGGAGCAGGCTCAACAACTCTTCAAAGACTGGCTACAATACAATGGGACACAGAGGTTTGCCTTCTATGGAAATATAATGCAATACACTTTTGTAATATTTCTCCAATATGTTGTTGCAGCCCTCCAACTGATGTGGCAGAGACAGTGTATTCAGTTGGGGCAAAAGGAGAAGATGGCTGGACCTCTCTGTTCTTCACCTACACCACATCTCTCTCAGAAGCACAAAAAAGACAAATAATGGATGCTTTAACCAGCACTGACGACACGAACAAATTACAGAGGTTTGTCCCACTCATAGACTGTAAAAGGAGGATTTTACATTTTTTGGGCTATGGTCACCGCACTATGAACAAGTGCTGCCACCATGTGGCCAAATTGCTACTTGCACGTATAAGAAGAGGAATCAAAAATACTTTTTTGTTGCAAACTTAGTTTCCCAACAAAGAGAAGAAAGAAAACAAAAAAACTATACATGATATAAAATTATCTGGTTAATCTCAACTTAATTTTCAAGAGAATAAAACAATAATGTCTCATAATTTATTATCATTGTTTTGCAGACTGCTGGAGCTGGGTCTGGAAGGGAAAGACATTAAAGCTCAAGACCTATCTTCTGTCATTTACATGGTTGCCAGGAACCCATTGGGCCATCATCTTGCCTGGAATTTTGTAAAGAAGCACTGGAGTACTCTGGTTCAGAAGTAAGGCACAACAACAAGCTTACAGGATGTTAAAAGATAATTAAATGTCTATTTGTCCTCCTTTTTTTTTTACAGATTTCAATTAGGTTCTTTTTGTATCAGAAATATTCTCATTGGCACCACTAGTCAGTTCACTACCACTGAAGAACTTGAAGATGTAAGTGTTTTTTTTTTTATAGGATTTTAATTTAATACAATTCTGGGAAAGTGCATATTCAGTCTGAATTTCTACCTACATTATTCCTCTGTTTCTCCCCATAGGTGCAGTTATTCTTTGAGTCTATAAAACAAGAGGCTTCTCAACTTAGAATTACTCGTCTTGCACTTGATAATGTGAAGAAAAATGTTTACTGGATTCAGAGAAACCTTGGGACTTTGGAAAAGTGGCTCGATGAACAGATTCAATAACTGACAAGTTTAGTTAGTCGTGGAAATGGAAAGGACAAAATTAAATAGTGAATGTTGACTTTGCTGAGAGTTATACTGGGTGGTTAGGGGCTTGAGGTGATTGGGAATTAAAAAATACATTTTCAGTTATTGAGTTTTTTAAAAACACAGCCTAATGCAATAGGCAAGGAATTCATGCAGAAAGTCTGTGTGTTTTTGTCATGACATGAATAAAAACGTTTTGCACTGGATAATCTGTAAAGTTAAGTTCAGTACTTGAGTTTAAGCTATAGCAATAATAATAATAAAAATTTGATTTGTTTTGTAACCTACTTGTGTGTTTTAATCATTGCTTTACTTTCTTTACAGCATTGTATTTTTTACCTTGGCTACAAATGATTTAGCAATGATGAGGATCATATGAAGCCGGTGTCCTTGTGTCTTGAAAGGCTCCAAAAAAGAAAATTAAAATTATGATTATGATTAACAATCATAATAATAACAACGTATAATTAAAAATCACGATAATGAAGTATTATTATAGTGATTGTTATGACGTGCAGAGTGCGTGAAGCACGTGACAGACGCGCCTTGGTCACTCTTCAATGTCCAATGAGCTTTCAGCGGACTGTGGGAGCGAAAGTGTCAGTTGACTGGGGAAACTTTGCCAATATTGGTAGACATATTGTCGCTTTAAGGGTTATACATTATTGAGTTTAAACCTTATAGTTTAGTCTGGTAATGTGAGATAAAGCGATAAAACCATGGATCTCTGCCCAGCTTCATAAATGTCTTTCAGTGAGGATACAGTTGTCAGAAGTTGGCTAGTTCTTGGCTAGCTTCACCTGCTAGCGCCAGTGGACTGAAGACATTTATCTCAGCAGGTTTACGCACGTCAGCTGTTCGTCCTCCACGTTTTTAAAGCACGGGAGACTGTGGAGGGAATCAGCCTACAATGGATCCGTTTGACAGTCGCAATGCAGGTAAGGAAACAAGTCAAAGCAGTTATAGATGATGCTAAAAGCGCTGGGCCAGCTAGTGTCCAGCTAGTGTGCGCACGCTGGCTGGACGTGACATTAGGAATACTAGGACTTGTTTAATCAAGGTTATTCCTGATTTATTTTGATGTCATACTGTAGTAATTGTGTTGCTTCTTTACTTGACCGACATTGTCTACATTAAATGTTACCCGGGGCTGTTTTCTTAACATCCTATAGCTCCTGTAGTCTGTTTGCTTACAGTGTTTTGTTTGGATTGGCGAGATTATTCATAATGAAGTTAAGCCGGAGTCAATTTACAGCCTCAAGGTCGACAAACCTTATCTGAGCAAACATTAATTAAAGTTAAATATACTGTACAGCCAGGAAAATGTATCACTTAATCACCTCATGTAACTTCCTGTTTGTGTGACACTAACAAGGAAGTGTAGCCTTCAGTGTCCTGTCTCTGAATAATATAATAGATCCATGCTCTGAACACACACAGACTTTTATCAGCATGTGTTTAGTCAACATTTGAGCTCAAACTCCATTTATAGCTACATTTGATATTGTTATGCAGGACCCGTAGTGGTGTAGTAATCTGTATAGTCTTGGACATTTGTCGATAAACAGAGCTCAAGTATGAGAGTTCAAAATAAGTTGTTCTAGTATAAGTTCGAGTTAATGGTCCAAGAGACACAAAAACATTAAATAAGGCACTAAATCATATCAGAAAGAGTGATGCGAGAAATGTTCAAACAAATTGTATTTGCAACATTTAAGATTTAGTTACTTGTAGACTAGAAGCGTAACCAATATGCACTGGCTGAGTTCTGTAACAATGGCTATGTTCACATGCACATCAGAAATCTGAGCATTGTTATTAGATTATTGAAATATCATACAAACAGCAACGTCTGATGTGAGTAATCTGATGATTGATTACAGGCTCTGACAAGGAAACTCATGCAATGACTAATTGAAGTAGCAAAAATGTCACGATCAGATTTCTTTTGCGCATAAACACAAACCAAAAATTAGATCTAATTATGGGGTTATCCGACTATTTTTAAAACAGATTTTTGATTAACTGAGCACTACCTATGTCTGTCATAGATAATACAATTTGTACTTATTACTCTCATTTTATCCATTAGCTATATACCTCATTTGCAGTGATAAGTACCAACACTGGGCAGTATAGTTATAAGTTTTAATTAGAAAGAAGAAAAAACTTCTTGTCTCTTTTGTCTTTAGTAAACATTTAGACAATGTTTGGAATGTGAGCTGTAATTGGAGACTTGCTCAGCAACCAGCATTTACCATGTTTTTGTTATTAGATTAGGCGGTCAACTACAAGTAAATGTCTCCACGGCAGTTGTTCAACATTTCTGCAGAATCACATGTTGGTTGCACAAAAGAGACCTTCTTCTACTTTTAGCTCAGATTGTGGAAAAAGTTAAATTACAATACTTTATGGATAGAGCGCCACTGCATCACTCATTAATAATAATAATGATATTAGAAACAACAATAATAATATACTCAATAATGACTGGAATACTATGGTTTGTGTTAGAGTCCATCATCACCAGCTTTTCTGAGATGTTGAGAATTAGCACACAAAAATGAATTACTGCGAAATAGGTTTGCTTTCTAGAATTCTTTTTTTGCTAGAATCAGCTCCAAAAACCTTCTGTCTTAATACTGACAGGAAGCGGATGAAAGTCGTCTTTGTTGAGGCTTCTCGTGTTGCCTTAAGTGACAATAACGAGTTGCATGTGGGTCAATGGGCTGGAAGGCTCCTTTACAGCATGACCTGAATGAAAGTGACTATAGTATTAAATGAGGAACCTAACCGCAGACACTTCTCTTCCTCATAAATCTTTCTCTTTCTTTTGTAGAGCGGGTAAACCTGCCCAGAAACATGATCGAGAACAGCATGTTTGAAGAGGAGCCTGATGTTGTTGACTTGGCCAAAGACTCCACATCATTTCCCGTAAGTCTTTTTTTTATTATATAGAAAAGTAAATATTAAACACTGTGTCAATTATCCTGTGCAGACATTCGAAGCAGGTGAAATAGATATCTAGAGTCAGTCTTTATGTCTACTTTATGTCTCAACTTGTTTCTACATGTAACAAATTAATACATTTAAAGAGGTAAAATTATAATAATCTAAACTTTCTTTAAATACATACAACCAATTAATTTTACTTCTCAAAAGCTACATTTACAAATAGAAATGTCTGGTTGTCTGCAGTCCTTTCCTCCTCTGGACCCTGATGATGTGGTTTATGAGCCGCGTAGCTCTCGTCTACTCGTTCGAGGCCTTGGTGAAAACGACATGGACGATGAAGAGGAGGACTGTGAGTCTTCTGCTCGACTCCTCGGCATGTCTTTTATGAACCGCAGCTCTGCTCAGAGAGTCGCTGCTTCTCCTTTCTCACGCCAGTCTCCCTCTGGGTAACTTTTGTATTACAGCATAATTACTAAAAACTCATTATTGCAATTGGTTGATTTAGTTTCTGAATTGTCTGTCGTCCCGCTTAGGTCCTGCTCCCGACCCTCGGCGCGCACAATGGTTGTATGTGTGCTCCTGTTGGTCATAGTTGTTGCTATGTCCATGGTACTGTACTTGTTGCCAGAATGCACATTTACCAAGGTAAAATTAAACTGCTGATGGTGCTGATAAATATTTCACTTAATTTAAAATCCTTTGCACTTCAGAGTGGTTGCCCTAAACAAAACAAGACCAGTCCCCCTGAGACCGTCTATCCTATTTCCTCTAATGGTGAAGTGTTTCCCTGGGCACAGCTGCGACTGCCACAAAGCATACGCCCACTCAGCTACAGCCTCACCCTGAACCCAGACCTGGACAAAATGACATTCACTGGATGCACTGTCATCACAATGTTTGTACGACACAACACCAAACACGTCGTTCTGCACGGCGTTAATCTCAACTTCACTAAAGCCACTTTTAAGGTGAATCTTTTGTTTTATCTTTGTTTTAAGTTTATTTTAAAGTTGCATAATGTAACTTTCCTGGTGGGGTGTCTGCTGTCTGCTTGACTTTATGGTTTAACATGGTTAGAATTTTCCACAGTACGGCATTAAACATATATTCATCTCTATGGAGACAAGCTGGTGACCTGACCAGGCCAAGTTACAGGTCAGATCTGTGGTGAGGCAAGTCCACTCACCGTAAAAAATTATCGCAAAAGGATTGTAATTTGTAAATGTCAGTGAGATGCGTTTGCCGTTCTGCGGGACATTCCAGCCAAAGCAAAAGCAGGTGATGGACCCTCCACCATGAAATGTTTTTTTGTTTTTGTTTTTTGTAATGAGATATCAATAATGATTGTCTGGTTGAAATAATTATTTTTTTAAATTACAATGGAGCCAGAAAGATTAACATAACAGTCAGCAAATTCAAACCTCAGTTTGGTTCCACCAACGTAGCTAACCATAGTTGGAACTGAGTTGCCATAGTAACACGTACCCAGGCCAGGTATAACCCTGATCGAGACCAGGTTAACTTTTAAGATTATTTTAGCTTTGTCTCAAAGAACGTCAGAGGAAATACTTAAATCAAAAGTTTGAGTCATGTGTTCTTGACACTTTTGATGACCAGCCGCGAGACAAGTCTGTGGCATAAACAATATAAAAGCCAATAACCTTCATTATTTTATTAAAAGGATCTTGCACATGTTCTTTAGTTTTTATCACACAAAATAAAACTTTTTTTGCTCTTTTGTATTGATTTTAATAAATTAAACGGCTAAAACTCTAATCAAACAGACAGAGGAGACAAGACTCCAAAGGATGAACTGGTTTCCGGTTGGTTCTGGCTGTTCCCTCCTTCATCTGTCTCACTCTTCTCTCTTTCCCTTTCGTGTCTCTCGGTCCCTGTCGAACTGCATTTTACACATCCACATACGTGGATGGGCTTGATCGGCCAGTACTTTTTTCATGCAAAGAGTTCTGTAAAAGCATTTGCGTGCAGCATGCGCAGCTCCACACACAGAAAAATAATATATTAAAGACATTAAGGTTAATGCTCATCAGTAAAAGTGTCATGCAACTATATATTCTGTAATAAATATGCAAGTAAAGAGGGAGCAGTCTCTTTCCTCTTACTTCTCGGATCAGAAGGAACTGAATGAAACTTCCGTGTTACAAATCAAATGTTTGTGCGCGATCTGCCTCTTAAAAAACATTATGACTGATGCTCCTTTTGAGCTCATTCTCGTTGCTCTATTGATCTGGCCTTCCTAGGTTCTCCAGGCTTTTTTTTTCTTGGATTAAATTGGCTGCAGATGGAGTTAGTTTCAGCCTAGGATTTCAGGAAAAGAAAAGCAATTTGGATGGAATACCCCAGTTGTGCGCTTTTAAGTTGACATGCTCGGATAACGGCTGAAGTTCTGACATCATGTTCATTTGTTTGACAGATTGGCGACGGAAAGGCCACTGCAGTGACTGTCCTGGAGTATAAACCAAAACAACAAATAGCGGTTAAGTTCACGGAGGAGCTCAAGGCCGGCCAGCTCTGTGTGCTGACTCTAGATTACACTGCTGACCTGTCTCACTCTTATGATGGCTTTTACAACAGCTCATACACTGACAAAGAAGGAACCAAAAAGTATGTTTTATGAGTATAGTTTTCTAAAGGTTCTTCTTTTTAAAGGTACTTCCATATCTCTGTTCAGGGTACTGGCTGCAACACAGTTTGAACCTCTATCAGCAAGAAAGGCGTTTCCATGCTTTGATGAGCCCTCTTTCAAAGCTACTTTTCTTATTAAAATAAGTCATAAATCGGACTACATGGCTCTCTCCAACATGCCCAAGGTGAATAATGATAACTGAAAATCCTGAGCACAATTCATTTCACTAAACAACTTTGGAAGTAGCTTGGTAGTAATGATTCTCTCTTTTAGGTGAAAACAATAAAGTTACAAAATGATCTGTTACTGGATGAATTTGAAAAGACCAGTGTCAACATGAGCACGTACCTTGTAGCTTTTATTGTGGCCAACTTTACTCCAATCAGCAAAAATGTCTCCAATACCTTGGCAAGTCAAGTTGCTGTTGTATAAAGAAAACAAATGAATAAAACAATTTCATATATTATTTAAAATATATTAAATATTTCCCCCTGTACTTTTCTACCTGTAGCTATCTGTTTACTCAGTGCCTGAGAAAAAGGAGCACACTAGCTATGCTCTTGAGGCAGCCTCCAAACTTTTGGACTTCTACAACAACTTCTTTGAGATTCCCTATCCCCTCCAAAAGCTGGGTGAGCCAATAGATTTTGTTGACTGCACTTTTCTGTGTATATTGGTTGATATTAACATACTCTTTATTGTTCTTGTCAGACTTGGTTGCGATCCCAGATTTCCTGGCAGGTGCTATGGAAAACTGGGGTTTAATTACCTTTAGAGAAACAAGTCTTTTGGTGGGCTCTCTTTCCTCTGCTCTAGAAAAACAACTGGTGGCCTCAGTTGTAGCTCATGAAGTTGCTCATCAGGTTGGTGTTTGTCTATGTTGATCCAAAGTAAAACCTTAAAGTCAAGTCAAGTGGCAGTATGTATTTAAAAATAAAACTTTAAACTTACAGAAGGCAGAGCTGAGTTCTAAAAAATAAACCCCTTTGACATCAATCAGTGACATTTCATCGGAAATGCAGGAACCGTTTACCTCTGACGATTTAAACAGTCAAAATAAACTATTGGGTAATTTATATGAATTTTGGCCCTTATTTACAGTAAGGTTGCTAAATAACAGTTGCTTATTTTCCTCTACCTCTGTCACATCTGCTGCTCATGTCCAACCAGGAAGTAACATTATAAACTTCACCAAAATGTCAATCTGTAATCCTGTTGTACATTGTAGTCTAACTTGTCATATGCACTGACGTTTTCTCATCAAGACACTTGTATGTTCTTAGTGGTTTGGAAACCTGGTGACCATGAGCTGGTGGAACGATCTGTGGTTGAACGAAGGCTTTGCGACGTACATGCAGTACATGTCAATACAAAATGTCTTGCCAGAGCTGGACATTGTACGTTCTGAGTTTAATTTCTCCCTGTGGTAAGAGTAATATATTATTTTACATAACTTCTATCATTTGCAGGAAAATGTGTTCCTTGATGTGCGGTTAAGAGCCATGGAGAAAGATGCTCTAAACTCGTCTCACGCTGTTTCAACGGAGGTTAACACGCCAGAGCAGGTGGAAGAGATGTTTGACTCTGTCTCCTATGAAAAGGTGCACTTCACTAAACTGTTCAAATATAGATTGCCATGTTTATTTGTAATCATTACTAGAGATTGACATTGACATTTTTCCAGGGTGCATCTATTCTCCTGATGCTGAAAGCTTCCCTCCCAGGAGACCAGCAGTTTAGGAAAGGAATCATACAATACCTGAAGCAATTCAGTGGCCTTAACACGTACACAAATGACCTCTGGAACAGCCTGACTCAGGTGAGCCATTTTCTGTGGTTCAATTAAATTGTATTTTTCTGTGTGTTTTGGCCATTCTGAACGTGCCAGCGCCTCACTACTCCCCTCTGTTGGTTTTTTTGATGTATTGCATTTACTACCTCAATTAGACCTGTCCAAAGATATAATGTAAAGACAAAAAGAAAACGTCTTTTTTGTGGTTGTTACTTTCTGGCACATAGTTCAAACTGCCACATGTTTATAGAAAAGTAAAAAATCTGATTAACTTATTCAGTAAGTATTTTTTGAGTTGTATAAAAAGCAAATACAAAAGTGAAACTAGTTTGGAATTGTTATGTAATTCTTTATTGTTGTGGGCAAGGACATTTTTTCTTAACTGTTTTTCCTCTTGTAAATAATTGTATTAGGTGAAGCTGTCCACACAACACCAGAACGTGACAGAGATGATGAGCTTGTGGACATCACAGAAAGGTTTTCCCCTGGTCACAGTCAGTTACAAAGGAGATGAAGTCACTTTAACCCAAGAGCACTTTTTACTAACGTCTGATAATGCTACACAGTCCTCCAGGTAAGCTCCATCACACATACTGTAACGCTGTTCAAATTATACTACAGAAATGCACAGATAAATCATTTAGAATGGTGTCTCTCCCTCAGTTTGTGGCACATTCCTGTGAGCTACGTTAACGACAGCTGTAGTTTGGCCGCTGACTGCAGACAACTGTTCACCCTAAAGACCAAATCAAGTACACACTTCTTGTAAGCTGTAAGTCTATAAAGTGCAATGTGCTTGACTATTGACACTTATTTTCAGATACATTAAAGTTGCCAGAAAAGGTAAAGTGGTTAAAGTTAAACTACAGAAATACTGGCTTTTACATTGTGGACTATGGAAAAGAGGGCTGGAGTGAACTCTGTGATGCCTTGGCAAATAATTATCAAGTACTTACAAGTGAAGATCGAACATCATTGATACACAACATTTTTGCCCTCTCCAGGTGAGTTTTGTCTTAACAGCTACAGAGAGAAGTAAATGATTAATGATGTTTTATATTTTTGTTCCTCAAAAGGCTTAGACGTGTGTCATTTCCTCAAGTTCACCAGCTCCTGAAATACTTGTCCAATGAGACTGAGACGTCTCCAGTCACAGAGGCCTTGTTGCAGCTGAACACCATTTACAGACTGCTCGATAAACGCTATGAGCATGGACTTGTGGCTCGTTTGAAGGTTTGATATGAATTATATATATACGCGCACATTCACATGCACACACACACTCTTATACATGACAAATGCTTCAAAGTTGTTGTTATCCTTGCCATCTGTTCTCCAGGAGTATATGCTCAGTCTGTTTGGATCTTTAATTAGAAATCAAACATGGACGGAAATAGAGAGTGTGTCAAAACAAGAACTGCGCTCGGCACTGCTGGAAACAGCCTGTCAACTCCATGAAGAGAGTTGCATAAAACAGGCCAAAGATATTTTCAAAGACTATGTTGATTCAAACGGAACTAAACGGTAAGCAAAGGTCAATATTCTTCAGTGAGTGCAAAATAAACTAGTATAAACTGTTTATTGTCTTATTGTGTTCATTTTAGCATCCCTGGAGATTTGCAACAAGTTGTTTTCAATGTAGCGGCACAGTCAGACGACTGGGCTACTCTGTTGACTCTTTATGGAAATGCAAGCTATGATTCAGAAAAAAGAAAAATGTTAAAGGCCTTGTCCTCTACCAAAGACCCTCAACAGATTGTATGGTGAGGTTTTTTTTTTTTTTTTAATAAAGGGGGACATTTACAAAGCGCTAACATTACATGAAATGTACTTGTGCACTGGGACTCAGTAAATAATTAATTGAGATTTTGTTCCTTTTTTCAGGATTTTACAGGAAGGAATCCGAGGACACATTGTTCAGACACAGGAGTTGCCTTTAGTCATTGGGACTGTGTGCAATGGCTTTGCTGGTTTCTTGTTTGCTTGGGATTTTATTCAGGAAAATTGGGACAGACTTATTGAAAAGTAAAATGCACATTTTAATGTTCAGAATAACTTAAACTTCTCATAACGTTTGAGTTAAATTACCACTATGTTGTGTTATTCTTTGTAGATTTCCAGTTGGATCATTTGCCATTCAGAGAATTGTCAAGTCTGTAACTTCTCAGTTTTCCACCAAGTCTCACCTTGACCAAGTAGGCTTGATACCATATTTGTTATGCTAATGTAATTGTGATAAAAAATCACTCTCTCACTAACATTACATCATATTTTGTAGGTGCAGAGTTTCTTTTCCAGCCTGAAGGAGCGTGGATCCAACATGAGAAGCGTACAAGAGGCTTTGGAAACTATCAAACTCAACCAGCGCTGGATGGACTCTAACCTCGCCTCACTCAGAAAAAGCCTTTAGTTTTAACTTCATGCAGGATATGTTCTCAAGACAAAAGCAGACTTTGCACTACTGAAAGCCACAGTACCCCTTCTTACTCAGGCCAGGAACATAACCAAAGCCTAAGTTGGCCCTGTCTTGAGTTAAACGAGGTGATGTTATTGACATTGGCCCTTTAAGTACTAGTTTTAGCTCAGGGCAGCCCTTGATTGTGTGTCTGATGGGCTTTTGTCGGATACAGTTCACACTCCTCACACTTTACACTGTTGACCAAACACTCCTGTGTTATTCTAATCTTAGTATTATGTCCAACCAGACAATCTCTTCATTAGCACTCATGCACTGAACCCACATCCACATGTATTGAGTAAAAACAACAACAAGCATACAAGTGTTAACAAATACAGATCGTGCCAAAAATTATATACTGAAACAAATAGGACAGGAATACAAGCTAGTGGCTTTTTAAACTCAAAATCAAGCATTTAATTATAACCTTTGTAATAGATTGGTCATAAAAACAAACTTGTGTTGGCATTAGTTGAAAGTAATAAAACCACCCACTGTGCAAGTGTGCCGCAGTGGAGCACATAATGGCCATTGTGTCTTGACTTGGTGCATGTGATGCACAAGTCTCCACCCCTCATGAGCTTTAGCATTACCTGTAGATGGAAGCAACACTTTTATTTCTTATGTAAAAACCTGTAAGTATAATGTAAATAACAAAAACGTTCTGTTTATAAAGCATTTTTAATCTAATGATAAGTTGTGGTAATGTCAGTTTTCCCAGTTGCTTGTCTAATTCCTTAGTTAATTTCTCAAAATTAATTATCAGTACGTTTCTCTGTGAATATCTCAGTACATTAGAATGCCCCTAAAAATGCTTCACTTTTCAGATTGCAGTTGTAGTGTGATTATAGAATAGTGTATATGGAACATACATTTATACTAGCTCTATTGCATTTCATAACCACTATTCTCACACCCCACTTTTTAAACCTTAGAGTATTGTAAAGGTTCTTTAGAATAATGACTTCCTCTTCCTTGTGGGCAATTTGTTTTTTGATACTTCAAACAAACAGCCAGGATGAGTTGATGAGTGCAGCATCACCAAATAATTTTAATGTTTTGTCCAACCAGATGAGAGCTACTGTAACAAAAGCAATTACAAAAAACAATTGTACTAAATAATTTGACATAAAGCACCAACACATTTTGTCCGTGTTAAAACAAACATGAAAATGACTTGAATGACTTGCAAAAGTAATGAAGGGAATTTCAAGATTGAACATTTCAAAAATGTAAGAATATGAAGTCAATCAAGGGTGTTAGTTGTATACTCTTACTCCTGTTTTAAGATGTCACAGTGAGCCTGCTGGCATATGAATGTTAGATTGAAGGGCTTTGCGTACATGATTGGTACATGCAGTTTCACACTTTATAGAAATGCCTCAGCCTCTGTATTTATTTTGTTGTGGATTTTATTGTAAGTTGTAAGTATCAATGTCACAGCAAAGTGTGCACACATTAATTTTACTTCTGTCTTTTATATTATTTATATTGTTACGCTGGAAATCAATTACAAAATATTGACAGATGTTTCTTCTTTCTGTTACACTCCATCTTAAAAGATGGGACACTGTTTCTGACCACGCTTGCCCAGTGAGAAGTGTGCACAGTTATACATGCATGTATGTTTGCAGTGAGAAAAGGGTCCCCAAATCTTGACACTGGATAAAATGAATACATATAGCAGACCAAGGGCCAAATATAGTTATGTTTTGCATGTAAAGAGTTCATGTGTGAAGAGGTTTGTTGTCCAATCCAACTATTGCCAGCATCTAGTGCGAAACTGATTAAACATTGGCACAAATCTCAGCTCTGCCACTGGGGCCAAATCAATTAAGGGCCAAGTTTTTGCTTTCTCCTCTGGTCACTTATAGATTTGAAGGCCTCAATTTGCCCAAAATCTTAAAGATGCTTTGGATCCAGTGTAACAGTTTGTTGTTGTTTAACATTTGTTATTTATATGATTTTGTTGTTCAAACTCTTGGGTTGAAATAGGGGCGACATAGTGCATTAGCCTGCAGATGTGCAAATATGGCTTTTAATTTATAAAATAAACATGTTGGTACACATGCATTAATTTGTATATTGTTTATTTGTTAAGTTTCACAGTGATCATCAGTTGAAGTATTTCAGCTCCACCACCAGAGGACTTCAGAGCACTGGTAAAGGAATTTCAAAGCTGTAGAAAATGAATGAATAATAGGTTATCATTCACTCATATATATATATATATATATATATATATATATATATATATATATATATATATATATATATATATATATATATTTCAAATGTTAATGTGATCAATGTTGCTCTGTCTGATCATTTCTGTGTCTTCTTTGACCTGTCTGTTTCTCCCAAACCTCCGGTTGGTCCTGCAGTTGTTCAGAGGAGACACATAAGTGATGGCACAGGTGCACTGTTTATGGAAATGATAAACTTTGAAAATGTCTCATGTTCTAATGTAAATGATTTGTTGAACTCTGTTACATCTAGTGTTTTGAATGTTCTGGACACCATCGCCCCTATAAAGGCTAAAATGTTTAAAAATAAGCAGAAGGCGCCGTGGAGAAATGATGATTCGGTCAGGGCACAGAAAAGGGAGTGCCGCAGGGCCGAACGGAAATGGCGCAAGTCAAAGCTCCAGGTTCAAAAAGAGATTTACAAAGAAAAGCTGAACATGTACAACCTAATCTTATGTAGAACTAGGGAAAGATATTTTTCTGAAATAATTGGAAGCTGCAGTAACAACTCGCGTGTCCTGTTTGCCACAGTAAACAGATTAACAAACCCTCCAGCTCAGCTGCCGTTAGAACTCATTTCCACATCCAAGTGTAATGAGTTTGCATTATTCTTTAATGACAAAGTTCAGGGCATTAAAAATGCTATAAATCCCACAATGCAAAAAATTACCCTAAAACCACCAAGACACTTAGAGCTAACTCACTTTGCACCAGTAACTGACAAAACTGTCCATGAGATCATCACCAGTCTGAGTTCATCTACATGCTGCCTTGATGTGTTACCCACCAAATTTCTAAAGTCTGTGCTGAACAGTTTGTTAGCACCATTCACTCACATAGTTAACATGTCGCTTCAATCTGGAACATTCCCAATGTCTTTGAAAACTGCGGTCATAAAGCCTCTCCTAAAGAAGAGCAGTCTTGATGCCGCAGTACTGAGTCATTACCGGCCCATCTCTAATCTGCCATTTTGGGGCAAAGTCCTTGAAAAGGTTGTTTACCAACAGCTCACAGATTCCCTCTTAATAAACAACTCATTTGATGTTTTTCAGTCAGGTTTTAGACCTCATCACAGCACTGAGACTGCTCTTGTCAAGGTGACAAATGACATCCGCCTGAACACTGACACGGGCAAAGCCTCAGTCTTAATTCTGTTAGATCTGAGTGCTGCTTTTGACACTGTCGATCATGGGATCCTCTTACAGAGACTAGAGGACTGGGTAGGCATCACTGGCACTGCCCTAAACTGGTTAAGGTCCTATCTGGAAGACAGGAAGTACTTTGTTGAAATTGGTAGCTGTGTCTCAGACCACATGACCCTGACCTGTGGAGTGCCCCAAGGGTCAGTCCTGGGTCCCCTTCTGTTCAACCTCTACATGCTGCCGTTGGGTCAGTTGATACGCATTGAAAATGTGTCCTATCACAATTATGCAGACGACACTCAGATCTATGTTTCACTATCGGCAGGTGACTATGGACCAGTAGATTCACTCTGTCACTGCATCCAACAGATCAGTGTGTGGATGCAAAACAACTTTCTCCAGCTGAACTCAGACAAGACTGAAATAATCGTTTTTGGCCCACAGAAACAAAGAGAAAGTGTTAGCGGTCACCTCCAGAGTCTCGCTCTAAAACCTACAAACCAAATTAGAAATCTGGGGGTAATAATGGACTCAGACTTGAACTTTAATTGCCACGTCAAATCAATAACATCAGCAGCTTTTTACCATCTAAAAAACATTGCCAAAATCAAAAATATAGTGTCAAAACCAGATTTAGAGAGACTTATCCACGCGTTTGTCTCCAGTAGATTAGACTACTGTAACGGCCTGCTCACTGGTCTCTCCAAACGAGTTGTAAAACAGCTGCAGTACATCCAGAACGCTGCTGCTCGGGTCCTGACTAGAACCAGGAAGTATGATCACATTAGTCCTGTTCTCAGGTCTCTGCACTGGCTCCCTGTGGCTCAGAGAATAGACTTTAAAGCAGCTCTGCTTGTGTACAAGTCTCTCCATGGCCTAGCACCAAAGTACATCTTGGATATGTTAGTGCCATATGAACCATCTCGGACTCTGAGGACCTCAGGGACCGGCCTCCTGCTGGTGCCCAGAGTCATGACTAAACATGGGGAATCTGCGTTTCAGTTTTATGCAGCTAAAATCTGGAACAGTCTTCCTGAAGATGTGAGACAGGCTTCTACTCTGACAATGTTCAAATCTAAGCTAAAAACAGTTTTGTTTAGCTGCGCATATGACTGAAAGGATTTTTTCTTTGCACTCTTCTCTTTTGTTTGTGATTTTATTAGTTTAGAAAATCAGTTGGATTGATAATTTTTAATTTAGTTAATTTTATTGTATTTCTGTTTCTGTAATTTCTTTGTGATTTGAATGCATTTTTCCTGCTGTGAAGCACTTTGAATTGCCTTGTGTATGAAATGTGCTCTACAAATAAACTTGCCTTGCCTTGCCTTGCCTATATATATATATACATATGGAGATAGAGAGCTTGGGCCATACAAAAGTCACTTGTAACAAATCTGACATTCAATCGGACTCACGTTTCTGATGTTTCTGAAGATATCAGTATCAGGCTTTCAGTAAAGCACAGTTCGACTCGAAAGCAACACATCCTCATTCCATTTAAACGTGATAACATGAATCAGTCTAACCTCACGTGAACTACACATGTTCTCAAACTTCTGAATTAAATCATTCAAATGATAACAAAAAACACTGCAGTTCTAGTACAGATGATGCATTGAATAAGAAAGAAAGAATGTTTTAAATTAAATGTAAAATGTTTTAAGTTAAGCAAAGTTGAGCAAATGCGCCACAAGAATGAAACAGCCTTTTAGTTGTTTTCTACCTATTTTTGTATTACTAACTATTGGAACTCTTATCTACTATTGCAATGTTGTTAAGTTCAGGGCAAACAGAGTCAGATCAGATTCACGCCATTTAGTTATTTTAAGGTTTAGTAAAGGACACTTCTTCAGCGTCATATGAGTTTTATCCATCAGGATAAGTAGTGGATGGGAAATAAAAACCTTGTACATTCCATAATTCTTGATGCAATTGTCAATTTCATTCAGTGCATCACATGATCGGTGAGGTCATTCTTCATTATGTCTGGAGCTGAGCTGAAAACAGGACTTGCACAGAGATCCAAGATGGACTCTCAGCCTTAGCATCTGTTGAGGCTCAGAGGCTTCATTTTTAACAAATCAGATTCATCCATGAAGACACATTAGTTGTCATTACGAAAGCATCTGTACAAAACGAGAACATAAGCCTGCTTAACTGACACAGAATATATAGGTCATTTATCACTTACCGTTCACTACAACTTGATGATATCATCATTTCCTGATGGAGGACAGAACTCTATGGGAGATTTGCACACAAATAACCTTTAAATATGAATAAACTTTGTTCAAACATTATTTGTTAGGGACTGGCTCCACAAACTTCAACTGACATTTTTCCAATCTTCGGAGTTGAATAATGACCACACTTTCAGAAGTTATTGTGAATAAGTTATTCATTTCTTTATATGCTGACAGGGAAGACGTTGAGCTTTATGCTAGTTTTTGTTTTATGTGGCTAGGTAAAACAAAAACACTATTTTCCATTTGAACAGCAAATTTCCCCTCAGAATTCGGACCTGTTTTAAACTGCAGAGCCCCTAAAGTTGTGATGCCACGTGAACCCAACGACCAGAATGTATTATTTTACATCCAAGACCCACAAAAATATTATTCTTGTTATTTATTTAGTTTATTCATTTCAATAAATATAACATAATGAACAAAAACAATGCTATATAGTTTTGATTACTAAAAAAATATAAATAAAAAGATTTTAAAGTATACCATAAGTTTCATTTACATGCCATTTAAATTAGCTTTAGGCAAGCTATTGCCTCAAAAAGTCTTTGAGATTCTCCTGCTTTTTTCATAGTTTTGGCCGGGGCGCGACTTATACTTATATTCATACTTATACATATACTCCGGAGCAACTTATATGTGATATTATTTGTAATTTTCGCTCATACTCCAGTGCAACTTATATATGTTTTTTTCTTCTTCTCTCTGCATTTTTTGGCTGGTGTGACTTATACTCCGGAAAATACGGTAAAATTATCTCCATACTTAATCTCACACAAGACAATGAATTGTTGCATGGTGTGTGTGTGTGTGTGTGTGTGTGTTGTATTAATGTGAAATCTCTGTAAAAACTCCTACACACAAGGTTGTTTCCTAACTGTTCACATTATTGGTTCTGTGTCCAACCAGGGGTGCCCAAAGTTAACGTGCTGAGATTAACCTCCTAGGACCCGATCTCTTTATGGCATATTTATTAATATCTCTCTGTTATTTGGGCTGATTGGGACCTGATGAGTGTAAAAACAAATACTTATCTTTTTACATGTGGTAAATTAGAAACATTATGTCCACATATGAGAACTTTTGTTTTATGTTTCAATCATTTTGATAAACAATTCAAATAAAGTCACAATTGAATAATGATTTTCAAAAAACATTTATTTAGTGCCTGAATGCAGCAACATTTTACCTGGTGTAAAAACATGTGCCTCTAAGCATAATGTGACAACTTTGTAGATATAATGGGTGGCTAAGTCTCTCTACTCATCTCTGGCTTCACAGGTTTCAGGCAGGTGATGGGCGTAGTCTGATGGGCGGGGCTAAGTGCTCACGTGGGATGAGGAACGCCTGCACATGTAGCGCACATGCAGCGCACGTGAGGACAGCGTGCTGGAGAGTGAAAGGTTCTGTGTGAAGAGCGAGTCAGCACGTTCAGCGGCTTTGGGACACTCAACGACGCCTCATATGCAAAGAACATTTCAGCCCAAAGCTGGAGAATTATGGTTTCTAAAGAGGCTCAGAATAACTTTGGAGCAAAAGCTATAGACCGCAGCACATTTGGTTTGTAAAGCCCCATTTCGTTTTACCCCTACAACAACTAGTCTAATTAAGATAGTTTGGACCTATGCACTTAATGAAGAGAAAGGTGATATTTTATCATTTGCAAAGATGTAGGGCGGTTTTGTTGGGGCTACAGGTCTAAAATCTAAATGATTGAAAAGCTGATTATAGATTATGGACAGTTTACACACAAAGCAGAGTAACTAGGCCTATGAGAGCGATGTGTTAAAACTGTAATCTACGACCACCTTTCTGTGTTTGTTGTGAAGAAATACATTTGATGAAATACTTTTGATTTGCTGTTAATATGCCCACCTGAATTTCATTTCTTTTGTCCTCCTAGTGTAGCTGTAGTTGAGACATGATTAGCCCTGAGCTGCCTCTCTGCCTCATTGATCACGACTGCACGGACCTTGTGCAAACAGACACACTAATAAGTGATGTAAGTGTTCTTTTATCCTTCTGTAACTGACCATTATGCATGTTCGCTATCACAAGACCGACCTTCACACTAACTCAAAGGCAGAGGTGGGTAGAAGTCTTTTTAAGGAAATTGTACTTCTTGACAATACTTTTACTCTTACTCAAGTCATTTCTTGGACCACTTTGTACCTTTTCATGAATAATATTATTTCTAAATAACAAATTTTTTTGGACACTCTACCCACCTCTGCTCAAAGTTTTGTTTCCCCTTTAAAGACAAATTAGTTTGTATAGAATATTTGTTAATTTGTTGCTAAACACCTTCATGTCATAAATGAGCTTTGTACTTGTCCTGTCTTACGCCTGTACACTATGTCCCAGTGTTGTGATAGTCTGTTTGACTGTTTGACTGTTCTCTGGTGCAGGCATTGATATCTTCTTTTTGCTTTTGTTTTTTTATCATTCAGTTTATGATGTGTGAATGCTGTTATTTTCATCTTAGGTTTTCATGCGCTTAACAACTCATGATGAACAATAGACAGATATTGCAAAAATAATGTATTAAAAAATATAATTCATATACCTTTTTTTTTTACAAATAGCAGTGCATTACCAATTACATTTGTACATTCAGTATACGAACAAACACATGCATACAAAATTAGACATGGATATGGCATTGTCATTGTCAATGGATTGGCCTATTGTATGGCCTCAATCACAGTCATGTCCTGAGTTTGTGGTCCATTCTTCACCTCACAGTTCGACACTTTGATCCCCTCCTCCATCTGCTCAATCTGAAGCTTAAGTTGTTCTTTTTCATTTAGAATCAGCTCATTCTCAATAGCTTTTTGCTGCTTCTTTTTCTCGTTGTCTTCTTTCTCCGCCATCTCCCGCTTCTGCTGTTTCTTGTGCTTTTTGAACTTGCACAAGTTCTTCTCGGGGTAAGTGACTTCAGCCAGAGGCAGCTTGAAGATCTTGTTAGTGCCCGTGGTGATGAGGAGAAATGTCAGAGCGGAGAGGCAGAAGGGCCAGGTGCATGCTGGGAGACCAAACTGAGGGAGCAAAACACAAGGTTTGAGATAACGTTTGTACATTTGTACGCTATACTTTATTGGAAAAACTGTTGTGGAAAATATAAAGAGACTTGCTGAGTTATGAATAGGGATGGCAAGATTATTTGGTTAATTGATAATGATTATTTAGTTCATAATATAATTGTAAGAACTAAAGTGGGAATCATAAGCAGCAACAATTAGTAATTTCAGTTTAGTCTATGCCAAAAATATTAAAATCATGTGTTAAGTACATTTCTGGGACCTTTTTACATAGATTGCAAGAATTGGTGATCCATTAGACTTTCGAATGAGAGTAAAAATGGATTTCACTGTTTCACGGTCACAGTGCCAACAATCATGAATAATCATACATTGTCATGTTTCTTCACACAATAATTGTAACACTAAAACATCCCTAGTTATGAAATAGAAGAGGTTTATTCTTTATTACAAGAGATGTACTGTAGATAGGTCAAGGCCTGGCCAGCCCTGCTATGGACCAGCAGCACTCCCGGCTTTCTACCAAAGGCTGATGGTGTATTTATGGTATAAAGCTTCATAGATATAAAAGCAGAGTGACTTTTACACTTGAAGAGAGACACAGTAAACAAAGGGTTTCCTGGGTGAAGACTGTGCCTGCTAAGCTTCTTCACATACTGTATGTGAATGCATGGCCTGGTTTCTCTGGCAGAATCAGATGCATTAACACAAAGACTGAAAATAAATATCAATACATTTCTATCACAGAACTTACCCTCGACATGATGTTGGCAATAGCTGAGCCCAGGTATGCACAGAAAAATGCTGTGGAAACAAAAATACTGTGAGATGTTTCTGTGAGAATCAAACTAAATATCAAAGTAAATAAACATACCACAGGTGATGGCAAGTAGATGGACCTGCCAGTTCAGAACATAAAACATGCCTCCAATAGCAATGCAAGCTAACACACAGTTGTAGCCCCACAAACCAAAGTAAATATCTCCAAATGGTGCTGCCAGTGCAAGACCTGCATAATAAACACAAGAGTATGAAACAGACGTGCTAATTGTGCTACTTCACTTTCTAATTTGTTGTATTACATTTCAGTTATGCAGTTATTGTACATGATCAACCTTATGTGTACATTCGTTTTGTTTTCTCACCTGAAACCATGCCCACCGCTGATCCCAGAACTGCATGAATGCAAGTGATCGGTGATGAGATAAAAAGAGCAATAATGAAAATGCCTCCAGTCCAAGGATTATCACAGCCATAGACCTGCCCTACTCCCACAGGCACCGACATAAACAACTGTGGACAAATAAATGCACTCTTTTTTAAATGGACATATGATGTTATACGTGAAGAATTGTTATTTAGCAAATGGCATTTTTAGCAAAGCATTGTTAACGTCGCTAGAACGCAGAGACACATTTGAAAAAGAAAATCCAAGGGCAATAAATTTAAACTGCAGCTTTAACCTTTTTTAAAAAAAACACATGTAAAGAAAGTGACCCTGACCTTTGGCAGGTCTATCTCGGCCCAGGTGATGTTGGGCAGCTCAGAGCGAGGCTGGATGTTGACCTGGGGGAAATGGTGGTTGTAGTGTCCAGTGGCCACCATGTGCAGACACACCAGGATGTTAAATGGAAGAGTGAAAACTGGAAGGTCCCAACGACTGTTTATGGAGGCCAGTGCACTGGACACTACAGGACTGAACAGAAAAGTCATGTTTATTTAGAATTTGCAGTTATACAACTATGTCTTTTTCAGCTGTCTCCTTTTTGTCAAACAAGAAGCAGTGATTTAGTGTTTTTTTGTTTTTTCATACCTATGACATAGCAATGGGGGTATGTTACAACTGTCCTGAAACAAGAATCATAATGTAATCCTACAATACTTATAATTGTTTGGCATCAAGTGCAGGTTGTTACTTTGTGCTGTTTAGATTTTTTAATGACTTAATCTGCTAATTAGTTAAATCCTTTCTCCACTCACCACATCATAGACATGAAGATGTTTGGCAGCAAAAGCCACCAGTACCAGTCCCCTTTATTTGAGAAGACGGCCATGAGGAGGCCCACCAAGATACCATTGTATCCATACAGCCCGGCTGCTATTGCACCCCTGCCAAGACAGTATGTGGATCATCATCATTCTTCATTTTCTCAGAATAAGACAACAATAAGTTGTTTAAGAAATGCATCCCAACCTGTTTTGTTGAAGAATAAGAGCAGAAAGTGTTGCAAAAAGTGTTCCCACAAATCCATTTAGAGCCCACCAGTAGTTCTGAAGGATGAGGCCGGCAAAAATGATAAGTCCACTCAGAGGGTTGTTCACAAACATGACTTGAGCAGCTCCTCGTAACACCCAGTCGAGCAGCTGCAGCAGGATGAACTGCCCTGGACAGGCACAAGACAGGTCTTCATAGTAAAACAGTAGAACAGTAACTTTGAAAGATTATTTTCACATCACATTACAACTTGAGACTTACTCTTCATCCATTTAGCAAAAGGAGCCATGTCTCCTGCAAAATAAGAGACGCCCTTGAGGATGCAGACATGAGCCCTGTGGGGGGGCTCTATGGGCAGGGTCCCGGGCTGGTCATGGTCCGACTGCTGCTCAGGCTTTACTTCAGGAAGGGCCATCAGGGGCTGCAGCTCCTGGAGCAATAGTATTACACAGTCAGTTATCTAAATGTTTGCATAAAACAGACTAGACCAGTATTATTTATTTACTTACAGTTAAGAGGCTGTCAGGAGACAAAACAGGTGAAACTACTGAAATAAAGACACAAAGAGTCTTTGGGGCGTCCTATGAAGTTGGAATAATTCAGTATTAATCCTGGTTAATTCATTTGGCTCATTATTTTCACCCATCCTCGCCTAGTGTCTTTTAGTTGTAATTTTCCAAATGAAAACAAGTATTCAAATATTATACTACGTCCGTCCAAAATACTTGTGTTGGACTCCATTTGAAAGGTAAAAAACAAATAGTTTCTTGTGATATGCATGGCAGCAATGTAAGTAGACCACAGCCAAAGCTACTGCATATAACATAAATAAAATATAGATTTATTTTATATATAGAAACTAATGGTTGAATTCAAATGGCCTTAGCAAAAAAATCTTCATTAGACACTTCAAATTCACTACAGGCTCAACAACAACTGTGTGAAATAGTATGTTGAAATGTTCCCCAATTAATATATTATTATATGTGTGTGCATATAATGGGGTAATTGTGTCAAAATTTACCCAAAAGTGCCAACTGCAGTAAAGAGACAAAAACATTTCTTGAAACATGTTAAATAAAGTGTGTATAAAGTTTTAACTAATTCTGGTTCTCTAGAAAGTATGAAAAAAAGGACTTGGGGACTTATTTGTCCCATTCTCCTCCAGACTCTAAAATGAGGGGTTTATTTGACAGATTAGCGTTAGCTTAAGAGGTTTGCTGTTATGTGTTTATCTATTTCAGAAATAAGTCTGACTGAAAGAGACAGGTTAACGTATATATGAGACGAAACAGTAGTGGTTACACTCGCTATTGCGTGAGAATAATTTTGTGAGTAATGTGAAATATTGTCATAAGTTTTGTCCCTTTGAATAAACTATTAGAAATTAATAACACAAAAATAAAAGGCTTGGATCATTTTATACTCCTACCTTAGAGCTATGTTGCGCAGTCATAAGTCTCAGAATGAGCACAGGTTTCTCAGTTTCCCCTGGAGCTGTCGTCCAACATTTGCGGCTCACTTTTATAGTGGAGCAAACCCAGCCTCTCCTCCAGTTTTCTCAGTAGCATTTCCTTTGCTCATCCACCACAGGAATTTTCTGCTGACTTTTAGCATTGATAATCTTATCTTCCCCATTGTTTTGCGCATGTGCGTGTAAATTTCTAGAACATTTTTAGCTGAGTTTAAAAGAGGTCAAAACTGATTTTCACTTGCTTTTAAATTGTATTTTCCCTCTCCAAAAATAAATAAAACATGGCAGCTTTGAAAAACCGTATAGTTCATTGTTGATCTACAAACTGTGGTGCCCTGGATTTAACTTGAGAAGCATGATCCAAATAACAAGTGCTGTGGCCAAATTCCAGGGTGAATGACCATACCCATGCTGGGCCTCTTACATTGGCTCTCTGTCGAAAATCTGTGAGAGCAAAGCACAAACTGATGGTGGAGCCAATTTAAAGGTGCAGGTGCATTTGTGTAGGGTCCCCTGTTTGTCTCCATAAAGATGTTTTTACTCTACCATAAGCGTTCTTACTGTGGCCACGGTCGCCTATCCACTCATATGACCAGACATTTAATTGACCTGCTTGTGCCACTGATTAGTCTCTATGGAGAAGGATACATTTTATGCCAGGCAAAGCTATAACTTCTCCATGTAGTCAAGCAGGTGGCGAACCCTTCGCCAGACAGTTACACGGTGCACCTTTAATTTACAATTGTTATTAAACCTGGGTAAAAAAGTGACTGAAGTATTGTGCCATTGGCTGTTTACACTGTGTTTTACGTAGACATTTTTACATTTCTGATAAGAGCCAAGACAAGAATGAATCATGCAGGAAAAAAATCTCAGAAGTGCAAAAAATGTCTTATGTAACTGTCAGACATGCAATGTTAAGATAAGATAAGATAAGATATTCCTTTATTGTCCCACATGGGGAAATTTCATTGGTGCAACGCAGGTAGATACAGAGGTAGATACAGAAGAACAGATCACTTATAGGAAGTCTGAAAAACACTTTCAGTAGAAGATCTCCTATAAATAAATACAAACTCCCATAGACAAATAAATAAATAAATACATAAATTATTCCGTAACATCAGAGAGCTGTACCATTTACAGATATTTCAAACATTTTAGTACATTTTCTGAGACTCGTCATCATCCATCTGTCAGATCTTTTGCACATTTTGCAAAGCTATTCACTTAGGTCAGCAAACAGTTCAGAATGTTAGAGAAATCCAACTTGAACAATTAAAAAATGTGAGACAATACCTATAACATTATACCACTACAAGAATACAACATGCGGCTACTAAAGTCTGCACAGCTAAATTAGCTCTGAAGATTTATTATCGTGCACTACAAGTGTGACATTTCGGGAATCCACCCTTCATAAGTGTCTGATTATGTGCGTCACACTTGTGGTGCATGATAATAAATCTTCAGAGCTAATTTATTTATCAAGACCTGGTTCAACCAGATTTCCACAAGAGCAGTCTTAGTGGGTTCTACGTCTACATTCTGATTATACAACAGTCTTCCTGTTTGTGTGTTTTGTTGTGTCCCTTGTGACTTTGATACAAATGCACTCTTTAGGTGGACAAACGGAAGTCTGAACAAAGAGAGTGTTACATTTGCAATCTGTGTTTTAATCATTGTGTGAAGGTTCTTGCAAAAAGTGTTTTGATATGAATATAAAGTTGTGCCAATATGAGTATTTGGAAGTAAAGTGGTGGAATTTGTGCACAATTCGTCATATTTACATTTAAGTGTCAAAGTGATTGAAAAATGTCATCTTATTTTTGTAATGCCCAACAGGGACATTAGGGGATTGGGATTAGACATCCGACCGGCCCTCCGCTACTTGCCTGTATTCGAATATGGCCCTCGGAGGAAAATAATTGCCCACCCCTGCCTTAGACCCTCCTTCTCGGCAAAGAAAAACTACAAAACCTCGGAGAGAACCATAGTGAAGGCAAGATCCTACTTCCATAGATGGACAGGCTGACGTATTTTAATTTGCAGGTTGACTGTGGAGCCAGAATCACGCAGGAGGAAGGAGCGTTCATCCGGGCATACTAAGAACAGTTCATCTGAATAAAGATCGTTCCTCCAGGCAGTTGACGAGTATCTGGATCTACAGGTCAGGATTGGCAGTAGTACCACTCCCCTCGAAGGAGGAAAAGATGTGAACAGCAACAAACAGTTTACCGGTGAACTCAGGCTGCCATACTTCCCCCAGGATAGTAGCACCTAGAGCAGCGTAGCTGGGAACTGTAGGTTTTAATTTCTGTTCCTAACTGGCCTGACCATAAGTGATTTCAAAGAGGAACGTTTAAGCCTGGTCTTAAATGAAGAGACTGTGTCGGCCTCTTTAACATGGACAGGAGCTGATTCCATAACACAAGAGCTTGGGAGCTAAACGCTCGACCTCCTACTGCGCTTTTAGAGACTATGTAGGACTATTATACACACTATTCATAAGTCCTGTTTGATCATTGTGGATTCAAAATGGGAGTATTTGTTCCATTCTTTTGGAAATAATTGAGGTATATATATGATAGTTAATGAGTTTTTTTAAGTGCCCAGTTAAAAGTAGTTAAAAGCAGTAGTACATAACAGGCAAAATTATTTATTTAATCTTCTTTTCTCCTGAGATTAAAAAAAAAAAGTTTTTTGTAGAAAATTATGATTGGTCTTGTTTAGTCAAGATTGCCTACCTTTGCCACCTCGTATTTTAAAAATTGTCCCTTCAGCTTGTTGTTTTTAAGGTTTCTCGGCTAATAGTTTAGACAATTAGGACACGCTCATAATATCTTTGTTTGGTTAAGAGCTTTTAAAAAAATATATGTATATATTTCCTGTGAGGTCAGGTCCTTAGTTTCTCTTCTTACCTTTTTAATTTCCTGTAGCACTTGAAGATTTCCCTTCTTGGCATGTTTTGCCTCCAGCAATTTTAGTTTTTCTTGCAGATCATTTAGCTTTTTCTCCCTTTTTTTTCTTTTTTGCCGAAGCAATTTTTCCTCTTAAAACTGCTTTAGCAGCATTCTAAATGATGGGTGGGAAAGGTTCATCTTTGACTTTTTCCTCAAGATGAGTCTCGATGTCATCAAGTCTTCTTCAAACAAAGGGTCATAAAGCAGTGTTTTTTCTTACATCCAAGTCTACAGTAATATATAGAGGTTAAATAGAGGTCAAATCACTGGAAGAACAACTTTTAGGACTACGACAAAGTCTGGGGAATAAAGTCTGGCGGTGATGCGACACTCGGCTGTCGACTGCCATAAAACAATAACAACAGCAACAACAACAGTCTAAGGAATAAAGCCTGGCGGTAATGCAACACTCGGATGCCAACCGCCATAAAACAACAACAACAACAACAACAACAAGAGCACAGTCACTTCATTCTATTGTGCCTATATCTGATTTGTCTTTATTGACATTATGACAACTTAGTAAGTAAGTAAGTAAGTACATTTTATTTATATAGCACCTTTCACAGACAGAGGTCACAAAGTGCTTCACAAAACACAGAATAAAACAATAAAAACACAAAAAACTTGCAGTGAACAATACATATACAACAATATACAGTAAAATCAGTCCGTAAAATAAGTGCATTTAAAAGGCTTGACTAAATAAAAAGGTTTTAAGCCGACCCTTAAAAGCAGTAACTGAGTCCAGTGACCGTAGGGAGAACAGAAGATCGTTCCAGAGTCTGGGGGCAACAGCCTGGAAGGATCTGTCTCCTCTGGTCCGAAAACGGGTGCAAGGAACCAACAACAGTTTCTGATCCAAGGACCTTAGTGAGCGAGAGGGAGCGTACGGTTTAATCAGATCGCTGATGTACGATGGGACCTGACCATTTAAAGCTCTAAAAGTTAAAACAAGAATTTTAAACTGTATCCGGTAGGAGACCGGCAGCCAGTGAAGGGCTTTAAGAATGGGTGAAATGTGGGCCCTTCTATTTGTGCGGGTTAAGATCCTCGCTGCAGAGTTCTGGACCAGCTGCAGACGAGAGAGTTCCTTCTTGTTAAGACAGGAAAACAAGCTATTACAATAGTCTAAACGTGAGGACACAAATGCATGAATTATAACTTCCAGGTCATTTTGAGACACCATTTTCCTGAGCTTAGAGATTTTCCTCAACTGAAAGAAACAGTTCCTCGTCAACAGCTTAGAGTGGTGCTCTAAAGACATGTCTTTGTCAAAGACAACACCCAAGTTTCTAAGACTTGGTTTAGCAGTCTGGCCTAAAACACCCAAGTACTGGTTTATCCCTGGAATGGCATCATCAGGGGCAATAATCAGAGTTTCTGTTTTGTTAGCATTTAGCTGCAAGGAGTTTTTACTCAGCCATTGTTTTATTTGCACTAAGCAACTGACCAAGAAGTTCAGCTTCTGGATCTCAGAAGGTTTAAAAGAGCAATATAGCTGAATATCGTCAGCGAACAGGTGGTAGGACACATCACTAAACTCTTTAATGATCATTCCCAGGGGGAGTATATAAAGCAGAAATAGGACGGGACCCAAGACGGAGCCCTGAGGAACTCCACACAACAGATCAGCTGAGTCGGACATTATTTGGTTTGCAGCAACACTAAAGCTCCTACCGGATAAATATGAGGAAAACCAATGAAGAACTGACCCCGACAGTCCAATCAGGTCCCTCAGTCTGTTCAACAGGATATGATGGTCGACAGTGTCAAAGGCTGCAGACAGATCCAACAGAACTAAAACAGTGCATTTCCCAGAATCAGCAGACATCATAATGTCACTGGACACTTTGAGCAATGCGGTTTCCGTAGAATGTTTGCGGAAACCAGATTGAAAAGAGTCGTGAATGTTTGACTGAT
Organism: Eucyclogobius newberryi; assembly: GCF_026437365.1. Classification (NCBI taxonomy): domain Eukaryota; kingdom Metazoa; phylum Chordata; class Actinopteri; order Gobiiformes; family Gobiidae; genus Eucyclogobius; species Eucyclogobius newberryi. The sequence goes on from NW_027316278.1 coordinate 18,739,463, forward strand.
CAAGGAAATCTGACAATTGTTCAGAGACCACCTTCTCAAGGATCTTGGACATGAACGGGAGCTTTGAAATAGGTCTGAAACTTTTGGGGTCTGTCGGGTCCAAGTTTGTTTTTTTCAGTAAAGGCTCAACTATGGCATGTTTAAATGGACCAGGAAACACACCAGTAGAAAGAGAGAGATTTACCATTTTGGTAACCCAGGGGCCAATAACATCAAACACTTTGAGGAAAAGCCTGCAGGGAAGGGCATCTGATGAACAAGAGGAGGGTTTCATCTTGGTCACCAGAGCTGAGATGTCTTCTAGAGTGACAGGCTTAAAAGAAGACCAGTTTTGGGAAACAGGCTCCACAGAAACAGAGTTATCAGACAATGGGAGTGGGATTTGGTCTTTGATCATCTTGATCTTATCGATAAAGAACCTGAGGAATTCATTGCTGTCAGCTTTGCAGGAAACAGGAGTAACTGCAGCTGAAGGACAAATAATAGAATTTATAGTGTCAAACAACACTTTGGGGTTTTTCTTGTTGGATGTTATTAGCTGGCGGAAGTAATCAGATCTGGAACTTTCCATCATTTCATTGTAAGATGACACAAGATCTCTGAGGTGTAACCTATGGACCTCAAGACTGGAGGTTTTCCACAGACGCTCAGTTTGAGGGCACAGGCTCAGGAGAAAAGTTCAATTAAAATAAAACACAGCTATGATCGCTCATATGGACATCCTCCACACAGAGGTTAGCAACACTCAGGCCAAGTGAAAACACCAGCTCTAAAGTGTGTCCCTTTTGGTGAGTGGGACCTGAAACATGCTGCTCAAAGTTAAATGTTTCGGTCAAGGTTAAAAGATCTTTTGCAGGGCATGATGAGCCATCGACCCAAATGTTAAAATCCCCAAGAATTAAAACATTTTCCAGCTTTATAATAGAAGATAAATAGTCACTAAAGTCCTTTAAAAAGACAACAGCAGGACCAGGGGGCCGGTAGACTAAAACACAGTAAAAAGGACTTGAAGAACCAACCTTAATCATCTGTGATTCAAAGGAAGTGAAAGTGTGTGAGTCGATGACTTTACACATGTAACGGTCTGGGGACACAACTGCCAGACCTCCTCCACGTCGACCAGGGCGAGGCATCGCAGAAACGGAGCAGCCAGGTGGGCAGAGTTCATTTAGATGAATAAACTCACCCTCTCTCTGCCATGTCTCCGTAAGACACATGAAATCAAGGTTTTGTCTTGTAAAAAGTTCATTCAAGGAAAACGCTTTGTTGGCAATTGAACGGGCATTCAACAAGCCGAGCCGGACCGTGGATGACGTCATCGGTTCAGCTGAGCGCAGCGGGACCTGTCGAAGGCACGCCTTACGGTCACGTGATTCCCATCTGTTTCGCCGGTAAGCCGACGAAAACAAGGAAGCGGACGGTGGACCCCAGCGCTCATAATTCCAGCGGCGCGCGGGCTCCAGGAAAACAGCCGCCACATCCCGCGCAGGCTCCAGGACCAGTGCGGCCCCGATGGCCCGTGCAGGCAGCGGGAAAACAGCCGCGATGACACAGACAGGCTCCGGGAAAACAGCCGCAATAACCCGTGCAGGCTCCGGGAAAGCAGCCGTGATGACACGGGCAGGCGGCGAAGACAGCGACGACGAACAGCCGCAAACATCGAGGAGCGGGACCAGGCGCAAGCACCGAGCACGTCTCCCAAAGCCCAGGCTCATGAGCTCCGAACACAAGGCTCGTCTGCGCTTGACTTGCACACCAGATCTTGTGCCTCGTCTCCTCTGCTTCCTCCTTTTCCCCGGGCCTCGGGACAGCAGCAAAACGTCAGGTGAGTTGGGTGGACAAACAAGGGGTGGCGGAAAGGCTTGTTTGTACCTGTCCCATGTGTCGAAAAGCGACTCCATCGTCGCTTTGATGAGGAAAAGTGCGCCACGGTCATAAACCCGCACAGCAGACACACAACAGACTAATGTCTGGGCTGATAAAACTGCATACGATGTAACGATCGTCACAAATAAGCGGCATAACAGGAGTCGAGCAGTGGCGTGGCCGAACACAGGCGCCATCTTGGATCCAAAAGGAGGGGACAACTTGAGCAGGTTGTCATTATGTCAATTATTAAAAATTATGTCAGGTAATTATTAAAAACACAAAATAGATCCAGGAATAAGGCTACTATCCTGGACAGGCCCAACGTTATCGTTCATTACCCTTGAATAGCCGAGAGTTATGTAAGCGACAAAGGATATGTTTGTGCTTTCTGCATTCAGCCATTAAACACAATTGCCCACAAATCATTAGAACTACAGACATCAGGTCACCACTGAAGGAAGACGGAGTTTCGTCCTGTTTTGCAGTTGTTTACAGAACAAGTGCAAGTACCAGTATTCACAATGAAAGGATGTGGACCAGATTAGTTATATAGATATACAATTATAATGTATATCTATAGTTTGAGAAAATCATGTGTGTTGCTAGTTTTAATGCATCCATTATTTTCATTTTAACATAGTTACTTATATACGCTCAAATAATTTAATTTATATTAATTAAATTGTGATGTATTTACAGTTTTTTACGATTGAATAAACACTAAAATGTCTGACTGTCAAACAACCACACCTATGTGCACACATTGAACACTGTCATCAGGCGTGCAAACACAAGATCGCTTAATTATAGACACACCAAACAGGTTTAAGCACTATAAAACTGCAGCAAGTGAGTTCACCAAACTTAACCAAAATGGAAGGAAGAGGAAGAGTGAGGATGAGAGGGGGAATCGGAGGAGGAGGAGGAGCCAGAGGCTGTGCCGGAGGTAGAGGTTGAGGTAGATTTAGAGGTGGAGGTAGGGGTAGAGGTCGAGGTAGAAGAAGAGGAAGACTTCAAGCAGGATTAAGAGGGGGAGGAGTTTGGGAGGGTTCTTTTTTGTACTGGATCAAATGTTATGTTCATGAAAACTGGGAAATGTTTTTTTTTTTGCCATGTTGGCTTGAGTATATGGAAAAAAATAAATGACATTGTCAACAGCATGAGTCTTGTGTCCTGTGTGGTGTCTACAGTGATGCACACAAGTGTGTGTAGTGTTCACTGTGTGTGTTGTAGACATAAGATAAGATAAGATAAGATAAGATAAGATGTTCCTTTATTGTCCCACATGGGGAAATTTCATTGGTGCGACGCAAGTAGATATAGAGGCAGATACAGAAGAAAAGAACAGATCACTTATAGGAAGTCTGAGAAACACTTTCAGTAGAAGATCTCCTATAAATAAAAACTCCCACAGACAAATAAATAAATAAATACCATTGCATGTGATCACGACAGTAATTGCACATGAATATGTGTCACAACAGCACATAGATTGCACATGAATTTCACAGTAATTGCACATGAATCACAACAGTAATTGCACATATGACGGAATTGCACATGGTTAGGTCAGTATTGCGAGTGTTCAGGATTAACAGTGTTTGTTATAAAGTCTGACAGCAGCAGGAAGGAAAGACCTACGAAACCTTTCCTTCACACAGCGAGGGTGGATCAGTCTCTCAATGAAGCTGCTCTCCAGAGCGGACAGAGTGTCCTGCAGGGGGTGAGACTCATGGTCCAGCACAGATGTGAATCTAGCCAAGACCCTTCTGTCCCCCACCTCCTGCACCGAGTCCATAGCGCAGCCCAGGACGGAGCTGGACTTCTTGATGACTTTGTCCAGTCTATTGTGTTTATAGTTGTGCAAATCCGAGCGATGTTTTACAAATTCACGGTGTACTTCACCCATACGACTCTATGCACTTAGAAGCAGAATTGTCCGGAAGTGTTTAAGGTTTTCCTCAACAGTGTGTAACTGGTGCAAACATGGTTAAGTCATATGCAACGTGTGTGTTTCATATGAGAAGAAAATATGGAGTGTTTCATTTTGCAAAGGAGCTAAGGTGTTTTGCTAATTGGGTTTGTGGTTGTGCTAATTGTGTGTAGGGTTTTGCTAAATAAAACAAAACCATCAAAATTGTGTTTATTCAATTGGAAAGAAACTAAATATTTTTTGTGTAATTTATTATTTTCTTAGCTGCTAATTTATTATTTTCTTAGCTGCTAATTTATTATTTTCTTTAACTGCATGTATTGTTGGCAGGTGGTCAGTTATTATATTTGAGCGACATTTACGTCAATTTACTGAAATATATAACCAAGCATTTATACACTGTACCTTCATATTTAGTGTAAAATGGAGCAAGCTGTTAGTAGAAACACCATGCAGAACAGTGCTGACATCTAGTGGAAAAAGAAGAAGCTGTTGTATTTATAGGTCTAAAAATATAGAGATGAGAAAGAATCTAAAATATTCTAAAACTGTATATATATACATACATAAATATATCAAACTTTCAAGAGCAACCAGATACAGATTGTTCTTTCAAAAACAAGATTCGCCTATACAGTATTAGAAGAGATGGCCTGTCATCATTTTATGCAGCCAAACTGTCTTCATGTGCAAAAGATGAGAGAGGCCGCTTGTGTGTGTGAGTATTTGTGAAGGATGGGGCACCACTACAGTCCAAGGAACACGATACTTGATGACCCCCCATCACAAGAATGCAAGTTTCTTTGCTCTCTGCGCATCTGGCCCGACACCCGGTTACCTCTCTGTGAGCACATGTTACTTTTTCAATATTTGCCCCATTGTCACATCCACAGACAGTTTTGTAAAATGATTGTTTGGCTTGAAGCAGCTTGAAGCATTATCTGAGGCTATACAACCCGCATAGGGATTGAACTGAAGGAATTGTCATTGCTGTGTATCAAAGGGTCTCGGTTTAAATGAATATCTTGATACTTTTGGGTAATTTTTCTCAATAAACGTCCATCTGATCAGAAATGAGAAATGTGAAATATCACCTTATAACATTAAAGTTTGTAAATTGACATTGCATTTTCTTTTTTTCTGCATTTTTTGCATTTTTCTTTTTGTAGCTTTTTATTTATTTTAGACAATGTACTCCATATTCTAATTTTGCATATCTGAAAATAAACCAAGAAGGAGTGGCAAGCAGATCACCAGGTGAACCATACCCCAAATCATTGCTTTTTCACAATCTTGAAACATCCACAAGCCTATCACATATCTTTGACATATTCTGTTTTTGTAGTAATCATTAATAGTCATTACTGGTAGCGGTAATACAATACTCATGTTACAACTATGTTTTACAATATACAGTTATGAATCATGAGTATCGTATCACTGTATTGTTTTTAAAAGTACTGAGAACTGCTTGCTTAACCTCGTGCTTGTTCCAGAAAAGGGATACAAAGCCTCTCTTGTTCTATGTGGTGCTTTATCCTCATTACACTTCTCATTTGTTTATACTGTTAACCTCCCTCCTCCTCCAGCCTTCATTAACTCTCTCAGCGTTTACAATTACTGCCCCTCACTCGTGCGCTTAGTGTTTCCAACAGGTTACCGCCAATGGTCTGTGCTTCGATGATGGGCAAAACTTAATGTTTATTAGAACGAAGGCATTAAATTTATTGTATTTGAAAGCTGAGATTTTAAAGAGAAAATAGGGGCTTAAGGAAAGACAGATGAGGACGGTGCAGAGGGAAAATCAGGGCGCAAAGGAGAGCAAAAGACAAGAAGTAATTGGTCCTATGATGGCTTCCAGCTGCATGGACCCCAGCCAACCCAAGTCTTCATGTCATGCATTCGCACGCACGCTAACACCCGCACACTCCAAGTCTGCGGAGTCCCATAAACTTGTAGTTTCTGACAATGTACAATGTTGTGATTTCCAGATATTGTGATATATAGACTTAGTCCCTCAAAAAGGTGGAAAATAATGTTGAAAACTGAGAGTCTGTTGTTGTCCTATGTATGAATTGTGAATGTGCAGAAAAGGATCATTAATTGGACATGACCTGTCAGTGGTTTGCTTGACAACTGATGTAAACATATTAAGATGTGTAAAAGTATGTTTGCCTTATAGTTGCACACATCTGTTCAGACGATAGTAAATTAGCTGCTTTCTCTGCGAGCGCCGAGTCTCTGTCAGTCAAATAAATTGCTCATATGTACAGAGTGTGTAGTTTGTTATAATCATACAGTCATCACACACTGACGAGTGGAAACACAGTAAAGCACATAAATGCTCGTCTTCACAATCTGATAATTTGCAAACAATGTCAACAGATTAATGAGCTGAATAAATGATACACAAGGCAGAAAAACACAGAGGATCAAACGGATCGGGAAGCTCGATGTTTTCCAATTAAATTACTGCTCCGGTTTATGTGATCATGGAGCGCCTTCACAGATGTTCCCACTAAAACTTGTCTTAATGTGGAGATTGGTGTTAGGCTCTTGTCTGTGGAGTTTGACAGGAAGTTTTAATGAGATTATTATTTTATTTTTTTAGGTTGTGCCACCCACCACCAGATGTGTCAACCAGGGCAATTAATTGGATTCTAATTGGATCAAGATTCACTTTTAAAATAGCCAATCATCAGCTTTGGTTATTTCTCATTTGTCAGTAAAACTTGTTTGGAAAGATTAACTAGACTGTTTTTTGTTTGTTTGTTTTTTTAATGGCAGATATTACAATCATCTTGTTTATGTTAATGAAAGTACTATTCAATTATTAATTTGTATTTAATTAAAAAATAAAATTGTATTAAAATTAGTTATCCTTCAATACAAGATAAAAAAACTAAAGCTTTAGTAACCTACATTATGATTTTATTTGGTTATACCGTGTCTTCAAGGCTCAGGTCTCGTTTGAATGTTTCTTTATCCAATGGTTAGTTTGTTGTTTTTATTACATCACAATTCCAATATATTTGTTACAGTCTGTATTGTGCAAACACAGTAATAGCATTAGCTAGTAAATGACTTGACTTTGTTTTATCCATATGTTTTTATTCAGCCCGTGTCCAGGGGAAAGCGTGTTAATAAACTCTTGGTTCACTTGATGCTTGTTGGCACAGTGAACTCAGTGTATCTCTGCCTCACGTCAAAGGCCCTCTCCTCTCCCTCAAACCCCGACAGTCCCTCACTGCTCGGCTCTGCAGCAGCTGGCGAAACCATTAGCAGCTGGGCCCTCGGAAAAGAGAAAAGTCAAATTATTATCGCTGACATTTCAATACTGCCTTTAGTCTGAGCTTCCAAGAGAGTGGCCAAATCCATTCAGGCTAATCTAGACCCTCTTCAAACGGCTTATTCTTACTCAAGACCCTTCCTCTCTAAACCTTTCAATGGTCTCTTGTCACAGTCATATTGAAACATTTACAGTGTGAAGTGCATTAAAACACCGGCGTGTATTGATGTGTAAGCCACAAGACTCTGAATACGTTTAGCGTGGAAAGATGCATGAGAACTGGTTGACTAAATTGCCAGCTACTTTTATGTATTTTGCATGTTTTGTTGGATTTCCTTTATCATCCAATTATAAAACCATTTGCGTTTTTATTTATTGTGGCAAGTTTTATATTTAATTGCCATTCTGGTAGTAATAATAATAATAATGGAGGATGATATGGCAAAAATATGTTTGTGATTAAAAACAAACTAAAATTAAAAACTTTCTATCTATCTATTTCATGACCATTAACAAGACAGTGCCATTTAAGAAGAACATAATCACACTTTTTTCTACAAGGTCTGAACACCACATCCTTTTACTGACAGAGGATTGAAGTAGGAAAAAACAAGTTAATTGACAATTTGGAACAATTGAGCATCAATTTAGATTTTTTTTTTTTAAATTACAGACCAGTTCTCGTGTCAGTAATACAGTTGTTATTATTATCGCACTGTTATTTCTGTTGGAAGTTTCTCTCAGTCAGTTTATTCTTATTCTGGGGGCTGCCATATCAAATTGATTGCTTCCTGTTGTGCATTGATTTTGCATGTTGAGTTAGCGTTTAGGTGTTACATCTATCCAGGCTTGCGTGGCTCCCTGCTGCTTGATTGCTTCTTCTAGGTTGTGGTATCTTAACATCTGTATTCGGGTTCATATTCTTCAGATTCACATTTCTGAACGTCGCACTGGTCCAACGTGCTCTCAGCATTCAGAGCTACTTTATGTGAGCAGCGACCAGGCGCACACGAGAGCCTTATTATGCATTGTAGTAAATGACTAATCTTTAATGAGACCCACAGTTAACCTTTTAATGGCTCTTTATTAGACTAACGAGCTCTGCCTCTGTGCGCAGCAGAGGAAGTGTGTGTGTGCTGATTGGAGAGCACAGCAGTGAAACACTAATTAAGCTGTCGGATGGTGCAGCAGATTAGGCTTCCCCCCTGCAGAGGCTGGGCCCCGGTAGGCAAACAGGCCCCATCCCTCAGCAGGCCAACCCAAATACATCCCCACTCTGCATCCCTCCACACACCCGGGGATCCGCCAACAGCCAACCAGGAATTAGTATATTATATGCATGAATTTCGAAGACGGGGCCAAAAATACATTCTTGTCTGGAAAATGACATGATCTACTGTTACACATGGAGAAACACTGTCTATGCTTCAGTTAACCACAGCATTTAAAACTTCCACCACCAAAAGCTCAACTCAGACCAGAGATAATATCAAAGATGTAGCCAACACAGCACAAATTATTTCAAATAATATTTCTCACTGATTCTATTTGGATAGATTTATACAAATCACTTTGCTAAGATAAGATAACATATTCCAGTGGGAAAAAAACAACAACAGATAACTTAGAAATAACTCTTATAATCTTAATAATAATAACACTCTTATTTACAGCTGTTATATGGACAGAAAATATTGCACCAGAGATGATTGACATTATGTCACAGTATTGCACATGAATATAACAGTATTGCACATGATTATGAGGCTGAGTGTTCAGAGCTAACAGTGTTTGTTGTAAAGTCTGACAGCAGCAGAATGAAAGACCTGTGAAACGTCTCCTTCACACAGCGAGGATGGATCAGTCTCTCACTGAAGCTGCTCTCCAGAGTGGACAGAGTGTCCTGCAGGGGGTGAGACTCATGGTCCAGCATAGATGTGAGTTTAGCCAGGACCCTTCTGTCCCCCACCTCCTGCACCGAGTCCAGAGCACAGCCCAGGACGGAGCTGGACTTCTTGATGACTTTGTCCAGCCTCTTCCTCTCCCTCTCTGTGATGCTGCTGCTCCAGCAGGCCACACCGTACAGGAGGGCTGATGCCACCACAGAGTCGTAAAAGGTCTTCAGGAGTGGCCCTGTCACTCCAAAAGACCTGAGTCTCCTCAGGAGGTAGAGCCGACTCTGGCTCTTCCTGTACAGTCTGTGTAATGCTAATACTTATATATAGTTTTAAGTTTAGTAAATTAGGCCTAACTCAAATGAGCTAAGCATTCTTTGCATTTGCTATTATTGAGAATTTTAAAGTTTTTCATTTGTTTATTTTCCTTCTTTTTATGGGAGTGAATTTAGCTCCACCATCACTTATCTACTCTCAATTGACAGTTTGAGGATCATCCACACTGAAGAATTAAACCCTCAAACTTGCAGTGAAGCACTCCCATCCTAAGCAGTAAATATCCCTTTTAAATGTGATTTATGCCAACTACCTCTGGAGTGATGTAAATCTGTTTTCATCTCTTCCAGCATTGACCTCATCACTTATATACATCAATAACATGCATCTGCTCTCAGTTTACATGAATTAATGAGGAAGATTGCTTTTTCCTTTGACTCACTGATGCAGCTGTCTTTGATCCTCTCATATAGCCATCATTTGCAATGTCTTAAGGGCTGTGTATATTTAATCAACTCCTATAAACAAGACTTTTTTTTTGTGTTACTAGTACATTTGAGATACTTTGGATACTTTTTACTTGTACTTCACTACATTTTAAAGCAGATATCTGTATTTATCTGCTGCTATCTACTACTTTCTAATAACCCTTTGAGGGGTTGTTTTTTAGCACGTTCAAAATATACAATTTACTAGAAAAAAGCAATAGGCCAAAGATCAGTACAATTCTTTATCAAAATCCCCACATATAATGCTTAAACAGTTCTCAAAAGTGAATTTTTAAACTTTAGAGTATAGATTAAAATGTACTACTTACTCTTTTATTTGAGTATTGTTTTGCTCCTGTGTCTTGACAAAATGTAGAACTGGACGTTACTTATAACTGTATCGTGTTCAACATGTTTAAATCTTATAAAATGTTATGACCTAATCCCTAACATACCATCCACATGTGACCAAACCATTCAAATCACAGTCAAGTTATCTAAAAACATCAACAAAACTCATCACCTTAAATAACTACACACTTTTGATTAATCTAGCTAAATATGTTCCCGCTCCAATGGCTGACAGCTTGAAGGGCCAAAGTGGAGTCCCCAATTCACACACATACACAAATACGGTCAGTACTTTAGTGTTGACACAGTCCAGATGTGGGCAGCTCTGTTCCAAATGAAACCGGGGCAGCCATCCAACAACCTCAACCGCTTTCTCCCCATCAAATGATATGTTTACAATAATACTGTTCGGAGACTCCGGAGACACACGGTCCACACACGAATTCCTTAAAGCAGGGGAAATGAACTCATGGAAAAACCTGTGGAAAAGACAAATGCAGTTGGTTTGTTGTCGGCGTGTCGAGGCAGAGAACCCGCTGAAGGTATATGGGATTTGACAAACAGACTGATCAAAAGAGAAGGGAAAGTGGTTGTTATTATTATTGTTTGGATGTGCCTTGTCAGACTGATGGGGAGACGAAGGCAATGGATAGAAAAATAATAGTTTGGTTATGTAATCTGCATCAGGGCTGGAACAGATGAGGGAAAGCACGGCTGTTAGTTCAATGCAGAGGTGCAGCAGGTCATTCTGTACCTAGCGCTCTTCATATCCACTTCAGACACACTATTAGCAGACTATATAGACAATTACCACACACGACACACCAGCAATGATTTATTTTATCTCATTATCGCTATTGCTTTATATTCGAGCAATTATTGTGGTAGCCTAAGGGTGCATGTATTCATTATGTTGATTTGCTGTGCATCCAAGCAATTAAAACCAGTGCCATATGACCACTGGTGATATGACAGAGCAAGTCATATTTATTTAATCAGGAACAAACATAATTTATTTACCAATTTGCAAATGGATTTACTCAACCTACTTATTTCTTTCATTATGCCATCAAATGTTACAATTAGTTACATGTATTGTACTGTATCTTTCACTTTAAATGCCTTCAACCTTGTGACCGACAACCAAAAGGGGCAATTTTGATATCAAATCCATCCACTAAAGTACAAACAAATCCAGAGTAAGAATTTGAAGGTTTGATAAAACGACAAAAACGACAAATGTACTATTCAGTACCAAGCGTAAGTGCGTGAGTACATACAAGACTCGTATGAAGAGTAGAAGAGTCGTATGCATAAGCATGTATTTTACACAAACTTTCAAACTAGATTGCAATACTGAGGAAAAGGCTTCGTTCTCAGGACCACATTTTAATTCGGAGAATAGAATTTTCAACTCAAAATAAGTTTATTTTGTATTACTATATGGTTTGGCCTGTCACAAGCATGACTGTTCCTTGTCGTTCAATATATTGTAGACGGAACAATAATTTGCAGGGGTCAATGTTTAACCTTTTCTTTTTACTATTGAGGGGCATTTTGTGATGTTCTGCACAACAATGAGATCTGAGCCGTATCCGGTTGAATAAATAACTTGTATGACTCATCATAGATGAGTGGCATGAATTAGTTTCTATATTATCATTTATAGTCTATATTTTCTTCAGAAATATATTACACACAAGGTGTTACTGTGACATGCCAATTGTTTTATTTAGCTTGTTCTGGTGCAATCATGACATTCTAAAACTGTATTCAGAAACGATTATTTTTTTGTCCTTTTTTTAGTTTTAGTGTTGTTTTGTGTGTTGTATCAATATTTTTGACCACCCTATTTTGTACTGTGGGTTGTTAATAATAATGGAACTGTCTCAATGCTGCCACATGACAGTGAAGAGTGCTGTGTGTTTCTCCCCCAGCTCTTAGCACACGTTTGCCACCCCGGTGATGTGTGCCTTGCCTGTCACATGGTGTTAAACATTAATGCGTATCTGACAGCTGGCTGCTTCATTATGGGATCACACATGGCAGATTCTCTTACACATGTAAAAATGTTGGATGTGCTCACATAATAAACGCATGTGATACAGTAAATATCTCATTTCCTTCCATTTGTTGCCCTGGACTGTTTCCTAGAGCTAGAAACACAGCTCTTGTTTTGAGATGATCTTTGACAAGCCGCTGCTGTAAAATCTAAAGAACTGAAACATAATGATAATCTAGGGGTGTGTTCCAAACAGACAAGGCAGCCTCATTAGAAGGAGGTTATCGGATGGAAAGTGCCTTAACGCTGTATGGGGCTATACACAAACTTTCACAGCAAGACCTTTCCAACAAAGCTATGTGAAAGTCTTTGAAATAATGTATCGTAGTGTATAATTACATCAGGTTTATGTAGAATAATGATTTGTTTACTGTGGCGCACATCTCTCCTCCTCTGCTTTCACCAAGAATATCTGTATATGTAAATGAGTCATGTGGGTTTTGGTTGTTGAAAATAGCAGTTCCTCAAGAGCCTGAGCATTCTCCCTCTGTAATGTGGACTCTATCTGGGTACAGCTGGGAGAAATAGATGGTGAAAAGGGGATCAATCAGAATGAGGGACTAACTGTGTATAAAGGCCTCGTACGCTCCCCCCATCACGCCTGTGGATGTATATAGTCCCTGCTGCTTGAATCTGGATTTTATTGTTATTTTACTTCTTGCCTATAGTTTCTGGGATAGGCTCCTACCAGTAACCACTGACAGAAGTAAGCAGGAGACGAGCTACAGAATACACCAGCTCAGTTATAGAAAGATCTGTCTTGAGATGTGGGTCTAGAAATGTGTGGCAGTGCTAAAACATTATGCACAGGCACTGCCAAAAAGCTGAGACAGATACAAAAAAACTCATTGTCTAAACATTGAATTCAGGTTTAGGGTGCAATAAATTGTATTATTGTTGTGTATTACCGCGGTGATGCAGGTGTTGAAGTGTGTAGCTGCCAGTCTTCCAGCTTTGCTCTACACACTAACAAACTCTATGGCCCAAAACCAACCGAGGAGTTGAAATCATTTTTAACGTGGAGGCATGCTCCCTGCGCGTCACATAATCTCATTCACCGAGGGGAGTGTGTGTTCGCTGCAGGGAGTCCATTAATAAAATATGACTGTATCATATAATAGACCAGTCTGCCAAATTACAGGAGACAGAAAGACAGCTTATTAGGAGGACCAAGGGGGAGGTGTGTGTGCGAGGGAGATGGAGCCTGAATAGAGAGATTAAGTGGCCTTCTCTCATCAAAAAGCCACATTGACTAAGTGTTCACATCATTAATACGATCCAGAGCCAAGATACTAACAATAGCACAAACTATGAAGGGAGTCACATGACAAGGAGTTTGAACAGAGCTTAAACTCTTTTTTACATGTCCATCTATTTTGTATAGAGAAGGCAAGAGTGCAAAACTAGAAACATTTCATATGACATGCAGGATTTACTGGAGATCCACATTGTTTGGATCTGGAGAACATTTTGAGAACATCACACAGTTTGAATTCAGGTCTGGGCACTTAATCTGTAATATTGAAAGATAGGACCAAAGTGTCTCTGTAGTGAGCACCTTATCCTTCTGCTGCAGGTTATCACTGCACTGTACTAGGAACTGTAACTAACAAACCTGACACATCCCAAATAGGAGAAGCTGGGGACAGAGTCAAACTGCTGTGAGTCACCCTGTCACCGTAGCAACTGCTGCTCCTCGCTGCCATATCTCCTGCATTATCTTTGAACCGCACATAACTTCCCGTGCCACTCATTCTTGCACTGATCTTTCGAGTGAATCAATGAATAACACATTGAGCTGTGCATTTGAATGGCTCAAGTCGCAGTTGAGATTTCTATCAGTCACTGCAGGGAAATACATTCTCAAGGTGCCACTTGGACAAGACAGGTAAAGTGATGCTCTGTTTGCTGTGAATGTGACAGGAGCCCAGGGCTTTTGAAGGGCTCTGAGCCGCACTGATATGTTCCACCACCAGATGGTGTCTCTCCAGAGCTGCCATTACAGAGCACTGAAGGCACTGAAGGGTGCACATGCTCCCTGTCCTATCCATCTTAATAAACACCAGCAACAGTCATCCTCTGAAAACACCAACACAGATAAATTACTCATTTACATGGCACTTAGGAGGCTCTGTTCTGTTGCCAGTGACTAATACTCATTTATTGTGCGGAACTAACCACATAGAGCTTATTCAAAGCTTTCTAATAATTTTAGTATTATATTTAGAAATGTATATTGAAAGTAAACAATACTGTGTACAAAGACTTAAACATCTTGTCTGTAGTAGCCCCCGTGATAATAAATTAACTGTTACATTAGAAGACAGGCTGTGCAGAACTAAAAAGCTGCACTGAAACCCTAACCCTTATGTTAAAGTCTCGGGTCATCTTCCACACTTGCTCTGCACATATCTCTTCATAATTTATTACTGAACCAAGTTATTAAATGTGGCTTGATTTAATGCTTAATAATGTATTATGTAATGTTACATGGCATGCACTTCATAGTCAGTGAAATTCATTGAGCTCCATCTTGCACATTGGCTTTGTCAGATTACACTCAAGATGACGGTGCAACTTGAGAAGAAATGTGTGCTTTGAACTGTCAAGTGCAGCGGGCACTCACTCGACCTCGTGGTGCCTCTCTCCTGCGGTGGTTAGGCTGTTTTACTGATGCAGGTCCTCATCTCATGCTGGAGGAGGTGTACCCAGCCATGTGGGCTCATTTACAGGGATGAGTGCTGTGTGCTGTGGGTGCAGCCTCTATGCAGCCTTGACTTTCATCACAGGTTTTTTTCTGCTCAAGCTCAGTGGTGCCAACAGTACTATCAGTACCACAAGATACACACATTTGGGCAGCTCACCCTGCAACCATGGTAACAGAAGAATTTTACTAGTTGGCAGCAGCCAATAGTGGGGCACTTCCCACTTATCCTCATCCAATAAGAAGGCAGCGAGCAGCCCAACCCTCCAAGACCTGTCACTGTTGGACTAGTGCTGGCAGGATTTAGAGATGTAGGCTTAGCTAATGAACATGAGAGTGCAGTGCAGCGAAGGCATGTGTTCAGAGTGATAGTGAGCGAGGAGGATTTCCCTGCTCTCAACCACTACATGCTGAATCCATGGGCTGTAACATTCATATCTTTGACCATCTGACTTTAACATATTAGATCTCTGACCAGTTTATTGACATAGAACAGTGGAGCTTTAATTAGACTAGAGCTTTCAATAAAACACAATACCCCCAAAGAATAAGAGAAGTGCCACCATGAGCTGTCAATAAAGTCATTTATTATTTCACACAATGGATGACATGAACAACTTTGACGTAGTTCTTCTTTATAAGTGCTCAATGCTGCCAGCCAACATAAGGTTAGCAAAATAATGAGCTTTTCTTTCGGAGGAAAGAGAAAATATAATACAGAAAATAACCTACAAGATCATAAACATGCCAGCAGACATGGATATACATATATTGCATGTACATATGTGCTTAAGACATATATCTGTATGCTGGCGAATGCAAATACAAAATATATGTGTACATTTACACATACATACCTGAAAGATATATGCATATGCATGTGCATCTAGTTTTTACTCTATATGTCAAATATTTTTCATATTAATACAATGTACAAAAATGCTTCATGAATTAAAAAAATTCATTACAAAAAGAAACATATCAAACCATGTACAAGTTCTGCTCCAAATGTAATTCAAATTTAACTTTTGCCTTGTCTAAAATATTTATGCATACAATCTGGTTGAGCATGCAAATAATGAAAACCCACTTTAGAAAAGGTTTGAATATACGTAGTAGGTTGTATACAAACTCAAATATGCCCACACAGTTTGTGCTCAAAATAAGTACATTTATTGGTTTTCATCAAAGATTTTCTGCATTTCCAGCTTTGAACATTATAGCTTAGATCTGGGTGATGTGAGAATGACTACATACACAACTGCTGAGGAGGATCCCACTCAAAGATCTAGAGGAAATTCTGCTGCTTTGCCCTCGATGTAGTCACTGATACTGAGTCAGACATCCCTATGTCAGTATTTCACCTAGAGCCACTGGTCCAGACTGACGGATAAACTCATGCATCTGTAGTCTCTGTGTAAAGTGAAAGCTCTGGGTTTGGACAATACTTGTCAGTGTTAGAAGGCACCGGAGCATTGGCTGGTAGAAAAGACAGACAAGACAGAATCGACTTCTGGCTCTTCAAGTCTCCAATCACAGACCAGTGTAGATAGGGCTGAGCTGCTAAGCGAGAGGTCCCTAAAACTAATGGAGCATAGTCTCAATTCACCACTGCAGACTAGACACAGGACCTTATTTTGTAAAGTGGGATTACTCACATCACATGTTTTTGTCTGTTTCCTCAAGGACCTCAAATCTAGATGCTGCTAATTCTGATAACCCCACTGCCCTCTATTATTGTTTTGTAATTGTCATTTTTGTGTTGTGTAGATTTTATAAGAACTATGCCAATTACCTCCAATTAATGTTGCAACTCAACAGTGATTTTAGAAGAGAAGAGATGATAGGTGAGTGAGGGAACAGCCTGAGCCTGCAAAGCTTGGCCAACATTCATACGGGATGGACGTAATAACACTAAGTACAACAACACTTCAATACTGTAGTATTACATCTGCTTAAGGCTGTACTGCATGGAGCTGCAGTAATTATAGTTCATGTATTGATAGTCACTTTCTGCACAAATTATTACTAGTATTCACAATTCTTTCCATATGAATGAAAATAACACTTTTTTATGATGCAGGGTGGACCCAGAACTGAATTTCCTAATAAGGTCATTGCAAAGCATGGCCTGATGCATAGCAAACAACAATGTAGTATGAGCATGTGTTTTCCATGGCAACATCATCTGCTGCTATTCTGCCCAGCACTTAGCTGTCCAATGACTGATGGTACTGAGTCAGCTTGAAGGAGGCCTAAAGCAGAGTGCATACCCAGTTCAAACTGTTATATCTAAGTATGAAATCTTCAGTAACATGTGAGTGACTGAAGGCAGAGAAGTGGGAGACAGTGGCATGCTCTGGGACAGATTAAGACACATTCATATTTTGGGTCAGGTACACTAACACTGTTTTAGGTTAAACCAATGAAAGAAAACATAAGGCACAAGTTGAATCACTGAAACTAAAATATTCCCATCAAACAGACTATGCTTCTATTCTGAAATAATAGCTTGAGGAAAAGCCAAGCACTATTCTGTGCCACAAACACTCTAAAAATGAGAAAAGCATGTCAGCAAAACATGAACATCCAGGATAGCTACATTCTGAGTTCACATAGGAATGCTTTTAATTGGTGCCAGTGACAAAGTAATCAATAAAACAGAAACATTCTTAAACTGAATTGTGTAACTTTGGTTTCTAAACCTACTACTCTGGACCAAAATGAAGTCAAATTGAAAAACCGAGATTTACTTTTGAAAACAATGAGAGGGAGCCCCTATTTAGATCAGGGTGTTGCTTTGACGCTTTTGGCTGCGTAGCCTGCATATACAATCTGATTAAAATAATGTATGCTCTCTGCAATGGTTCACCATCGCAGAGGATCAAACATAAGGCTGGGACTAGCATGTAAGTGCTGCATTTGATTGATGCAAGGGTATGTTTCATAGTGCATTAAGGTTTTCCAAGAATACACCTGATTCACTTTTATACTGTAATGCCCCCTGGATATATACAGTACACAATAATGAAAAGTATGAATGAGTATGTGGTTCAGTCTGAAAACAAACTTGTTTTGAGTCACACCCATGTCTGCTTTTGGTTATAAAACAATACACATCTTTCATTGTCTATGGTACAACAGATCTATTTGACATATTGTATGCCAGTACATGTCTATAAGCTGGTTTTCCATTGTACAAGGCAGGCAAAAAACAACATAATTTCTATGTACAGTCTCAACAATCTCATCCACTGTATTGCCTTTAATTCACTGCCAAAGAGGCCCGAACATGGAAGAATAAAACAAACAAGGTTTGTCTGAAGACATCCAGCTATCTATTGGAGATAAAAGATGAGGTTTAAAAAATGTTGTCTTTAAACAGATACAACAAAAGGTATAGTGGGGGCCAAGTCAATGGACAAGGTGGCTTTAATACTGCTGTAATCCAAATCTTTGACAAACTTTCATAGAAAGACAAAGATAAGCAGAGATGCACAGTTTAATACAACTTTCCCATTCCCCTGCTGGTAAATATATGGCTGAAGCCACATTCAGATATAGCATCATAAAAGACCATACACATCACCATATCACAAACATAAGAATTACATTATTATCCTAACCTATCAGGACCAAGTATGTATAGATTTCTATAGCATTAGATCAGCGTCAAAGAGTACCATATAGTGCCATGTTAAAGAAAGAGCAGAGGAAACCTAAAAGGCTCATGTCTGGTTTCGATGTAGCAAATAGAGGAATGGCACATTGACCCCTTCTTCCTATTCCTCCTTAACTTTTACAGAGAAGAAAAACTAATCAAAGTGCTCCAAAAAGTCCCAGAATAAGGGCACTGCCTCTGACTTCTCTACCTGTGCTCAGCTGATTTAGACAGTCCTTGTCTCTTTTCGAAACTACTGGCTGGAGGGAGCCCACAAGTTGTCTCTGCTGTGGGGCCTGCCCCTACGTTTCCCACCTTTTGCTGGAGGTACAGAAGTGGCCTGATGTACCACTGTCTCTATTGTGGCCGCGATAGAGTCATGATTGGAGAACTCCAGTGCCTCGGGGGTCAGACTGGGCCTGACACTCTGTCTGCCTGGCAGGTCATCACACCTCTCCAGTACAGGCATCCCCAGAGTCCTCCCATCAGCTCTTCTGTCAGACAACAGGTCCAAGCCTTGCTCCAGCCCACTGGCCACCACAGACTCTACAGGCTGCTTTCTGGGTCGTCCTGGTCGTCGCTTGATGACATTGTTTCCTGTTTTGGCTTGGCGCTGCAATCGCTTGGCACGGAGAATCTTCTGCACATGCTCAAAGTTCAGTGAATGCATCCTTCTCACATTATTTTGGATCTGCTCCACTTCACGACGCTTGTACCTCCGCTTGCCAGCAGCACCTGTGAACAAAGAAATTGATCATAAGCAAGGTGTTACTTGGAAAGGCAGATATAGCTAAGCAGAATGAATATTTTATGGTCATATTTCAGTCAGGATGAATTCATAAAAGACACCCTTTTAGCTGGTGAAAAAAGTCAAGAGCTTCCTGCTAATTCGGTCATATTCATGTAGCTTTTGAAAGCCCAGCTGAGCCAGGAGAGCATATCCTATCCTGTAATTGTCTATACGAGAGCTGTGAGGAGAGAGGAGAGGAGGAGATCCCATTTTGCTAAGCAGGAAATCCACAGAAATGTCTCCTTCATCCATTTAATGTTGCTACATGATAACAACCCTGTACATCTGGAGCAAAGACTGCCAGAATACCATTCATCAACACATGCATTCTGATGCATTTATCTCCTTACACATCCACACAAGTGAAAGAACACTAACTGCTCCCACAAACTAAGGCTTCAGCAGTTCAAAAGGGCTGAGCTCAAGAAATTGGAGCCATATTGTTCCCCTCACACTGGTGATTGGGCACTATGCCCTTTCCATGCGGTTCCTCTTTTACCCATAATTCCCAGTTCCACTCAACCCTTGAACATCAGTTTACATCTTCAATTAAACTGGTAGCCCTGCAATATTCCATTTCCTTTTCAGTTTCAGAAATGCTTCCTGGTCTTGGTCCATGTCTGTCCTTCTTTTTGTTTGTATCCCTGTCTTGTTTGGAGACTCCTCCCTCCTCTCTGTCTGGGCACTGTTCCCAGGGCTGAGACTAAGGCACAGCCAAAATGGAGGAAAAGCACAATCAGACACCAGTCCCTGAGCAGCGTGCACAACATGCAGGGTTGCTTTTATGAGCTTTTACTGCAATTGCTGGATTCCCTGACCAAACCCTCTCCCTTACAGTGCTGCTCATATGCCACATGATTTTTATTTCAAAAGAAAAAAAACATTGGCTATGACCTAAAGTTTCACCAAACATAGCAAATAATGATTATGATGACAACAAATAGGATATAGAATCAATTACATATATACAAATTATACCTTAAAATAAAACCCCTATTTAAAACTCCAGAGAACATCACTCCTTATTGTTGCAGAAGAATTCAGGCCAGGCAGTGAAATTAGTCTAATGCAGAAAGCACTAAGTAGCAGTAGTTTATGAGCTACACACAAGTGTGCTCCCATCCAGTTCTCTCTCACACACACACAAAGTAGCAGAAATTTATGAGCTGCATACACGGAACATAAAACCAGTGACCTTCAGCAGTGAGAGGGGCCATATAGCACTGAGGACCTGTTTCTCGGTGGAATAGGAAGTCAGTACACAACCATCCAAATGTGTTGAGAGCAACTGCATAAAACAACATGCAAGTTATAAAGCCTAGTGGAAGATGTGCTTTATTGTAAACATTGAGTGTTTAAAAGGTAATGACTGCATATCCCTAACTGTCTCCATAAATTCATGTTCTTATATATGTTTCTTATGGAACAGGCGCTCATATTTTAATTGGTCTAAAGCTGTTAAGTGAAGCAGTAAGTCTTGAAAGAGGAGGGGCCGAGAGGATGAGGAGGAGAAGGGTAATGGGGAAACAAGGGGGAGGGTAGACTGAGCAGAGAGAGGGAAGAGGACTAACCAGGGATGTGTTTATGTGGGATGGGGGGGAACAGGAGCAGAGCAAGGGCAAGAAGTGCAGAAACAGCACAAGAGGGACCAGGAAGGATGAGAAGGAAGAAAGGTAGAAAAAGACTGCAGCTTCTAAACCAGGGGGATGGTTGGGGGAGTGGGGGGATCTACGTGAGTCATCCGTGCTGTTCCCCTGGGGTGGGGGTGTACTCTGAGCCCCTGGCTTCTCCTCCCCTACTACTGGACTAGGCCCCAGTCATTAAACCCCTGGCTGCTAGCCAGCTCTTTTAACACAGGCAAGGGCCTTTTACGGTGTGTCTGTAGAAAATAAATCACACTGTGTGAATAATATATCTCTGGCAAAGGCATTGGCAGCGGCAGAGGGAGGGAGAAGACGGAGAGATTGGTGAATTATAGTCATCTCTATCCATGCATTACGTTCTTTCTATAACCGCCAGATGTGTTCAAGACAGACTAATACAGAATGTACCTAAATATATTTCAGCCTCTGAGTGAGGAGACATATTCTGCTCTTTTGTTTGACGACCCTCCCTCTTTGTTTGGTTTTTACTTTAATATTGTGCAGCACATCGTTTTCATTAAATAATAAGTAACTGTTGTAAATATTAAGCCAAAATGATATTCTTCACCACAAAAAAAAACACAATTTTATCTTTCATATACAGACATTTAAGCTACCATACAAAATAAGTGTGATTAATAGTCTTGATAACCAGAATAGATAAAATATCTAATAAATAGACCATTACAGTAGCTATAGAATTTGTAGCGCTAATATAGACCATAAAACATCCTAAATGTCATGTAATGTAATTAGCAGGATATGGTTTTCAGTTACTCCTGAATCTCTTCCTCCTAATAGGGGCGATCATGTTGGAACAATGCATACCGCTGTTGTTATAACAAATATATAAACACAATAAGTATTTGGTATCATGTTGTATATTGTTATTACCTGTGAGTGAGGTGCTGGTACACTTGCTCGGTCCAGGCTGCTGCCCTGCAGTATGAAACGACATGAGGCCTTGATCTCCAAACATAGGAAGCCTTGACGTCTTGCCTCTTCCATTGCATTCCTCTTGTGACCCCAGAAAGAGGTCATACGCTGGTTCTGGCTGCTGTGAATCACTACTGTAGCTGTTAAAGAAGCTTTTGATTGGTTGTCCAGTTTGACGCAGGTGGAACTGGTTGTCAGAGAGAGAGTGAGAGTGAGGTTGCTGATTCGGGTCATCGCCAAACATCCCTAAGCTTGGTGCACGTCCACTGTTTCTCTGCTTTTCCAGAGTCTTGGACGAGCCCTGACTGAAGTCTCTCCTGTCTGTCATCATGCTCAGGCGTGCATTGGCTTTGGCTCCACTGAAGAGTCCTCCTAGATCCTGGTGGTCGCGTGGAGACAGCAGCGGCTCATCTTTGTGCTTATGTTTGTGCTTGTGTTTCCTCTTGTGAAGGCGTAGACCACCTGCACTGCTATTGCCCAGGCTCTCTGCTCTCACAGAAGCCCCTTGCATTGAGCCATTAGCTCCATGGAGCTTGGCCCCTGGCTGGAGATTTGAGTGGGCTGCAGAATGGTAGGCTTTGGGAGGGGGGGCAGCTGGCCTCATGAAGGGTGATGAAGGTGCTGGTCCTAGCGAAGGGTGGGGCAGGTAAAATGGCGGAGCAGGAGGGAAATATCCCAGACCCAGAGGGGCGGCATAAGGCATGGCATAGGGTGCTGCATAGTAATTGCCTCCTGCTAGGGGATAGCCATATCCTTGTACAAAAGGCAGCTTTGATGTGATTGGCTCGCTGGCTTTGGCTGGACGACCCCGTCTCCTTTTCGCCTTCAAGTCAACACTGCGACGCATGTAAGGGCTGGGCTCACAGGGATAGGAGTCATAGGTCATGGGGTAGAAATGGTGGAAGTTTAGGCGGAATATGGAGGGATATGGATGCTGTGGGTAGCAAGTGTATCGTCGGTGAGATACTCTCAACTGCTGCAGCTTTAAGACAACCTGTGGTGAAAAAAACTGTTATTAAAACGAGCCCAAACATTGAACTGAAGATTATTGCTTATGTGCATGTTTCTAACCTCTTCTAATTCAGCCAAAAAGTGCAAATGATCACGGGTCTGTAAGCACTTCCTCTTTCTTCGATGATGTTTCTGTTTCTTCTCCTGCTGCGTAAGGAAGTTATCCACTGAAGTCACCTGTGTCCTGCGATCTCTGCTGGAGGCTTCAAGAGCAGCTGCCTCGGGAGTCTCATATCCACACAGGTCAAAGGAATACCTACAAAGAAGGTAAAGACCAAATGAAAAAAACACTCAAATTGGATTTCGTGTGTGATCGTAAAAGAAGTACTACTTTGTATTTCATTTATTAAAGCCAAAGTGGGCATGCTCACCTGCGTCTTGAAGCTGGTCCCTTCTCTGCTTGATCTGACGTACTGTTATTGTCAGTACCAATCCCACTGTCACTCGGGATGGTTTCCTCGCTGTGGGACTCACTGATGGGGGATAGGGTCACCTCCTTCACAGATGCCCCTTCAGAAAGATGTGACGGTGAATTTGCCAGAAGACGCGGTGGTGACAACTTCCACCCGGCAGAGAGGAAACCCCGCCCCAGCGGCTTGGAGGGCATCGCAGAAATAGGCTGTAGACTGGGCATAGAGGCATCAGCTCTGAGTGAAGGAGAGGAGGTGGTGGAAGGCACTACACTATCATGGAGACCAGAAAACAAACTCCTTTCCTTGGTGATTTTTGACTCTTGGGTTTCTGCTCGGGGCTTTCTCCCTCTTTTTTTGCCGATGTAGATTGTTCCTCTCTTACTAACATTGATCTGCTTTCCGAGCCGTGCCTCTATTGTAGATGCCACTGCTGTCATCGCTGTAGTAACAGGAGCTGACGTAGACTTCAAACTAAGAGAACCACCTTGACTAGAACCGATCAGAATCTCGTTCAGGATACTCTGCATTTTCCCAAGCTTGACCCGACTCACTGGACGATGCCCTCTTCCACGTTTAGAGCTAGCCACATGGACCAATGTATTTAATGTGTGTGCCTTCCTTTTGCAGTTCAGAGCTGCAGAAGAGTCCTGGGACAGCGGGCTCGGGGGTGAGGTGGATGTCCCCTCGTGAATTGTCTCCACGGTCAAAAGTGGCTGCTTCTTGGGGCGCCCTCGCTTCCTCTTGATTGGCGTGTGGACGGTCAAGCTGTCGGTGTTAGTGTACAAAGGACTGGATGGGGTGATGGGGAAAGGCGAAGGGGGGTCGGCGAAGGGTGAAGGGCTGGACTTGTTGTCTCGTTGAGGTGACATAAGACTGGTGTGTTTCATAGCCTTCAGATATGACCACCTGTCCTTGCCTTTGGCTGGTTTGAAGCTGCCTGTGGAGCTAATGCTGTGACTCGGGCTCGGACTACTGTTGGATCGAGGTTTTGGGCTTGGAATGGGACTCATGCCGGCTCTTGGACTTGAGATGGGGTGTGGACTTGGGAGTCTTGGAGTTGTAGACGGGCTGGGTTTGCTCATAATAATGTGTGTGGGTTCTCTATGCTTAAAAGAGTCAGTGCTTGTTTTAGGACGTCCCACTGGGTTTTTCTTAATTCTGTTCAGGTCAGGGTCATGACTATCTCTCCTTTCTAGCCTCTCTCCCTTCTCTCTTTTATCATTTTTATCTGATCTGTCTTTCTCAGTTCTATCCCCACTCCCATCCCTGTGACTTGTGAAGTGCGTATCATTCTTTTGTGGGTCGTTCTTGTGTGCCACTTTTGGTTCAGGCGGCCCGTTTTGATGTTTCTCAGCGGATTCGCCGGCTTGCCGCTGATGTGACTCTGTGGGAAAAGATTCATCAAAAGAAGGCTTCCACCGTCTCTTTCTTCCTTTGCTTTCCTCTGCCATTCGATTCCCCTCCTCTCTCTCCTCTGGATACTGTTCACATGTCTCTTCCTGCCGGTATTTTGACCTCTCCTCCGAATGAGCTGGGCTGTCTTTTCCTGACTGCTTTTCCCAAGAGATTTCACCACTCTGAGGATTAGTCTGCATCTTCTGGGACTCCTTTCTGCCATACTTCTTCTTGATGTTTCCAAAGAGCTGTTCACTGACCTCTAGCAAGCCCTTTCCCCTAGAGATTACATAGAGAAGATTTACATTTTACTATGGAGAAGAAGAAAGAGAAAAAACACAGCATCCACAAGACATGAAAATCGTAAGACATCATATCATATGTCATGTGTCCATCATAATGTATCAACATATGTTTTATTTGCAGGCTTTATGCCATGCACTAACACAGACCATGATGGTGTATTGTTTACCTCAGTAATAGTAGAAAAAGCTTCAGTTGTAGTCATCTGGACTCAGTTAGAAAAAAATAGACGTTTCGACTCTCATCCAAGAGCCATTGTCAATAAAAGAATTTAGGGGTTCAGGGTCCCTTTGTACACTACAGGAAGATTGAATCTTAGTCCTCCGTTTCTGACCCTGAAC
Source organism: Eucyclogobius newberryi (assembly GCF_026437365.1). Taxonomy (NCBI): domain Eukaryota; kingdom Metazoa; phylum Chordata; class Actinopteri; order Gobiiformes; family Gobiidae; genus Eucyclogobius; species Eucyclogobius newberryi. The sequence goes on from NW_027316278.1 coordinate 18,764,823, forward strand.
CCCTGGAGAGGTAGAGGACCAGTACCAGGACATTTAGATGTTAATCAGGTACTCAGGGTGGGTGAGCCAGGGTCTCACAAAGACAAAGGGGAGACTAATAGCCCTTTAAAGGGTTGAATAGGCTCGGTAGATACCAAGAGGGTAAGTTTCTGTTGTAACAAACAACTCTTTCCTCTTCAGGAAGGCTCCTCCCAATGGGCTGGACTTACCACAGAATAGTATAAATATCGGAGTTCTCGACCTAAATTCTTTTATTGACAATGACTCTTGGATGAGAGTCGAAACGTCTATTTTTTTCTGAGTCCAGATGACTACAACTGAAGCTTTTTCTACTATGGAACACGCCTGGACGAATGAGGGATTACACCGACTTACCTCAGTAATGTTTGCATTTGAGGTTTGATTATGTCAAAGTAGGATATCGTAGTACACAAGTCATGCAAGTCATATGTGAGTATATATGTTACACTCTAATGGAAATAATTTAGTTGGCACTAGGTTTGTCAAAAACTATACCCAGGAACTAATATTGAAATACCTTACCACTCATGCCTTTTGTTTGTGAATAAGGCTCTAGTTGGCATTTTGCATGATTATTTATCTAGTTTATTGTACATCAGTTCAGGTATTCACTGTTTGAGATCCCAGGACATTTGTATCGTGTCAACACAGAGACAGGAAAAAAGGCTTTCAACATTTTTTCTCCTCCGTGTGGAACAAAACACAGAGACTTTTTAAATTAAATTATCACAACCTTTTAAAGATTTTAAAGCAGCGGTCAGGACTACCCGCAGTGCTGATGCACTTATTTTATATAATTTGATCTCATATTGTATGAATAAATGTGTTTTTATGTATTGGTTGATTTCTTAATTGGTTAGTTTCTTGGTTGTTTCTTTTGTTTTGTGTTTTAACAGGGTAAACATGAAAAAGAGACATTTTCTCATTGGGTTTTCCCTGTATGAATAAATTGAATGAATTAATTAAATTATACTAAAATTAATATAAAAACTAGATACCTTTTTGAGCGGATATGGACACTGAAGAAAAAATATCATATAAAAAAAAAAAAAAAAAGTTTGACCTTTCAAGAATAGAAGGGTTCTTGATCTTATAAACGAATAAAAGAAACAGTGATTATTTTCATAATGAAAATTAAATCTATTGTATAACAATATTTGTTTATATAATCACTCTAGTATGGAAATCATTAAAGTGCATAGAACCATTTCTTATAAAAATTGAGTTTAAAATGTTGTAGCGTGGTAACAGTAAGGTCTGTTACAACAACAAATTGAATATTGAAACTACTCTGCCACTGACACAATAACCTTAAAGCAGGATAATCCCAGTACCTTTTCTAAATATCAGAATTAGTATCAACAATTAGTCGTTACATAATCAACCCTCTACGGATCAAATCGTACCCCCCGTTTTGGACAGAGGTCTTTCTTTTTCACCTACAGGAGGCAGAGGAATGATGTCCCCGTTTACTTGAGTTCATGCAGCACTGAAGCCCACTTTAAAAAGGTTTCTTGGCTGAAGTGTGTGGTAATTGTGGTGTTTTTATGGTTGTCTGTTGCAACCTGCTGAAAAAAGTCAGGACTGATTTTTTTCCGAAACTATGAAACTTAAAATTAATTCATGTACACGTGGTAAATATTTATTCCCAAATATATTGTAGCAACTATAATTTAGAGAATGGTAAGATAGAGTAATTATTGTGACAGGCCAAGCTGCTATAATGCATTTCAGACCAAAAGGTTACCTGCTGAGGGATGTCAGGTTGAGAATGCTGGCATCTGTAACCACAGGCAGTTGTAGATCTGGGGTAAGAGCCCTCTGCGGCGAAGGGCTGTGGGCTGATCGTGAGAAAGATTGTGTCTGATCCAGAAAAGTGTTCCTGATGGACTCAGGGTGGTTGGGATTGTCTAGTGATGTGGACGGAACACTAGCTGTAAGCCAGTCCTGAGTGAGTTGATGTCCGTGCCTGTTGAACTGCTGCGTCTGCTGTGAGTGAGCAGGAAGGGGGCCCGTCCGGGACTGGTGCTTGGGTGGGGTAGGATCTCCCAAAAGTTGCAGAAGACCTCCCTCTTTTTGCTCAGGCATTCTGAACTGCCTCTCGTATGTCTGTGGGCACACAAATAAAAATAGTCAGTATATATATATATATATATATATATATATATATATATATATATATATATATATATATATATATATATATATATATATATATATAGCAATCAATCATCAATTTATTATCCAAGGCATTTACTCCATTTCCATTCTCCAAAGACTTAGCATTACTCAATCACATGGCTTTAATTTGGGCAATTGTTTCATTTTTGTGAGAACATTTTATCATTGTTTTGCCATGCACTAATCTGGTATTCTATTCTTTTCATGGCGAGGCTGAAGCTTTTAATACATCCAAGTTCAATGAGCACACAGTGTGCAACAAAACAATGGGCTTGTTTACAGAGCAATTAAATTCCTGTGGCAAGGATGTAACATGCTGAGAAAGGTGGGGGTGGGGTAGAGATGGGATATTGAGCACAGCCACAGCATAAGCTCATATTGCTATGTCCCTTATTGTCCCATCATTTATAACACACTAAACTCCAAGTATGCCAACAGAAGATGTTTAGTAAACATAATCAAGTGTATTCAAAGTAACTGTCTAATCACTGTATAAAGCAAGTTATAACTGAAAATACGGCAGTGTGCAGGGCTTATTGTACCACAGCAACATGATCAATGGCTCACAGAAGATGAGAAATAGAGCGGCGGATGGCCTTTGTGGTTTAGCCTGTTATTAACAGACTCAGTGTGACGCAACAAGACACTGTTCTGCCGCGCTGCAGGGATATGTAACCTAACCACAGGCCTGCCTCTCAGCATGTACACACAGGCATGCAACACAACATAATGTACACATCTGAAAAGCTCTGCCAAATGATGATTTCACATGCAAAATATTAAGATGCCTCTGTGATGCACAGTTACAAGCATTAGAGGGAAAGGCGAGCGGGTTGAACACCTGATCTGCAGAATTTTGACAGATGATTAGCACTGACTTCCTGCAGACCTATACACAAGAAATATAAATGTGACCATTCCAATGCTCAAACGAGAACTGCACAATACACAAATCGGATTTCAGTATAATTACCTGCATATTGCCAATAACTGCTTAAGTTACAGTAATACCATCCAAAGTAATTTAATTGACATTATATGCATGTATTAGCTGATTAGAGGAACCATAACTAATTGTAGAGATGTCATATTTTACTATACACAAGGTTGAAAAGTGTGTTTTTTCTTATGAAATCTGATGTTCTGACATTGGAAACATTTATGGAAATGCAATTAAAACAAACACTACTATCTATTTAACAAACTCTTCTAAATAATCAATTAGCAAACAGACAGAGACACTCGCCCACAAACTCATGCCATCGTCACAGTCTGTGTGTAAGTGTGAATGTGTCTGGTCAGTGACACATGAGAGGACACACGAGGAGTCCTCAGAGAGATTGAATGACCAACACCTGATACACACATGCCTTCTCATTTAACCTGTCCTAGAATACCTGCTGCTCCAGGTTAAAAGACATGGAAGAAAAAGATGGAAGATGTCTGGCACGCTTCAATGCATGCCCTTTTTGATTTGATATATGTTGTTTTATTAGTGCTCATCATTGCATGTTGCACCGAATCACCAAAGCAAGTTCTTATGTTTGTAAATGTTGTTCAATGGCACTGGCAATAAACCTTTTATGATTCTGATGCTCTACAAAACAACAAGCATCACAACCAAAGTGTACCCTCCCACGAACTAACAAATAAACTCTGAGCCAACACCACAAGTGGAGCTACAGACACCTTTGCAGTTTGAGACAGGAAGCAAACACAAGTCTAGGAAAAAAATAAAAATTCGGCAGCTGGCCCCCCTCTCTCCAGCTGGCACAAGTTCAGCTTTTTGTTCTTAGTCCTCTAGCATACCTCCCTTTCTTTTCTATCCCTTTGCCAGCCACTGAATACATTACAACATAAAAGACGTTTATAAATCAGCCCAATCAAATCACTAGAAAAAGATTATTATCATTGCTTTGTGTACACATAACATCTGGCTCAGTCTCTTAGTGTGGTTCTTCAGACTTACAGCAGGGGGCAGCGGTCTGGAATTTATGTACTATTATTGGGAGTCTGACCCTTAACAAACAAGAGGCTTACAACCCAGACTCCCTCACCTTTAATACACTGTTCCCCTATTTGTACAACCTCTATTCGAGACTAATGTTTGAGACAATTTGATCTGATCTAAAATAACAAGATACTCTGCCTCAAGGGTCAAACCAGATCTCTTGACTGTGATCAGAGGTCAAAGGTTGCACTTCCCAGCTAGGTCAACAACCTTTCTGGGGATATCTTGCTTTGAATCAGCAACAACATTGACCGATCTCATGCGTTTGCACAGAGGAGGACACAACAATGGCAGGTTTAGGGCTGTGTGCGTTCCTTTCCACTGGTGATGTAACCACCTGATAAGTCAGTGGACGAGTTCATTGGTAATATGTGACTAAGTGCTACAATGACACAACTCAAAGACACAGCCTCACATTAGTTTTTACAGTCAACCTGCTTCTCCAAACAAACACTAGCTCCCTGGTCTGGACACTAACAGCCCTCCTAGTCTTTCCTCGACTGCATTTTTCCATTGAACTTTTCGTACGACCTAGCTGCACCATTATACTGGGAAAGAACACCCTAAACAGGCACACCCTGATTTCACAAGCCAGCACATATACCCACGTATACACCAGAGCGCACTCACACACATACACACTGCCCTTCAAATAGTTTTTCGCAGCCTTTTATTTGGCTGCACGCCCGGTGGTTAGAGTGTTTCATTTTTCCCTGTGTATGGAACTGGGCAGCTGTCCAGACGCACACAAAGAGAGCAAGGGAGAGAGAGAGGCAGGGTAAGGAAGAGAGAGGGGGTACCAGTAGAAAAACAGGAGAGCGTTGCCTAGACCCGTTTAAGCCTGATATGGTCTTCTCTCTCCTGTTTTCTCCTTGTCGTTGTGCCCTGTGGCCTGGTGCAACATGCCCCCATCACCATGCCAAACTCTGTGTCCCTACTTTTATTCTTTCTTTTGGATCTGACCATTCTCCCCCTGTGGGAACTACACCTCCTCTGAGCTGTGCACCCTGTGCTCCCATTCACAGCCTCATCTTGCCTGTGATCTGACAGTCCTACTCACACACAGCTCCTCTGCAAACAAACACTATGAATACTAACATGGCTTTGTGTCCGCTGCACTCGGGCAGGCGAGAGGAACGGGGTGGGGGTCTTTTGGAAAAAAAGGAGGGAAACGCAATGGCAGAAAAAAGTGGTGCTGTGTTGCTCTTGTGACCACTCTCAGCCCCCCTCCCTTCAGGTCCCCCTCCCATCGCTACTCTGCGTTTCTCTGGTTCTTCCCACCAGTTCTCCCGGGAATAAAGACTTCCATTCATGTGCCTGTGGAGACCCACAGCAGGGGAGAAAAGAGGGAGGAGAAGGGCTAGGAAAGAAGGGGGGTTCAAGGTGGGACACTTTGGCCAGATCAAGCCCAACATTTTTACTACTTCCAGCACCTTGACACAGTGGTATGCGTGTTCATTAAAATTGTTCTGTAGTTTGAAAATGTGTTCCCCTTCCAAACTTCAAATGTTTGAACAAAACTAAGCTTTATGCTAAAGCAAAATGTTCAGTAGTTTGCCCTTTATATCCACAGCAGTAATCCTTCACATGAGAGCTCCTAAAGATAGCTGCACCCAAGAGTCTTCTTGTCACACTGTCTTTAGACATGCTCAGCCCAGGATGACTCAATCTGAACAAAAGACTGTGATTGGCTGAATTCAAGCATGTTATTACAGCGAAATCCAAGGCTTTTCACTTCCATAGTAATTATAGCTGCATTTACATGCTACACAAAGTGTACATCTAATCCCCATTATTAGATATAATAGTGAGAGTCGGCGTCCAAGGCAGCGTTAGAAAAGTTTGTACCAAGCGATTATTGCAGTGATTATGGGGCAATTGTTTCTTTTATGGTGGTAGGTCAGCCTCCATAAAGTATTAGGCATCTCAGTCAGTGCTTTAAATACATACAGACACCACAATCCTGTATAATGCCTGTAAACATGTTCCTGTGAGCTTACAAAATTATACATATTAAATATATATTTAATTATACAATACAAACACCCAATTCATAAACCACTGGAATGTAGCACATAAAGTCTTCTGCACTGTGTTCACACTATATGACCCAATCAAACCTATTGTGTGCAATAGGAAACAATTAACAGTCAATGAGCTGCTTTTAATCCTTAGGGATAGCTTCCTGCGTGGAATGATGGTAATTCAAGACCGAAGTTGCACTAAGATTAAACGCTTCCTCTCAGGGAAACGGTGGTGCGTAAGAGCGGAGCCCCCCTCTTTCTGATTAATCATTTAAAACTCCATCACATGAAGCGCCTGAGAGGAAGTGGGGGCAACACAAAAATGAGAAGGGTCCTATTGAACTTCACCACTTAGGTAATGAGTTATACATGTAGTATCTAAAATAGCATTGTTCTAAATGTCAAATATACACATGCTCATGAAATAGGCAAAAGGAGGTAATTAATCAAAACATATTTGCAAACAACAAAAAGATCAATGATCTACAAACATAATCCTAGAAAATCGAGTGAACGGTGGCAGAGTTGTGTTGTGATTTTGGGCATTACAAAAATAAATTGAATTGAATTGAAACAGCCAACCACAAGCTTTTTAGGCTGGAGTGTACTTGTCCCTAATGGTTTTGTTCAACTGTCCAAACCCTGTGTGCATTAGATGACGTCTGAACGGCAAAAACAAATACAGGAGACTATGTTTTTTCCTCTGCATCTATCACCTTTCACCTGACCATTGTCCAGGTTATTCCAAGCTTTATGCTCAGAGATGTTAGCGTAAAGGCCAAGAGCAGTAATCTGAGACAAATCAAAGCCAAAAGGGTAGCTCATGAATAGTAATAAGACTAAAATATTTAATGATACATTATATTGATTGGAGGTCATGCTGCCTTTCTTCTTCTCATAGTTATTTGCTACAGAGGCAGTTTTGTCTGTTTAGTTGAACTGGAATCACTCAAGTCACCATATTTTTCTTCTCCAAGTCCTTAGATGATCCCCACGTTCTTTCAACATGGAGTGTGAGTGCAGCAGAGCCGTTGTAATGACATCTTCAGTGACAGGAAGAATGGGCAAAGTGAGACACAATGCTCTTAACCAATCAGACTGGCCACCTCCCCTCAGGCCCCCTTCAAACTAACAATAAGTCTTTGTAATAGGCTGCACTCCACTCGCGCGCAACCACGGACTCAGTAGCAGCTTAATACCAATGTGTTTGATCCTATACCATTTGACAGGCATTCACACACCGCACAAAACCTTAAGCTATTTATTTACATAGGGCTGGGCAATACAGAACTTTTTGTTCTAAAACCATTTTGTTTTGTTCTTCTTATATAATTCTAAACCACATCTCAGTATAGAACTTTTGATTACTTTAGATTTTGGTGTTTAGCTTGAATATTGTTTTGCTCCAGACTTAAAAACTTTTTTTTGTGATACTTTTTTTGTTGTTGGTAGATATAGCTCATCCCGAATCTTTCAGACAACTTGTGCTTCTGTTCAAATGTAGTGTTTTTTTCCCTTTTACTTTGCGTCTTTACAGGCCTAGACACAAGACTACAGCCGCCCCCCCTTTGCTCCCTCATCCTGAGCAGTACCCCTCGTAGTTGTAGGTGAGAGGTCACACGGAGTGGCATTCCTCTCGGCCTGAGTGTAAGCCTCCCGAGTGCTGCACCAAACAGTGAGGCCAAGCACAGGCAGAGCCGTAGCATAGTCCCACACTCACACAGGGCAGGTAAAAGATAAGGGGCGCAGGGGGAGACGGGACGGGTGCGCTTGCTGAAATGGACCACTAAACAGAAGACCCCTGGCGGCTCTTCCATGCTCCATAACCACAGCTGTTTGTTTAGTCTAAGATGCCCCGTGGGACAGACACACAGACAGAAGGACAGACATGCATTTGTATCATTTATTCATGTGGGTATTGATATGATCAGTCTGAGTACACAACCATGCACAAAGGACACACTTAACAAGGCCCTCACAAGTTTAAACCACTGTATATTTAAAAAACATGTGACCATTTTTGACAAAAACTGTCTTGAGATCAAAACGCCATAGTTCCTTTAAAGTTATAATGGTGATAAAGAGTGTCTATGGATCTACTTCAGGGGTGATAAAATTATTATCAATACATTCATTCATTTTCTACCGCTTGTTTCCGTTAGGGGTCGCGGGTGACTGGAGCCTATCCCCGTGACTTTGGGCCTTAGGCGGGGTACACCGTGGACAGGGGCCAGCTCGTTGCAGGGTTAACACAGAGACATAGACACACAGACAACCATTCATTATATCAATATAAAGCCAACAAAATCATGCCCCTATTATGTAAATGTGTATGGCTCTTAGTTTGTATGTAAAGACATTGTAGATGTTATCTCCTGACTTAATAGGTTTTGGCTTTAAATGATGCCATGGTTTGACTTTGATTATAGGACTGGTTAACCGCTGCTCTGTCCTCTCATTTTTTCTGCAGAGTTACCAACACATGCATTTGTAAAGCCCACAGGGCAGAGACGTCCAGACAGCTGATGGGGCCATCAGATTTCACTGACAAACACACTTAGCCTTCAAGTGAGACACAGTGAAAGTCAATACTCTGCAACTGCTTCTACTTGGCTTCCATCATTCTTTTACAAGACATTTTGTCCTGAACATCATCTTTTTGCCCAGCTGTAGCTCATCATAAACCACAGAATACACTCCCCTCAGACCCAGGGAGACTCGTGGACTGACCACAGTCTCAGAGCAGAACTCACCATGAGTCATGGGCATCTTTTCAAACAGATTGGGACAAGCACTGTCCCTATTTAGATACTGCCATTCTGTGAGTCACAGTTCATTACACTGTCAACATCATCATGAGTAATACACATTATGCAATTCAAGTTAATATAGTTTGCAGTCACATGATGGATTGGGGAAAAGGTTTGCCCAGAGCAAGTTATTAACCTCATTACCATTGTCAATAGCATTGTCATTGAAATATTTTACATAAAAAATACAGAATAGGCATTGCATAAAAGCATTCTGTTGTATAATCATAAACTTCACATGTGCAAATGCGAGCACCTTCATAGAAGTGTCTAAATAATAATTTCATACATTTTCCAGGCATTAATTAGGGGTTTCTAGACTGAGCCTATGGCATTTTTTTAAGCTCAACCAACTGCCTCAAGTCTTCATTAAAATGTACCTCTGGCTAGACGACCTATTATGGCTTGTCCACATCTGCCTGTAGAGGACCCGCGGCCCACTGGGACTGGACACAATAGTCAATGAATAGGGCTTGACCTTTGGGACAGACTGAGAAGATGCTATGTGTGTGTCTGATTGAGAAATTAGCTACACTTCCAAACAAATGGTCAGTAGCACACACACGCACACCTCAAATCTAGCCCTGAGGGAAGAAAGCAAAGGCCACACTGCAGTTGGTTCAACCCTGACCTGCTCATACAAACAAACAATGCACACATAGAGAAGAACACACTGGGGCTTACACAGCTGCGCAGGACTCCAAGCTATTACTTTAGATTTTCCAACGTCCACTTGGGTCAGAGTTGCTCTACTGGCAATTGTCCTCATTTCTATAATTGTTTGTGTATGTGATCACTGGGAATGACCTTGCCGACTCATTCAATGTGATACACTGCAGCATCCACACTGCTCTGAAGCTGATGAGAGAACATTTGAGGTGATTTGGAGTTAAGAACATTGGTACTGGCCTTCCCCAGGTCTGTGGCAGAGATCAGAGGTTAGATGCTCGGAGTGGTCCATTTCAAAAGTATACGCAGTGTGTATGGGGTCAGACACAGATAGACAGCTGGTGTTTGAGCGGTGCTAAATCACTCACCCCTCCCCACACGCAGACACACAAACACACACACACGTCCCATCCCCCATCCACCACAAGTAAACGCCCCTCAGCATTCCCACTCCTTCAGGCAGCGCGATGAGGCCACATGCACATCAAAATCAAACCTTGTTATTTTCTACCAAAATGACACATAGTAAAAGACCCAGAGAGACTGTCTGATCAGGCTATATTAGAGGTGACCCTTAAAGTCATGCAAATGCATAAATCAGTGGAGAATTGCTCTCCTTGAGATGCCTGCACATACACATTCATCTATTTTATGAGCTCATCAAGTCCCTCAGGTCACCAACTGCCATCTCAGCCAGGGATACAACAGCTCACATCAAAAGGCTAACCATCTCACACACATGCACACACACTTGGCACTGCGACTGTGGTGGCATTAATTTTCTTGTGAATGCACTTGACAAACACATAATCATTCGGAGATGCTGCTGGGAGACCACCACACAGGGACACACACACACACAGCCAGGAGGACCAATGTGCACCGGGGCTGTCAGGACAAGATAAGTGTGCATATAGCATCACCCACTAATACACAAACGCACATTAACAACAACACCCAGGCCATACCCCAGACTCTTGGAAAAGCTCGAGCTTATCTTTTACCACAGATAGCAAAATGGATTAAGAGGCACATTTGGCACGTCCAGAGAGCTGGACAGATAACCAGAAAAACACTCTCTAACTGCAATCACGGCTTGACATGATTTGTGTGTGTATTTGTGTGTGTGCAAGATACAGGAGCAGAATCAGTATTGTAGCTTTAGTTGGTATGAGCTCCCCAATATGGAGCCACTGGACCAGTAACAAGCTCCGAGAGTATATGTGTGGGCATGCGTGTCTGGGGAATGATGCAGTGGTTGACCCAGGACTCAATACGTTAGGAGACATGCATTCATCTTGTAAATGCACACAGCCAGCGCAGACAAAGAAGGTATGTGAGAGGACGTCCAGCATGTGCATGGTGTCAGCTGGAGACAGAAAGAGGAGCCCATCATATCCTCCCTGTGTGTGTCTGTCCGCCAACGCAGCATGCTGCTTAGGAACCCACTCACAGAGGCGGTAATGAACATGAGGGATGCTCCTTTTGAAACTGACAGCCATGATTTTAGCATCCTTCCTTTTCTATGTGACACTGCCATGCCCGCAGGACCTTTAACATCTAGATGGATAATTCATATTTCTTGGAGCCATATACAAGAACTATATGGATTACATTGAGGTCAAATATAATAATATATAGAATATAACTTAAACACATTTTATCAACTTTGGAGCTCAAAGTTAATTTTGAACAGCTAACATATACTTAAGAGTGGGTAAACAATACTAAGGAGATTTTAGTAAAATATTGAAATGTCCAGTGGCATCTCCATGTATGTCACAGCTTTGTTCCTACACAGCAGCTTTCTTTCCACCATTTTAGATGTTTGTCTACTTATCTGCTTGTCTATCCTTCTCTTTTTCTGTCTATTAGAGTCAAATCTCCGTCCTAATGGCCATCTATTGTATACTGCCTCTCCCCCTTCTGCACATGCACACTCCCTCCAAGGGGCCCCTTAACCAGGCTCTCCATATGCCTGACCCCCACCTTGTCTTTCCACATCCCCCTTCTCTCTCCTCATCTCCTGCTCTGTCGCTGCTGTTGTGGCAGAGGCTGCTACCCCATGCTACCATCTGCTACAAGACAACAGACAAGGAAACTAACAGTAAAAAGCAATAGTGAAAAAAACATAAATGGTAAAGGTGTGCATGGATGTACTATAAACAAGACCGACATCCCCCATCCTGACCACAAAGGGAGTATTTAACCTCCACATTCAGACAGACAGGAGCAGGACAGCTGAGTGGCGCTTTTTAACCCGTTCCTCTCCACTGATCCTGTGCCGTGTTACACTTGTGGGGTGGCAGGTGACGGCTGGGCTGAGTGGAAAGAGTGTTGGTTCAGGGGGCTGGGGGTGTGATTGAGGGACGAAAGCCTGAAACTGATCTCAATCAACACTTACATATCCCACGCTCCCCTCCCAAAACCTCAGACCTCAATAGAGAGCAGCTTGCTGCCCCTGTCACTATGACAACCTCTGTGTCAATCAGACTGTAGCAGTGGGCTTTCACATAGGGCCTGCACCACTGATTGCCAGACATGGTATAGCGTGGTCCTGTTCCTTTTGTTGTACTAAAGACAACTACTAATTTATCTGCAAAAAGCAGGTTAAGGGTGCACCTGCCCCATGTTATAGACACACAACTTTGTCATGTATATATAAGTCCAAGCAGCCAATCCTTTGCTATAATGGACTTTAGACGTTGTTAATAGGTTTGCAATTCCAAATAAGAAAAATAATTGTGAATAAAAAATAAAGCCAACTTTGTTAAATAACATATTAGTCCAAAAAATGTCGCTGATTGTATTGCTTTATTACTAGAATACTTTTACATTTTAATCCCACCTATAGGTATTTTCCTGTTACTCAGGTTTGCAGTCCTCAAACATTCTAGTAGCTCTAAGAAGAATCCCCTAAATTTATGTTTAAAACATTAATTAATGATTGGCAAAAGAAGAGCCAGCAGTGAGTAGCACATTTGACTCCTGCTGAGCCTGTGGCGCTCAGCAGCATCAAGATGGTTGTCAGGTTTGGGCACACACGCCGTCATGTAGGTCAACAAACACAGCAAACAGCCCGTTCCCCAAAGGAGCTGTCCGTACATAGTGTGACACACTCCAAAGCTGCGCAGGACTAAAGGCTGTGATAGAGGGGGGCGAGGGGCGTGACCTGCCAAAGCTGATTGCATTAGAGAAGAGGAGACAGGAAAGGTGCCAGTGTATATGACCACAAATGGAGAGGACACACACCAGCTGTCACTCGCTTATGTCAACCCTATTCTCAGCTTCTGTGCATGTGTGATCCGTGATCTCAGCCCTCATGGTCTCAGTTACATGGCAAACTTTGACCCCGCAATCTTTCTAATAGGTGCAAACTAATGCCAAAACTCTATTTATCTTTCCCTTAAAGAAGCAGCAGAAATGTATAATGAACTCATACTGTTGTGGTTTTCACACCCACTTGTGCAATTGTGGGATATTGGTACTAAAAAGATGTATTAAACGCAGTAGTGTGTTCATTCGGTGGCAGAGAATGATCACCTTCTCACTGGGGTCTGTCACCACTAAGCCTACACAACAGCAGTAGTATAACAAGCCATATTAGTGACTGTCATTTCAAACAATGTTAAACACTGAAACACACACATAAAAAAATAAATATCCACCAGTGACAACGTACCCTTTTGCGAGGTGGGCCTTTCTCTTCATCCTTTGAGGCTCGTGCTCCTGCTCCAGATGTTCGCCCTTGTCGCCCACTCCTGCCCTCTCCCACTGGAGGCCTGATGGTCATCCTGATCTCTGGGGGGCAAATATAGTTCTCCAGGTTCTTTGGGGGCTTCTTGGTCCTCTTTGTTGTCTGAATCTTTAACTTTAAACTTCCTTCTTTGAAACTCGCCTCCTTGATGGAGAACTCCTGCTCCTCCAGGCCCTCGACCTGCTCCTCTAGCCCCTCCCCTTCACTAATTGTACCGTTAATCGCATCATCACGACGCAACAAGCTGACAGCTCCAACTCCTTCCTGGTTTTCTTCATTTGGACCTTGCCTTCCTCCTTGTAACTCCGCCTGTTTGGGTCGGGCCGAGCCAACCGGGTCCCGTGGCTCCATCCACTCTCTGGCCAGACCCACAAGGATGGGAAACCTGCTAGAAAGAGTCTATGGGGCAACCCGTTGTATCAGTCAGCTACTGGGGTTGTGATGATGGTCCCACAGGAACGCAGCAAAGCCAAGGAGAGTCTGCAAAGATGTAGGTGAATATAAGATTTAACCTTTTGGCAACATGCACATACATCAGCACTGTCCTCAGCATCAGAAGTGCAGAATTATATTTCAGATAATTGCTCAAATATTACAAATTGTATTATTGATAAGATGAGTCATGCCACAGGTGATTTTTTTTTTTTTTTTTAAGTGCGATGTGAAAAGACAAAAAAGATCAAAAAATAAATAAAATGTGTGTTTTCCCAGTGATGTTTTTAATGCAAGATCGCCTAAACTATTCAGAAATCATTCCAAATTTGTGTATAAATTGAGTATTGGTATCATATGTCAAAATTGCAGCTTGATATCAAACACTTGAAATTGATCATAGACATATTAATACTCATTATTAAGAACAAAATGTGTTGGAAGTTTTTTCTAAAGTTAAGTTTCTTGTTGTGGGAAGAGTCTGAAAGTTGATTTTGAAAGACTGAAAAAGAGGCTAATTTTCTGTGTTCAGCAGGGGGCGGGGAAGAGTGCAGGGGAAAGGAGAAGGCAGGAGAGAAAAATGGAGGGAAGGAATCTAAATTCTTTCCCCAGATGTGGTTTACGAGCTGCTCTGAGAAAAAAAAAAAGACACCATCTGAAATGTTTTACACATGCATGCAGTAGCATTGCTCTACACAAAGTACATAAAGTACATACATAAATAAGTACAAATGTAAGTGATAATGTTGCTGTCAGATTTCAGCTCATCTCCCTCCCTTCCTCTCTGCTCTGCTGCAGCAACATTTGTGTGGCAGCCATTTCTTAAAGGATTCAGCTTTTATATTTTGGTCCTCGCACATGCCTGGCAGCCCGGTTATATGACCAACTCAGACAGAAAAGCCATCAAGTTACACTATGCTCCTAACACGCCGCTGCACAGACAGAAAGCTACCAAAACAAACAGTCGACTACACTTCTCGATGCAGCTCCAGGGAATCCCATCAGTCAATATGACACAGGACATGACTGAGCTGGAAGTGGGGAATGCTGTCCTACATTCTAAGCTCTAACTGACACTGTTTACACTGATGTCAACCCCAACTAGACCACCTCCTCAAGACCTGATGATAGCCCCCACAGACGGGCAATGACCTGAGTCCAGCGCAGGTTTAAGTCACTATACATACAACAGTTCAGTCACCGCACTGATCCTATTGTAATACCCAGCACTTTGAACACCACATGCTGTAGGATTGAATAATTGAATAATAATAGTCCACAGCATATCATCAAAGCCATAAAAAACAAGTTTAAATTAAATAGTAGCAATATCTTAAAAATATGTAGTTTTCCCAGTTTAAAACAAAAGAAGAATATTTTTTGAAGAAAATGTTTAAAGTCAAACAAACTTACCTTGCAAAATGAATAGGTCTTGCTACTCAACCAGTAACATTCTTCTATTCTGACCTGGCCCTGGTTTGTTATCTCTTTGAAGGGAGAAGGAAACTAATCTTCTTCCGCTATAAATATTTTTTAAAATACCCTTCCTTACATGTGGTTTTTCTCTGTCAGGATTACAATAAATTGTTTACCTCACGCACAACACAACCTTATCCATTTCAACACAGCTTCTAGTAGGCAGAGAGAGAATATACTGAGTAAGAAATACTAAGCTTGTCATAAAGTGTGGTTGTTCGAAAGCTCTTTTGATCCATTTCATATTCCCAAATGTCATGTCGATGACTCGCCCTTATGGCATGTGGGAAAACCTTCCTGTCCATCATGTGACCAGCGACAATGACAGGAAAAAGAGACAGCTGCCAGGGCCAACAGTACACACATATCAAGAACTGCCTTATCTGAAGAACCTCACCTCCACTTACTGCGCCGCCTGTCTCTGCATATATGACAACTTAATACTATCTGACTATTGGAGTTTCCTCCATGACTTCAGCCCCTCCCGGCTCAGTGCCCTATAAGCTGTGTAAGAGCTCTGTGTTAGCGCTGTATGTTCCTGGCAGACAGTTGGAGAGTTTATGTAAGTCTGACCCCTCTCTGGGCCTCTCCAGCCTGGCTAACGCTTCACTGTCTCCTCACTCTTTTTTAGATTCACACACCTTCACAAGTGCCAGACTGCAAGATGACTGTGAAAACCCAAAGCACAGACAGTCATTTCATGTCGCCAAGGCTGATTTTGAATACCATACGGACATTCACACCAAGGGCTTCAGGATTACTGTTTGAAAGAACACAATGCCCTGCCATAACATTTAAACAACTTGCAGTAATTGCAGTAATTGACTTGTATATGAGATGAAAAAGTAGACTGAAGAAAGTTTTAGGAGGAGAGAAGGAGGAGATGGCAGGAGAAACACAGCCTTTTAAGGTTGCATGCCCAGCAGCCTGTTGCTCCTGCAGAGAGCTCCGACATGTGGACAGATGTGAGACGGGACAACACAGGCGCTGCAGTATAATACAACAATACAACACCTACATCTTCAAGCTCACATCCTCCATTGAGAGATCTGACTAGAGGTGTACTCTTCTGATGGTTTCATTATTTCATTTTCTTTGCACGTAAGTATTTCAGGTCTTGCTAGGGTACTTGATTTTCAAACCGCAAAAGGAGGAAGTATGTATCTAACTATCGGGTAGTTGCTGGCAAACCCTTTGGTGCATGAATATTTACATGCATCCACTTTCAGACATTTGAACGGCAAAGTGAAACTGGAGTGAACCACCAAAGTGCAGTCAATCAGAGCTCTGCTTTCGACTATTACTTTGGGTTTTACGAGATTCAAAATTCTTGCAGAGAGCATCTCAGTTTGTCACAACGTTCTGCTTTTATAATACTCTCTGACAGGGAAACAGAATTTGCTCTGTTACCAGTATACAGTCGGGTGTCCCAGTGAGGGGTCTGCCAACTATTAAGTCTCCATGGAAATCATTACTGCTTTTCCTGGCAAGTTTCACGGTATGACATGAAATTAAACTATTATCTTGCGTACTTTGCATCAAAACATTCCTCAATGCACCTTTAAAATCGTGCCAAGAACCCCGCAGACTCACGCTGGACTCTGGATTTCTCTAAATTTGTACAATCCAGCGGACTTCTGATCCTATTGTGCTCATATCGACTGTTATTATTACATGCACTCACATATAACCCACCTGTGATGGTCGGGCAGTGTGCACACGTAAGGACTCTCATAGCAGCAGATGCCAGTGTGCTATGACTGTAATGTAAAATGATGGACTGAGCAATGTGCAGCTCCGAGTGAGCCATATGCCAGACAGCACCCAAACCACCAAACTACCCCACACATAGAGATGAATATTAAACCATTTTACTGCTGCCGAATCCACAAAATGGCTGTCAGCAAAAAGAAGAAGAAGAAGAAAAAAAATCTCCCCAACTGTCTTCCTCCTTCCCCACACCTCACCAACCTCTGTTCTCCCTCCCTCCCCTGTGTGTACTCTGCCAAAAGGTGCTCCTGAGCTGATACTCTGTTAACAGTTAGATTTGTCCTTGGATCTCATTCACATTCCCTCCTCCTTCTCTGTGTGATCCTATTTCAACCCCAGCTATCCCATCCTCGGAAAAAGAGGGGGATACACCTAATCAATTTCTCATGCTTTAATTTAAAAGGTGGTACGGAGATCTAATTTCCTAATAGGGGGTTTATTAGCCTGCTGAATATTTTTTTGCTGCCGGAGTTTCGACTCTTAAGAACCTGTTAACAAGACAAGATCGATGGTTCCATACCGTTTGAATCACCTCAATTATCTCCCAGCAGCACTTATCGAACACAGTCAGTCAATCCTTTTCGCAATAGCCTCTTATAGTATTTGTTTTGTTACACACTTCCAATTCCAGAGACCACCGTACAACACTAAATCATCCAATCTTGTTTCAGGAGTCCCAGTCTACACTTAATCACAGCTACTTTCGTCAAACATGTCATGGCCACATAGC
Organism: Eucyclogobius newberryi; assembly: GCF_026437365.1. Lineage (NCBI taxonomy): Eukaryota > Metazoa > Chordata > Actinopteri > Gobiiformes > Gobiidae > Eucyclogobius > Eucyclogobius newberryi. The sequence continues at coordinate 18,782,704 of NW_027316278.1, forward strand.
TCGCCATCCCAGCTTTCCACAATGTTGCAGACACACGGGATTAATACATTGCCACCAGCCAAAGAGGTAGTTATGGCATCCAGTATCCGATGGTATGCAAGAGGCGGCGCGGAGGTTATGTTGTGATTCAGATGCGCTGTAATGGAGTCCAATGGGAAGACATGTCACAGGTGTGGAGAAAACATGGATTTTGACACGTATTTACAACAGCACCGGGAAAAAAACAAACTCACGGCCAATAGGGCTGCAGACCTTAAGGCGAAAAATCGGTTGGTAGGGTCCAGGTCGACCAAAGTTTTTATAAGTTGACTCTTTATTTTGGGGCCATTTTAAAGGGTTGATAGTCACAACTGCAGAAAGGCAAAGAAAGGAGTGCGATATCTTTGGATTTGGACGTGAATTGTGAGTTTGTTCTGCCGTTTTCCGGATAAACACATTGTTTACTCGTAAAAAATATTGCGTGAAAGCCTGTAATCCTGCACTTTGGATCAAAATCAAATCTTATCACAGAGGTACTTGATAGTTTTGAGATCTTTTACCAGCACCACAGGTCAACCCCCCCATTTTAACCGACTAAGCGAGGGTTTAGTCGAACAAGATTTTTCTTTTTAGTCGACTACAGCCTTAAATACCAAGTAATAGCGAAGTAAGTACACAGTCAACACTGCTATTTGCATTATTGATGCAGAGGTCCATGGGGAAGCAGACACACATTTGGTGCATGGGAGCAGAAGCTGTGCAGGAGCAGGTTACATCAGTTGATACTCGTGTGTAGTGGCCACTGCATCCTAATGACCTCATTAGCTGTTCCATTGCATTAACAAGGCAATAACGTGTAAACAGCCAGAAGAGCAGAAAGAAGAAAGTGCTACATGTGTCTGGTTCATATTTGTGTCTACAAACGTGGTCATGAAACAATCACTGGGGCTAATAAAAATGTGCGCAGCCCCAGTAAAGCGCGTGGCGTGCGTAAAAAGGCGAGCACAGATCACAATATGGCACAAAAAACACACACACACAGAGAGAGAGTGAAATGATTGAGGTGAGGAATGTGGCCGGTGGAGCGGAGCTACTTACCCATGTTCAATGTTGTCACACACTCGCCTCGTACGTGTAAATATTTTATCGAGATCATTTACAATCCATTTAGCCACATTTTACACCCGCGACAGACGAGATGACACTCTCCCGTGGAGCTGTCAAACGGGGCCACGATATATGGAGATTAGAAATATGTGGAAAATGGCGTCAGTGGTTTATTTGGGAAAGAAAAAGGAGGCAAAAAGCTGACTCCGGCGGGCGGCGTGATGTCAAAAAAGAAGAAGAAGGCACGCAAGAAGGAAAATCCACTTAGAACTTGGTCCCTTCTCCCCGATCGCGCGGTATTATCTTCAGAACGCGCGTGTTTAGTTGCGGCTCGCAGAAAGTGCCCCGGAGCCGCGCACCATACAGCTGGTCAAACTGCGCAGAGATCCCGGAGCAAATCCGCTACACGGTGGCGACGAGGAGGAGGAGGAGGAGGAGGAGGAGGAGGCGCGGGGCTATTACTGCAGTCAAAACAAGCACGCATCCGACTACGAGACGAGGTCCAGCGGGGAAACGTCCGCGGCAGGAGCGCGCGCGCGTCGGGGCGTTAGGTCCACGGGGGGAGACGGTCCGCACTGGTCCAGGATCTGTCTCTCTCTCTCGCTCTGTGTTTCTCTCTCTGCGCTCTGTGTGTTTCTCCACTTCTCAGCGCGGTGAATGTCAGGTCCCGGAGCCTGGTGTCTGGTAATGATCTCACCCAGCAGACTGCGCGCTTGTGGCCGCTCCGCACACTGGAGGCGAGAGGAGGAGCGACACCGCCTCCACCTGGCGGCGCGTCTGCACAGCCGCGGGAGCGCACCGCCGCGGACCGTCCTGCGCAGCATCCACCTCTAACTCACTAAAGACACATTATTATGGGCAAGAATACTTTGGCTGGGTGTTGTTGTTGTTGTTGTTGTTGTTGTTGTTGTTGTTGTTGTTGTTGTTGGTGGTGGTGGTGGTGGTGGTGGTGGTGGTGGTGGTGGTGGTGGTGGTGGTGGTGGTGGTGGTGGTGTTTTTTTTACCAGATTTAAAAGTATGAGTGTGTAGTTTAGGGGAATATCTTTAGTGTTTATAGGTGTGCAGTGTGACCTTGTGTGATGTAGCTCAGTGTTTTTAAGTCCACAGCCTAAATGTCGAGTACCAGTGTTTCTTTAGTCATTATAAATCCTGTTACAAGGCTATATTGCCAGTGATATCTGTGCAAAATACTCCATAATATAACTTTTACATTTTGAAATATTTTTTTACTATATTCTTCAAAACAATGTATGTGTTTTCCACCTCTAATGATTGATTTAGAGTGCATGATTATGCCAACAATGACACTCTTTCTTCTAGGTATAACAATCAGTTTGAGCAAATTATTATTGAATGAAATTCTTAAAAACTGGATTGAAAAACGTTTTGTTCTTTTGAATCATTTGTTCTCAATTTAGTTACTTAAAGGAACCAAATGTAATAAACCAATCTGTGTCCCCAGATAGATATGAGGTAAACATGTTCAAAACAATATTTATAATACTTCCATTCTTTATTTCAATTTGGTGTTTTGTTCTCAAGATGATTCTCTAATCAGAAAACAGACTGAGCTTCATATGAGACTCTCATGTGGGTTGCCATTTCTTACAACTAAATCCAGTTGGTTCAGACCCATTGATCTGTGCTAGTGCAGTCTGTGAAACACTTTATCTGCAGGTAAAAGCTCTGGCAACACAGGTTCAGTTGTGATTGTTGTTGTTATTTTTTTAACCAGTAAGAGCGCGGATTCTATAAGATTCCTTTAAGTACTGACACAAGAGAAAAATAATTACTCAAGTAAAAGTAAAAACATTACATACAATAATCAACTTTGTTAAAAGTACATGTTTGAAATGGTACTTTTGGAATAAAAAGTTAACATACCGGTACTTTGTGCAGATTTTTGATAACTATTAGAGAGTTATGGAGAATTGTCTTGTTTTTTATTTGCCCGTCAATCTCTCTGTTTTTAGACTTTTTAAGTGTATATTTGTGTTTGCCAGAATTTCACCATCAGTGTGCTAAACATAACCCCTCAAACCACATGAAAAGTACTTTCAGTCCAGTTCAATGTAGTGTGTGGTACTGTATAGTAGAGAAGAGAGTACAAATGTCGTGACATAAAAGTATTCACTGTAAAATGTACAGCAATCTAAAATGCTACTTACGTACAGTACTTAGTTACTTTCCACCACTCTGGGAACGTCTCTTGCTTGTAGTAGAGGAACCAGGTCTCTGCATGAGTGGGCCTTGGTAACAGCAGGTTATGATCTGGTGCTTTCCCTCTGCTCAGATTATTCGTAGAGTGGAAAATTACAGAGAAGAAACATTAATCATTAATACTATAGACTACCGCTGCCTTATATCCTTATGCCGTCATACAAACTGTGACCTTCCTCGTATCTAAAACCTGATTTAACATTAACAAGCGATGCAAATGATGTCAGAGTGACCTTTCTCTGGTGCCGTCCCAGGGCTTCCAGCTGCTCTCTTGTGTCTAACTCTAGGCACTCACTGGGAGACACTGTAATAATTTGCTCTCCTACACGTAACCAGTGCTTTTTAAAATGCAGTGTTTTTGTTTTTGCTCCCCCCGCTGTGGCACACTGTCTAGTCTCACAAATCAACAGTGTGTGTTTGCTCAAGCTGGGCTGTGAGTCAATTTTATCGGCAATGTTTTTACTGCCACAGCAAATCTTTTTTTTCGACTATCATTTCTCCTCTAGAGTCAACAGCATCAATCCTTTGCTTCCTAGTGCTTTCCTCTGGATGTCCTACTATAAGTCACATAAAAGTACTGCTCATATCTCATCTCAAATATTTGTTTTCTTTCTTCTTCTTTTTGAGTGATCACATCCAGGTTTATTTCCTTTTTTTAAGAGATTGTTATCAATACATTCTCCACAATTTTCACACCAAAATATATTTCCATTAATTATTTTTTTAAGTTTTCCATAATTTACCTTACGAAAAGCATTTTAATTTATATAGACTTTCCATTTTAGGCGTCGTAGACCCTTCTCCAGGGACTACAAGATGAGAACCTTTTTGCATTTTGCTAAATAATTACAAGGCAGCAGACATTTTAAAACACTGAATAATAATCCTGTGTCATGTGTGCGAGTTTATTGATTTGGGATGTGTGCAAGAATACAAAGAGACCCCTGAGAGTGAGGTTTCAACAGCTGCTCCCTTACAACCAATCAATCGCAGTCTATCTGTAAACACACACACACACACACACACGCACAAAAGAGACACACACACACACACACACACACACGCACAAAAGACACACACACACACACACACACGCACAAAAGACACACACACACACACACGCACAAAAGACACACACACACACACACGCACAAAAGACACACACACACACACACAAAAGACACACACACACACACAAAAGACACACACACACACACACACACACACAGAGACACGCACACCCACAAAAGACACTACGCTACGCTCTTCTCTTCTGTTGCCATGGATACCAGATATCGGCAGCCAAGAGGGAGCAGTTTTCCAGCTTAAACTGTAAATATTGAATTATGATGAAGAGGAACGGGAGACGGATCTAAATGTCTCCATAATCCTTTCATCTCTAGTCACCGTTGCAGGGAATCCACAGCATCATTTGTGTTCATCAAGTTTCTGCATAAAAAAAAGAAAATCAATTGTGGCCTTTACCTAACAGACTGCCCTAGTTTCTCCACGTTCCAATAAATGCTTGCCCGATATAGAAGGAACACTTTGTCAAACACTGTTCAAGAGTATTTTTCTTTTAAGGCTTGGACACACACTGAGACACATTACATTGGGGGAAAAAAAGACAAAAATGTTTTTATCCGTCTGTTTTTGTCAAATGTTACTTTATTCTGTTTTTCGGAAAGTTCAGTCTTTGTAAAGTTAATGAATAGTAACATGTTCTACAATGAAAAAGAAAGACAGTTTAAGCTTTCACTGTTTGGTCACAGGCTCAATAATGGAGAATGAGCGTTGTAACACTATTGTAACACTAAAATGTAAGATTGTGGCATCCCTAAACAGGAATACATTGAGGTTCTTTATAGGGAATATAAATGGTGTCTTTTAAACAATTAATATATAAACTGTTTTAGAGCAGACAGATGTTGTGAGGGCCCCTCCCTGCACTGGGCCCTGGGTAAACGAGTACCTTTACCCCCCAGGCCGACGCCCGTGTTACAGCTCCTTGGACTGCTATTTTGTATGAGCACTTAAGATGCAAAGTAACCTTGAGTTGACATTGTGGCTGGAGGAGAATCACGTTTAATCAATGAAGGGCTTTTCTCTGGGAGTCCACTAATCTCACAGGGCAGAGGAGGGTTCATCAGAGCTGAGATACCCCTGGGACTATCCGGGCTAATGGGGTTAGCACACACAGTAAGGGAGACACACTTAGATTGGTGTGTAACAGTCACATAAGACAGTGAACATGCTGTAAGTGTATGTTACTGAGTGTTTGGTGAGAGCTGCTTACACGTAGATGGATGCAGCAGAAGAGTGCATGGGCCCAGGCTGATGGAGAGGGGAGTTAATGGGACGTGTGACAAGGTTGATTACTGGGGCTGCAGTGATCTGCCCGGGTTAATGAAGTAAATGACTTCTTGGATAACACAGCACAGAGGTGATCTTCAGCTCCTCACACACTCCAGATAAACTATAAATCGCCAGCTCCAAACGCATTTACCTTTCAGAGATGAACAACTTAAACACCCTTTGGTCTTGTGAGAGGAAACATGCGGTTTTGTTTTAAAAATAACATAACCTTTGTTTCACTTAAAGGCTGGTTATGTTGGGCGCGAAAAGGTGTAAGTGTAAAATGGAAACAGTAATAGGAAATTGAACCAAAAGAGGGGGTTTCTTTGTTGACAACATACAGTTGATCAAACTTTTGACAAAAAAAAACACACCAGTTTTGCATAAACCGTGTCATGAAACAAAAAAACTGAAGTCTGTATGTTCCTCAACGCTAGGGCCCTGCAGCACCACTATTCCACTGAAAGAAAAAGCTCCCCACATGAGGACGGAGCCATGTGCCGAGTTCAAAGATCCCTCTGAGGTGTTCTTGTCAGAAAGTCTTCTTAGACACCATATGTTCCTTGTTTTGTTAAGAACTTACTTAAATGCAAAAGGGAAGGTTAACTGGAGTGCCTGCAGGTATTAGTGTTTTTGATCCTGAACCACTTTTCAAAGTACCTGGATGTCTGCTACAGACTGTCCTGTGTCTACACAAGCAAACTGATCCTCTTTTTCATCACTGTCACGTGACATGGTTGTACAAGTATAACCAACAGTTAAATTGAGTTAGTCTGTAATATGTCCATGATGAAAGTAGCCAACAGTGCACAATGATTATAGATAGTGATCTGAGGACGGTCTGTGGCTCTCATCCAAGACAGAAAACTTTGGTTCTTCTTGGTAATTCGTGACATTACCATTTTGATTTAGACACTGAACAGCAATTTTATAGCCTAGGTAAAAAAAGATAAATAAATATAACGTGTCAACTCTTATAAGACAAAACTATTTATGTGAAGGCGATCACACCTCAGCCGAGCCAGAGAAGTTCACACATTTTAAATTTACTGTTCATTTGTTTTTTCATGCAGCAATCCTTCACAAAACACACACCTTTGAACTCAAGCTCAACAATCTCTCAGAATACAGTGTTCATTTGTGGTGGTTTTGTATAAACCTTCACACCTCCGATATCCACCAAACAACATCCTGTGTTATAACTGTGCATGTGGTCAAATGCAGCTGTGTTAGTACAGAGAATGAGCAGTGAGAGAATGAAACAGAAAAACCCCCTCGAAGAAAGACCTCTCCATCAACAGAGAGAAGAGGTACAGCAGGTGCATGATACAGCAACTACTTCATGCTGAATCACCTGTCATACGTAAAGAAATCAGATTTTATCTTCTGAACTTCAATATTCTTTTATTGTTTATCTTTGTATAATTACATATGAGTTGCCAATTTAAAACTGTATCGGACTCAGACATAGGAGGAATAGATCTAAAATGTATTTAGTTACAGCATAAAATGTATTTTGTAACATATTTCGTTACACGGGACAATGGAGGTACAAAGTCTAAAATTCACAAAATGTAAACATTTACAGTTTAATGTGCAAATAGTCGTACAGTGTGATGGCTGTGGGGAGCGTTCTGTGCCTGTCTGTCACTGAACGAGCTCCTCAAGCTGTCAGAGTGCTGTGCAGCGCCAGTTTAGTACAGATCTTCTCCGACATTAAGCTGCATTACCCTATGTTATACAGTTGAACAGAATTAAAACAACTATTTGTCTTTCACCTGTTATTATACACTTTTTACAAATACTTTTTTGTACACATATTTACTTCCCAACACTAGGATTACCTTCAACACAGTATGTTGATTCACATTTGAGATGAATGAGAGTTATGAGAGTTTACATGTGGTTGAGCATGTTCAAACCAAAATGAAGAAGAGTGAGATACAAAACAAAACTGTTGTCAACCACATTATAGTCTCTGTCCTTTTGCAGGTGAGATGTGAGAAGCAAAAGAAAGATCGCTCAGTTTTAAAACATTGGGCAAATCTGATCTCAACATGTAGCTTTTCACAGAATCGACTTTTATACATTTATTAGGTGAAAAGAGGAAATGTATTCACACACTCAAGCACCTGCTGACATAAAGGTTTCCTAAAAAGCTATAACCTGCAATAATACTCATAATCATCATAAACCATAAACCGATTTGTCAATATTTAATGTCTATCAGCCTTTAATATGTCAATCGTCTACTACAAGAGACGCTATTATAAATTAATTTTCACCAGCTTTGTCTTAATTATGGAGAAATATGCAGTGCATCAGAAACCCACCTAGTCTACACTTGTTTACAGTAGACCATGTGAATAGTCTCCCATTTGAAGTTCTTCCCTGTGGCAGGATGTGGTCGTGTGAACCGTCCTTGCAGAAAAACACCCACTTCCTATGATTTTGATAAACAGCGCTGTGGTTTCAGCCCAGAAAGCACACACTTGGTTGACAGAATTGCCATCTGTTCAACAACACAAACTCTCAAATACATGCCTTTCTTGTGATTTCATTGTAGGTGGGTGACTTCTATCTTTGACATGAAAGGCAGTATTTTCTCTTGTCTTCATGGTTGCTTGGACACATACGGCCCTGTCAATCTGTGAGCTGTCAGGGTGCAGCGTGCGTGCTTCTGAGAGGAGAGTAAGAGGGGTGTATTAGGCCTGCTGATCCTTCACAGTTCTCTTGTCAAGCTAAAAGTGGGACCAAAAAGTCACTGGTGTACTGGTGTGTGTGTGTGTGTGTGTGTGTGTGTGTGTGTGTGTGTGTGTGTGTGTGTGTGTGTGTGTGTGTGTGTGTGTGTGTGTGGTGGGGGCATAGTGGGTCAGAGGAGAGGAGCCGTGCCTAATCCAGTGGGATGTGGGGTATGTGGTGTATGGAGATGTGATGTAAAGACGTGCTCAACAGTGCATGGATCACTAAACCTCCCCAACTGACAGCAGGCAGTCCCAACAGGCAAATGTCCAACTCACTCCAAAAGATAGTATCAGTTTTTAAAGAAAAAAAAAGAATAAAGTTTTCACTGGAAGTAGGAACCAAAAAGAAAAAAGAAAAAAGACTAAAAAGACAAAAACTGTGCTCAATGGTGTGACAGTTAAAAAGCAGAAAGCGAACAATCTAATGTTATAAATAGGCCCACTTAACATTCATCAGATCACTCCGCAATTATGGTGTGCCAAGCAAGCCGGCAGGTGGCATTATTGGTCAATGTGAGAAACAATAACCCGGAAACAATACTGATGACCTTTATCAAAACCGGAAATAGTAGACCCGGGCTGCTAGCATGGCTCTTGATGTGAAAGCTAGAGCCAAACGGTATGAGAAGCTGGACTTTCTTGGAGAGGGTCAGGTGAGCTAATATTAATCAATAAAAAAGACTGAACATTTTCAGGTACTTTATATTTAAACTTTTTTTTTAAATGTCTGACCATTTGCCTCGATAAGCCCTGATGCTAATGCTAATGCTAAGTGTTGTGTGTTGATCCTGTGTCTCTTTCTTCTTTAGTTTGCCACAGTTTACAAAGCTAGAGACAGAGTTACTGACACAATCGTTGCCATTAAAAAGGTAAAAAATAAAAAAGATGGAAAAAGTTTGTCTTTGTTAAAAACAGAGCACTAAAGTCTTATTGGGTTACCCTTCAGATTAAAGTTGGTCACAGGACTGAGGCTAAAGATGGTAAGTTTAACATTGATAACCCTGACTTTTTAACATGTGTGATGTAGTTACAAGTCAAATGCCAATGTAACTCTGGCAGGAATCAACAGGACTGCCCTACGAGAGATCAAACTACTGCAAGAGCTGCATCATCAAAATATTATTGGGGTAAGTCAGCACTACATACTCTGTGATGTGTTTTTGTAAGGTTGTTTCTTGTACACTCTAATGATTTATCAAGTGGTGTCTACACAACTAAATTACCCGGGACTGAAATTCTTTTGTGTTTCAGTTGTTGGATGCGTTTGGTCACAAATCAAACATCAGTCTTGTATTTGATTTCATGGAGACGGACCTAGAGGTAAAACCTCTCAATCAAGTTTCTAATTTTGCATATTTTAACACTATTGTTAATTGTGTCTGGTTAAATATATATATACATGTTTATGAGTGTTTATAGTCTTTTTTTGTTGAATGTTGAATGACTTAATTTAGTGCATTCAAAATGACAGTCTACTACTTTGTTTGTCTTAAGGTTATAATAAAAGACACCAGCTTGGTCCTGACTCCAGCCAACATCAAAGCATACATCCTCATGACTCTTCAGGGACTTGAATACATGCATCTTCACTGGGTCCTTCACAGAGTAAGACTCTTTATTTCTGTATTAATTTAGTTATTGGATTTTTCACATAAAACATCTGGAAAGCTTTGTTTCTGTCTGTGCAGGATCTGAAGCCAAATAATTTGTTGTTAGATGGAAATGGAGTGTTGAAGTTGGCTGACTTTGGTTTAGCCAAATCATTTGGGAGTCCAAACAGAATCTACACACATCAAGTTGTTACCAGGTCTCAGTAACATACTTAATATTAATTGTATTATAATCGCATATATTTAACACTGATTGTGATGGGCAAAGGTTGTTAAAACTGTTTAGTATTGTAATTTCAGAGGATGACTTAATCTTTTTTCCCAGGTGGTATCGATCTCCCGAGCTGCTGTTTGGGGCAAAAATGTATGGTGTGGGTGTCGACATGTGGGCAGTGGGCTGCATATTGGCAGAGTTATTACTTCGGGTAATAAAATGACCTCTTATACACCCAGAAACTTTAATAGTCTCACTATATTTAGACTGACCTAACTCTGTAACTATAGATACCATTTCTCGCTGGAGACTCCGATCTCGACCAGTTAACTAAGATCTTTGAGGCTCTGGGCACTCCCACTGAAGAGACATGGCCTGTCAGTGTATTTCTTTTTTACATTTTTGTTTGTTAAATCATTCCTGTTAAACACATCTTTCTGCAGGGGATGACTAGTCTACCAGATTATGTGTCATTTAAAATATTTCCTGGTACACCTCTTGAGCACATCTTCAGTGCTGCTGGAGATGATCTACTTGAACTGTTACAAGGATTCTTTACTTTTAATCCATCAACAAGGACAACAGCCACTCGGGTAATGGAAATGGATTTACTTTTGTGTTAAATACTATAATAGTGGTTCCTATACATATGTGAATTTGATGACATATTCTGTGCTGGCCCTCAGGCTTTGAAGATGAGATACTTCAGTAATCGGCCTGGTCCCACTCCTGGCCCTCAACTTCCAAAACCAAATTGCTCCAGTGAAGCCCTGAGGGAAAAGGAAATGGTTGGACTCAAGAGAAAGATTGTTGGTCTAGAGACAAGTAATTAGCAATTATTTATCAGCATTTTTTCTTCAGTTTTAGAGCGGAGTTCTTTGTATTTCTTGTTTGGGTCAGGTCCTTGGTGACAACAGAACGTATCATTACCACAGTTGGCTCACTCAGCATGTGGTGTTTGGACAATTATAGTTGACCTCCTGTCTCTCTGCATAATAGCCCAAGTTATGGGAGGCACGCGGGCTAGCACTCTTGCCTCACAGCAAGAAGGTTCTAGGTTTGACTACAAGGATGTCTTTGTGGAGTTGGTATGTCCAGGCAACATTAAACATGCACAGAAGGTAAAATCCTCATACTGAGGTGGTCCTGACAAAGCCTAACTCAAGATCTGGAGATGGGTCCCAAAGCATCACTGAGCAGCACTGCTCCTGACAGAATTCCCCAGCACCACTGAAGGATGGGGCAAACATGGTAGCACAGCAGTTGGTGCTCTCACTGTACAGCAAGCAGGTCTGGTTTCCCCTACCTCTAATCACATGTACAATACTATTAGAGTGTGTTTGTGAGAGTGAATGCAAGACAGTGAATGGAAATGAGTCCATGGCTACAATCCGGCGTGTTTACAGCATGTATTTCATATATATTCATTAAACATGCACTGTCCTGACACAATAAATCATCTAATGCAGAGGATAGATGTCCCTACTGGACAATGAAGTGTACCCTAGCTTATGAACCCTAATGTGGCAGTCTCAAAACACAAAGTTTTTATTATGTAAAGATTGCATTTTGCTTAAAGTAGCTACAGTAACTTGTATGTGCCTGAAAGAAGCTGGAAATTTTAAGACATCCCACATTGCCCTAACTAACATTTAGCATGTTGTGAATTTAGGCATGTCAGCCTGTTCTCATGACTGCACCCCAGTCTATAAGTCCACATCAATGCTTGAGTTGAGCTTGTAATTCAGAGGGTGTTGGCTGCAGACCTAGAGAATGTCGTGGAGTTGGAGAGCACATGCATACTGTTCGTGGTGAGGTGCGTTGTACTTAACTGGGGCCCTGGTGTGACTTCGAGGTTCTAAAGGTTTCACTTTGTGGTCTCAAAAAATTCTAACAAGCTATAAATTGAAACGTATGATTAAAATGCTCACTTTAGTACATACTGACTCACTATTGCTATGCCTTTCACAGCTGCAATGAAGAAGAAGCTCATTTTTTCACCAGAATGAATCCAGTCAATCCAATGTGGACCTTGAACCTCTTCATGAGAACTGCATTCAGGGTTGTTTTGTGGAACTCCCTTGCACCTGATGTATGTGAACAAACCCTGCTGCTGGCCAGTACTTGATGTATAAAAAGACAGTTCTTTAATTTCATCAAAGGCCCTGCTCTTGGAGATCTTCTAAATACTTCTATTGAAGTGAAAAAAAGCAAAAATAAATGCATTTTTGTAAGAAACCCAATAAATGGCTTGCAGTGTTGTGAGTGTTTATGAATTTATAGCATGTGATGTTAATTGGTATATGGTGTAAAATATAAATCCAGTTTCTCCTCCAGGCTTGTGTTATCAGGATCTGTCATCTAGTTGCTGTCACATTAGACGGATCTGACTCAAACTGTGTCCCCCAATGCTTAAAGCAGCCAAAACATGCTTTGCAATCCTTTTAATAACGTCCGGTTTTATGATAAAGCTGCAGTGCTCCACTCCTTTTACAATTATTGTGACATTTCTGCAGGATTCAGCAGGAGCGAGTATACAAATAACTGCTACAGCTGCCAAACACTGACATAATCAAATACTGCAAAATTGACTTTCATGTGATTATGTACATGTAAGTCGGTATCATCAGTATTGTTGATACCAACTTTGCTGCGGATAGATTAAATAATGGAAGAACAGACATATTACAGCTCCAACCATTAGTGCAGTTGCACATTTGACAAGGCCAGATGGACTTAGTTTCTGGCTTTTAGAAACTTGTGCATTCTATTAAAATTCATCATATTGTCCCGTTCCAATGTTATTGAAGTCCAAAATTCCTCCAACACGTGCGTAAGGATGTATTTGACTACAAACAAATGTTTTGTTCGAATACACAAGGCTGCTTCCCTCCTTCTGAGTCCTCTAGGTCTAGTCCGGGGCCTTCGTCCTGGCTTATACACCCCATATAATAGATCCATGTATATACTCCATACAATAGATCCATGTATATACCCCGTATAATAGATCCATGTATATATCCCATATAATAGATCCATGTATATACCCTATTTAATATAGATCCATGTATATACCCCATATAATAGATCCATGTATATACCCTATTTAATATAGATCTATGTATATACCCCATATAATAGATCCATGTATATACCCCGTATAATAGATCCATGTATATATCCCATATAATAGATCATGTATATACCCTATTTAAAATAGATCCATGTATATACCCCATATAATAGATCCATGTATATACCCCATATAAGAGATCCATGTATATACCCCGTATAATAGATCCATGTATATACCCTATTTAATATAGATCCATGTATATACCCCATATAATAGATCTATGTATATACCCCATATAATAGATCCATGTATATACCCCGTATAATGGATCATAATAGATCCATGTATATACCTCATATAATAGATCCATGTATATACCCCTTATAATAGATCCATGTATATACCTCATATAATAGATCCATGTATATACCCCGTATAATAGATCCATGTATATACTCCGTATAATAGATCCATGTATATACCTCATATAATAGATCCATGTATATACCCCATATAATAGATCCATGTATATACCCCGTATAATAGATCCATGTATATACCCCATATAATAGATCCATGTATATACCTCATATAATAGATCCATGTATATACCTCATATAATAGATCCATGTATATACCCCTTATAATAGATCCATGTATATACCTCATATAATAGATCCATGTATATACCCCGTATAATAGATCCATGTATATACTCCGTATAATAGATCCATGTATATACCTCATATAATAGATCCATGTATATACCTCATATAGTAGATCCATGTATATACCCCATATAATAGATCCATGTATATACCCCGTATAATAGATCCATGTATATACCCCGTATAATAGATCCATGTATATACCCCATATAATAGATCCATGTATATACCTCATATAATAGATCCATGTATATATCTCATATAATAGATCCATGTATATACCTCATATAATAGATCCATGTATATACCTCATATAATAGATCCATGTATATACCTCATATAATAGATCCATGTATATACCTCATATAATAGATCCATGTATATACCTCATATAATAGATCCATGTATATACCTCATATTATAGATCCATGTATATACCTCATATAATAGATCCATGTATATACCTCATATAATAGATCCATGTATATACCTCATATAATAGATCCATGTATATACCTCATATAATAGATCCATGTATATACCTCATATTATAGATCCATGTATATACCTCATATAATAGATCCATGTATATACCTCATACCCCATGAGGTCCAAGCCCTAGTACGTCACTCGCGCTCCATCAGCCGAACTGAAGCCAACAGCACAACCAGGTTCCACAGAGAATCCTTTGTACAGGCCTTCTACAGCTGCAGACGAAAGACGTCTTTTCGAGTGTTTAGTGCATGGATCTATTATATTATCTATTATATTTCGTGCAGTAGCAGCTTTCTTTCTGGCCTGTGTCGTTGGTGATGAGCGGCGGTGGGAGGAGAAACTGGGGCGGCGGGGGGAGGGAGGAGGAAGAGGAGAACAGCCGCTGACGAGGACTCGGCTCAGGCGCGTTTGTTGTTCCCTTGAAGTGCTATGAAATCCATGTAGCGAAACAAAAGCTCGTTTTTCTGAAGCGGAATCAGTCGATCGATTACGAAGCATCATGTGCACACCGTGCTGTTTCTCGCAGGTAAGCGTGGCGTGGACTTTTATCCCATCTCTGTCGACAGTTTGGCCACATTGTAACGCGATGGAGGAGCTCGAGCCGCCGCTGTAATGTTTACTTTCTGTCGGGCATTCAGTGTTTACCATCAAATGATCTTTTAACCTGCGCGGATTCAGTCTTTCTCTCTCGGTTGTGTTGGGGGGGAAATATAGGGGGAAAACGCGTCGATACAATGGGAATTCTGTCAGTTCCTGTTACTGTTCTTTTCCAGCTTTTGTCCGCCTTTTTGCTTTTCCACGTGACTTGTTTCCATGTGGCCAGTGCTTATTAATGGCAAACTATTCTTCTTCTTTTTCCTCTTCTTTTAAACGTGGATGAATACTATCGTCAACCTTGCTTCCATTTTCTTGACTATAAATACCCTTATCCAGCCAATCAATGGAAAAAGTAAAAAAACAACAGCCAGCTCATCTGTTTAGGCCATTACTGTGTTGACTGACGGGAAAACCAGCAATTATTCAGAGCCTGCAATTTAACTTTGGAGGGACACCACAAGACAGTCTGCAAACTGTCTCCTCCCATGCTTTTTGTTGTAAAGATCAGCCAGAACTATTGCCCTACTTTATACTCTCACTGTACTATTGTATGCCTTTGCTGCTATTTATTATTTAACTATAGGCTAAAAGTAGGCAAGCTGAATTATTAATGCCATCACCCATTGCACTGCATCTCTTATAATATGAACGCTTGTATCGACTATCTCAATTTAGCTGGTCCAAAAAGCACATTTACTTTATCGTGACATTGTTCACAAGTCCATGTCAGATGTTGTGTGGTCGCTTTCTTCTTTTCTCTTCCTGGAGGGCGAGCCCGTTTGGAGACAGATGGGAGGATGGGAGTTGGCTTGGAGAGTGTTGGACTGGTGTAATTTCACAGTGGGATCAGTGGTGGATGCCATGTTGTGAGCCGGGGTTTAGCTGTAACTCATTATTGGACTTTTATCCAGGCACTGTGAGCATTTGGCGGTGTGAGGACCGGCCATGCAGCGGTCTGGACGGGGCACAGCCAGTACAAGCATATTTTTGGCATGAATGAAGGGTTAGGGCAGGATGCTGCGCTACAGGTCATCCCAAAAGCAAAGCTCTTTAAACGGAATCCCTGGCCAAACTATTACGTCTGCTAGATTAAAAACCTCCTCCAATATTTTGTGCACCACAACTGTAATACAAACGCATAGCTCAATATTAATTAGATTATGGGTCATTTTTAAAGTGGAATCTCATATCTATGTGGGCAAGTATTGCAATGATTTATTTTTTAATGTAAATCGATGATAAATTCAATAAAAAACAACTTGTATCGCCTCAGATGAAGTCTATGTTTGCCTTTTCAATTTTATGTCTTTGCATGACAAACAATAAATTAATACTGTCTGTCTTAGGGCTGCAACAAGTAAATTGATTTATCACAACTAATTAGGTATTGAAATAATCATCAACTAATCTAGTAATAGAATAATTGTTACTACATACGTTCCAAAACATGCCATGTGCTGACAGGCAGTTTTTATGACTGAAATTGAGCCATAATTCCATGAAGATGATGTGGAAAATTTGTGAAGTCATTGTATTTGATGAAAACACTATTAGTCCACAAATGTGCTCTACCAGGATCCTCAAACTGCTTCACTTCAGCTTCATCTGGGTCAAATCTAATCCAAATATCTTCATTACATTTAGTTGCAGCCCTAGTGTCTCTACGGCAGCACAGGTTCATGTGGAGATGACGTAACCACCTGTAATGCCAACTCGGCGTGGTGCCTTTTGTTCTCAGTTTTGGCACAGTTCTGTTTGCATTTGCTGCGGGGTTAGCTTTATACATGAAGCACAACACAATCATCTATTATGCAGATTGAGGTGAGCAGAGTATCAAGAGATGGATCATATTTGAATGTTGGTTTGAAGCTATGCAACATTTGAATATTGAAAATATCTATACTACAGCCTGTTGTAAGCCTCCAAATAAGGGATATGTTTCTGCTCTTTTGTGGGTAAAGGCAGTTAACATTTGTCTGATACCCAAACCACAACTAGTAATGACATGTTAGGATTGACATGAATGAGAAAATCAGAGGAAAACAGCAAAGAGAGGGGAGACATAAGTCCATCATGTGCAGAGGTACAATCTTCCTCAAAAGGGGCTGTGGCTGATTAGTTTCATACATAAGTTTACACGTCACACAGGAAAGTTTGGGGAAAGAAGAGGGACAATGAAACCAGTTTGGACCGGACACTAAGTGAAGCTTTATGATCGCAATAACTCAAGGTCTTTTTAGCAGTTTCGCACAAAGCACAAAACTTCATTCATTCATTTCCCATTAGACATGATAATAATGTCTTTATATAGAGGAAATTGTTACTTACTTAATTTTGATTTGATTGCAATTTCGTGATAAATCTTGTTCTTCTTGGTTCCTCTAAAGCTTGTCTGGTTTTGTTCTTAGTTTTGATTCTGTAAATCTTTGCATTGGACTTGGGCTTTGTTGAGTGTTGCTAGGGGCTGTATTTGCTAGAAAGGAAGACTTTCTTTTGTATATGGGAAACAGAGCAGTGATACATTTCTGCTTTGTATATAGACTGTGGTCAACCTGTCAATCACAACACAAGGCCATGTGCTAAAAATGATGTACCGTATGTCAAGATTATTATGTTGATCCACAATTGTGATTATTCAGTTCACAATAAGAACTAAAGATAATGATCGTGCCAATTCTGGAAGCAACATCTAGATTTTCTGAATGTTGATCGCGCAAATAATAATGAAGTTATATGAGATTTTTTAAGCTTCTTGTACTTTTTTCTTTTCCGGTCCTTTCTCTCGCCTTTTTTTTTTTTTCAACATTTGGTTTCATTACATCGTCTCAACAAAAGGGTTGTTGTAATCTGAGACATGAGGGTGTGTCTTGCTATGAATCATGGAGATAAACATCCAGCCACCGGACTTCTACTTGTACAACTGGCTGACGATGTAATGAATAATTGTGCAGCAACACCACAAACATCACATACAACATTTATTCTTTGTTGGATTGTCAAAAGAGTCAAAATACGGATGCTAAGCGATACTAAAAATAGTATAGCAGATACTAATGTGCAAGTATCAATACTGAAAAGATCAAATTTGACCTTTTCTGAACAGTTTTAGAGGGATGTTGAGTTTGATCAGGACGAGTATTAGACTATGTAGAAACATAAAGAAAGTACTATTACTTTCTGTTGAAAATGCCTATTGTCTTAAAAAAAACTTGGCCTCAAAATTGATATCTGGGATTGAACCTATTCCTAATAGTATCAAAACCGAATTTTACTATTGTGACAACACTCTCACAATTCTTAGATTATGCGTATGGACTGTGATATAAATAATTCAGTTAAATTTGGATTATCTTTTAATAGTTGTCTAATGTTCTCCAGGTGAAACAACAAATATATTGTTGATCAAACTTTTTGTAGTTTCATGTAGGATGTAACACTATGCAAATCTTAGTGCAATATTATCACAATATTCATTACATGGTATGATTTTATTTGCAATAGAGTGGAGAAATAAAGAGAATTGTAGAAATTAAACTTAATAAGATGATAAAAGTGTTGAATATTGCTTCCTTATGTCTGCACTGAAATGGAGCAAAGGATCATGGTCTATGTTGTTCCCTCTGTTTCTTTAGCTTTTCCTGCAACAACACAATGCATTCAAGCAAAGAAGCTTATTGTTCTGTACTTTGTGAGACGTTTGTCATATGTACCTTATTTTACATCCTTAGTTTCATATCTATCCATTGAGGTGGTGCACGCTGTGGCACAAGTGACCCAGTTTTTTGTAACGGGCATGTATGTCTTTGATTTGGGCTAACCACTACTTCCTGTTTTCATCTTGCGCAACTAAAATACAAACTCCATTTAGATTCTAAGAAAAAGATTCTATACCGACCAACGATAATAACAGTAGCTAAAGTGAGTATGACAGGTTTTTACAAATTTCTGATTTTGACTTTATTTTGTATATTTATACCTGTTAATGATAATTTTACACCAATCGAGTAGATATATCTGTTGAGAAAACATAGAAAAATCTATCTATCTCTAAAACTTTTTTGACCCTCTAAAACATTAATTCAACAAAATAAAGTCACTCTTATTTTTCTTATTCTCGTTTTTGCCCAGTGTTTTCTGGGGACTTTCCTAGTGTGATGCCATCAATTACAAACTTGAAATGAAATGAAAGTGCTACTATGTGATAACATTTTAATAATTTTAATCAAGATTCAAGTTAGTTCAATGAGTCGTCCGACCTGTTGTGGGCACTATCATGTTTTTATGTGGCCAGTTCTTCTGAGTTCTGAGATGGATCGAGACCATTCTCAAACTATTCAAGTCACATCTAGTAATCAATACAGTGTAAGTCATTTGTGCTTGTGGGTTATTGTCAGCTGTTTCAACATGAGGAGAAAGCCAGGAAGGACATCTGAGCAAAGACTGTCTGGTTTACACGGCCTTCACTTCCTCAGGCTTCTCTCTACACTGTGGCCCGTGCAATGGCTCCAAGTACAAATGATTCCCCATTGAGGCTTTGTGTGAGAGAAGCAGCCCTCTGAGTTGGAAAGCAGCACTGGTGTCTATAGCGACAAATTTGTAAGAAAAAGCAAAGAAAGTAATAGACAAGCCATAGCGTCACGAGGCTCCTGGGACTTTTAGGGAAGGGCCCTCTCTGTGGTCACTGCGGCTCCCACCCAAGGCACAAGAAAGATCTGAATATCCCACTTTGCCTGTACTATTTACATTATGGCTGCACAATAGATATAACAGTTTAAGCTTTTCGAGGTCCTGTGTTGGTATATCAGAGGGTTTCCCCAGATATCGGGTTTGGTCAAATTTTCCTTTTTTAACAATTTAGTGAGTACAAATGGCACTAGAAGAACAATTGTGCCACAATACATGACAGTATGTTTATGTAATCATGTAGTAAGATGATTTTTCTAGCTTCGATGCATACATCCCAAAAATCCATATGGGACCATTCCTAATTCAGTGATTTTCAATCGAGAGGTTTGCAACCATATTACAAAGAAATATTATTGCATGTTGTATTTCTCAAACAGTGCTTTCCTAATTCATATTTTACAGACTCTGCTTTGGCTGTAGCCTGTAATATTAGGTGAATCATGCAATGACCTCAGTACTTTCTCTGCTAACACTGGTTGTTAAAAGTATGTATGTGCATTTATACTCTCAATAAAAGTAGTTTGAGTTGAAAATAAAAAAAAAAGTAAAGCCTTTCTCCACTTTATTTATGACTGGATGTTAATCTAAATGTCTTGTTCTGAATATCTAAAGTGGGCCAGTTAGTGGGTTAAACATTTACAGTTGTTGTGTCGCTGAAAGAAGAGCCTGCCACAAAGCAGACACGATGACCACCTGTCGGCCCGTTGGTGCGTGCTGTAGCGGAGTGGATGTGCGCGCCCTCGAGGGGTGTAGGGTCACTGGATTACCATGGATACTCTTTTTGTTTCCGTGTGTGGTGGAATTCATTTGGACGCCCCATTGGCCCCGTCTCCCCTCCCTCCCATCCGTTCTACCGAGTTTGCTCTTGGGGCCCCTCGCTGTGTGCTGTCCTCCAGTGAAATACCCCCTAACTAATGAAATCTAAACACCCTCTCATGCTAAATAGCCTTGTTTTTTCTCGCGTACTTGCAGTGTGATGCGGTTAATTAAATGTCCATTGAGCGAAACATGTGGGCTCTGCTGAGACAAAGCACATGGATTATCCTGTTAAGTTGCGTTTGCTCCGAGTTCAAAGTGTCTTCTGTCATGAATTGCTAATGTGCTATTATCGTTCTCATTCATTTTTTAGCATGACGCATATTTCACAAAATTAACCAACTTTCCCATTTGCTATTCATTTAAATGTGTCACTGTTATGAAGAATCAAAGCCTTTATTGTCCGTGTGTCACCGACGGCCTCACAGCTGTTCTTTGTGTTGCCGTTAACAACACATCCTTTTTTCCCTTCTGTCGGCTGTTCAGTCGCCTAATACTGTACACCGTGACCTATTTACAGTTGGTTCTGTAGTATCTCTGATAAAAGGCCGACAAAAGTCATATTGACCAAAAATGAATGCAGAAAGAATGTGATCTCTTGATAGTGATAGTTTAGAGTTTGACTTGACGATGACCTTCACCACACATTACTGGCATTTTGAAGGCAGTGCCACATTTCACACCAGTTTTACTTCAAAGCAGGGTTTGCCTCTGGACTTAGGCCCATAATAAGGAAACGCACAAAAGAAGGAACATTTTCATAATAAAATCCAAGTTATTTCATTTGACATACAAGCCTTTCTGCTAGAAGACTTTGAAGCCATTTCTTGAACCACTTTATCCACAGCCCATGAACAGCTGCCCTGCTCTCATACACTGCTGTTTAAATGTATTTCAGGATAAACACAGCAGGACCACCACTGCTCACCTCTCACCACAGAGGTGGGGCTCTCTGGAAAAGTTTTAATGTTGATCCTTATAATTATCCTTTGTCCTGTAAATAGCACTCAAGGCCTATATTTTGGTGCTCTCGGTCCCTGCAAACACAGAGTAATGGAACAGCTTTATGAGGGATGTGCATACATTTTCCCTCTGAGCTAGAAACTAAAAATGAACTCGACAGTCAATGTCTACTTTCTACCGTATAATTGTGTCTTCTTTAAAAATTGCTGCCAAATTTACACGGACCACAGTAACTTAAACAAACTATTCAACATTCTCTGTGGAACTTAGAAAGTGGCTTTGGAACAATAAAACTGAGCTTAACAATTAAACATTCTCCCCCTTAATAAGTCTATTGTAGTTCTTAACCATTTTATGACATGAAACACCACATGCTGCAGGAATGTGTGTGTAATATGTAAATATGTAACTACACGCCCATGAATAATTAGTCTTTTTTTACTGGACAAATTGACCAATGCATTGTAATATGTATGTTATTGACTCTTTTAATTGTACAAAGCTAAACTGGTAGGTCCTGTATACGCCTTATGTTTATGTAAATACTTGTTGTGAGATGTGTGGCTGTGTGTATTTGGGTCAGAATGTGGACTGTGTGAAATGATCGCATTGTTGAATGTGTTTTGTTTGCACTGTATTATTTATTCCTGTAAATCAGGGACTACAGATGGAAATGAGCCATTTAGCTACAATCGGGTGCGGAACATCTTTGCTTTTTTATGAGCTTAACGTCTCTGTACATTGTCCCTTCAAATAAAGACTAAACTAAGCTAAAAATATTATTAGAGGAGCCAGTTTATTAAATTACAGGCTCTCACTTGGCTTGACCCAGAAAGTGTAAAGTGTAAATAAATTAGATCATGTGCTCACCGGCGTTTAGTGTGAATGCAGAAAGTAAAGGTTAAGTGCAGGTTTAAAAGGCCTTTCTGTCGATTCACCTCTTAACGCCACACAATGTACTCATATGTCCTCTGTCTCTTGTCTGTTTGTAGCTGGCCTGCTGTTGTGGCTCCGCGGCCTGCTCCTGTTGCTGTAAATGCTGCCCCAACATCAAACAGTCGACAGGAACACGCTTCATGTACGCGCTCTACTTCATGTTGGTCACCGTTATCTGTGTCATCATGATGTCACCCACTGTGGAGGACGCCATGAAAGACCACGTAAGTATTTTTGTCATATAGCCCTGCAGTGATGTCTACAGCTCGCAGTTTAAAGTATATATGAAGTCTGGTTCTTTGTTTGTATTATTGCTTTCATTTAATGTTGATTTAAGGTGTGTTTTCTGTGTAATTGACTCTGTTTAGTTGATATACTTGGCAAAAATATATCAAAAGAAATGTTGCAGGACATGCAAGTGCACCTATCGTTTTTTGTTTGTAAAATAATGGTGTAATACAATTTCTAATGTGCATCTTAATACAAGCTGATGTTCCCCCTGGCACCAAAGTCCCGGCACATATATACTGGGAGTGGGCCCAGTGGGACGCCCCAGCTAAAAGAGCAGTCATTGTGCGTCTGAGAGCGTTGGTCTTTTCTGGAGAGATTTACAGCAGCCGGCCCCTTTCCTTCGTAATCACAACCTATGGGCATGCTAATATGGCTCTCAACATGAGACAAAAGCTCCAAAACAGGCTTTTTACTCCATGTGCTGATCTGCGTTAGCCTCTTCTAGACTTACTATGGTGACAACAACTCAATCCATTTGGCTTCTCACATCGGCACTTGTTGTACCATCAACTTGCACTCAAGTGGAAAAGAAGAACTTATGGTTTTGTCAGTGAGAATGTAGTGTCCAGTTTTCATATGTTGGTTAATTTTGTCAATGAACCACTTCATGCTTCTTTATCAAGCTTACAACAACGTCCCAATGTCCTTTGTCTCTGTGGTTGTGTTTGGACATGGCCAAGTCTTCATTCTAGCTCATGTTGGACTCGCCCACAAAAGGTGGTTAATTTATTCATCTGTGCTTTGGTCTGTGTACACTGACAGTCGGTTGTAAGGCCCCACAAACAGCCCTGTAGGGGAAGAAAGCTCCGACAGGGCTTGTTGTTGCTGTCTGTTTCCTCTTTTCTTTCCTTTTAGAGCCTTGACGCTCAGCACAAAGTCTAAAACATTGTGAAATACCTGATAACAGTGTTTGATACAAACTAATCTGTTTTAAATTTGACATCTCTTTTCCAGATCCCATTTTACAGTGAACTGTGTGAAAAGCTGAATGCGGGTGAAAACTGCCAGACCCTGGTTGGTTATTCAGCGGTTTATAAGATGAGCTTTGGCATGGCCTGCTTCTTCTTATTTTTCGCCATCTTCACCATACGTGTAAACGACAGCACCGGCTGCAGGGCAGCTGTACATAATGGGTAAATGCTCATTGAACACACTTTACCAAAATATTTGATTGTTTATTCAGTGACTTTAAATTTTGACTTTAATTTCCTCCTTGTTTTGATGTCAGATTTTGGCTGATTAAGTTCATTGTGCTGGTGCTGTGCTGCACTGGAGCCTTCTTTATCCCTCAACAAGAAACCTTTCTTGAAGGTAAACAATACGCTCTTTAATACAGTGACTACTGGAGAATGTTTTTTTTAATTCTAATTGTACCATCAGATTATTTAGTCAAATATACTGAAAGTCATATTTGGGGGCTATGACAATTGTTAAAAACATTTATTTAATTGTGTTTCTTTATTCAGTTTGGCGCTATGTAGGGGCTGGTGGAGGTTTCATTTTCCTGCTCATCCAGCTCGTGCTGTTGGTTGAGTTCGCACACAGATGGAACACAAACTGGTAAGCACAATCATATTATTGCTTTGTCTTTCATTTGAGCTCTTTGCACATAATTTTTTGTTGTTTTGAATTTACTTGGCATTTATCAGCTATTGTGAGTAAGATCCACTCAAATACTTTCTATCTCAAGCAGACTGGAAGGAGTTAGTCATGTTGTTTTTTTATGGGAAGAGGAATCTTGGCAGTGTGCCTATTCTGTGTAACTTCACAGGATGCGTATGGTGTCGTTTCCCCCTTTCCAAAGTAGCCTACTGTCAACATGTGTAGGCACTGGAAGTTAAAAAGAAACCTTTTCCAGGCCCACTAAAACAGATTGTAAATTACTGCAAAGCTGCCAATAAGTCTTAATGATTCAACTAGCATTGATTTACCATATTGTTTTCAGGTTGATTTTCAGTTTTTACCTTAGCTTTTGACGTTTACTTGATTTGCTCTAAATGTTTTTGGTGTGTGTTTTGTCCTTCTCCCCCATTTACAGGAGTTCGGGGGTAAAGTACAACCGTTTTTGGTACGCAGCCTTGGCCTTTGTGACTTTGCTGCTGTTCACTGCTGCAGTTGGAGCGGTGGTCTTCCTGTGGCTCTTCTACACTCACCCTGAGGCCTGTTTACTCAACAAAATATTTTTAGGCATCAACGGAAGTCTTTGCCTCATTGTCTCACTGTTGGCCATCTCCCCGTGCATACAGAAATGTAAGAGAAATATTGCTTCGTTCATTAAGGGAAGCTGAGATTTCTTACCTGATTATGTTGATGTTTTTACAGTGCAGCCCACATCAGGCCTGCTGCAGCCGGGGGTCATCAGTGTCTATGTGATGTACCTCACTTTCTCTGCCTTCTCAAGCAAACCAAAAGAAAGTAAGGACAGTTTTATTATAATAAGGTGTACGATTGCTTCACATTCTCGGTTGTCCTTCTTCAGTGTAGCTCAGCCAAAACAAACATGTTTCAGAAGCTCTTCCTTCTTACAAGACTCCCTCTATTTACATTAATCTGATCTGTCTCGTTTTCTTTTCTTTCCAGTCATGGAGATTGATGGGAAAAACCAGACGGTGTGTGTATTTGGCTTCTCTGGCTCTGAGAGCGACAGGAAGATTGTCACGGTGCTTGGAACTATTATTCTGTTTGCCTGTGTTCTGTATTCATGGTAAGACACAAGTTGTGCTATACTTAGGTTTTGTAAATACATTTATAGTGTCTTCACCGATCATGTGTCTGGGTTGGAAAAAGCTGTACTAATTTTCATTTATCTACATGCCTTCTACATTATTATTAAGCCTTTGTCTTTGATACTAAAAGTAGTTTGATCCCAAAAGTTCTCATGAAGTTTTCTCAACATTCTCATTAATTATTTATCAATTCCTCTTGTCACAGTCATTGGCAAACCTGTGTCTAGAGTTGCCCTGGGGCAGATTGACTGTGTTCACACAAACACACAACATATTAGACATATTAGAGAGGATGAAGTTGCCGACCAAGCAGATTCCATCTGGATCCGAGGCAAGGGGCGGGCGGTGCAGTGTGCATTTTTTAACTTTAATTTAGGTTCACACATGCGTTATAAAAATGATGTAAATGAGATAGATACTGTAAACTACAACTGTATGGTATGTACTACTGCTAGGATCAAACCACTAAGCCTCAGGTTGACATTTCACATCTTAGTTACTTTTCAAATGGAACAAATTTGTCTTCGGCAATGCAAATTACTGGAAAAATGGTGACCTAACAATGTTTTCATCTGCTGTACATTTGATTTTCCACCTCTTCTCGCCTTTAGTTTGACATCCACCACCAAGAGAAGCTCTGCTGCTCTGCGAGTGTACAGAAATAGTGAGCCTGAGAGTGGGGTAAATATTAAAGATCTAACAGCACCAATTAAATATAAAGTTAAATATACAGCCTACAGCTATTGTTTTGTATTCCAGAGAGCTCGTTGCTGTTTCTGTCTGGGAGATGACACTGGTGAGCAAAGTCAACCGTGTGCACATTTTTGTTGTCATTGACTTAAGTGTGTGTGCTATAATGTGCTGGCAGCTCATGTTGGCATGCAGAAGCCTCTGCTCATTGCTATTCTTCAGCCTGACAGAGGATAGTGAGAAAGTATTGGTCAGCAAACGCACATGATGTCACTGTTACTAGGAGAACAGTGTGACAGTGAAGCCATGCCAGATATGTAGTGCACACCGCCCTCTGCTGGAAAGAAATGGAACCATGTCAGCATAACGTGTATATTTTTCTCACAGATGAGTTTGATGAGGAGAAGACCGGTTCAGGCCAGAATGTGATGTACGATGAGCGTGAAGGGACCGTCTACAGCTACGCCTACTTCCACTTTGTCTTTTTCTTAGGCTCTCTTTACGTTATGATGACAGCCACCAACTGGTTTCAGTAAGTGTTTTATTTTATACATATAATTAAGCATAAAACAAATCTTATCCAGGAATATATATGTGTGTTTTGCGTCCAACTTAATGTCTTTGTTGTTTTGTAGCTACGACGGCCACAAGATCGAGAAGCTGCTGGATGACAGCTGGTCTGTGTTCTGGATAAAGATGGCTTCTAGCTGGGTCTGTCTGTTCCTCTACATGCTGACCCTCATAGCTCCCATGCTCTGCCCAAAACGCTTTGAAGCCTAGGACCTAATCCTCACTCAGCCAGTCTTGATTCTCCTATCACCAGACTGTAGGCTTCAGGTTGAGCCAACGAGGGACCACTGCAACTCAAACTGCGTCCTACCTTAAAACACAACCTGACGCTACACTCAGTGTTGCAAGTGGACTATTGCCTTTTGTTTCTTACTCTAGTATTTGCTACGTTGAAATATGGTTCGATGGTTATTTGGTCTGTTTTTACAACCACTGACTTCTTAAAGTTTTTGTTACATTCAAAATTGCATTGTGAGGACTAGATCTGTTGTATTTTTTGTCCCCTTTGTTTGGTTCTCATTTTTCATCTTGTGTTTCTCATAAAATGCCTGACATTTCAGTTGAATCCTAAACTTCATCAAACCATTGTTTTTACTTGTATAAACATGATCTCAATCGATCAATCGATCTTTATGTTCCATGTATGTGAAAGAAACTCAATAGTTGGATGTTGTTAAAGTTGTTTAAGCTCAGGTTAATCGAAGCCTGTATTTGTTCATGTTTTGTTACATTTTGCCCTTTTGTAGACGTTTTCTATGCAAAGCTTTTTATATTAGAGAATCTGTGTTGTGAATATGTTTTTGGATTTTCCTGTGCTCCTTTTGAGCCTAATCTATTTGAAGGACCATCATTACCACCTGTACACTTTGTCAGCTGTTTTAGGCAGGGCTTTTTAGAAGATCTGTCAAACTGCACTAACGTAGTACTATCCTTTACCAAAGTACAGGGTAGAAACATTGTGTTTTTAAAAAAACAAGTCAGTGTGATGTGTAGACTGTTAAGATCAAGAGTTTTCATGCAGTGCTGACTGCATTTTGCCTTTACTGTGTTACATGTGGCTTCTGACGGTAGAAATCATGTAGCGAGAGTGTTTGTGTTTAAATTATTCAACACTGGATGTTGATTTTACTGCCAAATTGAATTTAGACATTCATATATTCACAAGTTATACATTTTATTGTATTGTATATACTGTATTGTGCAAGCTTCTAATTTGACTTATCCTCACTAATAGGCTTTTATATTAAGTTATTTGGAGATTTCAGTCATAATTGTTAGGTGTCATTCAACTATTATTACTGAAAATACATTTATGTAACCAATAGTTTAATGAATGTAGAAACTCTGGTGCTCTACATAATACAGCCATACACTAGGTCAAAGATGTGTTTACCAAATACTGTAACTGTTTGCATTTCTTTTTGATAAATAACAAGAACAATTGCATTTATTCAATAATAATAAAGGATTATGGATACACACACCCAGTCTTTTTTATTTAATATCCATCAGCATTTATTGAACGTAATATCTTTTTCAAAAATGTAAAACTTTGCTCATATGAGTGTTACAAAGAGAAACAATTGCAGGAGCAGATGCATTAGCTAATCTTGGCATAATGTTATAGATGATGCTCTTTGATAGAAGTGTTGAGTCGTCATGTTTTCTCAAATCCCTTAGTTTCTTCTATATCATTTATTGCGATAAATTCACCGTGTATTTTGAGCATCAAGGCGCTGGTAATCCACAGGAATTGTGTCTATCGAAACAGAAAATAATGTTTAGGCCATGCGCTGTAATATTCAGCTAAATGTCGGACACTAACCATTGCAGCGATACTTCAGATCAGACCAGATGATGTTTTCCTGAGAGAAACAAAAGACTCCCAGTCTCCCTCCTCTCATGCTCGTGTCAATGATGACTCCTGTGTCCGCGACCAGGTCTGAACCCTCAAAGAACCGAGCCCTAAAACGAAACACGGCAAACCCAAGTCGGTTATCCTGATCATGAGAAAAATATGAAGTGTTTATTTTCATTTGTAGTATGTTATCACAGTTTACATAGCACCAGTTTGCTATCATTATGATGTATTTCTATGGAACTGTATTTCGTCTACAGCCTTTTATAACAAGTGTCTCATTAATAGGAGACTGGCCCCTCCTGACCAGGCCAGCAAACTCTTGATAAATGTGTAGAAGACATATCAGTCTGGCCCATCCTGAGCCTACAAACAACCTCAGCAATAAAGTTGGATACATTTTTTTTACCTTCTGTGTGTAATATTATCATAACCATATAAAAGTAAATGGACAGTTAAAAAATAATGGTTTAATGATAAAACACACACACTCTGAGACATTTTTACTGACGTTGGCACAAATTTAAAATATTGAATTTATAAACAGGCAAAGCTTGTACTGAACAACAATACAACAACAAATAATTCCATATACGTAGTAATATTTTTATTGCACAAACATAGATGGCTTTTGAAAACACTACTGAGAGTAAATAGTAAATTTGTTTTTGCACATGAACAAAACAAATAAAAATGTTGTCTTTTTTGCTGCTGTTAAAAGTACCTGATGTATCCGACTTGTGGCCGGTGCTGCAGGAACCAGCGATAGGAAACCTTGTCCTTCCAGCCCACATTCCTCGGGTCTTTCCACAGCAGTCGGACCTGGTCCTCAGTATCGCCCGTGTGCCACAGCGAGTTTCTCAAATACTCACCTGGGCCCGTCTTGGACTTGACCACCTGAAATGTACATAGATGTGACTATGACTTGTGTTTGGGGCCCCCGAAAGCCTGTTTATCACACAAAGGTGAAATAACAAGTGATAATTGATAGATTTTTGCTAAAAATGCAACTGCGGTCCTTTTGTTTGGTTCATTTGATTATTTTCAGTATTCATCCATCCATCCATCCATTTTCTACCACTTGTTCCCTTTCGGGGTCGCGGGTGACTGGAGCCTATCCCAGTGACTTCGGGCCTTAGGCGGGGTACACCCTGGACAGTGGCCAACTTGTCACAGCAGTATTCATATTTGTTTAAATGATCATCTAGTTTCAATACTATTTTAAGCATTGATTAGTATCTGGCTATGGCTTATAATATAACTCTACTGTGCTCACAGTTTATCCAGCCAACAAACTTTTCACACCTTTAGCTGTATTCCTGGTTCGGCCACAGCTCTGAAAGGCGCAGCCTGCCAGTAGGTTTGTTCAGTCTGTTTCCACATCACCACATAGAAGGAGGAGGAGTCCTGATATCCAAAGATGAAGCCGGCGTAATCATCATCTGTCACTGTGTTTACATGGAACGTGCCCTCAAAGTCGACGCCGCTGAAAGCCGTGTAACCTGCAACATCAGATGATAAGTGCAGTGTGAAGACGCGCTGTGGAAGTAGAGATTGTAATTGTACTCATTACCACTCACCTACAGCAAGGCCCGGGTCAGAGTTCATGGTTTGAACAATCTCCATTCCCTTTGAAGATACACAAAACAAATGAATAAGAATGTTATTTCTAATGATTAAAGAGAACGCTTATTATAACTTTTTTTGGTGGGGGGTCCGCCACCTGTTTGTGTCCATGGTGATGTTATTACTTTGTATACTTGTTCCCTAGTATGGCATTACATTTATCTATCTCCAAGGAGAAATGGATCAGGTGAAGCCACCAGGCCAGGGTACAGATCAGATGTGTGGAGAGGTGACTCCGCACAAAGCAAGAATACACATTATATATACATTTATTTTTAGCAATAAACACCTGTAAAATGCATTAATAAATGCAAGATTTGGAACATTCCAAAGCATAACATGCTTGCAGAGCTAGAAGCAAACCCTGCCCCCAGAAAAGTTACACAGTGCACCTTTAAGACGTTCTTAATATGTGGAACGATAGTAAGGAATAAATAAACAGAACTGAATACATTAAATTGATGTTACACAAATCAGAAATAATTGTACTCATCATTTCTTGTATGAGATACCAAAGTCATGACACTTATTATTATTAAGTATTGTCACCTGGTTAAGGACAACCCAGTTGGGGTCAATCTGGGAGTCGCCCTCTGGATCCAGCACAACGGTCTGATAGGCCCTGAAGTCTGTCAGGGTCACCTCGGCGTTCTCCGGACAGTCGTCAATCATGTCAATAACATTATCTCTGTCAAAATCCCCTTGACAAGCATCTCCCACTCCATCATCTAAAACACAGAGGCTTTATGGGAAATGTAATAGAAATACAGTAGAGGTGGGTAAACAGAGGCCAGTACTGTCTGTGTCTCTCTGATCGGTGTTAGGCACCAATCTGCAGTTGTCATCATCATCCACAACACCATCATTGTCATCATCGTCATCACACTCATCTCCCTGGAAACAAAAAGGACAAAACCATTTAAAACACACATGGAGTTAGCGAAGGTAAAGATACATTTATCTAAGAGTAGATTCAAACCACTCCATCTTTGTCAGTGTCTAGTTGGGATGAGTTAATGACACTGGGACAGTTGTCTTTCGAGTCCTGGTGCCCATCACCATCACTAAAGAGAAAAGAAATGTTGGGTTCATGGGACTACGGTATTGTTATTTGTTTGTCATTTGTTGTCACATTATCAAATAAAGATCATGTGAAAAAATATAGTAAATATTAAAGTAAAAATTAAATTACATAAATAAGAAAACTTTATTAAATTCTAATGTTTTGGACTGGTGGACTTTTCCCACAACAAATACAGTAGTATAGGTTATAAAATGTTTGTTTAATTCATGCTGATGTGAAAAAATAAATAAAAGCCTAAATACTACATAAAACAGGACAGTTATATAATGTACCTGTCTATGTTGTCATCACAGCTATCTCCAACCAGGTCACCGTCTGAGTCGGACTAAGGGACACAGTGAGTTATTAAAGACAAAACGGCTGCTTGTATTTAGTGGAGATGTTCTTTATAGTGACCTGGTTTGGGTTGAACATATCGGGGCAGCTGTCACAGGCATCTCCCACTCCGTCTCTGTCTTTGTCCCTCTGGTCTGTATTAGGGACTCGCGGGCAGTTATCAACATTGTTCTTGAAATCTGAGAGTGAACATTTACAGAAATTTAGGGGGAAACAATTGTCAAGAAACATACAAAGTCTGAAAGAAAACAAGGCACTCAATCAGTCTGTCAAATATATCACCAGATGGCTGTGTTTGTGAAAGGTGAAATAGTTTCCAGAAGCAGTTAAGCCCTGGCAGAAAAATCCATTGGAAAAAATGTCATTTAGACAGGAGACAGACACGACTAAGATATCCAGCTGCTGGTTTAAGACATTACCAAATGATTAAGAGGCCAGCACAAAGATAAATGTACACCAAACATTCACCATGCGCTGTTCGAATGAAAATGTGAAAGCACAATAATAAGGATTTATGTGAAACAATTTAGAGCAATTTGGAAAACACAACCTGGCATTTACAAACGTGAGAACAGCTAGTTCCAAGTGATGTGGAAAGTTTAGCCAGCCGTCTATGACATTTAGCTTCTTGTATTTAGTTCATTGGTGTTCCTGAAAACCACAACTGCTGAAAATGTAAATGACAGAAAAGAGGTATTTTGAGCCGCTTTTAATGCACATCAAATTAAAAGAGTTTTGTCTGGAGACTCAAGTCTAGATACTGCGTTTGGCTAAAATACAATAACTTTATAGCCAATTAACTTTTACAATGTGTTACTTAAAATCTTTACACCTTCGAGTGACATAATGCAGCAGTAACCCATTTAATACCATTTATCGTACAGATATTTGGCACTGTGTATAATTGAGTTTGTCTTTTTAAACAGATATAAAATGGAAAAGAAGTGCATTTATGCTAAAATGTGAGTCCATGTCCACACAATCATAATAGTAATATTGTTTTACAAAGAGAAAAGTGCATTTGTGAACCACAACTCCCTTTGGGGGTGACTGTTAGACCACAGTCAGTGTCAGATACAAACTGCAGCCTTCAGCTTCAACCTGGTCACAGACTATTCGAGCTGCTCCCCTCGGGCAGCAGGCTACGGTCCAGTCGCTCCACATCCTCTGGCTACAAGAAGAGTTTATTTCCCTCTGCTGTTGGGCACTTGAACACTTCATAACACCTGCTACTTCAAATGACTCACTTGAACATTACTTCGGCAATACTATATCTATTTGCACTGTATATTATTGTATTTATATTTACCCAAAGTCTATTTTAATACGTTTGTTTTTGCATGCCTTATCATAGTTTGTATTTTACTATCATTATTCATCGTTTTGTGTTGCACCATATCCCCAAATCACAGTCTTAGTTTGTGAAGACAGAAAAACTTTTCATGACCCTGAAATGACAGCCACAGTAACAAATCATAAGTGGATAACGTATCTAAATCAGATAATCTCTAACAGCAACAATTCATCAACTTCTAAACCACGTGGCCCTAATGACACGATTTAAACTTACCGTCTCCATCTATGTCGTTGTCGCACTCGTCCCCCAGTCCGTCCTGATCGATGTCGCTCTGTGTCGGGTTTTCCACGGTTACACAGTTATCACATGCGTCACCATGGAGATCCTTGTCGCTGTTTTTTTGATCCACGTTCGGTACGAGCCAGCAGTTATCCTTCGATAAATCAGATTACAATACGTCTATATTACGGTTGTCACAATAACATTTTAGTCTGATGATTATTGTGAGAAGAATTATTCACAGTTAGTAACAGTTGATCAAACAACAGGGAAATCCTCAGGTCAGTTTCATCCACATTGTCTAATAGATCGGTAGTTTCCAAAGTGGGGGTCGCGGCGCACTGAGCTGTGGGTCGGAAGATGATTTAAATATATATTTTTTGTATTATGACACTCTATTTCATTTTTTTTTTCATAAAACAATCTATTTTGGTTATATTAGTTCCAAACCACAATACATTATTTGAATAAACAACATTAACCTGATTCAACATATTTGACATTTTGAATTATTACCACTTTAAATTTGATCCTGCAGTGAGGGTCGCAAGTCAGTCGCTTGGTCCTTTTGGGGGTCCCGGGCTGAAATGTCTGGGAACCCCTTATCTTTCCTCTTTTATGTGACCACTTTATGTACCGGTTATCAAACTGAATCTCAAAGTAAAGCTAACGTGGCATAAACATTCATATAATACTCTATTTTTCTCCTAAAATTATCACAATATATATATTTTCTAAACAAAATGTACTTTTACATTTACCGGTATAAAGAAATGAACCCACAGGTTCCTAGTGCAGCCGGCCCCAGTGTTGTGAGTTGTCATTTCACCCTGTCCTCTCCGGTCTAATAAAGCCTACAGGCGCCTAAAACTTAAAATAAATAATCCACCTCTAAGTTCACAATGCCGTCTCTGTCAGCATCGTCATCACAGGCGTCGCCCATCCCGTTCCTGTCCACATCTTCTTGTCCCGAGTTGGGCACAAATAGACAATTGTCCTGAAGGTGTAATAAAACTGACATGTAACGTAAAACAATAATACGTCAAAGCAATGGGAATGTGACAAGAATACCTTTTTACACTTTTCATCGCGACACGGCAGCTTATCATCAGGGTAGCCGTCAATATCAGTGTCTTTTCCACACACATAACCATTGCCTGCCCATCCAACGCCACACTAGACAAATGTGCATGTTATGTGTGTAAACGTGTGAACAGCTGGTCTCAAGTTGTTTAGTCTCTTACCACACAGCTTATGCTGCCGTCTCTCTCCAACACACAGTTGGCGTTGGCGTCACAAGGATTGGGTAAACCATTCGGGCAGAGTCTAGTGCCCCGACAGCCCCCGGTTTGGTCCCCGGTGAACCCTGTTTTACACTCTCCACAGTAGAAAGAGCCCTGTATGTGACAGTCAAGATTTCATCATATTTTCCATAGAGGTGTGATAATAAAGAGAGGTCTTACCTTAGTGTTGTGACAGTGCGAGTTTGGAGTGCAGCCGCCATTATCAGGTGGGCCCAGACATTCATCGATATCATCACACGCCTGCAAGAATTGTCCTGTTTATTAATGTATTCAAATTAAAAGTGCATATACAGATTAGGCTACACATTTCACTAAAACACAGTGAACATGATTATAAGGAATTTTAGGGAAATTATACACAGCTCAAAAATTCCATTTTGATCATTTTAAATAATGTAAACAATGGCCAAAAGCCATAATACACAATAATTAGGATTTTACAAATAATAACATTAAAATTAAATGTGAGTAGATTCAAACCACACAAATTGTCCCTGCATTTTCAAAAAAATGTTGTTCATTGATGACGTAGATAGAAATTTACAATCTGTAATTTTCAACTTTGACTTTTAATAGTTTCTTTACAAACTGCAACCTGACTGATGTCAGGTGAATGTAAATATATATTTACCAGAGGTTATATTCCACCAAACAAAGTAATGTTAAGAAGAACATGAAAACCTGTCACACTTTAAGCCTTTTCTTGAACAATCTCAGTTCAAGAGAGGGGAGATAAATTGAAAAATTAATAGCATCACAATTGTTTAGGAGATGTGCAAAATTAAAATATTGGGTATATTGTCTAATATGATAATAGTTACGGCTGCAAAAAGAGCAGATTAAAAATTAATAGTGTAATATTCCAATCAAATGCACTGTTAAAGTGTATTTATGATTTTTGTGAAAATTGAACATCCTCCATGTTTAACGTATTTCATTTGACATAATTTCAGCAGATTATCATCATTGAGATCTTAAATAATATTTAAAAAATATGAATTTCTGTCAAAATGAGCCACTCCCATTTCCAGTAATGTTGACCAGATCAGATTTCTGGAAAACAGGTTATGGTTCTTTTCACTTTCACTCACATTCTGGAAAACTTTCACTGGCGCCTTAACTTTCAACAAATGTAACGTGCCAAAATTCTCCTTCTCAGTCATTATTTGGACGAGTTACCTGCTTGTGAGTTTGTGCGTAGGAGACACCGACGCCAGTGAGCTCAGGCCCATCGTATCCCAGTGGACACTTCTCACAGCGAAACCCAGGGGCAGTGTTCACACACATCACACCAGAGAAGCACGGATTAAACTGGCACTAAACAGAAAAGTACAAGAAAAAAGTCAGCTGGTTGTTGGTTCTCTAATAATTTACAACCGTTTGGAAGTATTTACAGGCTTCAAAATCTTGTACTCAAGACTTATTTGAATATTTGAAAGCTCTCAAAATAAGAGTCTTAAGAGTCCTGGTAGCCGCTCGCCATCAGCTTTACTCCACAGAGATGGAAAGTTAAAACCAAACTTTAGAACATTCTCCATGGAGACAGATTTGTTTTTTGCAATTGTTTTGAATGTTAGAGGCAAAGTAAGAACATCTCCATGGAGCCAAGCAGGTGGCACATCCTCCACCAGAAAGGTAGCACATTACCCACTCGAGCCATTCCATGGAATTGGAATGCGAAATTTAATAAATATTCAAAAGAATGTTGATATTCTTTACGGTCTCCGCGTAACACGCCCTCAAAAAAGGCTTAATTTTCTGTTTTTTCTAGGGCAAGTCACACCTATTGGAATGGATCTACGGAGCTCATATTTCACGCACTAATGCATTTTTATGATCTGATTGGAAATAAATACCCATGTAACAAATGTACTCTATAGCGCCCCCTACCCATTGTGTGAAAAACTCAACATTGTCTGATTTGTTTGAAACTCATGGATTATATTCTCCTCGAGACGCCATGAAAAAAGTGCATTGCAGATATTGTGTATTTTCACAATTGGCCAGCAGAGGCGCAATGAATGCCTTCACTTCCTCTTCATCTTTTATTTTGATGGGACATTTCCTCTCGTGCCATGGGCTTAGCATTAGCATTAGAGTTAGCATTAACGGCGGGTCTCTGTTGCTAGGTGACAGAGGTACAGGGAGGAGGGGGTGCAGCCAGGTCACCCAGGCTCTCTCTCTCCCTTTTTCCCTGCTCAGGTCAGCGCAGAAGGTGCCTGGATCGCCTGTGGCACTTACAAAATAAAGGCCTCTGTGTTTTACAGATACAGAAGGAGTTTTATTTTGACATAGCCTGACAGTGACAGATGATTGTCTAAAGAATAAAGTCTAAAGAATAAAGTCTAAAGAATAAAGCCTAAAGAATAAAGTCTAAAGTAAAAAAGGCTATTGCTTTGGAACTAACCCAATGGCCGTCATCTTCCTTTGAAAATTAAAATACAGTCAGAGTCAGAAATTCTGTTCTCGTAGAACTTTAACAAACTCCTCCTAGGGCGTTTTGCCCACTGGTCTCAAAATCGATGTACGTCCTCTAGACATGTGGGGCATCTAAAGTTATCGACATTTTCGGGGTTAGGACAAAAGTTGCATCAGTTGTTAAAAGTCCTATGTTTATTTCTGATGTTAAACAAAAATATTATTGTGACCACGCCCCCAGACTAACCCTATGGCCGCCATCGTCCTTTGATAATGAAAAGACGCTGAGTCAGGAATTTGGTTCACGTCAAACTTTAACAAACTCCTCCAAGGGTGTTACGCTCACTGGCCTCAAATTGGTGTACGTCCTCTGGACAAGTGGGACAAGTGGGGCGGTCGCACGGAAAAGCGGTCGTGCGGGTGGCGAGAGCCATCATCGCCGCTCCGCGGCTTTAATTAAGTTTTGCGTTTGCGTTTATTTAAGTATTTTCTGACTGAAATCTTACATGGTCAGGCTTTGATTTATTCTGGGGTAAATCAGGGTCGGTTTGTTCCCAAACACACAAATTGAAAAAGAATAACCCTCAAATGTAAAAAAAAATCGTTAAAAAAAAAATCTAAAATATAGGCATATGTATTCTGCTTGAACGTTGAACTTAATTATGATTCCGTAAATCTATTTTTTGAGAAGTTAGCCACAGGTTTGAAAGAGGAATTGTCAAAACCCAACAAAAGCCCAAATTGTTTATCAGACCAACATCTAGGCAGGAAATAAAATCAGATTTTCTTACCATTACAGTAAATCAGAAATCTAAAACTACAGAGCTTCAACAAGAGTCCAGACATCTGTTTCTACTCCAAAGGGTTCAAAAAACGTTTTCTGTTTTCAGACTCCCAATTCGGGGGTCATTTTAGTCAGGCGTTTTAGGAAAAATACACTCTCTTGATTAAAAGTGAACCTGCTACTTTCTCTAAATGTGACTACCTTCTATATTATACGGTCCTGTTTGGTATAAAATGTCTTGCTGCTGTTGTCATTTGCCCAGGATAAGAATAGTTACAAGAAGGTTGATTCCAGATTGAATAATTCTTAACCTAAAAGTAATTATTACTTTTAGGTTAAGAATTATTATACAGCAATTATGATAGTACAAGTACAAGAAAGTCCATACCTCATCCACATCATCACAGCGCACACCATCTCCAGTGAACCCATCAGGGCAGGGGGCGCACCTCCAGCCTCCGGCCTCTGTGGGGATGCACATGTCCTGTCTGAAGCAGGTCCCGGGCAGACACTGAACCAGGTGCTGAGGGTCAGGATTCATGTCGAACTTCTCTGGTGGTTCGTCAGGTTTGGGTTTGGTGGGAATTCCCTCAAAACCTACACAGACAGCAGCAAATACAGATTCAGGCACTAGTGGTGATTTTATGGACAAGTTTTAGAGTGTTAATTTAATTTACCGCAAGCAAGACATTCCGTAATGGTGTTTTTCAAAAATGTGGTCTCCTTGACCTAAACCAAGGGAAAACAGTTCACCAATCTCTGTTAATAATGTAGTTTTAAATTCAACTTAACCCATGCTATTATCAGTATTTACTTTAAAAAAAAAAACATATCAGGCACTCACTCACTCATTAGAACTGGACACATGTTTTTCTACATTAACTGCACAGAGTCTCATGAAACCCATTGGTTATATGGCCCTCTAGATCCGGCAGTATCTTCATGGAGTTTATACGATTATTGTGTTGTTTTAATTTCATCATCACATGCCGTTGTTGTTTTTTAAGCTCAAAACTGAGATTTTATGTATTTTTCATAGTCTGCCAAAGCCAATAACAGGTCAACTAGTTAAAATGAAATGAACTGAACCCAGCACTGTGTCTTCAATCGCTCAAAAAGAGAAAACCCAAATGCCTGTAAATTACCTTCTATTCCTCAAATTGGAAAGTCTTGTTAAATTTAATAATTAGGATCCTATTTAGTAGGAAAAGCACAATTACTGTTTATTACCTGCTGATTAAGAAGTTCTTTCATCTCTAAAAGCATTTTCTTCAGCTCCAACATTGAGGTTTGGTCCTGTACTGTCCTTGCTTCCTGAAAACCTAATATCATTTTGTATGGTTTAAATGTACAATTAATTAATCTAAATACAATAACCAATTTAACTCACTCAGCAGTTGCAGCGAGTCACTGGGAGCTAAATGACAGTTTTGCAAAGTGGCCACGTTCTCCACAGTGTCCTCTATCACCAGCTTCAGGTCTGTCAGCAAATCCTAGCATAAACAAACATGATATTTGGGATGACCTTAGACATACGAAGCCATAAAAAGTGTACCGGTAAATGGGAAATAGAAAGGGTTTTGTCTGTTGTCACCTGTCCACTTGACTGCAAGGTCCTGAGAGCCACTTTATTGGGACCGGGTGGCAGAGAGCCAAATGCGGCCGGTAGATCGTCCACAGTGTGCACCAGTCTACAGTCCACATAGATGCTGAGGCGAGGGGGCCCTTGTTGAAGACCAGAGGCATGAAGCATCACGTGGTGCTCTCTTCCATCAGCTAGAGACGCATGAGTGAAACTGGTGGTAGCAAACCGGCCATCAGTCTTCTGGTATCGTAAAATTACTTGAGTGAAAATTTGAAAGAAAAAATATCAAATTTAATATGTACAAAATCAGTTACAAAGTTGTTTCTAAAATGCTACTGTTTACGTTTGCTCAGCTTGGCTTGCACACTTAGCTCTATGTATTTGGAGTTGTCCCGGGGATTGAGGACACTGTAGAGGGAAGTGGGGGCCTTGTTGTGCAGCCTGAAAGAGGACAGAAGGAACGCCTCGTCCCGACCCTTGTTCTTCAAGCTTCCCTGGAGCAGGTCTGGCAGGCAGTCCGGAGACACTAGCAGGTCATAGACTAGAACGAGAAGGTAAACATAAAATTCAATAAAAGTAGCAACTTCTGTGTGTCATTGAAAATTGTATTGAATTGGCTTTTTTATTTGTCCAGCAGCTGTGAGTAATTTAGACAAAGCATCTGCTGAGTCACAGCGTGAGCAAACTTTATTATGTGTGACTTACATTTGACAAAAAAGTGTGTTGTTGTGTTGTACCTCACTTTGTTTTAATGAGGAATGCAGCTACTATAAAGAGTTCTGTTTAGCTGTGCGTATGACAACACTCTTCTTTTTCAGTCTTTGTTTTATAATGATTATTTATGTTTTATCTGTTTGTATTGTGATTTGTATTTACCTTTTCCTGTTGAGTAAAGCACTTTGAATTACTTTGTGTACAAATAAACGTGCCCATACAAACTCATGACGTCTTTGGAAAGAGTAAATGTGATTGTAACAAGAGACAGGACACACCATATCAATGTTTTATCTAGCGATTTAGTTCATCAATAGTTTAGGTAATAAGACACCTCTAAAGTATCATATAGTACAGAAAGAGTGGCTGTACTCACCGATGCCTTGAGCAGTTACCACGAGCACCAGCTGCTGCAGCACCAGACAAAGAGCAGCCACTCTGGTCCAGGCAGACATCCTCACAGGGCTCTGGAGTCAGGACCAAGTTTCCACTGCAAAAGGTTCCACTGAAGGACAGAGTTAAACGGATCCAAATGCTTGAGCAAAATCCCAGAAGAAATGCAATGACTGAGTGGCCTCAGCTTTTAAAGCAAATGGGAGGGTCCTGTGTTGTCCACTACTACAGCTGTTAAAGTGCCATGGATATACTTGGAGTAAATATTGTGAAGTTCCACCATGAAATATAATATGAAATAAAATATATTAAGTACTCAAATTCAGAAGATAGTACACACAAATTGCTATTGATGTCAGGCTTATTGTTGTAATCGGGTAGATTCCAAGATTCCACTTAAAGTTACTAGATAAAAGGCCTAAATACACCTTCGACCTTAAGAGTCAGCCAGACCTTTACTTAAAGTAACATGTAACATGGTCCAGCACCTGCTTGTCTCCATGGAAATAAGCAGAAGCTTTACTTGTGTGGTACTGAAGTCCAGGATGTAAAAGAGTAATTAATGGTTTTCTATCACTTCAGATGTGCAATAGGCTATAGCTTACCTGGTAATGTACAAAATAGACAATAGTAAAACTCTGGCAATGGTTCACTCGATTTGACAGATAAACAAATGTGATTGTCACGGTCACTCTCTATATGTTAATTGGGTTAATGAAAAAGTAACATAAACAACATAAACCTGAATGGTGAGGTCCATCATGTATGTTTTTTCTAAATACACACCACAGAATGCATCTTATCTGTAACATGTTTAACCTGCGGGGCCCCTCAGAGGCCCTATGCAGTACGTCCATGATGCAGACCTCCATCATATCGTCATACATCACGTGACCTACGTTGTGTCTTCGCGCTGATTTTCAGGTGCGTGATGACGTCATCCTCCAGCGGCCCCTTCGTGAAGAGAAACATGGCGCTGTCCATGGAGCTGCGGTGTTGGGGGGGCGGCTGGGGTCTTCCGTCTGTCCACACAGAGTCGCTCATCGTGCTGGTAATTGTCCATGACAATGCATCTGATCGTATCGTGCTGATTTACAATTGTAGCGTATTGTTTGTGCTCCATATTCTGTTTTATTTAGCTCGTTGGCTAATTGACATTTCACAGCCCTGTTACTTCTGCACATTGATAGCTACACGCACACTCATACAATCTTTCTGCATTATGTTTCCTCTTAACTTCCACCTGAATGTTTCGTGCAGCGGCATGTGCATGTTTCGCTGCAACAATGTTTTCGTCCTTCAAGGTCAGCAGTTAAAATAGCATTACTTGTGGTTAGATTCCCCATGATGCTCCTGTGTGTGACAGAGCCTTCTATAGAATGGCACTTATGTGTTTGTAATGTTATAGATTTGCCTGTAGTTGTAGGACCTGCCGCCTGGTGACGCCCTCATTGATTGCTTTGTTAGTTGCTTTTTATTATGTTAGAACACATTGAAAGGTATTTCACCCAAATAAAAATGGTTAAAACAATGTGTGCACTATATGCATGTATGCCTTTTCTTTAGGCTTATTCCAAATTTTCTGGAGCTCAAGTTACAGCTTCTCCAATCGACTGGACGTGGAAAACTCTCACAGGTGTGGCTGCCTGTTATATACCATTTTACTCCTATTTTAAACTTAATGTAAGGATATACTCCATCACATACCACAATGTTATTGTTATATACTTTATATATCTTTCCTTGCAGCAACAGTCCCAGAGTTGCTGTGTGGAGAGTCGTCTGTCACAGATCCTACACAGATTCTCAACTTCCTCCGAAAGCAGGTGAGATCATAAACGTCTGTCCTCTATATTAGTTTTGATAAACTTGTAATACTGCAGTGTTCCCCACAGGGTTATTCTGAGACTATGGTGGCACAAACAATCCACATTTGAATCATTTGAGTTAATACCATTATTATAGTAACTTCTATGTGTTTTTAATAATACATGTATTACACATGTTTTGTAATAAGTCTCTGGGGATGAAAGTTAGACTGGGGAGTCACCATATCTCCTCTACTAATGAGAAACACGGTATAGTATGATATATATATTTATTTATTTATTTATTAATATGGCCATACCTGCCCAAACTCGTCAGTTCTCAGAAGCGGGTCAGGGCCTGGTTAGTGCTCCATTAGGAAAACGCACAGTGGTACACTAAAGGAAATGTCATTGATTATTGAAGCGCTTTGAGTGCCTTGAATATTGAAAAGCTCTATATAAAATGCATTGTAATAATAATAATAATCTGGATGTTTGGCAGCAATTCAATGCAGACTATGAGTTAACGGCACGTCAGGGTGCAGACACTCTGGCCTACATCGCTTTACTGGAAGAGAAGCTCCGACCAGCTTTGGTAAAAATAAATACCCCTTTTTTTCCCCCTTTTTAAAAAAAAAAAATATTTTTTTCTCTCAAGTTCATTGTTTGTGTGTTCCAGTTGCATACGTTCTGGGTGGATGCAGAAAACTATGCAAACGTGACAAGGCCCTGGTTTGCTTCTCATTCTCCTTTTCCTCTGAACTTTGTGGTCCCTTGTCGCCATGCCAACATTGCCATCTCCAGGATCCTGCTGACTAAAGGAGAGTCCCCACTAAACAGAATCAATGAAATAGAGGCCAAGGTAAAACTCCCACATTACGCTTGCTGCTTGCATCTATACTTTGATTGTTTTTGGTGTTTAATGAATGATTCCTTCTTCCTGGTTTGGATCAGCTTTACAGTGATGCTAAAGAGTGCCTCAACCTCCTCTCATACCGACTGGGAACGGCAAACTACTTCTTTGGCAGCTCGTAAGTGTTTACATTTACAGTTCATCACCAAAGAAAGACACTTGATGGCTACTTGACGTGATAAGACATAATATTTTCTCTTATACTAAATATGTGTAGGCCGACCAGTCTAGATGCCTTTGTGTTTGGTTTCTTGGCTCCGCTGTACAAAGCCGGCCTCCCGAGCAGTCCGCTGCAGAGTCACCTTAGTCAGTTGGAAAACTTGACTCAATTTTGTGAGAACATCCTTCAGGTCTATTTCAGCGCGAGTCAACCTGGTAAGATACGGTTTATGCCCGTTATTATCTCTTTGAAAGTTTCTGAGCTGATTATTCCATCTCTTCTCCAGGTTCTCCTTCAGTTCAAGAAACAAAAGATGCCAATCTTCAGAAATTGACCCAGCTTGTTAACAAAGAATCCAAC
Organism: Eucyclogobius newberryi; assembly: GCF_026437365.1. NCBI lineage: Eukaryota > Metazoa > Chordata > Actinopteri > Gobiiformes > Gobiidae > Eucyclogobius > Eucyclogobius newberryi. The sequence goes on from NW_027316278.1 coordinate 18,826,366, forward strand.
TTGATAGAAAAGGTGCTTCTCTTCTCTATTTTCCACTGTTGATTTAATCATTCCCAAAAAACAAATGTTCTCTGAATTCCACTCATGCCAATATCTAGCCCTATGTGTATGTGTCACATTAATGTGGTATTTCAAATGGGCAAACATTGTATGCTAACATTCACAAGAAAATTTTATGTTTACATCCAATGCGTCCATCTGCGCTGGACACCCCAATTTGACATATGTGCATTTGAAGACAGACTGGATGTGCGTCTGAAAAATAAACTCTCCAGCAGACGTGCATCCAAGGCGTCAAGCGCACATGCGCACTGGTTGTCGTTTTTCTCCTGGTGTGGCGGTTTCCTTTGTGCAATTGCAAAAACAGCTGGACGTACGTCCATATAGACTTTGAATATAAACTTGTTGTCTGGACGCCGCAGTGTGAAGTCACCTTTAGGATAAACCTGGGCTAGAGCAGGACCACGAGACCTACATACGGACCAAACCAAAAGTCTACAATCAGGACCATAAACTGGAGTGTGCGCGCACCCTTCAAAAGAGTTAATTCAATGTTGATATGGCATAATGTTGTACACTTTCAAATAATGGAACAGTATAAGGTGATGTTTCTGCTCTTTTGTTATTAATTTAACATATGTCTGATGATTAAACTACAATAATACATTTACATTTTTGTAAATGCTAAATAAAACAACACAATAATTACTAGTCTAATGTTAAAATTATAAGTAGCCTGCAACTCAAAAACAAATTAATTACTGATTATACTATATAATATAATATAATAATTGTCATTGTTATGATGTCTAGTGTTATATACAGGTAATCTAGTGTTAACGGTTCTTTTTTCTTTCAGATGGATGATAACCTTCGCAGCAGCAGTCCTCAGCACAAACCACACCGTCCAGAGCCCAAGCCCACTTTGGCACATTAGAAGAACCCGACCCGTGCATAACCCACGGCCTTATGGAATAATGATGATAGTTTTCGAAGATGTTGAAGGAAAGAAAATGCATGTGTGAGCTTTTTTTTAACTAGGTTGGATGCACGTATGTGGTCAAGCATGGAACGCTTTTCGAGTGCCGCTAGACAGAAGGTCACTGGAAGTTCAGGAGAAAGCCAAAGGAAATGGAAACGCCATCAGGGGAAGTACAGGAACTTGAAGTTGGTCATTTTAATTTTAAACATTTTTTTCTGTTCTATATTATGAAGACACAGGTTCAAAATGTCTAGCTGTCAATTATAAATATTAGAATCTGTAAATAGTTTATTTATTACCAGAGCTAAGCAAATTTTGTCTTTATTGTGACATAAAATACGTATGTGCATGTATATTACTGTAAAATATTAAGTTTGGCTCTCGTAGGCCTACTTTGTAAAATAAATAAGCATTAGAAGAGACGTATAGTTAAATATACATTATAAGGGCATAAAGATGGGGCTTTATATAAAAAATCCTGGAAGGGTCCACCGATGCTTTATAAATCCGCCTTTATTTTCTGTGTCCAAGGAACTGACATTGTTTTAATTATTTAACTGACATAAATTGCTTTGAACATGTCACATTCCCTCTGTATTATTGTGAAATGTGCCTTCATGACTGCTGTTGTCTTTGTACAATTTGTCATTTTTAATTTTGATATTTTTCACATTTGTCACTTTTTCATGCACTGTCACTGTCTGGTAACATCTACTTCATATAATTGCAATAAATTAAAACCAAATCAGTCTTTTGTGAGATTTTTTGTTTAAAAAAATAAAGGTGTTAAATTAGTTTGATCTCCAATTACTGTACTTGGAATCTAATTAGTGATGTACAACCTTCATAGATATTCCTAAGTACCTCCACAACAACCTCGAATGAAATTGAATCGTGCAAAATAAGATTATTGAAAATAGTATGATTTATTAATTCAATCAATCAGCCCACATGCTGTACTATTTGGTTTATATACAAAATGTACATCTGAATGTATCTATTTACAGAAATTCACATAAAATACAATTTCAAAGGTGCACTTTGTTGAGTCTATTTTCCATAAATGAAAAAAAAAACTTCAAATGATTCAAATAAAAAAAATGTGAGTACAATCAATTAAATTAAAATGTTATAACTCCATCTCATTAATAAGGCCACATTTAATATGTGCTTATTGGCTCAAATATCCACATAAAATTCCACCTCAAAACACTTATAAAATATTTTTTGCTGAATTTTCTGCATAAATTGAACTTGTTCAGCCTGTTCACTTCCGTTTTCAAAGCCAACTGTCTTTAGTAAATTCTGGCACCTCCTTCACCACACACACCTCCAAACTCCCTGGAGTGTCCAAGCACATCGCGGGGTGACACGGCTGGGTGAAGCGCTCACTGAAGGACCCCAACAACTGACCACTCTGAGCATTGTAGAAGGACAAGCGGCCGGACTGGTAGTCCAAGAAGACACCCACACGTTCAGGTAAGTCAATTACAAACAAACTGGAGTGGATGTTGTTGTGCACCAAGTGATAACTACAACTGTGAAGAAAAACAAGTTTCAGATCAATAATAATGGTAGCGCACATACAAAGTAAAGTCTAATTTAAACCAGTCTGTCTTGCATACCCTGATTGTGTGGGGGTGCACTGCAAGCACCATGACAACTGACTTTCTCCCAGAGGACTCTCACTAGTGGCAGAGCTGTAAGCCACGCCCAGTCTGTAGTCGGTGCATCTTGAAACATCATTCTCCCAGTAATAATGTCCTCTCACAGGGAGCAGCTCGCCCAGGATGGAGGGACAGCTGCAAAATAAACACCTCTACTTCATTAAACCATGAATGTTGTTTAGAAGTTTTAGTCAAAGTGATGCCATATACAACTTACGCCTTATCTGGCATGTTGTCATGTGTGTCCTGGGAGTAGTGCAAGGTGGTCTGGTCCACAGACAGCTCCAGAGCTGGATGAGCTGTTGCTTTAAGCAGCAGAAACTTTGTACCTTTACGCGTAAATAAGAATTTGTATTTGTAGTATGTATAAAGTCACAAGAACATATACTGTGTGTGTATAAAAACAATTATGCTTATGCTTTACCTTTTGTCGAAATAAGCGCAGCTTCACTCTGGTCACTAGAACCAGCTTCATTCACTGCTTTTATGTAGATGAGATAATTCTCATTTGGTTGAAGAAGGACTTTATGTTCAAAGTTTTTAATACCAGATATGGTTCTAAAAGCACACAAAAAATATGTTACAGATGGATGCTCTTTAAAGAAACAAACATCAAGCCTTAAAGTTTCTAAGTATGGAGTATTTTGTTTTCCTCACCTAAGGCCTTCTCCTTCCAGTTCGTACTGTCGACAGTACTCCAGTGTGTAGGACAGTCCCGGAGTCTGCTCCACTGAGCTCCACCTCAGAATGGCTGTGTCCCACAAGATAGTGCACCTCTCAGTGTCAATCACAGGCACGGATGGAGCTGTACACAGAGAGATGGCAGTGCCTTTCAATGTTATTTGCGCTGAATGTCACAAACTGTATATTATTCGGTGGTTCCTGACCAGTTTTAAAGATGAGTCGCGCACTGGGCAGAGAGCAGCCTGTGTAGTTGACAGCCATCACCCACACCATGTACGTCTTGTCAGGCTCCAGTTCCTCCAAGACACAGTAACTTTCCTTCACTGTCACGCGGTATTCTTCTGATACAGCTGGTGAGAGCAGAAGGATTAATGGTATGGACACGATTACATATTTCAGACAGTAAATAATTAGGACAGGGTTGTTTCTACTACCTCCTTGTGGATCCTCCATACAATACACCTGAAAGCAGTCAATAACGTCCTCAGGGTTGACCTTCCAGTAGACAGTGACGCTGGAGCTGGAGGCTGAGCCAGGCTCCTGGGCCTGAAGAGTCGGCCTCTGAGGCACTGGGGAATCCAAATGATGAACATACTCAGTAAAAGATATTTTGCATGTTAAATTCTAGAGTATTAATTCATTTTACCTGCGATTCCCTTACGCTGGGCTAACTGGGAGCTAGAAGTGTTTCCCTTGGCATAGTCCTCAAAAACAAGCAGTGATCTGGGTCCGAGCTCATGAGACATGGCAGAGTCCAGGGCTGCTGTGAGCCTAAATGTACAAAAATATTTAGTTTGCGCTATGACCACAAAAAAAACACAATTTGTAGTGCATGCAAAACCTGCTGTCTTTGTTATATAATCTGACCAATAACACAGTTTACTCATGGGAACAAAAACCACACCAGCCACTGTTCATTCAGTGAAGGCACATACCTTGCATGAATGTCTTCAGGCGACTGTATAAAATGTAATGAGTTTTCATTAGCTGATCATCAGGATGATAAGATAAGATCTAACATATGAATATATGATAAGAAAATGGTAACTACCCGTGCGTTTGTCTCTGCTTCTCTGTCTGTTGTTTCCAGGGTGCCTTTGGCCGTGTCAATGCTCTCCTGGAATGACACTATTTGGTCGTAGAGCTGCTCCAACTTGGCCTTCTTTTCCTCCTCCATACTCAAAGACATACTGTTGTACTGCTCCATCACCAGGGCCATCATCTCCTCATTTTGAGCCTGTATTTCTGTCTCACTCTCATGACACTGGTCCTAGTTGTCAAGTACAATAAACAATAAGAAATATACATAGATCAATAAAAACAAATAGACTTAATAGGCTGCTTTATCTACGGTGGTCTCTGTGCATCTTACCTCCACTGAGTTATAGGCCAGCTCCAGCTCGGACACAAGGTCCTCAATGTTTTCTGATCTGCCCTGCAGCTCCGAAATCCAGTCACTCAGTTTCTCCTGTGGTGAAGACGATTGAAAATTAATGTTGATCTTGACTGAATTTGAGAAGCCTTAGATAGGTGACATATGTAAAATCAAGATGTGTGCCATGTCTAAACATTAGATGGAGGCAGAGGAGTAAAAGCAGTGCAATGGGATCTCCTGGCACCACCAGTAAACAGCTCAGATGTAAGTGGGTCACAGTCTCATGCACCGAATAGCTGAGGACCCCTAGTATCAAAAACAGGTGCATGTTTTTGCATGTGCAGAGACTTCTGCATATGAAGGATTTGATTCAATGCCTCTGGATTAATGTAATTAAACTCCAATCTCAGATGAGGTCATGGTGAACTGTCTGAGCAGCACAACAACAACAGCAGCAACAACAACAACAACAACAACAACAACAACAACAACATCATCATGAGGCAAGTGTGGACCACTTGTGACAAATGAGGATAAACAATCTGAATGACTTATTAATGGTAAATATAAAACGATCTATTGAGCCACCTTGTTGATAGTAATGTGGTGCTTTAATGTTATGAAGATGGTCATAGGTTAATTTTAGTTGTCCAATATAGTGTCATGATACTAAAATGTAAAACTTGATTTCGATGATAAGGAATATATACTATTGTTAACACCAATTTCAATACCACAATGACAATGTAAAAATGCTCTTTTTTAGGTCAAAGTTTTGGACAATTGACTGAATTTTTAATACTAAAGAAATACTTCTTTCAACATTAAAAAAAACGTTCTACATTAAACCTTGTGGTTTTACTCTAGTTCTGATAAAGTTAAAAATGATTCCAAAACATTTGCAGGAACGATTAAATTTTGTCCTGTGTATGATATTTGCTCAAATGAAAATCTAGTTTTGATACTAGTTTAACGATTAGTACCTGATTTTCAATCCTTTTGACAAACCAAGTCCATAGAAAACTGTAGCAGATCTACAGTACATCACTGCCCCCAAACAGCAAGATATGGAAATAGTATTGTTGGGTTTCAGATAAAGGTGAAGAGAATATCTATTATCTAATAGCTGTAAACATTGCAGATTCAAAATTAAATATATAAAACATGTTGTAAACTTCCAAATGAGGGTATAAAGGGATATTTTTGCACTTTTGTACATCATTTTGCATTTGTCTGTAACCTTAAAATCAAATAATACATTTACATACATGGTTTAGCTCATCTGTGCTTGATAATGTAAAATGTTATTTGCACATGTTTGGTGAGTCACATTAAAGACCTAATCACGAACTGATTTTTATTGCATCATTTGTGGATTTGCTTTTTAAATATTTGTTTGATGAAAATACAGTGTAATCAATATGATGATGGTGTATAATGATGGTGAGACTTATAATATAAATATACCTTTAATAACAAATCCGTATACATAAGTATATTGTGTTTCGTACCATGATCTCCTCGTAGGCCCCGTCCACTGCAGTGACCTTGTGGCCCTGATGGGGCCCCGAGCTGCTCTCCTGCTCTGACAGCAGACACCCACAGGTGAGGCAGTACCAGTCCAGCCCCTCCAGCTCAGCCACCATCTGAGCCTGACGTTCCTCCTCTGCATCAATAGTCTCATAGTCCACTTCCATAACCTCCTCCTCTGCCATCTCCTCCAGCATTTCCTCCATGTATTCATCCTCTTTTCCAAACTCTACTTGTTCATCTTCCATTTCAACTTGTGTCATGTCTGTTGTGTCTTGTTTTGTTATAATTTCATACTCCATGGTGACATCAGGACTCTCGGTTTTCTCAGTGTCTTGTGAAACGTCTTCTTGCTTGCAGACGTCTTGCACATCTTCAGTTATATTTATTTGACAGTCTTGGTCCAATTTGTTTTCTTCTAAAACGGTTGTGTCTAGGTTCACATCTCCTGCATCTAATCCAAATAGAGCTTGCAGTGGGGTGAACCTTTTCAGAGTAGAGCGCATACCGGCACCCTCCTCCAAATCGCCCTCTAGAGTCTGCTCCTCAACAGCAGCCTCTAGATCTTTAACGTCAGCAATTACCTCCTCCATCTCCTTGCTTAAAACTTCTATATGTTGATCCAACACTTCTTTTGGTTGCTCTGCTTCTACCACACATGATTCATTGACATAATTTACAATCTCATAGTCGAGCTCCTCTGTCTCTGCCTCATTGAGTGAAATAGACCGGTCCTGCTGTGTTGTTTCAGTGATAGAAGGTATGACCTGTGCTTCCAAAGCTACATTTTGTCCTTCCTCCACTGAAGCAGGGGGTGAATCAACTTTATCTGAAACAGTCTCTGTTTCCTCTTCAACTGAAGGTACTGTGTCCATTTCTGACACAACCTCATCAATCTTAGCTTTATTGCATTCCTCAATAACAATAGGTGTCACATCTATCATAATTCTGTCTTCTTTTTCTAGCCCTGAGTCTACAATTACAGCATCCTCCATGGACTCAGACACTCGAGTTTCTTCTCCCTGAACGACTGTTTGAGGAATGTCTGTAGCTGGGGCAGGTGTATCTACGGCAGCTACAAGGACTTCATCAGTAATTTTCATTTGGTCATTTGGTAGATATATGTCAGAAGTGCTTTGCTCAATAACAGATTCTCTTTTTGGAATTTCTGATATTTCTGCTTCAGGTGCAAATTCTGCAGTTTTGGGAGATTCTCTCTCATGTTTTTGAATCTCAACGTGCTTTTCTTCAATCACAGCCTCATCAATCTTAGCTTTATTGCATTCCTCAATAACAATAGGTGTCACATCTATCATAATTCTGTCTTCTTTTTCTTGCAGCTGAGGTGCTGTTTGTACTTCTGTGGTGGTTTCTGGGGCAATAACCAGTATTTCATGTGGAAGTATGCAAATAGTTTCCTCCAAATCTGTCTTTTGTTTGGATTTGTGGCTACCATCCATGGACATTGTTTCATCTTCCTTTGCTTGTTCTTCAGGCTTTTGTGTTTCCATTATTGACTCTTGAACTGTAACAGACTCAACTTTTTGAGGAATATTACTTGATTTTGTTGACATAATTTGCTCTTCGTGTTTTTGTTCGGTTTCCTTGCTCTCCTCCTCTGGAAAATGTACATTTTCCTTTGCAATAGCCGTTTTTTCATCACATTGAGACACCATTTCGATTTCTGGCTGTGTCACAGTCTCTACTATTGGTTTTACATTATTCTTTGTCTGTTCTTCTTGGTCTGGCTGTGGGCTGATCTCTATGTTCATTTCAACAGCTTGTCCTTTGGGAACAAGGAGCAAGAGCTCACCATCAACACTGACCATCTCCTTAACCACACCAGCCTCGATCTCTGGAGAGACTGATTCTTCCTGTTTGACCATTTCTATTGGCTTCTCCTCTAGCTCTATCTTACCATCGTCTTGCGTCACAATGTCAGCCCCTTGACCCAAATCCTCAACTATTGATTCAGATTCCTTTGCTGCAATGGCCGACTTTACTTCTTGTAACTCAATGCATACTTGAGTATCTGTTCTGCCCTTTTCAATAACTTCCACATGGGCCTGCACAGGGGGCTCACAGTCAGCGCTGACCTCTATACAAGTATCCCTGTTGGCCTCTTTGGGGATCTCTAGCCCCGAGTCTACAATTACAGCATCCTCCATGGACTCAGACACTTGAGTTTCTTCTCCTTGAATGACTGTTTGAGGAATGTCTGTAGCTGGGGCAAGTGTATCTACAGTAGCTACAAGGACTTCATCAGTAATTTTCATTTGGTCATTTGGTAGATATATTTCAGAAGTGCTTTGCTCAATAACAGATTCTCTTTTTGGAATTTCTGATATTTCTGCTTCAGGTGCAACTTCTGCAGTTTCGGGAGATTCTCTCTCAGGTTTTTGAATCTCAACGTGCTTTTCTTCAATCACTTCGGGCTTTTCTTCAATTTCTTCCTTCCTATCAGAAGTTGACCCTTCATTTTTGTGTCCCATTTGTGATATTGATGCTTCAGTTTCAAATTCACAAGGGCTAATCTTTGTTGACTCAGCTTTGCTCATTGTCTCTTTAATATCTTCCTCTTTATCTGCCCGAGTCATGCACCCACTCGTCTCAAACTCGCTCTGCAACCACATCATCCTCTCTCCTTTACCGTCATCCTCAACCTCAGATGGGATCTCCACAGTCGGTGTCTCATCTTTCAAGGTAAACTTCTCCAGATACCCGCTGTCCGCTTCCTCATAATCATCAGTCAAACACCTCTTGTACTTCTTCTCAGACGTGACACTTTCCGCCTCAGAGCACTCCTCGTCGCTCCTCCTCCTCTCCCCCATAGCATCCTCATAAAGGTCCATGTACATGAACGACATGGCAGTGGGTTCCTCCAATAAAATGGGGTCAATGATCTTTGGTGGGCCAGAGGAAATATAGATGGGAGTTAGAACAGTCTCTTCACTTTCAAACAACACAGAGCCACTTTCTTTGACAGAGCTCTGGCGTCGCATCCTCCCGCCTTTGTCATCCTTGTCACTTTGTTGCACCATATTAACAGACGGTCCTTCTCCATAAAACACTTCATCCAGGTGCTCCCCGACAATGTTCTCCTCTGATACAAAAACGAAGGGCTCTTCAAAGGCAGTGGGGCTGATGCTTTTGCCTGTATCTTTGGCAGTAGTTTGCTCTGGTTCTGGGGGTGGTACAGGTGTGGCACATTCATCCTCTTCCTCTGCTGCTTGTTCATCAGGAGTCACTACATCCAACAAGGTAAACTTCTCAAAGTAGTCAATGTCCCCAGGGCCTTCTGTGAGAGTGGGTTTGAGGTCCGAGTCGGCTGGTGGATGGGTTGAAGCTTCTTTTGATTCCTGTGATGAAAAAAATAAACACTCGGTCACAATACGTTTTATGGAGCTGCTTTTTTCATTTCAATCAAAATAGTATTCGCTCTTACTTACTTATAATTACATATAATTACTGTAAATACATTAAGACTAAAGAATAAACTTTGAATCATCCCCCAATTCAAAATAATGAATCATAAATCAAAACACTGCTCCGAACACAGCATTACACAATAGCCACATAGACAACCTGGGTGTGGAGTCTAGTACAATTGACACAAGAAAAATGTGCAGTTCTTGCAGGTCAGATGTGTATCAGTCGCTATTGCTCCTCCGTCTGAGCAGCTTTGTTAATAAAGTGTTTGTGTGCTAAACAAAATCTCACCTCATTTAGTGATTCTGCATCCTGTAGGTCTTCTCCCTCAACAAGAGTCCACTGGTGGTGATTTCTGGACTTGATCTTTGGAGTCTGGTCCAGAAAGTATAGATTGTCCTGCAGCTCAGTGCTCTCCTCCTCGTCCACAGTGGGCAGTTTAGATGGTACTCTGATGTTGAGGATCTCATAGCCTTCAGAAATCAAACTGAATAGCTGCTGGTCCTTGCTCTTGATCTCCTCCAGATCTGGTTCAGTCTCGGTTTTATCCTGTTTGACATTTGGCTGAGAAACCTCCATCATCTCCAGTCTCTCCACCCCCAGAACCGAGGCGGATCGAGAACTGCCCGGCCTGCTGAACCTGTCACTGAGCCTGCTGCTCCTGCCGGACCTGGTCCTCCTCCGCACAACTTTCTCCTCATCAAAAATAATGGTGATATTGCCCGCTGACCCAGAGCCCTCCATGCTGCCCCCTTCTGACACCGAGCTGGTTTCGGACGCCCAGGGAGTGGAGCAGCGACTGGACGCGGTCTCCCACACAATCCCACTGTCCTCGCTCTGAACAGTCACCATTGAGAACGAAGGATCCACCATGAGGCACTGCAGTTTGGGCTTCACAGAAGGATCTTGGACAACCTCTCGCAAACTGCAAGAGAGGACACTTTAGCAGAGCTGCTCATTAGGACATGACTAAACTGTTGAGCAAGATTTTTCTGGCACCACACAGAGGATAAACTAATGAATCAACGCCTCCACATAGCACAGCTAGAACAAGGTACAAAATTAACAAATTTATATGCAAGTGCAATCTACTGTAAAGCTGGACAATAAGCTAAAAAAAAATAGACCTCATTAAATGCATTCCAAGAAGTCTTTTTAAGCTGTGAATACAACTTTGCCCTGCAAAAAATTGCTACAAGGTGACAACCCTGAGCGTCACTGGTGTAATATAAGATAAATTATGCTTGCCCTCCTAAACGCATCCAAGATATCAATGTCTTCTGCTATTTATGACACAACAGGACTATATGGAGCAACTTAATAAATTAGTTACATAAATTCAGTTGGTAATGACATAAAAGCCGTAATTGAGCTGCTCAAAACAAGAAGTTAACCTTAATGTGGCCTAATAAGGCAAAACACACAACCCAGTTTAAAAGATCAGCTAAACTAGACCATAAACACTAAACAGTTGAATACACATAAGTATTTAGACCTGTTTTGAAGTTCTTCCACCTCATCTTCATCGTCTTGGCTGAGAGCTTCCAGAGCTTCATAAGAACACTCCTGTAGCTCCGTCATCTCAGAGTCCAAACTCTCAGGTTCATCCATCTTGACTTTGGTCAAGCCAGTTTTTGTGGTTGTTGCCCAAATGTTAAGAGTCCTCTTTTCGTTTTTAACCACTTTGAATGTAGGAGTTCTGCTCTGACTGTGTGTTACATCTAAGTTGGGAGCTGTCCATCTGACTAAGCGGGACAGGAATAGACTGAGGGGAACGACAAGGGGGAGTGGAGTGCACAGGTTGTAGATGTATCAACAGTAAAGACCCATTTAGTCCAATACAGTGTAATAATGGGTTACTTGAAACTGCAGGTAAATGTCTAATATACAGTATGAAAGTATGTAATTGTGTTGCTAAATACTAAAATATAAGAACAGGCCTCTTTAAGATGTAAATCCCCTCAGGAGGAGTTAAATATAGGCCATGGTTGAAATAGTACCCAGACCCCCCCTTCAATGACTGCTGCCCAAGTCATAAAACTACATGTAATTACGTGTCAAACACAAAACAAACACAATCGAGATTCATGCTGTTCTCGAGTCTGAGAACATACACTTGTGAACTATGTATAATCTACAAGAATATGTATATATATATAACAATATGGGAGTCAAACTAGTCAAAAGAACAATATCTTTATAATTTAACAACATCAGAGTGGCAGGGATTTGATTGTGGCTTTGGGAGTTCAGTATCTTATTCTAGTTTTGATTCCACTATATAAAAAAGCTTAAAATATATTAAAAGAAACCAACACAGATTAACCAATTAATCAGCCCAAGATTTATTTTTAAATCAACATTTTCTTTGATAAGCATTTACATTAAGTTCAGTATGCCTGCTGACAACAGTCCTTTCTCGTGGTCTCTGTGTCTCTCCAAGGTGAATTGTTATGTTGATATTTAAACATATAGATTATGAAACAACAACATTATTACTGCAATTAACTAGAGTAACTAATACAACCTTTAAACCATTTGCTGATACAATAGAAATACAGAGTAACTAAATGTTGGACCTGTTGGTGATTAGTTTAAGTGTAATTACCCTTTTACATTTCTAAGAAAATACCGATCTGTGTCTCCCTGTGCACTTAGAGATCAGCTGAACATTGCATACACTTAAACTGGTTTGAGGCACGGAAGACTGAAGTACTGCATCAAATTCATATCCACACATTTATAGAGTATGCCATAGAGTATAATGCTGTCCTCGAGGTAGAGGCTGATCGCAAAGGTCCAAGTTTTCTTTAATGAGGCTCCATTATCTTCCAGCCAGTTCTTTGTCAATTATGGCTCTAATTGGGAGCAGTGAGTTGAGGTCTTTCTTCTCATTTAGGATTCGGTATGACTGCAAATATAAAAGGTGACAAAAGAACTATAAATAACTGCAGCTCGTACATGGGGTCGTCACAAAATCAAGACATACAGTACCTCAGCAAATTTTGCTTTGATGGTGTCAAACCTGGCTTTCTCATAAACAGCTCTGGCAACATTACGTCTCTCAAAGGGTTCTGAAAAAAAAGTGTCATTATGTTGTACAATTCCTTTAATAACTATATTATATTTGAATAAATCTTCACCTTCGACACATATGAATTTGGTCCTCCAATCTGAGGATTGGGTCTTTGGAAAAGTCCTGCCCTCTCGAACCGAGATGATCTGTTTATCCCATCTATAAAAACAGATTTACATATTTTAGTCATATGTCATTAAGAGTCCATAATCATATTTTATTATTAAAATCCTTAAATCGACTGATAGTAAACTGCCAATAAAGTAAGGATTTTAATCAATATAAAAACGTATTGTATGCATGAATAATAGTATAGCACACAAGCAAAATTACTGATTACTAATACAGTATAAAAATGTAAATATTGGTTTGATTCAAAATCTATGTTATTTTAATAATTGATTCCCGACTGCATCAGGTCATGAAAAAGTCCAGGATCAGGGAATGTCATATTAGCCCTGGGCAAAACCCAGCTGCTGCCGTCAGTCACAAAGAAACATGACACTGGTGAAAAACATGAAGCGAAGGGCGGCAGAGAGGGTGGGATTAAATATTTAAATACAGAATTGTCTTTGGAAAATACCTGAATTTTGACCAATAGTACTTAAGGAATCCCAGAAAAAGATCTCCCAGAGAGGATTGGTTTTTGGAATTGTAGCGCGGAACGCAGTGACAACGATCAGGGACCATATCAAGGTCCAGAGAAGGATGAAAATATGCCTAATAAAATACAACAGAGAAGATCAGGTCAAGGTCAAAACTGTAAACAATGAAACATGTCACCCTAGGTCTAAGGACACTTACCGGATGGTCCCGCTGTAGTGAAGGAAGAACAGGAGGTTTCACAACTGCAATACAAAGTATACTATTTAGTTTCATTTATTTGAGCATTATCTGCATATCTTCATTACACAGTAAAGGAATAAAAGCCAAAAAAGGGTAAGTTGAAGCATAAGTACATATAATAAGTACATATATTGTGGGGTGAATGAGACATCACATACTCATACATTAATCTAATTAATTATGGAATACATTCAGAGTTTGTTTATTTGTAATACATTTATAAACACATTAAGGTAGCACACTGTGCATTAGTCAGGGTTTGATATGAAGAAAGACTGTGCATGGTGTCTATAAGTTTCTTTGAAGGTTTATGTAATTCCGTTTTAAATAGATCAATGTTAAAGTCAGGACAAATGTAAATGTCTTTGTGGTCACTATTCATAATTAGAGACTCAATGGTCAGTAAACGTTTCCTAAACTACACCCGGCGATCTGTAATTACGTGGTTTGTTTTTATTATTTTTTCCTCTGATTATTTAACACAATTATATAACATATTTTCAACCAGTTTTGCTTTCAAAGTTTTGGAGAATTTGACACCATGAAAGTGATAAGAAGAAAAGCCCAACACCAACTCACTTTGAAGGTAGTTCAACGCCATCAGAGCTAAAGTGTAGCTGCTCAAAGTCCCCTTGCTGGCATCATTTATTTCACAGTGCCGTGCCCACTTCTTTATAACGAGCATAAGGGGCCGTATCCTGATGTCAGCTGAAGAAGCAAACAAGCAATGAGTCAATATGATCCCAAAGCGCTGAATGCCACACACACTAATAAAGCACGGACCATGAGTGTAACTCCTCAGAAGAAATGTGTTTCTGATTCCGACAGTGTTGTTGACATTTAAATCAAACTCCAGATTGCTTAAAGGAGGATTGCGAAAAACACAGCATTACAAACATGTTAATGTGAATAAAATCTTTAGCAAATGGTCATGACCTACCAGCCTCTGTCTTTGAACCGTAGAATTGGTACTTTCGCTCTGATCAGCAGCACACGGTCCACATATGCTTTAAATAAAAAATATTGTATTTTAACTGAGGCAGATTGACCAATATGTTGTAAAACAGCGCCCTTTAGTGGGGAACTGGAGAGTTACATTTTACTAAGAAGTTGAGACGATCATAAAAACTATTCTCTATTACTTGTTTGTTATACTGTTATTACTCACCTAGAGTTCTAAATAATCTCAACAGTGAAGAAAGTACATCAATGACCTCATCATATTTTGCCTATAAAAAGGATAACAAAAAAAGAAGTTACAGTATATATTTGTCATTGTACATTAGGACAGAGTTAAGAAATACTCACTATATTGCTGACCAGGCAGAGATCTGCATCACTGCTGCGACACCCCAAACCACTCATAGTAGAGCCAGTCAGGTAGAGCCTCGCAGCTTAAAGAAAAGCAAGTTCCTTGTTTCACTAACATTCACTGTTACATGTATGGATTCTTACATGACATACACAAAAACAGCACTACCGTTATGCAACATGAAGTTGTATTGCAGTACATTACAAGAAGTAAAATTTAAAGAAAAATAAAGCTAATTCAAGATACCAAAAGATGATCCGTAACTTTTTACTCACCTGGGTACAAACTTTGTATGTCTTTCTGTAGTCGCGCTCTATAAGTCTCTTTACGATGCAAGTCAGATAATTGCTGCTGACAGGCCTCAAAAAGCTCCACCATCTGAGCACTCATCTGAAAGTAAGACACCAAATGAACAAACATACACATTAATGCAGGTACATAGAACATATCTAGGCATGTTTCTATTTATGAGTCCAATAACATTAACTAATACATAACTGATACATTTGATTGAAGGACTATGGTAATTATTTTACAAAGGAATCAAATTCTTTCATTTTTAATTAATAATATCACATTATTAAAAGTAAGTTTAGATACACATTTAGATACAGGTGTGAATGTTTTTTTGTTTGTTTACCTTGTCATTTGTATAAGACTCCAAACTGGTGGGGGTTGGAGGAGACTTGGGCACCTGACCAAGCATGTACGGTGGTGGGCTGGAGTATTTACACACATTGGCTGTTGTACCATGAGACAGCCCAGAGGTTGCTTGCTGAGGGGGGCAATGATGTTGAAGAAGAGGGCGAGATTCAAATGAAGGAAATGTTTCATCTGAATGAAAGGATTCAACCCGCTGACGTTTCGTGATGTATGCATTGTGCACTGTGTTGGCACTGTGTTGTCTCCTGAGAAATCACAAGGAAAATTGTAAAAAGTTACCAAGACTAAACAAACTGGATCTGACAGATAAACATGGCAGACACCCAGCACAAGTATGTGAACAACATATACATGGTAATATCCTTTCTAGCTGTGTGTGTGTGTGTGTGTGTGTATGTGTGGTTTAAAATAGTATTTGATCATTTAAAGTGATTAATTTCCCCTCAGTCTATATCTTGAAGCTTTTCAATATGTACTCAATAAACTATTAAAATGTGGACACTGTCAGACATACATGGTTAAAAACTGGATAATTACACTTACTTGCGACTGTTGGTGACTGGGGGCCCTGATGTGTAAGGTGGGATTGACGACGGCATCCACCGATTCTCAGGCCCCTGATGGCTTTGAAAACGCAGGGGCAGCAATATATTTAATAATGCAAAGAAACACTTTCGAAAACGTTTTTGAAATTCTTAACTTAACAGAGAATGAAATAATTTAGTTTACTTACTTGTTAAAATGGGTCTGACATTTTTGTCGGCTGGGGGGTCGTGCAGATGACTCATTATGATGGTCCAGATGACCTCTTGATAGTTCGCTACGAGGAAACATGTTATGGTTTTTCACGGGACTCTGCATCACGGTGCGAGAGCCCGTGGACCTCTGAAAAGATGATAAAACGGCACGTTTTATATGTTATGTATGTAACAAGAGCGTTACATATATAACGTTAGTAATTTGAATGCCAACGATGAACCTACCAGCGTTTTATCACAAAAACAATGTAATAATGCACTAATGATTAGGTTAAGTAGGAATGTACAAAAACAAGTTGCTTGCCTCGACGCTTGTGGATCACATGAAAACAAACCAAACAAAAGTCCACTTCCGGTAGAAAATACTTCCGCATTGACGTGCTGACGTCATTGTCTTTTCGTTTCGGAAATAAATGTATTTTTAACATGGATCATGGATCTATTATAATATCTGGATAGGGTAAGCCCCCTCTGCCTCTGGCTCCAAATTGAGTAGTGGCCACTTCGCAGAATTCAGCCTTTTGGTCGGACCATTTCAGGAGTTCGGCCTCTAAAATTACCAAACATGCTAATTTGTTTTTAGTCTAAAAATAAAATAGAAGGAATTTCACTCTTCAACTGTTTCTAAAATACTTAAAAAATACATTTTTAACCTTCCGGTGAACAGTGTACGCGCACCGAGCGCGCACGTCACCCTCATGAACGAGCCTCGGGAGAACATGTGACGGAAACTAAACACAAGCAGAAGAATGTGACCAGACGAGACCACGAACACGTAAGTTGTGTTTGTTTGTCATTCCTCACGTTTCACACATCGTTCCATATGAAGTGTAAAACAACGATTACACAGTTAACACAAGTTAACACGAGCTAACGTAAGCTAAAGTTTAGCTACACAAAGATGCAATAACACGTCGTGATGGCTCGTGCTACTGCAAATAAATAACTAATTATTTCTCTTACTAAATGTTCTATTAGACAAGAGGTTATGCACAGATTAAGGAAAACTAGAGAAAGAAGGGAAATAAAGTGATAATTCAATAATTCAAATATAACCTGCTATAATGGGTCATATCTTACATATATAAATGTGTAAGATTTCAGGGGCTGAGACCACATTTGAGGTTTTATTACATATTTCATAATGACGTGTGCTGTGTTTAAACAAAGCACACGCTTGTTTTCTATAGGAATGTCATGAATTTACTTCCATGGAATATGTAGAGATTTAGCAAACATGTCAGTTATGTTCTAACTTCTAAGGTTTAAACTTATGCATAAATAAATTACTTTTGGTTCTAGCTTTAAAAATTAAGGTGAAAAGAGGAACTTTTGTGTTACAGAGCGAAATGTAAATCTGTCAATAACATATTCCAGCTTTTCTCTGTTAAATGTGCATAATATATAAATGTTCTAATAAGTATCTTTCTCATCTTCAGTGCTGACCAGTGAGTTTAGTCTGTCTGTGCTGTCCAGAGCTCTACAGGTCACTGCAGGTCACTACAGGTCACTGCAGACCTAATCACTGCAGACACAGTCATCTCAAGTAAACTCCTGACGACTCCAAAGCAAAAGGTATTTTAATAATAACTTGTGCCTCGACTAAAAGTAAACAGTGTAGAATCAGTATTTTGAATTTATAAAATGTCTGTTTTGTTATGACCAAAAAAACTAAATGATAATTGTTCTTCAAAAGAGCCACTGATGTGTCACATGTGTCTGTGAAGCAGCTTCAGGACAAACATGTGAAGTGTATGTTATATGACTTGTATAAATCTAAACATGTGAAGTGTATGTTATATGACTTGTATAAATCTAAACATGTGAAGTGTATGTTCTATGACTTGTATAAATCTAAACATGTGAAGTGTATGTTATATGACTTGTATAATCTAAACATATGAAGTGTATGTTATATGACTTGTATAATCTAAACATATGAAGTGTATGTTATATGACTTGTATAATCTAAACATATGAAGTGTATGTTATATGACTTGTATAATCTAAACATGTGAAGTGTATGTTCTATGACTTGTATAATCTAAAACATATGAAGTGTATGTTATATGACTTGTATAATCTAAAGCTGTGACATGTTCTGTTTGTCTCTGTCATACGATGGAGCTGAACGGTGCAGTTACTGAAGTACAGAAGACTGCGTAGCCATGGAAACAAAGTCTTGTTAAATACTGAGATATTCAGTATTTAACACAATAATGTCACATTCATGTGCATATAACTGATGTAAAAAGAGTGTTTATTTTACCATTATTATTAGTATTATTTTGTCTTACGCTGTTTTTATTTTATCTTTATTTCCCCCTCCATTCTTTATTAAGGTATGAGAGGTTCTGTCTAGAGGAGTTTTTGTTTATAAGAGTTCTTCTATTAAGATCGATCTATTAAGAGTGTTTTTTAAACTTCCTATAAGTTTTCTGTCCTTTTCCTCTGGATCTACTGTGTTGCAACAACAAAATTTCCTCATGTGTGGACAATAAAGGAGTATCTTATTTTATTCAGTTTGTTCTATTTGACTTATACAGGTTGTTTTATCATTGTTAATATTTTTATGTTGCACTGAATCGCCAAAGCAAGTTCCACTGTTTGTGAATTCTGTTCTTTGACAATGGAATAAACCTTTTCTGATTATATTAATGATGATAATAATAATGAACATTACACAGACTCCAAAACTCCTTAATAAGGGACTCCCACATTGTAGCTTTAAAACTCAACTAAAACTGGCTAAAATCAATTTATCATTTGTAGTTATAATCAGATTTGCATTTATTGAACAAGTTCATTCATGTTCATTATTTGTATTAAATACATTAATAAACAAATGTGTTTTGTATTTATTAAAGATTGACATGATACAAAAACGACACAATAGGAAACTGAATATAATTAAATACTTCTTAATTCAATTATGTAACAGAATCGATGATTATATTTTATATTTCTTCTCATCTGATTAAAAAAATGCATATTGGCCAAATTATATTATGTAAATAAATAACTGAAAAGTTAATAACAAAATAAATACCCAAACCAAAAACTACAGAAAATGATGAGGACGTTATTCCACCTCTAAATGTAATTCATTGTCATTAAACCAGACTTTTTATCTTAACACTTCTTTATAATTCTCTTAAATATCAGACCTTTACAACATGATACATGTATATTTATAGATGGATATAACAATCCATCATTATACGTTACGTAAACAGACTATTGCTGCTGTGACGTGCGCGCTCCCGACGCCAAAGCCTCACGGCGATGACGTCACAAAAGTGGGAGGAGATATACCACTGTTCAGGAAGTAATGCGGAACTAAAAAACTTTTTTGGAACCATGCGCCAATGAGCAGCTCCATAGGTTTCAATGGCGGCCATCTTGGCTTCCGGGGGCTTGACATGGATCTATTAAACACCAATTTACGGAAGCGTAGAGCTTCCAAATAAAAAACGATATATTGTGCATGTATGTATGTATTTATATGTATATATATGTATATGTATTTATATGTACATACTATATGTATATATATATATATATATATATATATATACATACATACATACATACATACATACATACATACATACATACATACATACATACATACATACATACATAACAAGATAAGATAAGATAATCCTTTAATATCCACACAAGGGGAAATGTTGTTGTTACAACGCAGTAGAAACAGGAGGAAAGGACAGATTCTAGGAAGTTTCAAAAACACACTCTTAATAGAACTCTTATGAACAAAAACAAAAAAAACTCTTATTAACAAAACTCCTCTCCTATCTTAATAGGGAATGGAGGGGGGGAAATAAAATAAAATAGGTAAATACAAATAAAAAGATAAAGATAAAAATAAGATGATAATAATAATAAAATAAAAATAAAGTAAAAATAGCTAGCACAAGACTAGGTATATATATTACTTATTTATTTATATTTGTATATATATATATATATATATATATAGTTATTTATTTATTTAAACTAATATATTTTTTCTCAGTGTAACATTGACCAAGTGTGAGAAAAGCGTCCTCAATCCCAGCGTAAATGAGTTCAAGAGGCTGAAGGCAGAAATACACAGACTGGGTGGACAATAACAATCTACCCTGTGGAGGTCGGTTGGTTGGTGTGGGTTTGAGGTAAAGTCCACAATCACAAAGTGGAGAGGACAAGGGCAAAGTTAAAGACGGCAACAAAGGAGATGACAGAGGAAGCAAAGAAATCAAGCATCTGGTTCACGGCACGGAGAAAGGACGGGACATAGGGAATACCATCAAAGTAGGGTCAGTTGCAGGGAAACACTGCTAGTACAGTGTACTAGTATAATAGATCCATGGTACTAGTACATTGTACTAGCTAAGGGGCAAAACATCTGTGATGGAACATTATCAATATGTATGTTCTTATTAAGAAAGAAATCTGTCTTTGTGTTAATGCATGATATTAACACATGTTAATATCATGCATTAACATGTAAAGAAGCATATCAGGCCCCCAGGAAACCCTTTATTTATTGGTATCTGTTAATCAACATGTGACTGTGGAAAAAGTCACTCTACTTAGATCTACATGAGGCTTTGTACTTAAAGTATAAAATACTCAGAGTACAGAGGCTCTGGGTCAGACATGGTGGGAAGCCGGTGGCTGCCGGTCCATGGCAAACTGGCCATGCTTGCTCAGGGTCATATCTCTTGTAACAAAGAATAAGATAAGATAAGATATTCCTTTATTGTCCCACATGGGGAAATTTCATATAAACTGTTCTATTTCATAACTCACCAAGGCTCGTAAATATTTTCTACAACTTTTCTACACACTGCTGCCACCAATACTGAGAATGTACAAAAAATTGGGGAAGCCAAAGTAATAGTTAGAGGACGAGAGATGAACCTGCCTCTATTTATTGAGAGCGGAAGAATGTGTATAAACCTTTATAAATTACAATGGCTGTACGCATGCACACCAGTACCCCAAGATAGTTATTTAGTAGCTCACATTAGCACTGGTGTCCAGCCGGTTAAAAATATGTACCATCGTCTCTGCGAATTGTGATGTAGAATTTTGAATCTCTTGCACAGTTTTAATAAAGACAGCTACACTACAGTTCTATCATTATCAAGATTTCTATTTCTACATTATCAGTTTCTTTGGTCAATTTGTCTCACAAAAGTTGTATGCTTTTTGCTTTTCTCATTATATCTTGGACAGATTGTTTCCAAGTTGGCCTTTTTAGTTACTATTTAAACTTTCTCCATCCATCCATCCATCTTCTGCCGCTTTATCCGGGGCCGGGTCGCGGGGGCAGCAGTCTGAGCAGGGACTCCCAGACTTCCTTCTCCCCAGACACTTCCTCTAACTCCTCCGGGGGGATCCCGAGGCGTTCCCAGGCCAGCCGAGAGACATAGTCTCTCCAGCGTGTCCTGGGTCTTCCCCGGGGCCTCTTCCCGGTGGGACATGCCTGAAACACCTCCCGAGGGAGGCGCCCAGGAGGCATCCGGAACAGATGCCCGAGCCACCTCAACTGGCTCCTCTCGACGTGGAGGAGCAGCGGCTCTACTCCGAGCTCCCCCCGTGTGGCCGAGCTCCTCACCTTATCTCTAAGGGAGCGCCCAGCCACCCGGCGGAGGAAACTCATTTCGACCGCTTGTATCCGCGATCTTGTTCTTTCGGTCACTACCCAAAGCTCATGACCATAGGTGAGGGTAGGAACGTAGACCGACCGGTAAATAGAGAGCTTTGCCTTTCGGCTCAGCTCCCTCTTTACCACAACGGTCCGATGCAGCGACTGCATCACTGCAGCCGCTGCACCGATCCGCCTGTCGATCTCACGCTCCATCCTTCCCTCACTCGTGAACAAGACCCCGAGATACTTGAACTCCTCCACTTGGGGCAAGGACACCCCACCCACCTGGAGAGGGCAAGCCACCTTTTTCCGGTCGAGAACCATGGCCTCGGATTTGGAGGTGCTGATTCTCATCCCAGCCGCTTCACACTCGGCTGCAAACCGTCCCAGTGCATGTTGCAGGTCCGGGTTTGATGGAGCCATCAGGACAACATCGTCTGCAAACAGCAGAGATGAGATCCTGTGGTCCCCAAACCGGACCCCCTCCGACCCCTGACTGCGCCTAGAAATTCTGTCCATAAAAATTATGAACAGAACCGGTGACACAGGGCAGCCCTGGCGGAGTCCAACATGCACTGGGAACAGGTCTGACTTACTGCCGGCAATGCGAACACAGCTCCTGCTCCGGTCATACAGGGACCGGACAGCCCTGAGCAAAGGGCCCCGGACCCCGTACTCCCGGAGCACCCCCCAAAGGACACCCCGAGGGACACGGTCAAAAGCCTTCTCCAGATCCACAAAGCACATGTGGACTGGTTGGGCAAACTCCCATGAACCCTCGAGCACCCGATGGAGGGTATAGAGCTGGTCCAGTGTTCCACGACCGGGACGAAAACCACTCTGCTCCTCCTGAATCCGAGGTTCGACTATCGGTCGGATTCTCCTCTCCAGTACCTTGGAATAGACCTTACCCGGGAGGCTGAGGAGTGTGATCCCTCTGTAGTTGGAACACACCCTCCGGTCCCCCTTCTTGAACAGAGGGACCACCACCCCGGTCTGCCAGTCCAGAGGCACGGTCCCCGAACGCCACGCGATGTTGCAGAGACGTGTCAACCAAGACAGTCCTACAACATCCAGATACTTTAGGTACTCAGGGCGGATCTCATCCACCCCCGGAGCCCTGCCACCGAGGAGTTTGCGGACAACCTCAGTGACTTCAGCTTGGGTGATGGATGAGCCAGCCTCCGAGTCCCCGGTCTCTACTTCCTCTTCAGAAGACGTGACTGAGGGATTAAGGAGATCCTCAAAGTATTCCTTCCACCGTCCGACGACATCCCCAGTCGAGGTCAGCAGGCCTCCACCTGCACCGTAAACGGTGTTTGTGAGACACTGCTTCCCCTTCCTGAGGCGCCGGACGGTTTGCCAGAATTTCTTTGGTGCCGACCGATAGTCCTCCTCCATGGCCTCCCCGAACTCCTCCCAGGCCCGGGTTTTTGCCTCTGCGACAGCACGAGCCGCGGCTCGCTTGGCCTGCCGATACCCGTCGATGACCTCCGGAGACCTACAAGCCAGAGTGGCCTGATAGGCCTCCTTCTTTAGTCTGACGGCATCCCTTACTTCCGGTGTCCACCACCGGGTTCGGGGGTTGCCGCCACGACAGGCACCGGAGACCTTGCGACCACAGCTCCGAGCAGCCGCATCAACAATGGAGGCGGAGAACATGGTCCACTCGGACTCAATGTCCCCAGCCTCCCCCGGGACATGGGAGAAGCTCTCCCGGAGGTGCGAGTTGAATACCCTACTGACAGAGGGCTCCACTAGACGTTCCCAACAGACCCTCACAATGCGCTTGGGTCTGCCAAGTCTGTCCGGCTTCCTCCTCCGCCAGCGGATCCAACTCACCACCAGGTGGTGATCGGTTGACAACTCTGCCCCTCTCTTCACCCGAGTGTCCAAGACACGCGGCCGGAGGTCTGATGACACGACAACTAAGTCGATCATTGACCTCCGGCCTAGGGTGTCCTGGTGCCACGTGCACTGATGGACACCCTTGTGCTTGAACATGGTGTTCGTTATGGACAATCCGTGGCTAGCACAGAAGTCCAATAACTGAACACCGCTCGGGTTCAGATCGGGGAAGCCGTTCTTCCCGATCACCCCTCTCCAGGTGTCACTGTCATTGCCCACGTGGGCGTTGAAGTCCCCCAGTAGAACAACGGAGTCCCCGGTCGGTGCACTGTCCAGTACCCCTCCCAAGGACTCCAAGAAGGCCGGGTACTCTGCACTGCTGTTCGGCCCGTAGGCCGCCACAACAGTGAGAGACCTGTCCCCCACCCGAAGGCGGAGGGACGCGACCCTCTCGTTCACCGGGGTAAACTCCAACACGTGGCGGCTGAGCTGAGGGGCTATCAGCAAGCCCACACCAGCCCGCCGCCTCTCCCCGCGGGCAACACCAGAGAAGTGGAGCGTCCAGCCCCTCTCGAGGAGATGGGTTCCAGAGCCCAAACTGTGCGTGGAGGTGAGGCCGACTATATCTAGTCGGTATCGCTCAACCTCCCGCACAAGCTCAGGCTCTTTCCCCCCCAGCGAGGTGACATTCCATGTCCCCAGAGTTAGTCTCTTTGTCTGGAGATCTGGTCGCCGAGGCCCCTGCCGTCGACTGCCGCCCAGATCTTTCTGCACCGGCCCCTTATGGATCCTCCTGCGGGTGGTGGGCCCACGGGAGGGCGGCCCCACGTCGCTCTTTCGGGCTGTGCCCGGCCGGGCCCCGTGGGGTAAGACCCGGCCACCAGGCGCTCGCCATGGAGCACCCATCCCAGGCCTGGCTCCAGGATGGGGCCCCGGTGACGCCGATCCGGGCGACGTGAACTGCCTTGATTGTGTCGTCGTCATAAGAGGCTTCTGAACCGATCTTTGTCTGACCCGTCACCTAGGACCTGTTTGCCTTGGGAGACCCTACCAGGGGCATGAAGCCCCCGACAACATAGCTCCCGGGATCATTCGGGCACTCAAACCCCTCCACCACGTTAAGGTGTCGGTTTCTTCCCCTTTTTAAAAAAACAAAAACAAATTAAATTCAAACCACTTCTCTTGTGCGTTTCGTTTTGACTTTTAGAAATCACAAAATGTATTTTTGGGATATTTATTTCAAGTACAACCAATCACATCCTATTTTTACAATGGGCTTATGTTGTCACTAAAAAGGGGTGAAAACAACTTGGTATAATACATGCTATAGAGAGAGAGAGATTATGGATTCTGTTGCTCTGGTAATAATAGGAGGAGCAAAATGTAAAAACAATTACTAGGACATAACTAGGACCAAATCTACCTGTCTTGTGCATTTTAAACTTTGTCATAGGCTTAATTTTAGTAGTGTTTACAACAGTTTATTACAATAAGGTGTAAGTGGTGTGTCACAATGGTACTTGAATTTGGCATTTGAATTCTAAACCAGTCCATTGATTTATTGACAAATGGTGACCCATAAAAGTTGTTGAACTAATTTTACAGGGTTTACATTGGAATATGTCACTGTGAGGAATGCAATGACCTGAAAACAACTACAGCTTCTCAGTATGTTATTGATGAGGGTTGTCAGCAGGCCACATGCAAGTCCAGGGGCACAATTCTGCCTATTTAGTCTGTTTAAAGTGACAATAATAAAATAAAATTAAAGCCGCAAGCGGCAATGATCGGCCCTCGCCACGCCGCCGCCGCTACGCCGCCACGCCGCAAGAGGAGGGGGCGCTAACGCGCCCCCAATGGTCCTTTTATTACACCTACTGCTGAATCTGTGACGCTGTCACATCTTCTCCCCTTTGTTTTACCATTCAAAAAGCTATTTTATTTTGAATTCTTGGCAAAATGTGCGGCTTTGCCGCACAGAGCCCGTGACTTTTTGAATAAAAATGTGGATACCTTTTGATGGTCCACCCCTGAAGATGAGTCTCGCCAAATTTCAGGTTGATAGGGCTAACGCCCTGGGAGGAGTTTGTGAAAGTATAAAGTGTATACATGTTCTGGCGATTTCTCCATTGGAATAACATGGAAAGTTTTGGTCATCGCTACGGCAAAGCCATAACAATTATGGCATGGATCTCATTTACTTTTTTGATGGGGATGCTAAAATTGAGTTGTCAAATTTCACATAATTTCGCAAAACTAAACATTTAACCTCCATATAAAATCTGTAGGGGGCGCTGTGGTGCCAAGTTCATTCATTTCACTTCAAGTAGGATTAGGGCAAAGAGTTTAACAACTGATTCTAATTTGACGCAATTCAGACTTTATCTGCGCAAACGGCAGAAATGTTAAATTTGGGAGATTTCAGAAATTCTAGCGACCGTGACAGGTATCAATGTAATTTGAATAACTTTTGATGTCCCACAAGTACCTCAGTACCATTTTCACCAAATTTCAGCTTTTTAGAGCCAACGCCCTGGGAGGAGTTCGTAAAAGTACGACATTTGGAAAAACTCCCTAGTCATGCTTAGCCATTTTTGAACCAATATGGCCGACATTTGGTTGGGTGGACGGTGTTGCCGTCATAATATTTTTTACTTCTCTTGTCACCATCTACCTCTGCGCCAAATTTCATGATTCTACGATCAGATTTTTTTTGGGTCATTTCCTATCTCTATGCATTTTTGGTACATTTGGGGGCGCTGACGCGCCAATTTTTTTATTTTAGAAAAGGGAAATAGCCAGAATGTAGAGAGGCACGATTTTTAGAGGTGTGCAAATTTTTGTGACTTTTCGTCAATGTTCACTGGGTGAAAAATAGGGGGGTTGGTCCCGAGAAGAAGAAGAAGAAGAAAGAAAGAAAGAAGAATATTCCGATGCGAAAACAATGTTTCCCATTTTTCAAATATCATAAACTGTACATTTTCGGAAAGCGCTCGCGCTTTCCTACCTCATGGTGTGGGTCCCTGGTCACTGACGGGTACTTTCGTTAATTTTGAATGGGCTCCGCCCACTTTGTGTTTTTGGCCCTCTATACAGTAATAATGTTCAATTTTTGCCTTACATGCTTATATGCACGGAACATGCAAGATATGGGGAACGTATTCGTGAGCTACTTAGCGCAAATGAGTGCTTCATAAGGGGATGACGACCCCAATGTAAAGTGCTCGTTTAGTGCGCACTTTTGCACGGGCTTCGCCCGTTTACAACGGTAATGTTCCATTTCCCTACTACTAATGAGTCTGCAGGGGGCGTGCATGAGTGGAGTAGTGCGTTAGTGAGTGTTTGGAAGTGGGCGAGCGCTTCGCGCTCGATTTCGCAGCAGTGCTTCGCACGGCCTTACGAGATTAATAGGCCTCTCGCCAGCTTGTGGCGCTCGGGCCTAACAAGCCAGTGATGCCTGGTCGTTGAGTGGTTAAGGTGGCTGCACGGGCTGGGCTCCATATGCAGTTGGCCGCAGCATTGTGAGTACAAATCTCTGTATCAAAAAATTGCTACAAGTCCTTGCTTCCTCTTCGTCCCCTTTCATGTTAATAAATCCTTAAAAGAACAGGTCTATTTTAATGACACACATGTATATGGATTATGATACAAAAGTTGCCTAGACTTTTGCATTCATCTTTTTAATAGGCTTGGCCAGAATGCCTCAGCCAGATGCAGCTAAAAGTGGGTAACGCAGCCTCATTTGAAAAGAAATGGCACCCTATTAGAAGACCTATGATCCTAATTAAGGTTTATTTATGCCCTTTTTTTTAGTCAGGTTAAATAATGACATTTAATGAAAGAGCATAGTCTTTTCACCTGCTTTACACATGGATACACCCTCCCTGGGCTCAAAAACATCTAAATAATCCCCAATATTAGGCCTATGCTTATTGCTTTAGTCTTTACAACAAACAAATCTAGGCTAATTGAAAAAAAAAAAATATGGGAGCCTTTAATTGGCTTAGAGCTTGGATAATTTCATGGTTGAAGTCTATTCTTATGTGATCTTTCAGTATGGTCCGTCGGATGTGAGTTTAACAACAATCTTCCGTTGGCAGAGGCTCGAACATCAAAACGTGCCCTGGTCTCTGAAGTGCGGAGTGACGTCACTGCGGAGGATGGTGCCGTGACGTCGCCAGTTCAATACCGACACCGGAGTGATGGGGGCGGGTGCAACAGCCAGATGTGGAGCAGGGTCCGTGGATAGGATGATCAATGCGCAACCAGCCCAAGAAGTATTCGTGAAGAGCAGAAAAAAATAAAAAATAAACAAAATAAAAGCTGAAGATTAGAAGTGTTTGATCAGGAGATTGTGTCGGTGAGGAACAGTCTGGAGGAGAAGATAGTGGGGGTGTCGCCTCCGAGCTGATGGTAATAAGAGAGAGACAGAGAGAGAGGGAGTGAGAGAGAGACACCGCGCGCGAGTGAGGGTGGTATATGTCGAGCCGTAGCCTACTGACAAACCGAAGGTAGTCTTTTCCAGCTCAAAGCCAGCCGCGATCTCCTCCACCCTCTGCATCCGCGGCGGGTCTGTGATTAACACGCAGCTGCTCCACGGCCACTGGGTTCCACTTGCGCCCCGTGCCGAGGACGCTCCATCCTCAGCCTACGCGCGCGCGGAGGCAGGAGGCTCGTTGCGGGAGCGGGTGTCTGTCCGTGCCATGTGCGGAGCCGCGCGGATGTGTGGATTCATGCGGTGACAGCGGAGGGGAATG
The DNA here is from genome assembly GCF_026437365.1 of Eucyclogobius newberryi. Classification (NCBI taxonomy): domain Eukaryota; kingdom Metazoa; phylum Chordata; class Actinopteri; order Gobiiformes; family Gobiidae; genus Eucyclogobius; species Eucyclogobius newberryi. Next base: position 18,854,955 of record NW_027316278.1, read on the forward strand.
GAGCAGTTGTCATCAAATTCCTACAGACGCACCGACGGCGGCAGTGGTGAGCCTGTCATTTGAAGATCCGTCAGCGGCCGACCCCCCCAAAAAACCGCCGTTTATTAAAACCGAGGGGGAAAAAAAAGAATAATCTGTGGTCAGGTGCCACCTTCTGTTTCAACCACAACGATGGGGTAAGTGTCATTATTAGCTCGTTCTCTCCTCGCCGCTCTGTATTCACATCAGCTGCGGCCGCCTCACCAAGATCAACTTCCCTGTCATGAAAACCACATCAAGCGTAACCAAGCAAAAAACCCCGACTATGCGACAAAAAATGGCTATAAAACCCAAGGTCAAGGAGGCCATTTAAATTGGTAAAGCAGTTATATTAATGTAGGTCTGTTTTTCTTCAATAGCCTTATTCACACCGATTTGTTCCTTGACCATTTAGGCCCATTGCCAATGCAGCAGATTAAGTTTCTTTATATGTAACTTTTACAATCAAATTTGATATGAAAACAAAATATGCTGTAGCCTAGAATCATTATTTCATTTATAGGAAAACTTAAGACCCTCAATTGCTCTTGCAGAAATATGACCCTGATTTGCTGGGTCCCTGTCCCTCTGTTTACTCCCACCTACTCATATCCTAGACAGTTATGTAATTCTGAATGATGGAATGTGTACAACAGCAGCTTTTCCACAGTTTAACAATATGAGTCTGTGGGTCTGCTGCAATGTACGTGCTGTTCTGGATCTGCACGTTAGAATAACAGGGCTTCAACGCTGTCTGCAGCTGCTGTAGGCTGTACAGTAAGCAGGTTGTGACAGTGGCAGTAAGCAGGTTGTGACAGTGGTTAATGTCAGCTTACGCATCACCCACTAAAAGAATCTGAAGACTTCTGCTGGTGTGTGTCCCCTGAGATCAGCAGCCCTTGTGTGCTGTGCAGTGCACTGTGATTAACTGCACAGCCTGGTGGTTAAAAAGGTGGCACATGCATGGTGTGGTCTTTAGCCAAAACCTGTTCATTAACTATTCACATTTCACAGTGGACTTCAACTGTAGACACCCACTCTGCCCTCCTACAACACCGGCATCATTCACCACACTCCCACTCAGCTCTCCACTGCTGACCACATTTTCATTACATAACTATCCCAGTGACTCGATGGACAATGGGCCTAATTGTTATCTGTAGAATAAAACGATCACAAGGATGTGTTCTATATGCTCTGTAAAGCGACACAGGAAAGTTTGAATGTGTGATGTCGAGCAGTAGATAAGGTCGTATTACACCACTCAGCTCTAATGGTCATGGCAGAACTGGAGATACCTATCATATAACTGGTGAGCGCACACTTCCTGGGGCAAATACAATTAATGTTAACGCTGTCTCTGTCAGACTTTAACTTTGTTCTTTGCAAACTCTGTGTTGTTTCTCTTGATCCAGCTCATAAAGAGGGGATGATAAAATGCTGCCCTGGGTGTTCTGAATCGTTTCTTTATGTATTAACTATAAAAAAATATAAACGTCTAAATAGATATTTCTAATCTGACAGTGGGAGGCTATATACACAACATAATACCATACATATACACAATGCTAAAACACACAGAACTTACAAACATATGTTGAAATCATGGTTACCTGAGAAACAAACCCTCTGACCATAGTTTAAAAAAAATCCTCTGCTGCTCTTGTGCTCCTGCCCAATGAGTCCCCGTCTAGTGTCATGCTTGTCCCATGTTATTGTTGTCTAATTGCTGTTAATGTAAATGTATGTTTTGTATATTGCTGGCATTTTCCACCCTGCCTGGGACTACAGTTGGAAACTAGCTAAACTACAGAACTGTTCCAGTTCAAATAAACTAATGATCAAATAAAATAAATGTATGAAAAGTGACTCAGAAGAATGGCACCAACTCAAAATAGACTCTATAAAATATAATCTTCATGTTGTGATCTTGTGGTAAAAAACCTTGATTTGCCCAGTGCCTTTTCAGTTATGACATTTGACACTGACAAAGCTGATAACTAATCCAAACATCTTTATAAATGTCTAAGAGGTTGACTTCATTCTTAATTTCCAAATTAAATAACAGTTTTTAATGATCCTCTCCTCTACTGCTCTTACTGTATGTAAAATATCCCCTCCTCAATTGCCAACTAACCTCATTTTTTTTTTTTTTTACCAAATTCCTTCTTTAGAAAAGGTTAAACAAAATGAATCATTAAACTCTTTGGCAATACTCTCAGTTTTGTGTTTGTAATGTTGCTTATAGAACTTCACTCTTCACTTTCGCTATAACCCCAGTTACTAATCAATACTAAAACCAGTATCAAAATAGTTTTAGATTGTTTTGATCTATAAAACTAGGTATTATTAAAGAAAGAACCAACTATTTATATTGAAAAAACAAGTGTTCTTATCATGATTGTGTGTTTTAAAATCAGTGCCTTTTCTTTTAAATTGAATTTGACATTTGACTCTACTCTAGACTGTGTGGTACTGCTAAACCACAACTCAAATAAAGAATAAGCAACAAATGTCCACACATTAATCACCTCAAAATTATATGTTCTGTTTCTTTTTGTCCAATGCACATTTGAACCAAATCCCCCATATTATATTGTGATTCAGTGTCCCTGCGCTGCCCTCTCCATTTGTAGGATGTGTTATTCATTAAACCAGTGGGCGTCATTTTTGTTGAAATGAAAGCATAGCAACACAAAATATCTACCCTTGTTCAAGAAATCACACAGAAATCTGCCACGGTACCATCAAATTAAGCACTAAAGCATTAACACTCGCCAAGAAGCTGTGGCACGGAGCGGACAGGCTGTGGATGACTCCAAGTGACTCACAGTTTTGCCACTTACACTGCTGTTCATGGTTTTGATAATTTCCACACAAGCCAATTCCCAGAGCATCCCAGATTCTCACCCCGACTCCATAGTGTGTATACTGTATCTCCCATTTATTCCTCCCATTTGACCAAGTGCCTGTCTGACTTTGCCCTCGCTGTCTACCCGTTCTTTCTTTCCTAGTTAATCACACACAGGAGGGGTGCTGCTGCTGAATTTTAATATTCATTTATACAGCCGGCCTTTGATGTCCCCCATCACCCCCTCAGTGCAGTGTAAGCACTTCTCTCCTGCTCTGCCAGCGCTGCCATCCCGGAATATCTCGCTGTGTGCCTCCGGCTTTATAACTGTGTCTGTGTATTGACTGATATAAACCGCAAGACTCAATAATATTTTTAGAGCCCTGTCAGAACAAACCCAGGACCAATGGATAGACAATGTGGTGGCCAGAAACGCTCAAGAAAAATTAACTTGTGGAGTCAGAATACTCAAGGGAAAATGGTGAGAAAATGCTAATCAAGTCAATAAGATAAATAAGTCAAGGTCATGTTGTTCTGCGCATTCCTTTTTCTTCTCTTCCTTTTTTAGGTTGATTTTTCTTAAGGCAGAGGTATATTTCCGATGAACTGAAATTACCTCAAAACTAATCCAAAATGTTCTATTTGATAATTGCAGGCCTATTATGATGTTGATATTCCCGGGAAATCATAATATTTACTTCAAATGTGTAGTAGTGTAGCATGGCAAAGATGCGTAGCAGAAATAGCTTCATATTTTTGATGGCTCTACAACTGTTTAGAAACATAAAGTTATTCACAATTGTATTCTCATAAAATTGTATTATTATTACTTATCATCATTTTACATAGTTTATTGTTTATGAATCTGTGTCAAATAAAATAATGTCTGAAAGGCAAGACCATGCCGTTTGTGTGTTTGGCTGTTATTTGCGGCCTGCTGTCTATATTTAGCCTTTAGCCCCCTCTGTCTCCCCTGTGCACTCCTGTGTGACCCTCTCCCTTCGAGCTGCAGACATTCCCATATCAGAACAGGCAGACACGACATTGACTTTGCCTGCAGCACAACACAGGGGCAATATAGCTGCAACTATTGGTGAATCTGCTTAACTATGGGCTCAAGGAAAGGTCTCTGGGTCCACTGACAGCTTCACTCCCGTTGGTGCAACCATGGATCATGGGGAACTCGTCATACAGTTGCCAGGAAAATCGGATCCCGCTGGTTCTACCCAGGCTGGTTTTGGCGAGACGCTAGTTCTACGGCACAAAGAAGTTCACAATTTCTTTTTTGTGCCGTTCAGGGAGCAGCCCATCTACAGCACACGGGCGCACGTCTTCCAGATCGACCCAAACACCAAGAAGAACTGGCTGCCCACGAGCAAACACGCGGTCACCGTCTCGTACTTCTACGACAGCACCAGAAATGTCTACCGCATCATTAGCCTGGACGGTACTAAGGTGAGGGCATCCAGATGTTTTAAAACCCATCACGCACAGAAAACCTCTTAGTTTTAATGGCCATATCATCAGCACAGTGTTAATGATGTTACAGAGGTCTGGACTTGAGAAGAGCTCAGAGCTACAGCCAAAACCCCAGGCTCATATTTCACTGTTTATGTGCATGGCGACTGTTCATGTAGTCACAGCATAAATGTCAACTTATTGTGACATTCTTGTTTATTAGGTTCATAAAAATAATTTGATTTGATGTTTGTGATGTTAAGAAAGTATTGATTCTGTAACAAATTACTGGTACAAAAAAAAAAAAAAAGAATCCTTTCGTCAGATGTTTTTTATATCAACCTCTCTGTTGATGCAAGCTTATTGGGTTAGATTTGACTTCTGCACATCTTCAATGGAGTTCAACAGTGACGGAAGTAACATTTCCATACTTTTTTCCTGTAGAAATAAAAATCCAAAATGATATTAAAAGTTTGAAAGCTCGGGACTAAACAGTTATGTGGTAAGCCAATTGCACAAGACCTATCACTTTATATAAAATCTGTGTCTGAAACATTATTATCTGCCAAATTATTAAAAGGTTTGCAGAATTTTAAGTTTGGCATTATTTAGCACATAGCTGCTTGGCCTTTTAACTCCTAATGTTTTAATTGTTCTAAATACCTATGTCGATTATAAATGTGAAATTTATTTTCAAAATCACAGCAAACTTTGAAGTGCTGTTGTTTATCATCAGAATCAGATTTTAATTTTAATTTTCAACCATTTGTTCATGTAATGGTGAACTATTGGTCACTTTTAGACAAATAATGATCAGATGGAGAGTTAATCATTTGCCGCTGCTACAAACCAATGTGATTTTAATGTTGGGGAAACAGATAAAGTGAATTAACCCTCAAGAAGGTCAGTCATGTCTGGGAATTGCCCCAAAGACAGTAGGTTATGAGGCACAAATGATAAAGAACTGCCTCTTCTCTCCTGTGCTGTCTAAAGAACAGTGGCATATGATTTAGAAAGCAAAATCTGAATATAGTGAGACTGAAAAGATATGCAATACTTTTCCATTGATTTAGATTTAAGAAGTCCACTTAGTCACACCATTTATTAAGCAGCTCATTTGAAGAACAGGACAGAATTGGATTACCGTACACACATCCGTCATCGCACTATTGAGTGCTTTTAGAGTGGCAGCCATTACACAACACAGATAATTGATTGCCCATTACTTTGTTCCTCATTATTTAACAAATCAAAAGGCATTACGCAATAATTAGATTGCTTTTTTAAATAACTTGAATAATCAATGTAATTAAAAATCTAAACATTGTTGGGTAAAGTACATTTCAAGATTTTATTAGAGGTAGTACCGGTATTGATAATTTGATCATGAAAATTTAGTTTGTGGTCATAATTGTGAAAAAGTTCATCTGCAGTTTTAAATTTTAAACATTTTACAGGTCAGATATTCCAAATAATACGGTAATATTTTTAGGGGATCATACACCAGTCTAGCCTTCATAATAGTCCCCATCTCGGATGTCAGTGACCAAATCAATATCCAAATGACTTCACGCTATGTCACAGTCACATGATAATGTAGATGCTGCAGACCTGCTGCTAAACCAATAGCAATATGTTCAAACACACAGATATTTCTATTCTCTTTCCGTTTCTCTCATATACTGCAGCCCCTGAACAAATACACTTCTTAATAATACACTGTCTCCTTCCACTAGGCAATAATCAACAGCACAATCAGCCCCAACATGACGTTCACCAAGACCTCACAGAAGTTTGGCCAGTGGGCGGACAGTCGTGCCAACACGGTCTACGGCCTCGGATTCTCCACCGAGCATCATCTATCCAAGGTACCGCCCACTTCCTGCCTCCCACGACCCCCACCGACACAACACGACACAACACACACGGAGACGCACACATAGACATACTAGAGTTCTCATCTGCATTGTATGAAGCAGTGTGATCGTTCTGTGTGTTCAGGGAGTGGGAGGCTGTTTCTCTGCAGTATGATTAAGCCTCACTGTTGGGCAGGGGTGGATCACATCAGAAGAAGAAAAACACACATTCTTACATAGGAATACAGCGACATAATATTGATGTATGATACTGAAAGTAATTTGACGTATTGAAATATTAGGAATCAATGTTGATGTTTTTACTTATAAACTCAACTCTTGTTACTCGATTACAGTGTTTTGTTGGTCGACTAATTATTTTATGGTGGTTAAAAGGACCACAGCCGAAATGAGAAAGCGTGCTGAATATGCGAGTGTGAATCATACTTTTATTCTGCTGTTTTGAATACAATTATATATAACCTTAGTTCACCAGTACTTTTCTGTATCAAAAGTTATTGAGTACAGTATTGTCAGTTCACAGAGATATTAAATACTTTTGAGAGCTATATACTGTACATAAAGTTAACACTGAGCTAAATCTGGATCTTTTTTATTTTTTAACATAATTTGAAATAAACTTTTCTGTTTAAGGGTAAGTCTCTCCTAGTCTCTTGTCTCTGAAGATGTAATTGCGTTGCCTGTAATGTTCCACATGATGTTATTAAACAGATCTATATATATATTCAATAACAGGTTCATGAAAATGCCTCGAGACGCATCCAGCTTTTCCACTGTTTTAACCTGAAATGTGTCCTGGTGGCATCACCTTCTTGTGTCCATGGAGATAGATATAGTTACATCTTCATAGAAACAAGCATCTGATGGACCCAGAAACGTTACAAAGTGCATCAGAATTAAGACAGGATACTTCCACAAAAGGGCAATGGTAATTTACTGAATTATAAAGGGAAAAAAATTACTTCCAGAATTGAAAATTGAAAATGTACATTTATAAGACTTATACATAGGATGATGATGTGTTGTAACTTTATTTCATTCAACGTTTGTTTTGTGCCACTTTTAGTTTAAAGGGCTTTTTCATTGTTTCATTTTTACGGTAATTAGAGATGAAGAGTAAAAACCATTCGGTGCAATTTTAATCTTTGTTTATCCTTTACACTTTACCGCTGTTATGTAGGCCAAGAACAACATTAGTCATGGACAATTACTCAGTTTTAATGACATAAGCTCTCAGTGACATCCACCTGCCTTAGTTACTACTGTGTTTACTCTTCTGAGAAAGTACTAATGCTTTCCCTGTAATCTTTCATATCCAATGAGTTCACCAGATTTACTAAACGCAGAGGAAGTACTGAACTGTATCCACTGGATGCATCACATCCGGAGGGCTACAGTAAAAGATTGCACTAAAGCAAAGTTATATTGAATTAGTTGTTGTAGCTGATCTGATGCTGGGCAGAATTGCTCCACACACGTTTCTTTGATGTCCTCGTCAGTCAAACTTTCTTTCAGTCAAGCATTAGTACCTCCTGTGAACTAGAGCGACTGGTAGAGCACACTCAAAACTGACTCTAGTTTATATTTACTCAAGCTTCATCTCACTTTACACCGAGGGTCTGAGTGAATGTATCGCAGCTCAGGACTAAAATAACTGCTTAAGCCCCTCACTGCTGAGAGAGATCTGTGACAAGGACAATATTGTTGAATTCACATTGTGTTAATATTGTCCAAATATGTATTGTTACATTTTAAATGCTATTAATGTAAGTTATATGACATTCTGGGCATATCACCAACCCGAAAGTCACTGTTGTGTGTTTGTTTTAAGTTTGCAGAAAAGTTTGCCGAGTACAAAGAAGCAGCACGACTTGCAAAAGAGAAGAGTCAAGAAAAGATGGACATGGCGACATCTCCATCACAGGTAAAAAGAAAAGCATGTTTGACATAAATGCATTTATGAACAATGAGCTGTAAGATGGGTTATGGGTTAAGTATCCTAGTCCAGAGTTCAAAATATACTCTTCTTCACTTCTTCACATTGGGTGGTAGTCCAGGAAGGGCTCCAATGTGTTTTTAAGGTTCATATGCCATGATTGTACTCATTCTCATAATTTCAGTGCTCAAAATGCCTCCATTTAAGATGCAGCTTAGTGTTGAAGCATATTTTAACAGCTTTTCTCCTTAGTGCGAGTCAATTCGCCCTCTGTTGACACCTGCAGTGTTTGCTCTATAAAACACAATCACATTTCTCTTCCATACAAAAGCATGCACCCACATGACTATATACAAACCCATAGAGTAAATACTGCACTAATGAATGTGAGTGTGGAGCTACATTATCTGAGCTGTCCCTTTGTCCTCTGGTATTGTACAAACATTGTGCTCTGTGTTATTCCTAAGCCCTAAGTCCTAATGGACTTGTTTTATGTTTCGAGCACAACGAAATAATTTGTCTCTCGTATAACTGTGCTTGTATGGGAGGTAAAGATAAGCATTTTATAATTCCCTTCTCCTAGCAGCTGTTTAATCACTATAAAATGTGGTCAGCATGTTTTTCCTCAGAAATATTAACACAACAATATCCACTGCTGATAATGTAAAATGAGTGTGATTAACAATGTATGACGGTATTTTATGAATAAAAAGTCACTAGAGGTCATGGTACTGTAATCATGAAGAATAACCTTTACAGAACTATTGTATTTGTGTTGGGTTTATATATCTTATGTACATTTTTGTGTTTAGGAATCTCCCGCGGGTGAGCTCACTTCACCTCTGACCCCTGTGACCCCTCCGATGGAAACATTGAACGGCACAGATGACCTCTGCGACACAACCCCAAACTCGGACAGCCGCCCTGAGCCGTCGCAGAACGCTCTGGCATTTGCACACAGGTAACATCCAACCGCCACCTTCAGCCTAATGCCACTGCACTGTAGCTTGCAAAAAACTGCATTTGTCTGACGCTTTCATTGGTTATTTTGTTTTGCAAATTGACCTCACAAAAGGTGCTCTTTAGCTGTTTTTCTTTGTCTATAGATGTTGTGTGAACTGCCACTATTCACGGCTGTTCTCTCGTCTCTTTTCTCCCTAGGAGGCAGTTTAAGGCCTGTCGGGTCTGCTCATATTGATAGGGAAGTTGTTAGACTTATGACGGATTCAAAGTGATAGTTGTGCAAATAAAAGGGTTTAGCCACAACACAATGCAAACTTGCACCCTGGTCAGTCCCAGAAAGTAAAAGAAGGTGTGCTCCAATGTGATGGAGGAATGATGGCAAAGGCCTCAGACTGGCCCTCAGGAGGCACCAACCGACTGACACGGCACTGAGCGGCATGATCATTAAAAAAGATACATCTGTATCACATTTAATGGATTATGCAATTGCACATTTACTTTCAGAGTACTATGATCTGTCTCTGTTAACATGCACAGTATGTGAACGCATGCCACCTATATGCATGCACATTCCTATTTTCTTTCTGAATGTTTATGTTTTATTGATAAATAAATATACTTATTTTTTGTTCATTTCTGTTATTAGTTTGTATATTATAGCACAGTTATGTAAAGACAATATTAACGTTATTTTGTGTAATGGACAAGCATAAATGGTGGCAAGGTTCAACAAAATGTGTCCATGAAGCATTTTTATATAAGATGTTTATGTAAAGCTGGGAGTGGGCGGCTGGGAAAGTGACAGACTCACAGTATGTGTCACAAAGTAGGCAGCAGGAGAGAGACACTGTCTGTACAAGTCACACCTGAACAGGGTTCAAACTGTCTCTGCAATAATATCACTTCACTGACGACTGACCAACTATTTCTTTATGAACCAATACTTTTGTCTTTACCATTTTTTTGGTTTAAATCTTGTGAAATGAGGCAGGCGGTCTTAGCATTTCTATACTTATTTTTATTTAGAAGCTCTTAATTGTGATTCTTGTATAATATAAATATTGTTGCTGCCAGTGGTCTGTGCACATATGAGTGAGAGCGATGTGTAGAGGACACCCACTGCTCGCTGCAGCTTGTTGCTGATGTGTCTATTAATGCTGCATGCGTGGGAGACACGGTTGACTCGCCATTTGAGAGAAGTGCGGATGTACCAGGCAAAACCGGCTCTCTCTCAGGCAAAGGAGCTGCATGTAGAACAGTTCAGCAGTATTTTTTGTAAAATCTTCTCAGTCTTACATAATCAACATGTTGTTAAACTTATGATTGCCCTATGTGATACATTTGCATCCATTAAATGTTCTACTCTGAGATGTTGTTGTTGTTTGAGATCTTAGCCTGAAATAAAACAGCTGTATCTACTTATGTGCATTTGTGTTCATTATTTGGAATGGAGAAAGCAAGTGCCACACCTGTGCCCACAGGTGAATGCCTGAGTAAAGTGCAGATATAGTTGATGCTTATTATATATTCATAAACAGGGCTGCAGTGTAGGAAGGTGTGTGTAGGAAAGCAGAGCCTCAGATTCTTTTATAACACTGTGTAGGTGTTCAGCAGTTCACTGGTCGGACAGGTCTGAGTGTCAGAAGACTGATGTTTCTGGTTTCTGTGAATGGCGTTGTGGGAGGATGGAGGTGTTTTTGGTCTTGAGAATAGATGAGCAGATTGAGAGTCAGTGTGGTACGTCAGAGAGACACCTTCCTCTGGTGCTGCCATGGCAACCACGCTGGCTGCACTTCTTAAAGGAACGGGACACCTTCCTTATTGGACAGTGGTCAGGACCTCAGATTACCGGTACCTCGATGTAGAAAAGCTGTCTGCCATGGTTATACAAATGCTCAAGATGTGAGGAGCAGAGCAGTGATGGACACAACAGATTGTTGGACATTTATTTATTTCAAATGAAATGTGTACATTAAGATGCATATAGTCAGTCACAAAATGTATACAGTGGCTATTACTTAAGAAAACATTTTAAATCTAACAGAACGCAATTAAAAAATACTCAAATATTTTTTTCCTCTTTTCTCTCAGTTTGTGATATATTGGTAAAACAAAACATTCTCATCCTTACAATCAAACATACATCGAAAAGAAAATCTTAATAATAAAACAACAACAAACTACTGAATTACAGGTCTCTGAGAATAAGGGAAAATACGAGCACTTACCGTTGTCTCTTGCCATTCACTACAGTACTGGTTTCTAAAGGAAAGCATGTGCTGTGTTGAAAATCTTTTGTTGATCAAGTGTTCCTACTTGTCTCGTTTCTCTTGTCAAGTCTTGGTCAGTGGCTCTTGTTCATCTGTTTCTTCGTCTATACCGCTCTCTGCTGTTCTCTGCTTCTCTGCTGTTCTCTGCTTCTCTGCTTCTCTCTGCTTCTCTCTCTGCCTGCTGCATGGGGTTTAAACACTGACAAAGCTGAGCCGAGACTCTATGACAGCATCAGCCTGCTATGTGTGTGACTGCGAGGACGTATGTGTATATATATATGTGCATGTGTAGGATGTGTGCTCTCCCTCGTATGCGTCACACGTGAGCAACTTGCGCTCACTAACAGAGGGCAGCAGTTGTGTAAGGAGTGAATTTACCGTGGGAGTCTGGAGTGAAATGGATCTCTGGCAGAGTGGGTGTTATTGCACTGTTTGCGGCATAGTGTTAGTGAGAGAGAAAAGGACCATCATTGTACTGGGTCACAATGAGCAGAGCATTTGCTAAGCTTCTCTTTGCGCCAGAAGGGATCTCTGAAAAGTGTGTAGGAGTGGGCCCCTTCTTTTTCAGATGTACTTGACTTGATGTCAGCTCAAGTGAGACACTGAGTGAGAGAGGCAGTGGGAGCGTTATGTAAAAGATGCACCCGTTTTCATGTGAAAAATCATCATCGTACTTCTTCTTGCTGGTGTTGTCCAAAGAAAGTCAAGATATATTATTGTGCCAGTCCCAACCTCTGTGGCCAATCGGACGGGGAAAAAATTGACTTTTGTTGTTCAAATGCACTTTCAACATAGTTATTATGTCTGAGGCACACACTTCAATCAGACTATCAGCTCTCTTTATCTCTTTTTGCAAGTGGTTTGTCCAGATTAGGCTCCAGACTGTCTATAATCTCAGATTACAACCGTTGAGGCAGACTGCTGCTCGGGCATCTCCAGACAGAAGTGGTGACCTTCAGACTGACCGCAGTGTCCACTGCAGCCCTTTCCTCTGGTCCTAGTCCTTCACTTGTGATTTAATGAGCGAGGGATGAGAATCAAAATGATGAATGGTATTTTGGACATATTGCAAATATAAAGGGTGCTTTGAAGCCGTTGACAAAGATTTTTTATTTTTCAGTATAAAAAAAAAAATCCAAGATTCCACTTAAAGTTACCAAAAGTCTACAATCAGGACCATAAACTGGAGTGTGCGCGCACCATTCAAAAGAGTTAATTCAATGTTGATATGGCCAATGAAATTAGAGGTGGGCATTATATCAAAATTTAGATAATGTTGTTTTGAAAATGTTATATTGACTAGTATAAATAACAGTCTTAGAATTAGGTTGGGAATGACTTGAAACGTTAAGAATACAAGGTGTTGTGTGAGTTATGTTACATATTGAAAAATATTGTGTTAACTAATGACTAGGTTATTAACTATACCTCTTTTGCATCTCCAAAAGTTATTGGATTGTCACTTGCCACACAGTTGCACACTTTAGTTCTCACTCAATGGTAAAATCCTTCTGTTGACACAATTTTTTGATTCACATTTGATAAAGACTAAATATCTGTCCCGCAGCCCTGCTATGACCAAACACTGGGAGGCCGAGCTGGAGGCGCTAAAGGGGAACAACGCTAAACTCACGGCGGCGCTGCTCGAGTCCACAGCCAACGTCAAACAGTGGAAGCAACAACTGGCCGCGTACCAAGAAGAGGCCGAGAGACTACACAAACGGGTGAGGGAGAGTGAGGATGAAGAGTCTAGCTGAAAGGCACAATGGCAGTGTGCATTACCAGTAGCTTTAATTATTAACACACCTGTCTTTTTAGTCGATAGGTCAATATTCCATCTCACTCATTGTTGCCTCAATAAGGCTGAAAATATAGCATTTTACAGTGAAAAATATAACCTTTTACTGTTTTGTATTTCCTGACAGGTAACAGAGCTTGAATGTCAAAGCAACCAAACACCTGTGATCAAATCCCAGAAGACTGAACTAAACCAAACCATAGAAGAACTAGAGGCCACACTAAGGGACAAAGAGGAGGTGGACCATACTAATACTACTACTACTACTTACTTAAAAAAACAAAAAAAAATGTCCTTGTTTCACTTGTGCTTTTTTATTTTCTCAGGAAATGGAAAAGCTAAAAGAAGAACTTGAAAACATGAATGATCTTATGGAGCAGAAAGACACCCTCACTCAAAAACTTGAGGTATTTTTGTCTCTAATTGTTTGTAATTTTACTGAATTATTATTTCCCCCCCTCAACTCAAAGCATCACAAAACATAGATAATAATCCAGCCAAGTAATCCTAAACGTCTTAAAATCTGGAGATGGGGCGCAAATCCCCAAATTTGCTCAAACTGTATGTTGAAGTGAAAGTTGACTCCATGTCCCTTATGCATGTTGTGTCTCAGGAAACAGAACTGCGCAGTCGAGTGCTGGAGGAGCAGTTGGCCGGAGCTGAGCAGCGATTGGAGGAGAACCAGGAAGAGCAGGAGAATTTCAGAAAGAGCCTGAGGACGCTGCTGGAGTTGCTGGATGGGAAGATCTTTGAGCTGACGGAGCTGAGAGACACTCTGGCACGACTCATAGAAGAGGCCAGCTAGAAAACTGCTGCCCAACATCATACAGACAGAAACAGCCATAAGATTTTACACATGAGCCCTGGTAACTACCCCAAACACCTAAATACACTGCCCTGGTTCATATAGCGAATGAAATGGGTAGTCCTTTGTTTTGTTTTGTAATGAACATATAGGTAGCTTTAGACATCACCTCATTACTGCCTCCTCATGGGCTGAAGGGTGGGGTTGTACCTTGATTTTAGTTGCTCTTGAATGTCACACCGGACACCGATGGCTGAGTTGGCTCATATTATTTCCCACACACATTTGATTTGAGAACTGTGCCTATGTGCCATTTGCAGTTTGCCTGGGAGAGCAGAGCCACAACTTACCCCACTTTTCTTCACCATCGGGGGGGCTGTCCAGAGTCAAATTGGAAATAATTGCAGTCAAGACTCAAATGGACTGTGCCAAAGTTGCCGAATCCTCCCCAATATTGTCATTTTGCAAAGCAGATCCTTCAATCCAAAGTGACTTAACTCCAGTGCTGGACGGCGTAAGAAGAAGTCAACCAAGGGGACACACGAGGCTGCTGGGAGTTTTGACAGTACTCGATATACTTTAAATGTACATCTGTCATGGCGTTTGATTGAGGCATTGGTCACATCACACTTACATTTTCAAGTGGCATGCTGTAGATTTGACTATCCAGACGGCTTCCACAGCTATCACAGACGACTGAGCTGTCTTCCTGCCAAACTCAGTGTGGTGTGTTAAAAAAAACAAAAACAAAAAAAAGCAAGGCCTTTCTGACATCATTTTAAAAGTGTGCCTTGGAAGCACATGTAAGTGGACTTGTTTGTATATAATGTAGTGTGGCTGTGAAGTGTGTTTTTGTCGTCAAAACGAGAACAAGGCCTGCTCTCTCACACACACTTCATGCACTGAGCAATATCGGACAAGCTCTCCTATATCTATCTAACACTATCAGGTATTCTACTCAGCGAACTCATGTTGTAGATATTTATTATTTAGGTTGAAACTGATCTGATCCCCTCGCCCCTCCGATCGTCCAATTGAAAGTGTACTACTGTTGACCGCAAACCTGTGTGGCAGCCCGGAGCGGTCCAAGTGAAAGTGAAGGGCTTTAAGAGCGTCATCTTTGCCTCCACACCGGCCAGACGATTCACACGCACGTACATACAATTGTTCTATGATTTCTTATTTATTTTTTACACTATAACTATAATATGAATAATAAATAAATAATACATCACTATTGGACACTTTTTACACATGTTGTAAATGGATTGCGGACAAAATGGCAATTGTGCAACAGGATTAAAGCGTTACATGTTTGTAATGACGGTGTAAGGACAAGAATGATTTTGAAGTCCTGAACACAAAGTTGCAATGTAAAAAATTTACTCTTGAGGCGACAATGTATAATTTTGTACTTTATCTCTTTGAATCTTAATGAAATGCCCCCTTACACGCATTTACAAGTTACTTTTTACTGGATATTCTGTTTATTCTGTTTGAAATTACATTTACGGTAAATACTATAAAATGTTGTGAATTGTAAGGGTGGCACATTTTTCTTTGTTTATTGTCTGTTTTCAGATGATAAAAAGATACACAAATTGAAATTTTCTCAGAATAAAATAATTATTCTTTAAACTTTGACAGTCAAATGGCAAAGATGGGATATCTTGCTATAAATGCTCTTGTTAATGAATGCCTTTGTACAGTAGTGAATAAGCTTTTCATTCTCCTGTTTTGTAACTGATGGTATTCAATGTAGGTATTATTAATATTGTATTTAGAGGTATGAAAAGACTGCAATATTTTTGACTATTTAAAGTAATTTTGAACTATTTAAAGAGGTACCTCAGGCTATGATGTTGTAAGATAGGTTGGATGCGTGTTTGCAGGTGAACGGACGTAATGCTGGTGCTTCAGCCAAACTAAATTCTTTGTTGAGCTCAGACAAAGACAATGCCTACAATTGGGCTGTGTATGCTCTTCTGTGAACTATATGAAATGCTATGTTTTATATTCAAATACAAACCACAGAATTACGTGTCAAGTTTGTATTGTCATTTTTCCTTTTTATTGTTTGCTTCACAAGATTTGTATCCAGCGCGGGGTCAAAGTGCACATAAAACCATACTGGCCAACTCACACCGACAGTACTTAGATGAAGGGTTTTGTGGCCCTCTTATGCAGGTATAACAATTATGGATTGGCTTCGGAAAGATAAAGTATCTGAATAAGTACATGAATAAAACACATATAAACACAAACAACTGGTGAAAAGGCTTTGACAGAATGATGCAGTAGGTAATATATAGAACTTTTTCAAGTGTAAAACAAAGTAGATTTTGATCATTGTCACACTGTGATATTAACTGTATTTTTTCAAACTTAACATTTTAAAAATACATTAGGGAGGGTGTGCAACATATAAAAAGTGCCGAAACGATTTGTCACATTCATCTTCTATAGCTTACTGTATCAAAGCTATGCTCTATAAACCAGGCTTTAACAATTAGTGTGTACTATAGGTCTATTGACTTGATTGGTGCTTTAAAAAGAAAGATACATTTAATATTACTCAATAATTCAAACTAAACTTTGGGAATACGCTGTAATAAACTTGTGCAAAAATGTCGAGATTGTGAGTCCATATGTGAATTTCTCACTCACAGTTCTCTGAGTAGCAAAGATCCCACAGTGTGCATCTGCCCACAGAGCACTGGGAGGCATTAGGAAATATGCCGCTTCAGGGGCAAAAGTGAATAAGATTGCAAACAAAATTGCATCAATCACTGCCGCCTGCTCCACACCCCACACAGCCTCCCTGAAGTGCAGAGAGAATCTAAGCTCCCACATACGATTCATCATTCAAACTAGCGTGACCATCGCCACAGTTCTGCCGTGACAATCCCACCAGCAAATGTGGTTCAGGAATCACAAACACGTCCCCCACATTTGGCTTCTGCACTGACAGATACTCTTCACCTCTCCTCTCTTACACTTCAGTCAGACGAGTGGTTGTATGTGGCATCAGATGCTTAACCCATTGAGACGATGCATATCTCCCATTGCCTTGGCCATATGCTACGGTTGAACAGAAGGGTCAATAAATATTCTCTCCTCACACACTGGATGTGAGCGCTGGGGCAGCTGAAGGCCACGGGAGGACAAAGGGGGGAAGGGAAATTGCATTAATCAGCTTTAACATGAGATTTAAAGCCCCTGCAATGTCTTTATAGCCCACTACTCTCTGTCAGCCTTCAACATAACCACGTGTCAGAAAAAAACTGTGAATCTTTTGGTAATTACACATAGCAGATTAAATATTATAGAATAAATGCAAATATTAAAATCAAATATAACCATACTTAATGATCAGGGCTTTTTACAAAAGTCAAGCCTCCCTTGAGCATAGTTGTTATATGACATGACATATATCACATGAGTGTCATCTGCCACACACATTTCTTTTATGTTGAGGAACATGTGAAACAGTTTCACATGTTGGTGCATATGTTATTAATAATGGTATTATGGTGAAACAAAGGCATATCAGCATGTGCTTAAGTGACAGCTACAGTGTGCGATACCAGGGGATACCTGGGGTCTGTGGCTTATGATCCCTAGCTTTCCCATTCAGAGCCCACGGGTCCTTCATCATCGCTGTCCGAGTCTGGTGAGGCCTCTTTGATGCGCCGCAGTGCATCGTGGATGCTTTTGGTGAGAGGATCTGTGGGAGCAGCTAACTCTCCCTGATCCTTTCTGTCTTTCTGCAGGACGCGCCTCAGTTTGACCCCTTTACGAATCTGGGCCAAGATGCTGTTTGCATCATTATCAGACTTTGCTTGAGGCATGGATCGCTGATCAACCTTCTTTAGGTGAAAGCTGCCTCTTTTGAGAGATGCTAACACTTCATCCATCGGTGAGCTCACTGCAAATACAAATAATACAATTAGATGTTGGCAGAAATGTGGACAAAATTGTAAATAAATAATCACTGAAAGTTTCTTAATACCTCTTCTGCTCTGGGTTTCAAACTCTGTCTTCCTGAGCTTTTTCCGTGCACTGACCAACTGGCTGCTGTCAAAGAATCGTGGAACAAACGGGCCGATGGGGGAAAGAGAAGAGTCTTCTGTGTCACTATGAGTGGTCTTCTCTCTTGGACCAGGTTGAAGCGATGGAGAGGTCTCTTCTTTGGCAGGTGGAGGGGGCGGGGGAGGAGGAGGGGAGATGGGAGAGGCCAGTAAAGAGGACAAGGAGCAAGGGGAGCAGGAGTCCACAGAACAGGGCACAGGTAGCAGCGGTAGACATGTGGTGAGCGATGAGACCGGCTGAGTGGTCAGTGTGGGGCTGGGGTCTGTCTGTACACTGGTGCTCTGATACAGCGGCTCTGGTTCATCTTTACTGCTCCTGCGTCTTTCTCTTCTTCTGCTGTGAGGGACACGCAGCCGAGTGGACTTCAGTATGACCTGACCTGGATACCTCTGAAGGAGAACATTTGTAACTGAAGTGTTTTAACCAAAAGAAAATACATCTAACAAGGTACAAACCTGTTTAAAAGTTCGTAATCTGTCCAGAGTTTTTTGCCTTTCCTGATTTACGTTGCAGTTTTTCCTCTTGTTATCTTCCACTTCCTTGATTTGTAACTAATTTATACAAAACAAGGAAAGTGATTACAAGGAATCCTGCTATTCAATAAAATGTGTATTTGTAAACAATACCTTTTGAGATATGCAGTCTTTTTGAAGGCCCTGCTGCTTCTCCGTGTGATTAAACGTACAAATATCCTACAAGATAAAACAAAAATTAATCAAATCATTCTAGGACATCTAATGCCAAGAAAGTGTTTGGTAATAGATATACCCTTTTGTTCCTAAGATAGGAGCGCTTTGCACTGATACGCCCTCTTCTGGTCTCCAGCTGCCGGGCACTGTCCTGTAGTCTTCTCGTCACCTTCTTCTCGTCAGTGTCAACTTCTATTATATCATCTGCACTTTCAAAGGTATCATAGTAGACCACTTCCTCCTGACGCTCTAAAATTAAACATATTAAATAATCCTGCTAAAACCAGTTTCACTTGGATTGGTCCCAGATGTACAAAAGCTGCATTAATGATAAATGATAAATCCAGGCTTAAGGTTTAGCTGCTGTTATAATGGAGAACTTGCCCTTCTAGTGGCAAAATACAAAGTTTTCACCATGGTTGGGACAGAATATGAAAGGGAAGCTAGCGTCCAGATTTTTGTGTTAAAATAAGCAAAACATAACTGGATTCCACTTGATTGAGCACTTGATTTTATTTTTTTACATTAAAAGTCTCAAACTAATGGATTGTTAATATGAATTGCTCAGAAAAACAGATTTTGACCAATTTGAGGGATATGGGTCTTTTGTGTACACAGAAAAAGTTTCATATTGAGTTCAGTTCATGGAAATGGGAGGAAAAACTTAACTGTTGGATTTATATTTTTGTTCAGTGTAATTTAAAAATCTATTCTTGAGTTGGTACCGCATTATCTCCAGCAGCTCATTGAACTGAACTCAGGTGTGTCCAGAGTGTGCACAGAGCTGGCAGCGATGAACTCTAGAGGGAGCTTAAATTATAAGAGCTGGGTTTGTTTGACTCTTTTAGTTTTTAATGTAGACTGTCTGCCTCTTCACCCAGACATTGTTACAAAAGTATTTTTTAATGCATTTTTTCCCTGGTTAAATAAACGTCAAATTATAGTTTTTTACATATATCCTGAATCACGCACACAGTATATGTTGATTTTTTAAATTGTAAATGTACCTGCCATCTGCCTCCGGATGCTCTGGAGCTGAGCAGTGAGGAGCAGCTCTTCACACTGTAGGATTTCAGCCTGGATGTCATACAACTGCAGTTGGAGTTCATAATACTGTCTTTCCATGTGGTCTAAAAGGATCATTGCATCCTCACTGCTGCAAAGGCTCTGCATCTGAGGAGACACATCTAAAAGTAAAATCTGGATCCATTAAGTGAGACATTATTTGGTGCTTTGTTGTTTGAACCTGCCTCTTCTTTCAGTGCATGTTTCCTCTGCTCCAAAGAGATTTCCTTGGCTCTTTGCAGTTGAAGAGTTTCTTTAGCTACAGAATAACGTAGTCTTTCCATGCGCTCCACTGCTGCTGTCCACGAGGCTTTGCCAAATTTACGCTGGTCTAACTTCATTCGCTCATAAACTCCTGCACAAAAAGCTTATCAATATCCTGAAAAGGGGGAACATCTATTGGGCATTCTGAAACATTACACCGTGCAACAAACATCTTAGTTAGCAAATCATTCTATTGTTGTATTACATTTTGCCAAGCACACACCAATATGCAAATATGTGGTTTCATAGACTGTGGTGTGGGGATACAGAGTGGAGTAACTTGCATAGTAAATCTACTGGTAGAGCTGTTTGATCAATAGGTTGTCCTTGTTCCTTCCTGTGTGTGTCAAAGCGCCCTCATTAATACAAAATCACTTTTGCCCTGAGTTCAAATCCACTCAGGTCAATAGCTCTGGCGTGTCAGCATGACAAGTGTGTTCATTCTTCTTCAGCGACATTGGCAGCAATATTAATGGGACACTGTACCTTTCTGAGCCCTGGCAGTGATCTCAAAGTATTTAACAGTGAAGTCTTGGATGTTCAGGACAGCCTCCTGAGCCTTCTTCTGCCAGTCACAGTCCTCTTGTTTAAGAGCTTCAACTCTCCGTGGTCCCAAATAATCATTTGCCAGAGAAATCTAAAAAAACATACATGTGCACATTAATGTATATAGACATATGCAATAAAAGTCAATTAGTTCAAGTCTACACTACAAAAAAACATGAATTTAATTTTAAATGTATGTATAAGATGTAAGAAATGTTACAGCAAGTCAAATTACACTTATAAAAATACAGTGAATTACAACCAGCATAGAATATTTTCTATATATATATATATTTATTTAAATATTCAGTGATGACTTTGTAGACAGAAAATATCTAGGACAGAAATAATGAAACAGATATAATATCTATTGCATTGTAGCCCTTATTGTATATGGTCCCACAATAAAGATAAAGAAATTGTGTTTTCATGAGCATTCTTCATTGCCAACCACATTGGGTGAAAATGATGGTTCTTCTGTCTTTACAAAACATTTTTAAGGTTTACATTTTCATATAAATAGTGTGTCAAGGTGTAAATATAGCTTCTACTTGAGAAGCTCAAAATACCCCCAGTGCGTTAAAGGGTTCTCCTCTTTCCCCTGAAGCACACGTGTGGTTCTATGGTGTAATGGTTAGCACTCTGGACTCTGAATCCAGCGATCTGAGTTCAAATCTCGGTAGGACCTAAGACTTTTTTGTACTATTAAGCTATTTGCTATTTAGATTATAAGATATTTATTAGTCAGTTTGGAAAATACTAATGCATTTCTGATGTTGAACCCAATAATTTGTTATAAGTTATGTTAAATGATAAGAAACAATTTCAACACTGTTGCTTCTCGTCTCCTTGTTGGTTGAGACAACATAAACATAAAGATTCACAAGATTTGTGCACAATTTATTATACAACTAAAAAACATTCCATCTTTAAATTTAGCTCAAGTATGTCATCAGTGAAGTTCTAAGGACAGAATACATCAAACCTATTTGTAACTTGCATAGGAAAATAGGGTTGTTAAAAGTTTTAATAAAAGAAAGCACTATTATTTTATGTTGAGAATGTCAGTCTATTGTGTAAAACCTTGAGATAAAATAGAGAATTTCAATCATTAGTGTTGAATCGAAATCGGTTTTGAGAATCGAGTATGTTCCATAGCATCAAAATCTATTTCAACACTGTAAGAAAATAAGCCTATATCTCAAATGTTTATCAGTCACTGCCAATAAATATTTGTTATTGGGACAGTTTAGGCAAGAAACTTTATTGTAAAGTTGAAACTAACAATTACTCCATTCTTAATAATTGTTTCAATTGGTTGGCAATTGTCTCGTGAAGTTATTATCTTTATTGTACGTTGAGGTTTTTGAATACCTTTTAAAGCAAATTAAGGTTGAAATAGGATGACGGAAGCTAGAGAATATTTATGAATAAAATGTATTTTTGATTGATTCATTCATACATGCTGCTGTCTTTGTCTTTGTACGTGTGTTTTAAAGTCTGTTTAGTTAGTTAACGATTCCCATGATCAAAATACAATTATGATTATTTTAATAGTGGACAAGTACCACAAACATTTTGCTTAATTGTTTCAACCCTACTTTAAAGCAATATTCGACTGGTTACCTTGATCTGCTGTCTGCGTAGCATTGCTAGTTCCCTCATGTCTCTGAACGGCTGCAGGAGGAACTGGTACAGCTGAGTGGAGGCCTCCAGTAAACCACCAAACACCTGGTCCTCCTCCTCATACAGCTGCAGCAGATCCACCATGCTGTCCATGCTCCCGTGCCTCTCCAGCAGCTACAGCACAAACCAACATCAACATGTCACACATCTCATCTTCTATTGAACAGGTTCTCAACCTGTGGTAGTCTTCTGGTGGCACACGGACACGTCATCCAGAGTCCATTTCATCCACATATTTGCTCATCTACTATGGCAATGTTGTAGTCATTGTTATGAAAGAAATGTGCTCCATTCACACCTTTTGGAGCTTATTTGTCTTTTGGCTCCACTAGGTCATTACTACTTAGAATTACATCATTTTATTGTTTGACCACCAGGTGACCCAAGTCTGCATAGTGTAAAAAAAAAAAACTTTAGGCCTTCGACAGTTCTAATCAATGAATTAAAAGAAAAGGGGAGGTCTTTATGGCCTATGGCACAGACAGGAATGCTGCTTCCTCTATAGAATCTATAGAGTCATGTGGTATTGTTATTATTTACACTGTCAAACCATCAGGTGGTCGCATGGTGCAGTGGTTGTCTGGGTGATGTGCGGTCTATATTTAGAAGGATACATTACCTCCGTCAGAAGTTTGGAGGCCCGATGTAAAGCCTCCTCATACCCGGACTGCTTGAGTTCACTCAGGCTCTCGTAATACTCCTCCGTGTCCTCGCTCTCTGTGAACAGCACCTGGGACAGGATCTTCCACCCACACGTGTCCAGTGCATGGCCCAAGTACCGCTGCAAACTCAAGCACAGCTCCTCCATCTCCGCCGGGGGCCGCTCCGTGGGGCCGAAGAGCACGCTCCACATCCCCGCGGGTTCCTCCGGGAACACCGGGAGGCACGGCCCCAGAGCCGAGCTGACCGAGCACAGCTGCTGGTGCACGGTCAAGAGGTCGTGGAAGGAGAAGAGCCCGGCCCAGCTGCAGTCCTCGGTCTGAAGGCTCTGCTCCGGCTCGGGACGGTCATGGAACACGTCCATATCCGGGCTCAGCGGAGGCTCGTCCTCACCATGAACTCTCCCGGGGCCGGAGCTTGTTGCGGCGGCTGATGGGAGCGTCGAGCATCCTTTAACCGTGGTCCTGACCGGAGAGTCTCTGATCAGGCTCCTTCTCTGCACCGTCCTGTTGTGGCAAGTAATGGCACATTTCCCTTCCACCTCATTCCAGGCCACAATAAAAGCGAATTTGTGCTTCTCCTTTTCCTCGAACACATTTGGCCGCACCGCCACCCACCCTGACTCCAGACTGTCCTCCATGGTGAACGACATCTCCGGAAACACCGCGGAAGACTGTGCGCGCGCTAAACCTGCGTCAACACAACCGAGCGCGCACACATGAAGGAAAGTCGTCTGTTACAGTGTCATTTCGTGAGAGACGCGGAGTCAGTGTCATGATGTGTGGATGAAACACACAAACCGCAGCGGAGTCCGTGGCCCGTGTTTGTCTAGAACACCGTGCCAAGCTTTTCCAGTCCGTTATTGGCGTTTATACGTTCCTCTTGGCGATGCGACAGTGCGAATAACAAACCCAGACTCACGCGTCGCAACAAAATCATTCAAAACCCTCAAAATAACGCCACGCTCGGGCATTTTCCTGCACATTTAGTCCGCAGAATGAGAAAATAACTTTTGTGGAGCAAAACAAAGGCGATGTTGAACTCGTCATTTGGCCTGCTGCAGGACGAGCCAGTCTGCACAACAATACTGATGCTGCTGCTGCGTTCAGGGGCGCCTCGAAAAACACAAATGTACAAGTTCCTGTGCAATTTACCACTGAAATGTCGAGCCAAAATAAATCATTTAAAGCATATTGTTTAGAGAATTTTGGGATAAACTTCAATCTGATTACTCTGCTGTTTCTCTGTATCCGTGCCTCAGTGGAAAAGAAATTATGTGCAAGACTAGGATTGTTATGCGAGTTTAGTTTCTTCCACGTTAATTATGTTTCAAAATGAAGGACCAGAGCATCAATGGACTGAGCAGTGACAGGCAGAGGTAGAGCAGCAAAAAAGTAATATGTAGTGAAAAATACTCAAGTAGTACTATATTTGCATTGAGTAAATATAGCCTAAATAAATTTAAATAATGTATTTCCAAAGAATAGACACAAACATTACAAAAAACAATCATATTTTAAGAAAAGGTGTTTAATATTGTCAAGCTTATTTTGTCATTTCTAGATTTATTCAGTGTGGAAGAGTAAGATGTTAACTGTTTTACAATTTGAGTACTGTTGCACTGTCAAATACTGTATACAACAGTAATAACATGGTAGAGTAAAAGTACTCTAAAACGTGCAATATCTTCAAAAGGTTACTCAAGTATAATTGAGTAAGTAACACCCTCCTGTGTTCATAGGTTATCTGTTTTTTTATGAGTTGTCAAATAGAATTTTTTAACAGCGCCTTGGCCCCTGAAAACTCAGGTTGACCTTTGAGCACATCATATCATAGCACTGTTAAGACAAGTTAGATTTAATAGTCTACTCACTTTTATACTAATTTAAAATGTAGAAAACATACTCGTGTGAGACTAAATAGATGACATGTTGTCTTTCTTCATTCATCCGCCGGTGTGGCCATTGAAGGGCATTTGGGACGGCCAGATGCTGGTAGAAGATCTTGCCAGTACTTTCTCT
The DNA here is from genome assembly GCF_026437365.1 of Eucyclogobius newberryi. Taxonomy (NCBI): domain Eukaryota; kingdom Metazoa; phylum Chordata; class Actinopteri; order Gobiiformes; family Gobiidae; genus Eucyclogobius; species Eucyclogobius newberryi. The sequence goes on from NW_027316278.1 coordinate 18,879,954, forward strand.
GAGCCCTTTAAGAAAATGAGTTTAATGTATTTTTGATTTGCTGTGTTTCTGTCCATGGAATTTGTAAATGATCTGCAGAATGAAGCAGCTTGTCCTCACCTGGCTCTGACCCAGGGTTTAGTGTGCATCTGCAGGGCTTCCCCCCACAGGCCGTGCTTCTCTGATGCAGGAGGGAGACAGCCCTTCTCTGCTCGCAGCTCTTCTGATATGGCTCTGATATGATAGGCCTCAAAGCCACAGCAGCCGCCGATGTAGCGGATCCCAGCCTCATACGCCTCTCTGGCATATTTGTGCACGTCCCAGCGAGTCAGAGTCCTGCACTCCATCGCTGGAAACAGAAGCATTTATTTTTTACTGGGCATTTACTGATAAATAAAATAATCTTTACAGAAATAATTTACCAAAAGGGTACTCTGGTAAACTGATGTAACCAGTCAGGTTACATTCAGGCGTGTGACACCCCAGAGGCTGGATCATGAGGTGGGCTTTGAGACCTGCCTTCTCCAGCCCCTCTCTCATCAGCTTCACTGTTTGGATACAGGATGTGGGGTCCAAGTGGCAGTTTACACCAACAATATCAGCTCCTGCTTTGACCAGGCGAACGGCACATTCTCCAGGAGGAAGTCCGTTCACATCTCCATGAGGAGAGATGCACATTGTGGCTCCCACAGTTTTACCACTGGTCTTCAGGACCTCAACTGCCCAGGCGGCTTCCTCTGCATATCTGAAGAACTATTAATGCATATGTTGCGCATATTTTGGGACATGTAGAAGAAGATCATAACAAACGTTTGACCACACATACCTCAGCTATGAAGAAGTCAATGTCTTTCTTTAGGAATTCCTGCAACTGTTTCTTAAACAGAGACTTAACTTCTGCCTCGTTGTGATTTTCCAGGTAAATGAGAGTTTGGGACACACAGCCGGCCACCAGAGCGTTCCCCTCATCAGCCACCTCTCTGGCCAAGTCACAGGCCGCTTCATTGATCTGAGCGCCCTGCATGAAATAAACAATATTAGTAACATTAATGATAGTAAAACTCTATAGGCTATATAAAAAAAACATTTAAAAAAAATAGTTTCTCATGCATTTGTTTAAAGTGCAGTCGCATTTTAAACTCTTATTTTGCACTTACGGTGATGTTAGTGACATTTCCGCTCAGCTCCAGCTTGTCCTCGCTGCAGTAAAAGGTGAAAGTCTGAAGCACATCAGCCCCAGCTCTGAGGAACTCCCTGTGCAGCTGGCGCACTGACAGGAACAACACAAGGGAATGTTACAAACAACTGCCACGGACAAGTCGAAGGAAACTCACCACAACTTCATTTACACCGATTTGATCACCTCAACCAGACCAAGCGATGTCTTGTCCTGCCCCAAGACCCCAGGTTGACAAACCTGCTTCAGGGTGTTCAACAGCTGCTTCAGGGGTCCAGGGTCCAGCCTTCACATAACCACGTCTCTCCAGCTGCAGCACCATCCCACCATCACCAACAATCACCTCCCCAGCATTCAGCCGCTCCAGGATGTCCTGAGGTGGACAGACAAGTACAATGTGTCTGCCAATAATGACCATGAACCATGCTTCATAATGATGATGATGATGGTAATTATTAGCCAAATTAAACCTTACTACCCATGGAAAGATGAATTCAAGCCCCTTCCATTTTTGTCCATCAAGTGCCCTTTTCCATTTTTCTTTTTGTAGTTTTTGTTACAAATGGAAAGAGCAATAACTTCTTCCCTTGTGCACATAATAGGCCTACACTACACATTGTTGAGTGACATAAATGCCCAGTCCTGCTCCACGTGCCTCATCTCCTTCACGTGCAGGCGATGTTTCATGTTTGAGCCGCTGTCCCCGGATGCTCTCTGCGCGGCCCTTGACAGGTGGGCAGTAAAAGCCTACTCGCCCCCGTGGATATAATTAAATATCAAATATCGGTTCGCTCTTATTGGTTTTCCTGCAGCTAAAGACAAGTCTGGCCATAAGTGTGAGCCGCCATACTACTAAAAACACCAGGACGAGTTTGGGGGACTTACCCGTTTGTTTCTCTTCATTACTCACTTATCTTCAGTCCAGGCGATCAAAAATAATAACGCGACCGTGCTCTGCTCCAGACTCTTGCTCCAGACGGTCCCTGGCCACACTAAACTGAGGACATTTTGTCCGCGGGGCGCGTCCTGTAAGGACTGACCGTGGACAGTTCATACGCTGTCACTTTAAGAGTCGTAATAAACACGGCGCGTTTATGGCTCGGATAAAGCATGGGTCATACGGAAACGTTCAATACTGCAGGGCGTCCAACAATATATTCACGTAAGAAAAAACATACTTTAACATGATATTATTCAAGTAAAAGTACAAAGTTACGGAGCCCCGCAAGTGACATCAGCGAAATATAATATTTTCACGGGGAAAAAAAATAAATATATTTTTTCCATTTTTTATTTTAAATTATGCTCCTTTAAAAAAAAAAAAAAAAAATCTTGTTTAGCTGCGCCTCGTCCGAATGATCGATTAAAAGTCGATATAAACTACATCGTCGAGCGACACCGATCGAATGTGCGCAGGACTCGCAGATTCCGCACACGCGCCTAAGAATTTATAATAGGCGCAGGTGAACGTATGAGTATGAGCCTCCAGTCCCGTTAGAGGATCACTTTATCTGAATTAGTACGAGCATATTGTAGAGTAAAAAACAAACACACTAAACCAAACCTTGAGTGTAATTAAAGCATATTTAAAGGTGGACTGCGTAACTTTTCTGGTAGAGGAATCTGTCTCCATGGAGAAATTATTGCTTTGCCCGGAATATTCCACCATAAAGCATTAATCTTCTCCATCTCCATGCAGACAAGCTCAAGGTACCACCAGCACAAGTTACAGCTCAGATTTGGGGAGAGGCGAGACTCGTTTGTTGATTTCCAATTTAATTTAAAAATAATAATAAAACATTCAGATTGGGAAATGGGAACATTTTGTATTTTGTTTTGTTTTTGAATAGTTTCCATTTTAAAGACAAGATATCAAATGACAAGCTGTGCATTTCCCCCCCAATTTTTGAGCAATAAAACAGAAGTAATTAATATAATAATAAATAAGGAAATAAGGTTAACACAATAATGTAAAAAAGCAAACATAGAAACAAGCAGGTGACATACTCTCCTCTAGAAAAGTCATGCGTTGCACATTTAAATGTAAATTATACTATGGTTTTTATGTGATATTATGACATAACAATCATAATACTAATACACTGAAATGAGATAAATACAAGTCAGACAACAAATCCATTTAAAAACTTGTTTGTTACTGAACTTTTCTATTACAACTTTCTAGTAAATATTTAACTTTTACAGGCTCACTCCAGTACATTTATAGACAGCACAAGAGATACTGCCCCAGAGTCAGACACTGTATTGATATGTCGCCTTATCTGATATGACTGAGTTGCCACTTCACCCACTGATTGGCCAATGACCTTCAAGCACACAGTAAATCATTTGGCAGTTTAACCATATCGCTCATAGCTTATCACCTTGTAGACCCACGCATTTATTAATACATTAATCATGAGAGCACAAATCTGCAGCACTATATCCTTGGTCATTGCATAATAATAGAGCACAAAGAAGTATTATTTTTATTCATCCTCCGGTGTGGCCATTGAAGGGCATTTGGGACGGCCAGATGCTGGTAGAAGATCTTGCCAGTACTTTCTCTGAGCCCTTTAAGAAAATGAGTTTAATGTATTTTTGATTTGCTGTGTCACTGTCCATGGAATTTGTAAATGATCTGCAGAATGAAGCAGCTTGTCCTCACCTGGCTCTGACCCAGGGTTTAGTGTGCATCTGCAGGGCTTCCCCCCACAGGCCGTGTTTCTCTGATGCAGGAGGGAGACAGCCCTTCTCTGCTCGCAGCTCTTCTGATATGGCTCTGATATGATAGGCCTCAAAGCCACAGCAGCCGCCGATGTAGCGGATCCCAGCCTCATACGCCTCTCTGGCATATTTGTGCACGTCCCAGCGAGTCAGAGTCCTGCACTCCAGCACTAGAAACAGAAGAACAAAATTAAACATTAATGTTTCAAAGGAGATGACGTAATGGGTAATAAAGAGATTAGACTTGAACAATATGGTACTCTTGAAAATTAACATAATTTACCTGCCATTTATTGTTGTTTATAATGTACTGTACATTACAATAGACACAGACACTTATTGTACATAATGTTTTTATAGTCTTATAGTTTTTCTCAACTAATGTTTCCTCTTAATGTTATTAAAAGTATAGTAGTATTCAGTAGTATTTCACATGTTTTTAATGTTTTGAAAATCAAACAAAAATAAAGAATAGATAAAAGTAAATTTACCAAAAGGGAACTCAGGCAGGCCCATATACCCAGACTTATTACATTCAGGCGTGTGACACCCCAGAGGCTGGATCATGAGGTGGGCTTTGAGACCTGCCTTCTCCAGCCCCTCTCTCATCAGCTTCACTGTTTGGATACAGGATGTGGGGTCCAAGTGGCAGTTTACACCAACAATATCAGCTCCTGCTTTGACCAGGCGAACGGCACATTCTCCAGGAGGAAGTCCGTTCAGGTCTCCATGAGGAGAGATGCACATTGTGGCTCCCACAGTTTTACCACTGGTCTTCAGGACCTCAACTGCCCAGGCGGCTTCCTCTGCATACTGGAAAAACTGCAATAAATGTAAACAAAAAGGAAATAAATAAACTATATGAAATAACCTATGTGAGGAATAAAATGACCACAGAATTTCTCTAATGGCATGTTTAAGATAAGATAGCCTTCATTTGTCCACACAATGAGGAAATTTCAGTGTTGCAACGCAAATAGATACAGAAGTAGGAGAACAGATAACTTATAGAAAGCTTTAAAAAACACTCTTAATAGAAAAATTCTTATAAACAAACGCCTCATATTTGTATGATGTTTGATGTACATGGTGTGGTATAAAGCCTACATAAGGCTTTAATAACATGAACTGGTACCAATTTGTGCACACATACCTCAGCTATGAAGAAGTCAATGTCTTTCTTTAGGAATTCCTGCACCTGTTTCTTAAACAGAGACTTAACTTCTGCCTCGTTGTGATTTTTCAGGTAACAGGGAGTTTGGGACACACAGCCGGCCACCAGAGCGTTCCCCTCATCAGCCACCTCTCTGGCCAAGTCACAGGCCGCTTCATTGATCTGAGCACCCTGCATGAAATAATCAATATTAGTAATGTCTAAAGAATAAACTCTAAAGCACAGGTGTCAAATAGGTGTCTGAATCTGAATCTGGCCCGCCGCCCCTCACCCGCCCTGCTCTGCGCTGCTGTGCGTATTGTCGGTGCAATTGCCGAGGGCTGAGAAGTGCCGTCACGCACTTTACAGACTCTGAGCGAGGAAAGAGACATGTGGTTTTGGGAAACACGTGGAAGAAAGAAAGAAGACGGTTTTGTGGACGTTAGAGCTGTGCCAAAAGTGGCGTTAATGTGGAGAAACAAGAAAACAATCTTCTGTGATGACAGCTCTGGGAGGAAAATATCCAAACCAATGCAAAACTGGACAGATCAGGAGCCATAGGTCAGAGTGTAAGGAAGTATGAACATGACTGAGTCCAAACTAATGTGACCGTGAACACAAACACAATGCACTCATTTGAGTCACTATATGAATCATTTGTCACTAGATCAGCTTAAACTATGAAAATAGTGAGCTCATAAAACAGTTTGAGCAGAAACATGTCTGTGATATCAACACTTCATATCAGAAATCATATCGAAAGTCCGTATTCCTGCTGCTGATGCATTAATATAGACTCAAGTCTTTCACCTGCTGCATATTTGTGTAGAACTATTACAAGGCTATGTAAAGCTATTTAGTTTGTTTTCTTGTATTGTTTTATGTTTTAGGTTATGTTCGGCCCGCGACCCAGCCTGAGCATTGAAAATCGGCCCGTGGCTCAAAATGAGTTTGACACCCCTGGTCCAAAGTGTAAAACGTACAACTATAGCAGGTGGCGGTAATGTAACACTTGGATACCAACCATAAAACACCAAAGAAGAAGAAGAAAAAAGCGCACAATGCCTTGTGGTGCGTTGTAGATTAGTAGTTTGCAAGTCAGTCAGTGTCAGATAGTGGTAAGAAAGAGTAATAACGGTTCAGTTTAGTATTTCAAGTTTATTAATCAGGTTTGTATTTCAGATAACAGGTTTGTAATTTCAGGTTTATTACACAGGTTTGTATGCTTTAATATAAAGCGCCATCAGGATTGTATGAAACACTGTCTGGGAAAGCTCAAAATTGATCATTTGTTTGGGATGAAGATGGTCTGACGTTAAAAAGTTTCTCAATTAAAATAAAGTTTAATTTCCCTTATCACAACTTTGTTATCAATGAAATATCACAATAGTTAAACAATAATATAAACATTTCCAACATAGATGTCTGTGAGGCTGACTGCTGATGCATCCGTCCTGGCAGCAGGAGAAAGAAGCCTAATAAGGCCTTGTTGTTGTACCATGTGACACCACCAACTATTATGGTATAAGTATTCATCATCGGGTAGATGATTTATATTTGGTGAATTTATGTTATTTTCTCAATAAAATCGGTCAATATTTGGTTTGGACACTGTATGTACTTACCACATGAATTGAATACAATGACATTGACCACAGGATGGCGAAGTGGCGCAAACGAAAACGAAACACCTTGAGGCGTCGATTCATGTACAATTGGCTAAAGCCTTAAATGGTTCATGGGGCTTAATTTGGCCATCCTGCTCGTCTTCCTTCTTTACGCATCCCTTGCTCTTCCTCTTTGGGATTAGGTGGGTCAAACGATGATTTTAAAGCCAAGTCTGGCAGCAGAGGTTGTTGTTGTTGTTGTTTTATGGCGGTTGGCATCCGAGTGTTGCATTACCGCCAGACTTTATTCCTTAGACTTTGTCGTAGTCCTAAAAGTTCTTCTTCCAGTGTTGTTGTTGTTGTTGTTGTTTTATGGCGGTTGGCATCTGAGTTGCGGGTGCGTCAGCTCAAAACGCCGCCGTACATATATAAAATGCAGTCGCGTTTAATAGAAGTGGGGGTGGTCTCCTGTCCTCGCCCTGTCCCGTAGATGCACGGTAACCAAGCAACGACATCAATATAAAGCCTAAAGAATAAAGCTGTACGGAACATCAAAGAATGAGAGGAAGATGAAGAAGAGTCAGCCCTGGAATAAAGCCTATAGAATGAAGCCTAAAGAATAAAGCTGTACGGTGGAAGCACCGAACATCAAAGAAGGAGAGGAAGATGAAGAAGAGTCTCCCTGGAATAAAGCCGGTCGGTCTCTGAAACAACAACAACTATTCTAGTCACAAAGACATATCATGACCTCATGGGCTTTGTAACACCAAAGCAATGGGAGGAGTACTTTTACGGACTACGAAAAGTCTGAGGAATAAAGTCTGGCGGTAATGCAACAATTGGATGCCAACCGCCATAAAACAACAACAACAACAACAACAACAACAAGATCTCATGACCTAAAGAATAAAGCTGTACGGTGGAAGCACCGAACGTCAAAGAAGGAGAGGAAGATGAAGAAGAGTCAGCCCTGGAATAAAGCCGGTCGGACTCTGGAAGGTCTGAGGAATAAAGTCTGGCGGTGCCCTGGAATAAAGCCGGTCGGACACAACAACAACAATACCTCGTGCACTTGGATGCCAGCTGCCATAAAAAACAACAACGACAACAGTTTGGATATTACGGCAACATAGAGGAACGCCTCGGTCCGTATGACGGGGAAGAAGAAGAGGAAGCGTGACCTGGTCGGTGACGATATGAACAGCGGGGAGGACTCCCCTGGAGCCACTGATCCTGTGCAGCGTAGGGCGTCTTCTTGCTCGTCTATGGAGGGCTCTCTCAGTGAGGAGCAGGGCGGGGGGGTTGCAGATGTCGGGGATGTGAGTTCAGAGTGTAAGGTGTTCATAAAGCTCGCGCAGGATAATGCGTCCTTTAAGGGGTGGGATCCGATGGCGTTGACAAGGAGCCTGACTGTAGCTGTGGGAGTGGTCAAGCATGCGAGTGTCCTTAGGGATGGCTCGCTGCTGGTCGTGTGCAAGGACGTGGCTCAGCAAAGGAAGGCGATTGAAGCTAAGTGTCTGGGGGGGAAGGACATTCTTGTGTCTGATGCTGTAAGAGGCACGGTCAGGGGAGTTATAGTAGGCGTCCCTACGACGACATCTGTGGATGACATAAAGGAGAATTTGACTGGAGCTAAGGTGGTGGATGCTAGGCGGTTGAAGATGACCCGGGATGGGGTAAGGTGTGACAGCCTGTCGATAATGATTAGATTTGAAGGTGGGATCCTGCCTCGTGTGGTGTGCGTTGGGTACATGCGCTATGGCGTACGCCCATATGTTCTGCCGCCCCTGCGTTGCTTCAAGTGCCAGCGCTTTGGGCATATTGCAGCGGTCTGTAGAGGGAAGCAGAAGTGTGGTAAATGTGCAGGAGACCACGAGTATGGGAAGTGTGACGACGGAGCAAAACTCAAGTGCTGTAACTGTGGGGGAGAGCATAGCTCTGCCTACGGGGGATGCGTGTTCAGCAAGAGGGCTGCTGAGGTGCAAAGAGTTAGAGCCTCTCAAGGCATATCCTACGCGGATGCGGTCAAGAAGGTGTCTGGTAGTCAGGTGACGGTGGATGCAGTGGGGGCTGCCAGTGCTGCTGGTGTCCTAGGCGACAGGGGAGGGGGCAGCGTTGCCCGCGGCCAGGGGGAGGTCCCCACTGGGATGCCTGTGAGTGTGGCTTCCACGGGCAGAGGCCCTGTGGGTGCGGAGGATGTACTGGTTGTGAAGAGGAAAGATTTCTTCCTCTTTATAGTGGAAGTGATTAACTGTACTGGGCAAACCAAGAAGAGATCCGAAAAGACTAAGATCATCGCTAAGGCTGCAGGGAAGTACTTTGGAGCTGGGGGCCCCGAGTGGACGGAGATAGAGGATGCGCTGCGGGAGGGCGCCCTGCCCCATTCTGGCAGTGGGAGTGGGGGGGCTCCCGATGCGCCGTCAGGTTCCGGGGGCTCATAATGGCGGTGGTTGTCTTGCAATGGAATGCGCGTAGTCTTCGTGCTAATGGCCAGGAATTTAAGCATTTTGTCTCTACCTTGTTGAACAAGCCTCACGTTATGTGCGTGCAGGAGACTTGGTTACGACCTAGGTGGGGTTTTGGGATACAAGGGTATGTGTGTGTTAGGAATGATAGGGAGCAGGGTAGAGGCGGAGGTGTGGCTGTGTTTGTCCGAGATGACCTAAATTACGTTGTTGTCAGTGTGAGTAAAGCGCCGGAGGCCCTGGCGGTGAGGGTCTGGCTGGGTGGTGAAGCTGTTACTGTGGTTAACCTTTATAATCCGTGTGGTGAGTTAACGTTAGAGTCCTTACATAGTATCGGTAAGGATGTTCGGGGAAAGGCCGTGTGGTGTGGGGATTTTAATGCGCATAGCGCTTTGTGGGGCGGTAGTGGTACCGATAGGTATGGGCAGGTGGTAGAGGGTTTTATCATTCAAAGGGAGTTGGTTTGTCTGAATGATGGGGGTGGGACCTGCTATGATATGGGGACCGGTGCGGAAAGTGCAATAGATCTTACACTTGTGTCCAAGGAGTTAGCTGGTGTTTGTAGTTGGGAGGTTCTTGGTAATCTTTCTTTTGGTAGCGATCACTATCTAGTCCGCACCGTGATTGGCTTTGGGAGCTGTGTGGTCAGGGGGACGAGGATCCAGAGGTGGCAGTTGGCAAGGGCGAACTGGGGGGCTTTCCTGAGGAAAGCTGATGATGGTTCTAGGGTTCTGCAGGAAGGAGGATTGACTCAGGTGGATGATCTCAATAGTGCAATTGTCTCGCTCATCACGCAGTCAGCGGTAGGCACGATTCCTAAGAGTGGTGGTAGTGAACATAGGAAGCGGGTGCCGTGGTGGACTGAAGCATGTGGTCATGCTGTTAGGGCGAGAAATGCGGCGTTTCGCCGGCTAAGGGTTGCCCACACTGAGGGTGCCCTCATTGACTACAAGAGGTCCCGCGCTGTTGTGCGGAAAACTGTGAGAACGGCCAAGAGTGCCTATTGGAGGCGGTATTGTTCCAAAATTGGGAGAGAAACGCGTCTCGGGGATGTTTGGGGGATGATTAAGCGGATGCATGGGGTTGAGCGCCGTCATGGGACCCCGGTCCTAATACTGAATGGTGTTGAAGCAGTCAGCGACGTTGACAAAGCTGAACTGTTGGCCAGCACCTTTGTGTCGGTGCACAGCTCTGACAATCTCTCACCTGCGGAAAGGCACTACAGGAAGAGTACTTTGGCCCAGAATTCTGAGCTGATTGGGCACCAGCCTTCGACTCAAGATGACCTTGACCTTCCGTTTAGTTTGTTTGAGCTAAGGAGAGCACTTTCTAAGGCGAAACAGACAGCCCCGGGTAAAGATGAGGTGTGCTATGACATGCTCTCTCATTTGACTGATGACACGCTTGGGCTAGTCCTGGGTCTTTTCAACCGTGTTTGGGATTCAGGTTGTGTTCCATCTGCGTGGAAACAGTCTACGGTGGTGCCGGTTCTGAAGCCGGGTAGGCCAGCGTCTGACCCTTCAAGTTATAGGCCGATTGCCTTGACGTCGCAGCTCGGGAAAACGATGGAGCGCATGGTTACCGAGCGGTTGGATTACTTCTTGGAGAGTCAGGGTTTGCTTCCCGCGCACCAGAGTGGTTTCCGTAGGGGCAGGAACACCATGGATTCCGTGTTGTGTTTGGAATCTGATATCCAGCTGGCCAGGGCTCAGAAAGAAAAGGTTATTGCGGTGCTCTTTGATGTGGAGAAGGCGTACGATATGGTTTGGAAGGATGGGCTCCTCATTAAGCTGCGGAAGTGTGGTGTGAAGGGTAAACTGTTTAACTGGGTCCGGAGCTTTCTGTCTGGCCGGCGTATCCAAACCAGAGTGGGCGCTGCTTACTCTGGGGTCTATGGGGTGGAGAATGGGATCCCGCAGGGGAGTGTGTGTAGCCCTATCTTGTTCAATGTTATGATTAAGGACATCTTTGACGACGTGGATGGGTCTGTTGGGAGGAGCCTTTATGCTGACGATGGCGCTCTATGGGTGAGAGGGAGGAATCTCCGGTTTTACGAGGCGAAACTGCAAAGGGCAATACAGCAGGTGGAGCAGTGGACCCTGAAGTGGGGGTTTAAACTGTCCGTACGGATGTCTCAAGTGATCTGTTTCTTCAATGGGCATAGGGACGTCTCCCTTCGACTGCATGGGCAGGTGCTCGAACAGGTCAGGGAGGTGAGGTTCTTGGGGGTCACCTTTGACGAGAGGCTTAGTTGGCGTCGGCACATTGATGAGGTCAGTGGTAAATGCAAAAGGGTGAATAACTTGCTTCGTTGTCTATCCGGCCAGGACTGGGGGGCCAGCAGAAGGTCGCTCCTGGGTATTTATCGGGCCGTCATGAGGGCGGCTATTGATTATGGCTGTATAGCCTACATGTCTGCGGCTGAGACTAACTTAAAGAAGCTTGATGTGGAGCAAGCCCAGGCCTTGCGCATCTGCTGTAGGGCTTTTAGGACCTCCCCTGTCTCGGCGCTGCAGGTTGAGTTGGGGGAATTGCCGTTACGGCTCCGGAGGCTAGAACTTCTGTTGGCTTACTGGGTGAATGTGCAAGGTCATACGAGCTCTCACCCGGTGAGGGACTTTCTCAGGGTTGATGGGGGGCAGAGTGAGGCTGGCGGTATGGTTTTCAGCCAGGTAGGAAATGCGAAGGCGCGGCTTGCGGGGGTTGGTGATCTGCGTGTGAGCCCGTCGGTGGCTTTGTCTGCTATAGCTCCGTGGAAGTTTGTCCCGGCTCCTGTTGATGTTAGCTTGCATGGCAAGCTTAGAGGAGTCGCTGGGAGGGCACCGCAGTTTGCCGTTCAAGCGCTCATCGATAAGCACTCAGGTGATGTGTTTATTTATACCGACGGGTCTAGGGATCCTGAGAGTGGGCGTACTGGCGCCGCTTATTTTGTGCCTGACCTGGGGCTAGCGGTCTAGAAGAGGTTGACAGATCGCCTTTCTGTTTTCACGTCGGAGCTTATAGCGATACGGTTGGCATTGGAATGGGCGGAATCTGCTTTGCAGTGTTGCGGCATTGTGGTGGCCTCTGACAGCCTTTCTGCATTGCAAAGCATTAAATCTGGGAAATCGGATTGCAGACAGGATGTGTTGAATGGCATCTTCTGTCTGATGCTCTCCCTGTCCAGGAAGGATGTGAGGGTTTCCTTCATTTGGGTCCCTGCGCATGTGGGGGTGGATGGTAACGAAATGGCTGATGCACTGGCTAAACGTTCCCTTCGGCGGCCATCAATTGATGTGGCGGTTGAGTTGGGCAAGTCTGAAATCAAGCCCGTTATCAAGAGTCATGTGGTCGGCCTTTGGCAGGAATTTTGGAGCCACTGTGTTACTGGACGGCATCTCTATCACATACAGGGTAGTGTGGGTCCTTGCGGGTCTATGGGCAGGAACGCGTGGGAGGAAAGGGCCTTCGCCCGCATGAGGATTGGCCATACTGGACTCAATTGGTCACTGAGTAGGATAGGCAAACATCCGACCGGTCAGTGTGGTCACTGTCGGGTGCCAGAGACTGTCGAGCATGTGCTGATTTGCTGTGAGGCTTATGATAGGGAAAGGGCCGGGTTGGCCTTGTGGTTTCGGAATAATGGGCGGGAGTTCAATCTGCGGAACGTTCTGGCGATCCAGTCACAGGGTTTGTGTCAGGCTGTGGTTGCTTACTTATGTAGCACAGGGCTGGGTAAACGTTTATAGAGGTGGGGGGTGTTGGAGACTGAGCCGAGGATGAGGAGCAAGAGGATGTTCTAACGCGCTTGGACTTCATGGGCCTAGAAACGCCAAAGTGATGGAAGAAGGACTTCTAAAGGATAAAACGACAAAGACGTCCCATGACCTCATGGGCTTTGTAAAACAACAAAGACGTCCCATGATCTCATGGGCTTTGTACTTCCAAAGCACCGAGCGTCGAAGAGGGCGAGGAAGGTGAAGGGGAGTCTCCCTGGAATAAAGCCGGTTGGTCTCTGACACAGCAACTATTCTAGTCACAAAGACATATCATGACCTCATGGGCTTTGTGGCGCCGGGGCAATGGGAGGAGTACTTTTACGGACTGCGACGGAGTCTGAGGACTGCGAAACGTCTGAGGAGTAAAGTCTGGCGGTAATGCAACACTCGGATGCCAGCCGCCATAAAACAACAACAACAACAACAAGACCTGAAACAACAACAACAACAACAGCAACAACAGTCTAAGGAATAAAGTCTGGCGGTAATGCAACACTCGGATGCCAACCGCCATAAAACAACAACAACAACAACAACAACAACAACAACAACAACAACAACAACAACAACAACAATTCTACGACAAGTCACAAAGACATATCATGATATGTGGGCTTTGTAACACCAAAGCAATGGAAGGAGTACTTTTACGGAGTACGACAGAGTCTGAGGAATAAAGTCTGGCGGTAATGCAACACTTGGATGCCAACCGCCATAAAACAACAACAACAACAACAACAACAACAACAACATAAACTCTTATTTTGCACTTACAGTGATGTTAGTGACATTTCCGCTCAGCTCCAGCTTGTCCTCGCTGCAGTAAAAGGTGAAAGTCTGAAGCACATCAGCCCCAGCTCTGAGGAACTCCCTGTGCAGCTGGCGCACTGACAGGAACAACACAAGGGAATGTTACAAACAACTGCCACGGACAAGTCGAAGGAAACTCACCACAACTTCATTTACACCGATTTGATCACCTCAACCAGACCAAGCGATGTCTTGTCCTGGCCCAAGACCCCAGGTTGACAAACCTGCTTCAGGGTGTTCAACAGCTGCTTCAGGGGTCCAGGGTCCAGCCTTCACATAACCACGTCTCTCCAGCTGCAGCACCATCCCACCATCACCAACAATCACCTCCCCAGCATTCAGCCGCTCCAGGATGTCCTGAGGTGGACGGGCAATGAACAAAAGCAGCTTATTTTTACTGAAAATATCTACCAACAATGAAGGATTTCAACATTAGACCAATAAAATATTTTACATACCCGTTTGCTCGTCATAGTATTTACTGTTTTAATAATAATAATAATTGTTTAGAAATAATAAAGCTTATAGATAACCTATTGCCACTGAGTTCGCCTCAAATGAACCTGAGAGCAGCGTGAGTTCTGTACTTTTAAAAACAAGCTGAGCCCTCCACCCCCATCACGCGTGTGGGTGGGGAAACAAGACAAGTGTGTTGATTGAAGCCAGAACAACTACTGTTGGGCGACTAAATAAAATGATAACAATATTAACATTTGTGAGGATTTCATATTTGTTTTAAATAAACTTTTAAATGATCTTGGTTTGTCTCATCTGTCTAAACTCTGCCTTTCGTTCTGTAAATTAGAATAGAAAAATCTAGCTAATCGGAGTAAACCTATTGCAAAAACATGTAAAAGTTGCCACGTGACTTTTGAATAGCTCTAAAATCGTAATTTGTGCACAAATCCCTGCTGAAAAGTAAGTTAACCGGGGCCACACGTGAATCATAAACAGCTACAACATCAAAGATGTTTTATAGTCAGACCATGGACCTTTATGGTTCAGACTTCCTGATAAAGGTTTAGTGTTTTTTGTGAGACTTTCTCTGAAAGTCGGTCAGTGAGAAGTGTTAGAAGGTTTAATCAGAGCAGCAGGGACAAGAGAAAATAAAACTATGAAAATAGGCTTAATCCTTTTGAGCTGTGGCTTGGTAAACATCTGAAGCGCCCAAAATACAGCAAAGTGCATTCAGTTTGTTTATTTTTTCTTAGTGAGGAGGACCTTGACCCCCTGAATTGATCAATTCAAACAGCAATAAAAACCCCGGTTACAAAACATATTATTGCTTTTGTAAGTGGTACAAATCGTGGTATCAAGCTCTTTTTAGTGTATGCAATTTGTCACCACTTTCAAATTATTTAAAACTCCTTTTCTCGCTCGTGGCAATAGAGGTCGCACCATGGTGATACATGACACAACCACACGAGGGAGACACTTCCCTTTTGCACGGAAGCAGCCTACGTCACGTCCTGGCGGGCTTTGGTTCTTAACCGGATGTAAACAAAATTACTTTTAAACGGTTTGGTTGTTAAGCCTCAGTGTAAGTGACTAACATCTTTATGTATATAGTTTAGCGAATTCTGTTGCTGTTTTCACAAATGTTTAGGGTTATTCTATTTATTTTACGTCTCCTGGAGCCTCTTGTTTTACGAGGTATTAGCTGCTATTTAATTTTAAATTGTTATGGTTCACTATAGCTACAGTCCTAATTTTCATCAAACGCATGGATTAGAATGGATACAACATTATATTTTTAACAATACAACAACACCATGGAACAAACCTGTATGAAAACCTATTGTGCAGTAATGTAAGCATGAGTTGAGAGAAAGAACATCAGTTTACACTCATGTAATTTCCTCTGTGTCCCGTGTGTCCACAGAGTGTGATGGACCAGTCTGAGGACCCGAGGATGGACCGGCCTGAGGACCCGCACCCGAGGATGGACCGGCCTGAGCACCCGAGGATGGACCGGCCTGAGCACCCGAGGATGGACCGGCCTGAGGACCTGACTCACTCGATGGAAACAGTGGCCTTAAACGATAAGCCTGTTTCTGAAACTTGTACAGAGAGAGAAACATCCCCCATGGACATGCTCAGGTTCATGTATAGATAACGATATGTCTGGTTCTAAGAAATTATTTTCTAAATGTATGATTTCTAAAACATTTTTAGAATAAATGAACAGATGTTTAACCAATGTTTTGAGATGGAAGTGCACCTCCAAACAGGTAAATACTACCTTTTCTGCAGTTTTTCACCCTTCAATTGAACTGGGAAAAATAAAGTTTTATAACATGACCTGTATTTTTTGGTACAAACAGCAGGACATCCTAAAACAACATGTAGCTCAACAGAAGCAGAGAGAGATTTGTAAGTATTTCACATTTTTAAAAATAATTTGTACAATAACATACAATAAGTGTTATTCTATGAATTATCCTAGGCTGGATTTTATGAGTGAGATTGAAAACGCCAAGACAAATTATTTCAACTGTACGTTAGCATTGCACAGGTACAGTACCAATTGCATCATCCCTTATATTATCTGTACTTGACCAAATTGCTGTAAAATCACAGAAACTCATTTTTCGTGATTCAGGATGCAAATGTGGCACGCTCTTGCAGAAAAACTTAAACAAAATGATGCAGAGGCAAAGTATGTTCCCAACCAATAATGACAAAAACCTTCAGTATTGCATTATTTTTAAAATGTTCTGTCTTAGTGAGCTGCAGAAAGTGAATGAACGTTGTATGGCACTATGTTCACAAACTAAACTGCTTCAACAAGTATGCTGCTTTTTTCTCATGTACTTTTACATTCATTCTTGTGTTTGTATGTAACAATAATGATAATTTTCTGTCTCTGTACAGGAATCAAGGGCACTTCAAGATGACATTTCAGAATTACAAAAGAAGAGACTAGGTAAACTATGCGGTTATTAATATTAGTTGTTGTGCCTGAAGTGTTTATTATTTGCAGTTTCACTTTTTGTGTAGAGTTGAAGCGTCTTACTCATGAGAAAATGAAGGTGTTGGAGGAGTTAAAGACAAAGAAAGAACATCCAGACTCCGAAAAATATAAAGCTGTGTTGGAGAAAGGTCAAGCAAACCTGGAAAAACACAAAAAGATGGCAATCATGACGCAAAACGTCCTGAGGGTAAGTAATGTGCAGAAAGTAACAAATCACAAATTCGCACAAATCATTAATACTACTTTTCAAATCCTCAAGCAGAAATTGTCAACATTATAGTTAATTATTATAGTTAGTTATTATTATTTAAAAGTGAATGATGATCTAAGAAGTACAATTTTTCCTACCAATTTATTTCTCAAAATGCTATTTCAAAAGGCCGTGGCTGCAGAGCCGCGGTGCGGTCAAATGGCCCAGCAGTTTCAGGAACCGCGGCAGTGCCATATAGCCTCATGGCTAACCCTAACCCTGACCCTAACCTTAACCCTAATCCTAACCTTAACCCGGCGCGGTCAAATAGCGCAGCAGTTTCAGGAGCCGCGGCACAAAATAACATGGCAGTTTCGGCCGCGCGCCGCGGCTCTGTAGATACTCCCATTTCAAAAAGAGAAAATTAGACTTTAGAAGATCAAACGGCATTTGCACTTTTTAATAAGATGTTTGTTAATTTGAGCATAGAGATGTCAATGTTTGGCATTAGATTATCTTGTAAAAGCAAGTCTACACTGTGCATGTTAATGACCAAATAAACATGATAAAGAGCTCTCAATAACAATATTCAGAAAATAATTTAACGCATCTGCATCTTTCTGCAACTGTTCCCTGTAAATGTCGGTTGAGGTTCAAAACGACACAAAAAGTGAATGGCTCTTTAAAAATGACCACAAAAGGACAGAAATAGCATTTTACCATCTAGTCTCTTTTTGAGGCCATTTTATAATAGTTTTTGAAACAAATTATATGCAAAATTGGAATACGGAGTATATCAACAACAACAATTGTGATATTATTATTATTATTATTATTATTATTATTATTATTATTATTATTATTATTATTATTTGAAGTATAATCGCCTCGACTGAGGATTGCATTTGTCTCTTCCAGTGTCTGCTTTTAGCCTGTAAGATCAACTGGATTGACGATCCAAAACTTCGTGACATTGCCATGACACTAGAAGAATTACCCATCTCTAACTGAGCAAAATCATGTTTGTTGTTTTATATGCTGTTTGTGATATTTAAATAAACAATAAAATAACAGTTTTTGTTTTCATTCATAACCGGTAGTAAACAACTCTAAAAGAAGAGTTCTGTGCTTATCAGCGCCGCTAGAGGGCCTCAGAGTTCAGGCTGTGCCTTCTGTGAGGAAGAAGAGCGGTCCCACGTGTGCCACACTTTTACACATTTATGTACAGTTTAGTTTAAGCGTACAATCTTCATCTCTGAAATTAGCTGCACAAAGAAATAAAGATGCCGAAGGTTAAAGCAGAGAAGAAAAGTCGTCAACACCAAGAGGTCAAAAACCAAGGTAAGTGTGTTTATGCTAAAGCTAGCCTTAGCACAACAGCCCAGTCAGCTGTGCAGAGGAAATCTAAACAATCACTTACAGATGCTTTATAGAACATTAAATAGACACATTTAAATGCCGTCATCAGGATGTTTAAAACTACTAAATCGAGACATAATGGAGGCCTTAACACCTTTTCAATGATAAACACCAGCTCTAAACAATGTTTTTTAAGACAAAAAATAAGCCACAATTTAGAAGCGCCAGGGTTTGCCATCTGACTTTGCGATAATGTATGTAACGTGTAAAAATAATATAAAAAACTAAGGATTTTGCCGTCTTGAATATGCGTCAAAAAATATCATAATCTAGTAAATTTCCAAATAATGTAAAGTACATATTTAAATGTCTTTTAAACTGACCTAGTATAATTTATATGTAGTGGAGAGGTTTTCCTTTGTAAATATGTATTCCATGGTGGTATTCTGTAATTATTCCCAATTTCTCACATTATGTTCTACTTCAGTTTGCCTCCATTGAACAATTTAAAATGTTATTTTAAACGTTTAAGGATGAATAGTATAAGGTAGTTATGCATTGACTTTCACATAACCAATGCTTAGGTAAACAATGCCTCAACACACTGACAACCTCCTCAACAAACATGGCAAGTCTTCCCTTGTTCTAGTGATATTACGTTTGTGTTTGCTTCACAGGGATCATGTTTAACACGGGCATTGGACAGCACATCCTCAAGAATCCTTTGGTTGTCAATGGCATCATAGAAAAGGTAATATAATATAAATATACTCAAGTGTTCTGAAATAATTTGTCTGCAATAGATGTTTGTGCTTTGGTGTTCAGGCCGCCCTTAGGCCAACAGACGTGGTCCTTGAGGTGGGACCAGGTACAGGAAACATGACTGTGAAACTGCTTGAAAAGGCTAAAAAGGCAAGATTTGAGATTTGAAGTCCCTGTTCTCTGGGTTCTTCTTTCTATCGTTTAATTTGTTTTGTTGTTTTAAGGTTGTGGCTTGTGAGTTGGATGGCAGATTGGTAGCTGAACTTCAGAAGAGAGTACAGTGCACGTGGGTGTCGGGACATTACAGCTACTATATCCCTTTAGTTTCACTCACACAACTCTGCTGTTTTCTTTTGTCAGGCCAATGCAAAGTAAACTTCAAATTCTAGTGGGTGATGTGCTGAAAACAGATCTTCCTTTCTTCGATATCTGTGTTGCAAATTTACCATACCAGGTAAAATGAAACACAAACGTGTCTTCAATTTGCACACAACAAATGTCACTGTAAAGCTATTTTATTTTGTAGATTTCATCACCATTTGTCTTCAAACTTTTGCTCCATCGGCCATTCTTTAGGTAAGAACTGAATAATTGGTTTGATAATATTTGATTTGACTGCCCCCAACAAAAGCCGACATTTCACTTTTTCCCAGATGTGCAGTGTTGATGTTTCAAAGAGAGTTTGCGATGCGTTTAGTGGCTCAACCGGGAGACAAGCTTTACTGTAGATTGTCCATCAACACGCAGCTGTTGGCTCGAGTTGACCATCTCATGAAGGTTTGTGTTTTGTTTCATTATTACTGCATATTGATTACATAAGAAAGGGTCTTGTTTAATGTTTAAACTTATTCTCACAGGTGGGGAAGAATAATTTCCGCCCTCCCCCTAAAGTGGAATCAAGTGTCGTCAGGATTGAACCCAAAAATCCTCCGCCCCCAGTAAACTTCCAGGTAGTTTTAGTTTGAAAATAATTTAAGTGTTTATTCTTTTTGTACCGTAGTATTGTATTTATTATTTTCAACCTCTTTTCAAGGAGTGGGACGGTTTGGTCAGAATAGCTTTTGTAAGAAAAAACAAAACGCTCAGCGCTGCATTCAAGTGAGTAGCTGTCAAAAGCAATACGTTCATTCCCAACTTTTTTATGAAGATTATCATAAAAACTGTTTTATCAGGTCTACAGCAGTGGAGCAGCTGCTTGAAAAAAACTACAGAATTCATTGTTCTGTGCACAATGTGGTAAGTACAGTCTACTATGAACATAATACTTGACAGAAGACATTCTAAATAGAGTTGACCTTTTCCAGCCTGTACCAGCCGGCTTCAGCATTAGTAAGAAGATCGAAAGTGTTTTACAAGAGGCAAAGTTCAATGAAAAGAGAGCTAGGTCCATGGACATTGATGATTTCATGATGTGAGTAATGGTATATTGTCTAAATAACATGTTATGGCATTTTTGTCCAGACAAAACCTGTATTGTGTTTTTGATTTATTTCCCCCGCAGACTACTTCATGCTTTCAATTCGGCGGGGATCCACTTCTCCTAGAAAAAGGACTTTGTCATATGATGAAATAAACATTGAAACAAGTTGTTTGTTGGAAGAAGAGCAACACTGATATTGAGGACTATCAGACAAAGTCTGTAATTGAAAATGTAAATTGTTCATCTTTATAAATGACTATTTAAATAAATTCCATAATACATTTTCAAATTAAATCTCTGCTTCTCTCATTGCAACACTTCAACAAATCATTTTAGATTGAACTTGGAAACTTGCCCTGAGACTCTTTCCATGGACAGTAATCGCATTGATGAGTTGAAGATAATACAAATGGCACATTTTAGTTCTCGTCATGCGCGTGATGTGACATGTGAAGCAAAACATTTTTATTCTATAATTACATCTGGTGCAAACAGACACTGGACCTCTAGTGGGTCACAGTTCTATTCACAAAATGGAGGGATTTTAACATTTGGGTCATTTATGACAGTTGCAGTTAATGTGACAGGGCACAAGTTGAAGCAAACTACATGTAGAAATCTCAAAAGAAGCACAATGTGGCGCCACATAGCTCAGATATGCTCAGAACAGAAGGGAATAAAAGGTTTATGAGGCTGACAAATGTGAGGATAATTTGCATACGGCCAACACAAACGGATGTTAAACCAAATGCTACTGTACAGTTGAAGTGAAGGCCTAAAGCACAGTGTGTTCAGACTCCATCACTGTGCAAACATGTTGACAAGAGCAACTAGAAACCAACAACTGGCTTTGAGAAGGAAAACAAAGAACATTTAATAAAAAGATACAAGTATAAAAGAAAAATAATTTATGTAAAAGGTCGGGTAAACTAAATTCTTCATTAAAAAAAAAAAAAAAAAGATACCCCTTTCCTCCCTTTGACTAGTGAACAACCAGCCAGATCTTTAGGAACAGGGTTTTAAGAATTGGATCTCTTGTCTGAATACTTCTTATCATCGATGTTAGTGGCAGTCCAATTTGTGCCAATCAACTAGTGGTTAAGTTTTCATGTGACTTGTGTCTCTAAAGAGCTCGTGGCCTCTTGGGGTTGATCTGCTGACTAGCTTGCTCTTCCTCCTGAAGTGTAGAGCGGAATGACTTCACTTTGTCTGAGGACGGAAGAACGGAAACATGACAACCATTAAAAGGTTATTAGTGGCTTTTAAACAACCTCTATGGATCTCGTAGTTGATGCTTACTGTAAGCGCTTTAAAACAAGTCTTACCTCTAAGCTCTGTGAGGATGTCTATCTTCTGGTCCAGGATCTGTTCGAGTTGAGTGGCATAAGACTCCACATCATAGTCCACCTCTTCTGTCATCTCTAGCAGCTCTTTCTCATCTTCCAGCCATCGGATAGACTCCTGCACACAAAGGACACAATGTGAATCGTTCAATCCAACAGCTTTAGGCAGGAGCAGAGATGTTTGATAAAGATTTACCTGAAAAACAGCACGATGGTCTTCAAGAACCTGCTCCTCCATCTCCACCAACTGAGACACAGCCTCGTGGAACGTGAAGAGCTGAGGGGACACCTCCTCCTCCTGGAAGACGAAACATATTTCAACTATTGCAGGAGAAGTTTAGACTCACCGTTAACTTTAACATTTAGATCCGCTGAATATTCCACGTACATTCTGTTCACAGAGCAGCTTGAGGTCATCCCTCTGAGGAGAGATGCCCATCCAGTCCTCATCCAGGTCCAGCTGATTAACAGTGTTAATGTTGGGCCGACCCCCCTCGATCACCTGGTTAGGGTCCACGGTGAGCTCCTTCACCCTGCAGAGACATAAACCACGTGTTCGAGAGGCAGAAGAGAACGTACTGGCAAACATACATGGGTGGCCGTATAATGGTGGCAGTGACATGCATGGAAAAGATGATTGGATACTCTTTGGTACACGTCCAACACCTGGCAGTTGTCCATTCAAAAATACTCTTTTTAAAAACTTTGATATTGGATATTGGAACTATTCTGACCTCGATGTTCTTCACAGCATTGACAGGAATGCTAGTGAAGGACCTGAGTCTAGTTTAGTAAACCTGAGTCTAGGGCAGGTTTCGGTGCAAGTACGAGTCTAGCCCCTCAGGCCAGTACTTTCAGAAAAGATGGGATTCAAAATATCTTGACTACATTTGAAACCTTTGATTCCGTTATGCCTTTTCCTTTCACTCAAACAGCAAAGTCTGAATGATGATTTAGTAATTTCACCTGCAACTGCAAGAGACGTCGAGTGTTTAGCCAAAGGAAATGCGTAAAAGCAGGAGATCATGCAGAGTGACGTGTGTTTATGGAGGCGTGGGATGAAATGATAATACTGTAGACCAGGGGGCAGCACATGCACTGTGGGGGGCATGAGTGAGTTAGTGTTTTAGGAAGAGCTTGACCTGCTGGGAGATACAGCAGCAAAGTCATCATACTCATAGGTATTGGTTGGTGAGAGGTCAGGACGGTTCCCCTGCCCGCCCTGGGAGAAGGGGATGTCCGATGGACTAATGCCAAACTCTTTGACTCTAAACCGCAGCAACGACAAAATCAGTGCACAGAAGAGAAAAGGACAAGATAGAGAGGAAAGAGTCAAAACTACAGCCTACAGAGAAGTAACATCCAGACACTTATTAACCCTCTACAACAAATGACAAATAAATATCATTCAAAACCGCTCATCACCTGTTGGCATAACGTAGTGTGTTCAAAGTGTTCTCACAGGAAGTCATGCCAGGAGAGATGGTGGCGATCTGTGCACAAAATGTTCACTCATTACAACACACATTTGTCCAAATCAGAGGAGGTGTTTAAGCACTGACCATGCACGTGCGCGAATTCTCCCCAATGAATGAGTCACGGAGAACCTGGGTGAGTTTACTGGCTCTAAAGGGAGTGTGGGGTTTGTTACGACCCAGAGCGCGGATACATTCCTGAAAAACACAAACAAATGTGGAAATATTAGCACTTCAACACAAATAATATGTGTCTTGTTCTCATTCCAGTAAGTAGTCACATCCACCTTTAAAGCGAGCAGGCTTTTGTTGATTTCCGCCCCCTCCAAGCGTGTCTGGCGGTCAGCGCTGGACGTGTCTGCGCCTCGCTCATTTCCTGCCAGATCAATGAGCGAGAACTTTCCGTGCATTTTCCCCTTTTTCCTGAGAATGATCTGGAACACGGCGTGGCTGCGAGACGAGTGGGCATTGGCTGAAGTCTGCCCCGACGTTCTGAAGTCACAAAGAGACATTTCATTTTAGAAGAAGACATGCTGTGTTTGTTGTACTACGTAATAAAGTATAACATTAAGGTTCTTAGTTTTACCATTTTTCATTTTAAACTGCAATATCAATCTACAACGAGACCAATTACTTCCTGTTCAAAATTCAGAAATTATAGGCATTTTATTGTGGCATTTCACTGTATGCTGTTCTTTTTTGTAAAATGGACACTCTACATTTAAAATACAACTCTGAATAAGCAAGTGTCGAGGGTAAACCAGTGGTGGACAGAGGACGACAAATTTAGCTATCACTCAAGTAAAAGTCACGTGGATAAAAATGTACTAAATTATATTAAGCATACTCTGAGTACTAGTTACCCGTTATGCTTTTAAGTACATTCTAGATGCATTTTGGATCAATATTTGATTGAAAAAAAATTAAATAGTTTGAACTGAATTTAGTATTTTTAAACAACAATTTGAATATTCTTCGAGCTTTGTCGAATCACAGCAGGTGATGCAGTGTGTTGAGTGTTTGTGTGGAAAGAAGCAGCTACAACAGTGAGATTGTGAGAAAGTGGTATTAGTAACATTTAAAAAAAGCGTCGAGTACAGCACAAGTACACGTTTAAAAATCTAGTTAAAGAAAAGTACAATTACTCATAAACTTGTAAGTAATGTGAGTATTTGTGACGAGTTACTTAAAACTGATATAAAATGACGTCACATGAAACTTGACCTGATCATTTGTGGACTTGTAAGCGACTTACCTACAGCTGTTGCCCACTTCTATAAGTTTCAGGACGTCTTCAGTGCATTTCACTTCTTTCTCCTGAAGACCGACCACTTGCACTTGCTGCTTGCCGTCCTCGAGCACCCTTAACTTGGTTTTACGGTTCAGCAGGTCAAACACCTAGAAGCGGACAGCGCAGTGAGTATCGGCTCGATCTTAAAACATGAGCGAGGAAACACTTTGCATACTTTCCCACTGTAGATTTCAAAGAACGTGGAATAAACTTGTAAATCTAACTTCTTGTAGTTGGGTTTCTTCAACATGAGAAATACGTCCCGAGCTGCGGCGAGTTAGGATGATTATGTGAGACCCGTCTTATGACATATTAACATCCTCAAAGCATCAAAGTGAACATACCGGCAAGCGCGTAGATTCCTTTAGAACAGTCTTGATTTTTACCAGAAAAGTCTCCACCCATAGTCTGCAAAAGAAGGAGAAACATTTTAATCCAGCAGCCAGAGGAAAGTGAACCTTTGAGTGAGTCATGAGAAACCAAAATTCTAAAAAGGAAAATCACAATGAGATCTAAAATATTACTGACATTTTGTCCCTTCAGATCTATAATGTTGTGTGTGCGAGGGCAGTTCTATAAAGTGTTGACCACCTGTACACATTTACAGGGGATACATTTATTTGGCATGTGGGAGGAAAGAACACAAGGAAGGTCTAAAACTGAGAAAATTCATCTTTTTGAAATGTCATAAGTGGGTATTTTGTGAAGTGGTCGTTTGCAAACAGAACTTTAAAATTCTGAAAATGTTTAATTCATTAAGAATTAAAAAGTCTCGACCCAACATGCCAAAAAGACACTTATGTTCCAGTGGTCAAACCATTTTAACCACACTATTTTAGAAAATACTCCAAACATTTTAAAAGTCAGATTTGTTGGACTAAAACATGTTCATTTATGTGCATCGTCCAATACTAAATAAAATACACATACATTTAATTTATTAAGCATTACCTGTGTATGATAAAAACACAGATTTTAAATAACCGTTAAACATTGAAACATTAGATCTGGTTCATCTAATGTAATGTCCATATAAAATCAATAAATAAAATAAATGTATTTAGTAAGCAAGTTACCAGCCATTTTACTTTTGCAAATCTTATTGAAAGTAAGATTCAAATGAATGCGATTGGTCAGTTTAAATATAGTCTACGTTCCGATTGGCTCAGACAAATAGAACTGTGGAACAAGTGAATTTTTTGCTCATGAAATCCACAAAATTGCATCAAATATTCAAATATAATATACAGAAGTGACCCAGGAACAATAATGTATGAATAACTATATTTTGATAAACACGTCACAAACAACTTTATAATTCTGAAATGACTTTATAATTGAAACCAAATGCCTCACATGTGTTTTCCCACTGCCGGTCTGCCCATAGGCGAAGCACGTGGCCATTCCCCTCTCAAAAATAGTCTCTACCAAGGGTCTGGCAGTGAACCTGTGGGTAAAAACATACAGAGACTCAGATGAGCAGCAACTCGCCAAAACTCTGTAAACACTTATCAAAAACAGACCTGTAGACCATCTCATTGGTGGAGCCATCGTCAAAGGCGTAGTCAAAGCGAAACGTTTGGTTTTCCAGGTAGCGGGTCAGGTCCACTTTCTGTTTGGGCTCGTGCACCATCACCACGTCTTTACTGGGAATGGTGATCACGTCCAAATCCTTCATGGAAAGCTCTGAATAACGACAGAACAAGCACATGACGACATAATCCTAGAGCTGGGCGATATGCCAAAACATTTATTTCACCGTTTTCTTCTCCAAATCACACGTTTTGCTAAATTAGAATATGTAGTGCATCGGCAGTATACTAAAAATTTGCTAAAGTAAAAGGAAAAAAAGGAGAAGAGTAACGCAATAGTTCTGCACTTTTGAGTTCATGTTATGGTCCATTTACGTTTTGTGCGACACTTGAACCTAAACCAAGACGTTTAAACACACAATTTGCACATTTAAAACAAAAATACTGATTTGCGATGTGTCGATTTGACCAAAATGGCAGATTGTGACAGGAATGAGATCACGATTACATTGTTACCACCACATTGCCCAGCTCTACATAACCCTTTCTTCAAACAGACTTAAAAGACAACTCGAGTGTGATTTTAACCATGTATATTTTACCTTTTTTGTTCAGTGGACGCTTCCTCACACAAACGCAGATCCTGTGCTCCTCGATCTGTGCGGCGGATAACGCACAGTTAACATTTACAGTGTCCGCTATGGCAAAAGAAGACGCGTTTCAAAAGTACAAACCAGATCTGCCGTTGTCAGTGGTCGGTAGTCTAAACTGGCTCGGAAGTCTCGGATCATGTACAAAATCTCAAAGTTGGGAATGGTTGTGTCCACTTCCTGAGAAAAGGGAAATGTATAATGTGACAATGTATTCCCTGGCTGTACTTTGAGCGTGAAGCGTGTACCTGCGCCCGCTTCTCCCGCAGCTCCTGTTGCTGAAGTCGCCGTCTCTCCCTCTTCTCTTGTAGTTTCTCCACCTCCTTCACGCAATTGGACTTTCTCCGTGCTGCCGCGAGAGAAAAGACAACCCAAATCGTCAAATCGTCTGTTCGATCATCAGTTTGTGACGAGTTTGTGATCAGGCCGGTCATTTCATTTGAATTGCGATTACATTTTTGCGCCGATCAATTACAGAAAAGGTTGTGATCGAGAAAGACCTACAGTGATTGCCCCCTTTCCCCAAAAAACACTCACTTAATCCACACTAAGCATGTCATTATTAATCGGTTAATCGATAATCATAATTATTCACGTCTCAATATAATCGTAAGAACTGACCTAAATAATAATCATGACTGTTGTAGAGGCAAAATTAAGTGTTTTTGTTCAATATGGCCCAATAGAAAATGTATAGAACTTTTTTTGTGTGGTCAGATTTAACTTTATTTTGTCCATCAGAAAGTATCATAAAGCTGGTCATAAGATTGAGGAATAGTATTAGTACAAAATAGTATCTATTTCACTGTCAGTGATGATCATGAAAAAACATTAAATTGTGATGTTTGGTCTCATAATAATCATAAGACTAAAATTTGACATTGTGACATTAAATTTTTACCACAAACCATTACAAATAAATGATAATGTTTACTGCCTGTACAATAAAAAATAAAAGTGTAAAAGATTATCACGATTATCACCCAAAAGTTGTGATTTAATTTTAATTCCATAATTGAGCAGCTCATCGACTGACTTTGTTACACAACTCAACTGAGACTTAGGACAAATCTAACAAAGCCAAACTAATCCAGCAAAGGCAGATGAGCAGCTGGTACACAGTTTCTCCTCTCGAACACAAGCGGCTCTCACTACATGACCACAAAAGAGCTTTCACACACTAGACTGCATTGTTTCCTCCTTCTGCACCCTCCAACCGCTCAAGAGGAGCTTTAACACGATGCATTTGTCATTACCAAGATTAGATTTAGATCCACAAGACTTGCAAATATTAGTCCCCAGATTTAAATTAAAAGCCGTAATGCTCCCCAAACGACAGTGTGTTAATTTTGGTCATAGTTCCAGCTTCACGTTTGCTGGAGAATGTGAAAATGAAAGCCCAATACTGGCTCCAATTCTTGGGAGCCCAGACTAAACAGAGAACAGAATAAATAATCTGTGTTAATCTGGGAGGAGATGAGCTGGGTCAGCCCCGGGACAATGAGGGGTTTGGTGGTTTTAACGTGGTCCAACTGGTGGAGAGCAACGATGAGCAAAGTGGAAGCTGAATATGTGACTGTGACGGACTGAGCCGAGGAACGATGCCAAAGGCTTTTTCCACAGCGGTGACTCGGCAGTCTCCGAGAGGGATAAGACCGAGGCCAAAGACCAGAAGGAAAAATTAACATTTAGATCGGCTCAACAGACTGTGCTTCACCACCAGCGCCCCACGTTAGTTTGGGTAGACAATTATGTCACTGGTCACATTCTAACACTGCATTAAGTTCTACGATCAGAAGAGAAAAATCACGAGAAACATGTAGGCGATACATACAAAGTTGGCAAGACTCCTTTCTGGAGATAGGTTGATGTGAGCTTTCTGTGACAAAGATGTGGTTAATGTACAACAAACTTTGAACAGGCATGAATTTTATTTAGATATAGAACCTTTAAAATACTATGTCATTCCTGAATTGAGTCGACTGGAGGCAAAACGAAGTAAACCATAAAACATATTCAATGATTAGCCACCATCAGACCATCAACAAAAATGTAGAATTTCCTGCATAGAAATTTAAGTTAAAGTTAAATAAATAAATACAATAGCAAATGTCCTTATACCAGGCTCTGATATCACTCACATGTGAGTGATATTTGACAAAACCATATTAGATGATATTCTGAGGTTAATCCCAGTATTTTCACTGAAATCATATTGTGTTCTACTTTTGCTTCCAGTTGTCTCCAGTCGGAATTTTGTTTTTGTTTACCCACTTTTAAAGGGCTAATATGCTTTGTACACATCGGTATATGAGAGTAACATGAATAACCTGTACAATGGTATTACCGTTCTGTAGCTGCTGTTGAGTCTGCGCTTGAGTGAGTTGAGCCGGCTGCTGAGGAGGCGGCGGCGGCGCTGGTTCAGGCTGCGGAGGCGGCTGAGGCTGCAGAGGCCGGCCCCGGGTCGGAAGCACTAACGACACAAACAAGGTCAAAATGTACACGTAAAGGTTTTCTCTGTCAAGCCAAGACACTTCACTCACCTCTGTTATCTCTGGACGGCGTCTCACTCTTACTAGGTGCTATTGTGCGTCGATTCTGTCAGAAGACAAGTTGTTAATATACTACATGGGTTTGTAGCCATTTCCAAAAAATAAAGAAAAAAATAAAGGCTTCTTGTAGTCCAAATAAGTCTATGTCATAATCCAAAAGAACAAGAGGAAAATGGAAACTCAATATAGTCCAAATGATTGAATCAATATTATAACAAAAATAATCCATAACAAATGCTGAACTCTGTAAAAAACAAGTTACCGGTAATTACATCAAACACTAATTCAATAGCCTTGTTTAGAAATGGCACAAAATATTCTGCAAAACAACAATGTGATATAATGATGTAATTAAAGTGACTAATATTGCGTATTTCATGTTCTATGGCAGCCACACATCATTTACATCCAGATAACTCCAGTAGAGTTGGGACGTTTGAGGACAAACCTTTGCGATTTTGCTCGACTTGACAGCTGTGGGTGTGGGTGGGGGAGGAGTTTCAGGACTGGGGGAGATCTCCTCCTCTGGTGCTACATCTGGATTAAGTGCAAATATGCTTTCCAAATCAATCTGTGTGGAAAATAAGAGGCAGCAGGCATGACATCATGTTTACAACACAAATATTAGTACAATTACTTTAAAGACTAGTGCAATTACAGTGCATGAGTTAAAGGCCACTCTGGGTCATAACTTAGCACATCAGCCGGCAGAACAAGAGGCTGATGTGAACAAGTGAAACATGCAGCCTGGTTGTATAATCTTCACGGCTCTTCTTCAAGATTTGAGAGAGTAACTAATAATAATAATAATGGTTCACCTCTTTCCCTTTTGTGTCTCCATTTTCGATCCACTCCACAGTGACGCTCTCATTGTCGTCGTTGAGCGACGTCACCATTGCTTGATGTATACGTCCTGTCAAAGGAAACGGAGATGTTAATATGGGGTCAGTGGTACAAGCAGCAAACAATAACTAGAGAAAATAAATATTGTCCAAATGAACAAAGCTCAGTGACGCAATGTTAATGCAAGTTCTCTCAATATTGCAGAGAAACAGACTGTTCTTAAATGCATTATTTAGAGACGCCAAGGGCCTGACGAGGATGTTCACAGGCTCTAAACATATTACAGACCTACAAACTAGAGGGGCTGTGATATTGCGCTAACATCTACAGTATATATAATTGTGGACTCTCAAAAGAAGCAAGCTCTTGACAAAGCAAACTGACAGCTGCTCTGGACTAGTGTCATAACAATACAACAATTTACTTGATTTTGATACTAGGAAAGCAGCTCAACACTTTCAGTCATAATATTTCATCATACTTTTGTTTTTATGATTTTTTGGGCCCGAATGCTTTATTAGACTGGAGAGGTAAGCGTGAAATGGGGGATGAAAGAGAAGGGAGGACATGCAGTAAATTGTCAGAGGCAAACACAAAATAATATTACTTTCTTGTTCTGTTACCATCTGGTCTTATCCTAGATCCGATAAAGCTCAAGATCATCATAAAAATGTTCAGGAAATGTCCAGTTTTGTCTTCTTCATGTGATTATTTCCAAGACTTTTGACTTTCTGGCAAACATTGTCAACCACATATTGTAGTGAAACCATGAAGTCTCCAGCCCCAAGACGAGGAGGAGAACAGAGGACATATAATCCTACACAAGGTGGTTTACAGTAGTCTCTTGGCAACAGTCATGGCAGCTGCATCACGACCGGCATGTGATCCTGCACGACACCCCTCTCAATGTGTCAAAGAAGTCCAGGGGGCAACACTACAGAACCAGTGAACAAAGGCGACCTAACAGACCATTTTTGTTACGAAAAGCTGATGGTGTACATTTGTGTTGTCTCTTGTATTAAGTTACAAGATTCCTCAAATGTAGCGCTGTAGTCGACTAAAGACAGGCCACGTCTAAAAAGTCATCCCAAAGTGCACCGTCAAGACCACAGGATCGCAGGAGATCACAGAATTATAAATATATCAGGGTTTGGGAAGAACATGTCATCTAATAGCGATTGTGACTAGATTTGCAATTTACGTCTTAATAATAGGATTTGGTTCAACGTTAGCATTTTTTTGCATCAGGAGAATTGACAAAAAGACTGACATGAGCTGACAATAAAACAAATAATAAAAAAACAGATCTAAACTACAGGCTTGGCAGTGATTATGACGAATAAGTGGATATTTTGTTGCTGAAACGATGGTACTTCAAAAATTGCAGCCGTTGCGATTTGCCAATTGCATCTATTAAAATTGTGAGATCGATCTTGCAGAAACCCCATAGAAAACGCATAATGACTAAAAGTAAAGCTGTAGTCATCTGTAAAAGACTTCAACTTGAATCACAATATGCCTTCTCTTTTCTGCTTCAAATTTAATCAAATACCAATAAAATATTTGGTCGACAAAGATACCAAATCAAATCAAACACTATCTATAAATCACACACAGTCACACAAATAATGGGCATTAGACCGATTAACTGACCAAGCGACTAAAGGCCTACAGCCCTTCTCTGGTGTGCGTAATTTAACTTTGCCTTGTGCAGAATGGGGCCTCTAACTCCACAGTAGTTTCCCTACAAATCAAATCAAATCAATTTATTTTTGTAAGGCCCAAAATCACAACAACAGTTGCCTCTGAGGGCCACAGGGAGAAATTAATCAACAATGTCTGTGGTGGCGATGAAGTCAGACAATGTCTGTGGTGGCGATGAAGTCAGACAATGTCTGTGGTGGCGAGGGACGATGTCACAGGGTCCTCTGTCCTTAGACTCTCCTTCTCGGCCAGGAAAAACTACAAAAAAAAAAACTACAAAAAAACCTCTTTGGGAAAAAAGCGTACAGCGACTGACCCGCTGATTGTTTGTAAATGAATGCACCGATTCTACTGTGTCCCACTTTACACTAAAACCAGGATGAATGACACTCCCAACAGCCAGTCTGGAGGATGTACAACGCATCTATCACAATTCACAAACGTGTGTTCTGAGCCACTTTTGAACAGCGGAGTACAGTCCACAACACACTGTACTGCACTGTACATCACGCTGGAGACAAAACCAGAGAAACAGACACAGTGAAATGCACAACACAATGAGCGGTTTCTGTGGCAATTATTATGGAAGCTCAGTGTGACAGATGGGATGGTGGATGTGGATAATGGCATGGATCTAGTTTGATTTTGCAGCCCCCCTCGAGAGGGCTCAAACCCTGAATTTGGTAGGAACGAGCTCTTCTGGGGATGTAATACAAGATGTGACATTTCACCCACAGGCTTATGGTCTCAAACAGATGCAAAGTCTTAAATACCATTGAGGCAGCTACGTCATGTGGATGGGACGATAACCGGTATTAAGGTATACCACGGTTTTAATCAACACCGTGATGATGATGAGCTTCTTTATTTCCCTGCTCCTCACAGCCTCAAGTTTATGCATAGATTATCATGTATGTAAATCTATCACGTCACAAATAATCTAACTAAGAGGGCTTAATCTGAAGTACATTTTAAACCATGTATGGCTGTCTTAGTGTGTATACACCTAATCACTGTAGACTTGGCTTCCAAAGGGTATAAAGTAATATTGATATGTATATTATTTTTATGGTCACATTTTGTGCAATTCTTGAATCTCAAACAAGACATTTATAGGCACAGTTCTGAATTCCTGAAGCATTGTGAAAATATTATCTAATTATCATATTTTGTCAACATTGCCTATCCCCATTTGTTTGTAAATATTAGTCAAGACTTACACAGCGGCACTAAACAGGGTGTATTCTAATATTTATGACTGAAACACACCCTTAACAGTTCATGTGTCATCATTTCATTCATTCATTGTGTTGTATTTCTGAAAATCCTTGTCAAGTGGGTGTAGCCTGATCATATAAAAGCTGCCATTCACTTGGGGAAAGAGTCACAGAACGAGTTTGCCTTACAAACTAAGTTTCTGAACTAACATGACTACAATAGCTGCAGGGAATGTGCTTTGATGTCAACTTCCTGTCATTAAACACAAAAACTGATAACTCATGAAAACCCGACATGGATCATATACAAATGCACAGGTATTAAATGGGCTTTGGAAAAAGTAAAATCTTTGTACTAAATAAACTAAACGTGTTAACACAGACAAAACAGTCTACATAAATTATTCAGAGGCGTCACAAATAGAGCCAAAGAACAAACATCTGTTGATTAACGTCAAGTGAATCCCTGTTAGCTTAGCCGCCGGTAATAATAATGTAATAATAAAGCCGGTGAAGCTAGCATTAGCCACACAGAGCTAACCTCCGGGCTACTCGTATTTGCTCTAAATGCTCGTGTTTGCCTCGTTGGTCATTTGATGTAAAATGTTATTGGACATGATGATAACTAATGCTAGGCCCAAATGTAATCAGCATATGAGGACAGACAGAGCAGACACATAACAAACTGTCATAGTTTAGCCACTGGTATGGTCCATTCAAAGGCCCTCCGCCCCGGGAGCCGCTTGTGTTCCGGGGGTTTCAGCAGTGTGGACGTAAATGTGACGCTGGGTGTGCAACAAGAACAACGGCCGCTATATCCAACAACAAAGATCCCAACAACTTGCTCCGAGCGATGGGAAAAAGGCGGAAAGACACAAACTTACCATCGCTGCGCTTAATCTCAACATATGTGCCGACGACTATCTTCCCGAAAGCCGACGCCATTCTACATTACTCAGAAATGTGCAAAAATGGGACGACACATTAATTTCCACCGGGTGCAGCCGCAGCTCGCCTTGGCACAGCTTTGGGCTGAGAAGAGGATGCAGCAGCAGCACACGGGCCATTACGTCATTACGCAGCGTCAAATCTGAACAACTTCCGGTCTGTATTTTATAAAAGCGTTTACTGCAGTCTGGCGGTAATGCAACAATTGGATGCCAACCGCCATAAAACAACAACAACAACAACATTAAGTTATATGTAAGGATGAATTATTTATAGCAAACTTATGACAAATATGATAGATTAACTTATTGCAGGTTAAAATGTGTAAACTGTTTGTTGTGTAGAATATGTGTTGTATTATTGTAAACAGCAGTTAGTTGAACCTACTAATTTAATATTTGTTGTAGCCTTCCTAATAATTCCACTTTTACACGAGTTTATTGAGGTCATTTTCAATGGTTGGGTGAATAAAATTGGATGGCTAAACGTTGCCACCTTGTGGCGTTATTGTGCAACGCTAATTTTCTAACTTCAAAGCAGAGCACATTAATGATCTTACGTCTGGCAGCCATCATTTATCACCTCTGGTAGGCTTTCTTGAGTTAACATGGGCATATTTTTACACTTGTACATTAAATTGTATACTGCAAGAACATTAAGGCAGTAGAAGTGGAAATCCATTTGCACCCCAAAGTCCAATTATGATAATTAGGCTAAGCTATTTGTGTTGTTAGGCCACATGACCACAGAGCCAGTAGTATTGGTACAGTGCACTGAGTGAACAATTTAATTGAACGTCTCAGATATGTTGTCAATGCCAAACCCCAGGTTAATCAGCCTCCAATCGCCAATAGTTTGGGCCATTCTCTTTCCAGAAGCTACGAGCTTTCTCTGGGGTCCTCCAGCTGTCAGACCCCCATCACACTCACACTCCCCCCACATGTCAGTCTGGCATCAGGCATTTGCTAGTGTGTTCTCAGCTGTCTGTGCCCTAAATAGAACTTATCAGGGGTAGTCCATCCCCTGGGGGTGTAAGCCCCAGAATTATATTCTCTTAACATGAATGCATTACTTTAGAGTAAAGCTGACAAGCCTAATTGGAGGAAAGATTTGTCATAAAATGTAGCGTTTAATTAATCATATTAATTTTTTTCTTTTTCTTATGTACCAGTAACATCTCAGTCTTTGACATGAACCCCTGATGGTCACAGCCGCTCCATCATGGTCTGGTCCCACCTCATTCAGATTCTCTATAAATAAACAGAAGAGTTGGAGGTTACAAAGAGCAAGAAGACGTTTGAAGCAGTAGATCCTGGCCACAAGAGAAAGACTTGTATACAGAAGAAGCATTGAAGAGGACCACATACTCAACAAAAAACTAAAGGTACACAGTCTGGGTATTATTTTTTTTTTCCTGAGATTTAACACAATGTATAGATTAAGAAAACAAGAGGAAATTGTTGTATCTTCAGTAGAAAAGGACATTTGTTTAGTGGGGAAGTTGCATTAGTTGTGGAGATTAGGTGCGAGAGCGTGCCCAAATAAGGTCTGAGGGGAGGCCATTTAAAGTTAGAGATAACACGTGGATAGTCATTTGCTCCAGAACATTCAGACCAGTAGGACTCAGATTAGAGGAAGGTAAGACTAATTTAGTAAATAATGTTTTAATGTTGTAAATTAACAGATGAAACATATTGTTAATTAGACCCTTCTTGTAATGTTTGTGATTACTTACTTATCTTGAAGTGAATTTGGAAATCCTCCTTTTTGAGGCCTGCTTATATTGTAGACTCCTCATCAAAGAAACATGTTTGTACTAATTATTACCAGATAATTCACAGTACTGTGGGTTTTCAGATGGGTGACCCGGTTCAGTTGAAAGATGAAGGTAATAAATTCTTCCAGGCTGGAGATGTTGACAAAGCCATTGAGTCCTACACAAAAGCCATCAAGGAGTGCAAAGACAAAAAGATGTTGGCTGTTATTTACAGAAACCGATCTGCATGCTACTTGAAGAAGGTCAGCGAATACACAATTTGCGATTGCTACAGAAAGTTGAATGGGACATAAAAATATTTAAACTCTTTATTTTTTGTAACAGGAAAATTATTCTAGTGCAGCAACAGATGCAACAAAAGGTACAATATCACAGCTGCGGACAAAAATGGTCAACGAATAATCAAGAATATTGTAATTAACCAAGCTTCATTGTATTTTTTTCAAGCCATTGACGTTGATGCAGCCGATATAAAGGCCTTGTACCGACGATGCCAGGCTCTGGAAAAATTGGGCAAATCGGATTTGGCGTTTAAAGATGTGCAGAGATGTG
This sequence comes from Eucyclogobius newberryi, assembly GCF_026437365.1. Lineage (NCBI taxonomy): Eukaryota > Metazoa > Chordata > Actinopteri > Gobiiformes > Gobiidae > Eucyclogobius > Eucyclogobius newberryi. The sequence goes on from NW_027316278.1 coordinate 18,916,219, forward strand.
CGACTATTGAACCCAAAAACAAAACATTCCTGGAAACTCTGCGGAGGCTAGGAGCAGATATCCAGGCGAAGGTTTGTAGAGTTATTTGAGTATTATTTTTCATTGTTGATGAGGGAATGTGACTTATCACAATTTTATTTTGCAGCTCAAGACATCATTTTCCACTGATTCAAGAGTGAAAAACATGTTTGATATTCTTCTTGATGAGGAAATGGAAACAGACAAAAAAGAAAAAGTGAGTATTTTATATGCACTTTTGATATATATATATATATAACAATCAAAGAGTTAATTTGAAATAAATAAATAAAGAAAAAATAGATAAAGGCAATAAAAAACAAACAAAAACAAAATACAGAGCCTTATATTTTTATCTTTGCAAAGAGTCGGTGTAATCCCTCATAGAAGCGGTTTAAATACGCTGTTTTAGTGCCGTACAAATTCAATCCCTCCTTCATCAAACCCTCTCCTCATTACATTTTCAATACCTGTCAAAGAGAACAACAATTACATGTAGTTGTATTGGAAATATACATTGATGTTTGTCTCTGTTTTCTGTAGGCAGCCAATAACCTGATAGTGCTGTCTCGGGAAGACGCAGGAGCAGAGAGGATCTTCGAGAATAATGGTGTCCCACTGCTGCTTAACATGATAGAGACCGGAAAACAGGAGATGATCCTGGCAGCGGTCCGCACACTGTCGGGAATGTGCACGGGACACAAGGCCAGGGTGAGAACACAAACATACATCGAAATAAAGACGACTCAACATAACAGGCATGATAGTTCAGTAGTAATTTAAATGGAGTATGTTTTTGTCCTGTACAGGCTATGGCCATTGTTCACATTGTCAGTGTTGAGAAGTTGTGCAGCATCATGGCTGTCGACAACGAGGAGCTCTCTAGGGCTACCTGTAATTTATTACAGTGTGTCTACGATTCTCTGACTGGAGAAGACAAACGAGAGTATGGGAAAGAAGAAGCCTTGGTTTTAGGTAAGAATACATGTACAACATAGAATGGATCACAAATAATATCTACTCTCTAATTAACTGAGCTTATATGTGTGCGTGTGTGTTTTAGATGCATCAAAGCTGTTGAAGACTATCCTGATGTCCTTGTTGGAAATGGTTGCGAGCAGTAAGGTGTCTGGTCACGGCAGAGATCAGGCGCTGAATCTCCTCAGCAAAAATGTCCCTCGCAAAACAAAGAAGGAACGAGACCACAGCAGAACACTCTTCACTATTGACCATGGTGAGTTATACTGTAATAACGAACCTGTATTTGAATCACTTCACCTGTGCTGCTTCATACTAATTCAAATTGTTATCCAGGTTTGAAAAAGATCCTTAAGGTGTGTGGTCAAATCCCAGATCTCCCAAACCAGCTTCCCATGACAGAAAACACACAGCTGATCGCCAGTATACTTTTAAACAAACTCTACGACGATCTCCAGTGTGACCCAGAGAGAACCAACTACAAGGAAATTTGTGACGATTATATCAAGTGAGTCGACTGTAAAACAATTGACTACACACAGTCAATAGAAAACACTGCAGCTCTTACAATATCTTTCTGTTGTCTTTCATAGAGCTAAAATTGATCCCAATGACATGGACAAAACCATCCACGCCATCAACGTGATCTCAGGCCTGCTGCAGGGTCCTTTTGACGTGGGCAACGGCCTGGTGGGACGGCAGGGCATTATGGAGATGATGGTGGCTCTGTGTGGGTCGGACCGCGACGTGGACCAGATGGTGGCGGTGGAGGCTCTCATTCATGCCTCGTCAAAGATGAGCCGCGCCGGCTTCATCATCACCAACGGCGTGTCCCTGCTCAAAGACATCTACAAGAAAACTAAAAATGAGAAGATTAAGATCCGTGCGCTTGTGGTGAGTGGATAGAGAACAGTAACACACAAATATGCATCATCATTTATTATTTTTTTCATTATTAATATTTTTTTTTGCATGTTATAGTTTTATACCCCCACAAGACATAATATCATACATGCACACATTTAAGAATTGGCCGCGGGGAACTAATTTTTGATGTAAAGTTCAGTGCTTGGTCCATACTCAACCACCCCTTAGACAACAGTACATAAATTAATTAAATTATTATACCAAATACACGTCATAACACTTTGCTTGCTCTGCAGTTAAGGGATTTGACCTCTCCTATTTGACATGTGTTTCATTTTGAATGTTAGGGTCTCTGTAAACTGGGATCAGCTGGAGGCGACGACTACGCACTGAGACAGTTTGCTGAAGGCTCCACTGAAAAGTTGGCCAAGCAGTGTAGGAAGTAAGAAACCCTTATTGACAACACAAAATATGTCCTCTGATCTATTGTAAACATTGACTCTGTGTTTTCTCTTGTGTAAAAGGTGGTTGTGTAATCCCCAGCTTGACACCAAAACAAGAAAATGGGCCATTGAAGGTCTTGCCTATCTGACAAATGATGCAGATGTAAAGGACGACTTTGTTGAGGATGAACTTTCACTGAAAGCCATGTTTGAACTGGCCAAGGTACAGAGAGAGACACGATATATTGCAGACCTTCACGCACGACAAGTTGTAAGCGTTTCTTTACTAATATCTCTTTTCTTTATCTTTGTCCAGTCACAAGATAAAACTATTTTGTATTCAGTCGCTGCCACCTTGGTTAATTGCGCAAACGCCTATGACAAGAAAGACATCCTCCCCGAGCTGGTTCAACTCGCTAAGTTCTCTAAGCAACATGTGCCGGAGCAACACCCGAAAGACAAGAAGGATTTTGTGGAGAAGAGAGTAAAGAGGCTGCTGAAGGCCGGCATCACGTCCGCCCTCTCTGTCATGGTGAAAGCTGACAACTCCATTCTTACCGATCAGACCAAAGAGATGATGGCGAGGTAAGCGATCTCGCATAGAAAACAATGTATCGGCATGTTACGTACCACAGTAGGAAGACTTACCATGTGTTTCCTGTGTGTAGGGTTTTCTTGGCTTTATCCGAGGACCCTATAGATCGTGGTACCATTGTTGCCCACGGTGGTGGAAAGGTAAGATAACATTTGCCCTTTGCACATAATCAAAAACCCTGTCATCTTATCTACTGAATAAATATCATTGCTTAATAAGTGCATACGACAGATTTTCATATTTTTCTAATTATTGCTTTGATTGATTGTTTTGTGACATAGTCGCTTGGGTAAATATTCATCATAGTTTCACATCAGTCAAAGGCAGTTTGTGAAGGAAAGTTGAAAAATAAAAGATGACAGGAATAAAAGATGAATCCCTCTGTCTACATCATCAATAAGCGACATTTGATAGAAAATGCTGAGACGATTTAAACACAACTGACACATTTTTATCACAATAATTTAACAAAATAACAATATCAGTAAATATTATGTGTCAAATCTTAACTATTGTGTTATGCAAATGGATTTTGGCCCTTGTTTACAATATCTGCTGCCCATGTTCAACGTTATAAACTTTACCAAAATTGTCAAATGGGAAAAGCTGAGTAAAATCTTCAATCAAATCAAGTTCCCCACATTTAAGTAAAATGTGTAGTCTTCTCTGTCACGTGCTTTGAAATGAGAAGGCTTCTATTATTGAAATATGGCTTCTCTCCATTCAGGCTTTAATCCCGCTGGCTCTGGAGGGGACAGAAGCTGGAAAGGTGAAGGCCGGTCACGTCATTGCCAGAATTGCAGCCATTTCAAACCCAGAAATTGCATTCCCCGGAGAAAGGGTATGAGCACTCAGTATCTTTGTGGTTAGTAAACATGTCCCTTTGATGCACTTTCTCTTTGTGCCTCTTGTGACAGGTGTATGAAATTGTCCGTCCCTTAGTCAACCTATTGAGTACAGACAAAGAAGGAGTGCAGAACTTTGACGCGCTCAGAGGCCTCACTAACTTGGCTGGTTTCAGTGAGAAGCTAAGGTAACACAGGAGCAGTCCATATTCAGTGCAATGTTTTTAAGAATATCCCACTTCAGATAAACGTATCTTTGTCGAGAGCGTCCTAAACCATATTCGTCTTGTTACGTTATTAGAGCTGGGTTAAAATTTGCACACATGTTTATGTATGTTTCTTTTTGCAGAGTAAAGATTGTGAAGGAAAAAGCTCTGCCAGAAATTGAGAACTACATGTTTGAGGAGAATGAGAGGATCCAACAAGCTGCCTGTGAATGCATGTGCAACCTTGTGTCGTGCAAAGAGGTGCACACAAAACATCCAAAGTTGTTCCCCGTCGGACACAAAATACGACGCTTATTGACCGTATGTTTTTATTTTTTTGTACAATAGGTTCAAGATCGTTATTTGCAGGATGGTAATGATAAACTGAAGCTGTTGGTGCTGCTCTGTGGAGAGGAGGAGGAAAAACTTCAAATCGCTGCGTCCGGCGCTCTGGCCATGCTCACTGCGGCGCAGAAGAAGCTCTGCAAGAAAATGACACTTGTGGTGAGTGCATAAGGGTTTATTCTCATCATCCGGATCAGCTAATATTTTCTTTATGTTGGAATGCTTTCTTAATGAGCCCAGGACCAAATGACTTGTATGTCAGGAGTGAATGAACAAAAATCAATACCATGAAGTTTTGGGAGTGTTAAAGAACTGCAAATTTAACTACACCTGTTTACAAATATCACCTAACCCTTGTTTTAAAGATTACAATGCACTTTTTACTTTTATTTATTCAAGAAAATATTTTGGATCGTCAAATTTTGTATCTTATGTCAACATTTTGATCATTTGTTAATTAATCAGGAATATGTTCCATTTTGAGATCCAAGGTTTATCTCTCAAACTGTACCATTTAACACATACTTGGCTATAGCGGCATATACCATTCTTTTATTTAAACTGTTTAGGATGTTCTGCAAAATGAATCCCGGTTGTGAATGTCTTTCCCACAGACGACTCAGTGGCTTGAGATCCTGCAGCGTCTTTGCCTGAACACACACCCCGACATCCAGCACCGCGGCATCGTCATCGTCTACAACATGCTCAACTCGGACGACATGGAGCTGAGCAAGAAGCTGATGGAGAGTGAGCTGCTGGAGATTCTGTCAGTGGTGGGTAAAGCCGAGGACAACCCCAGACGCCAGGGGGCCATAAACGCGGCACGGGAATGTCTGATCACATCTATGGACCTGGGCCTCATCAAACCGTTCGCCGATGGCTCCTAAGATGTCCCCTGCTGTCAAAGCTCCAAGCATCAAGCCCATAGAGACACTTTAAAGCTTTTTATACACTCAAGATATTTATTGAACCATTTTCTCCCAAGCGTGAAGTAGATGTTTGCAATGATTACACAGTGTTCTTTTTTTGTTGAAAGAAATAATATGTGTATGTTTGGGGTTAAGTTAAATCTGGAGTTACTTTTTGAAGACTCACTTTTGTATTGTTATGCTTTTTGATTAATAAAATGTTATATGATTGATGTTTGATCCGTGTTTTGGTTTAGCTTTAAAACCCACGTTGACTTTAATGCTTCAATACAACATTTTGAATATTAGCTCACTGCTCTACCTGAAAGACTGTCCATACTTGCATTTTGTAATCGGCTAATCATGAATATTATTTGAATTTCTGTCTTTGTTTGAATAATAATTCCAAAACATCATTTTTATTTATATAAATCCCAGAAAAGAAGGGCACAGACTGCATCCTGCACCATTTTTGACTCAAATTAGTCTGTTAATTAAGTTTGATAAAATTCAGAAAATTCTATGCTAGTAGGACATTTTAAACGTTGTTCTTATTGATTTTCCTGGTTCGACATTGCTCATGTATTTGATTTTACACAGTATTTCTCATTGAACCATTTTCTCCCAAGGGTGAAGTTGATGTTTGCAATGATTAAATGGTGTTCTTTTTTTGTAGAAAAAAATAATATGTTTGAAATTAAGTTAAATCAGGAGTTACTTTTTGAAGACTCATGCTTTAAAACCGACACTGACATTCAATTCAACACGTTGCATTTTAGCTCACTGCTCTACCTGAAATACTGTCCATAATTGCATTTTGCAATAGGCTAATCATGAATAATATTTGAATTCCTGCCTTTTGTTTGATTCATCTGTATAAATCCCAGAAAAGAAGGGCACAGACTGCATCATGCACCATTTTTGACTCAAATGAACCTGTTAATTAAGTTTGATCAGATTGCTTTTCCTGGTTTGACATTGCAGGCTCATGTATTTGATTTTATGCAGTATTTTTCATTGAACCATTTTCTCCTAAGGGTGAAGTAGATGTTTGCAATGATTAAATAGTGTTGTTTTTTTGTTGTTGAAAGAAATAATATGTGTATGTTTGAAATTAAGTTAAATCAGGAGTTACTTTTTGAAGACTCATGCTTTAAAACCCACACTGACATTCATGCTTCAATTCAACCTGTGAAACACCTGAAATACTGTCCATAATTGCATTTTGTAACAGGCTAATCATGAATAAAATTTGAATTCCTGCCTTTTGTTTGATTCATCTGTATAAATCCCAGAAAAGAAGGGCACAGACTGCATCATGCACCATTTTTGACTCAAATGAACCTGTTAATTAAGTTTGATCAAATTCCTTTTTGCAGAACACACCTAAAATCCTAGCAGGACATTCCAGACCTTGTTCTTATTGCTTTCCCCTGCCTCAACATTGCAGTATTTGATTTTTAAGCAGTATTTCTCACGCATCCCTTGGTGCCAGTGGCCAGCACCGTGCAGGCTTTTTTACGCAGTCCTGCAGGGGGCATGTCGGAGTTATTTATCCCGCTTCCCTCCTCATTATAGCGGAGCACAGAGATGGCCCTACGTCAGGACGCGGGGCTGGGACAGAGCACAGGGCTTTTCCTCCCGCTGTGGACCTCTTCTCAGTGATATTCAGGACTGCGTATGTTCCACTCAGAGTCTGCGCTGGTGCCGCCGCCGCTGCCGCCGCCGCTGTGGGAACGACGCAGCGACGCAAGGTTTCTTCAAAGACTGCAGCACAACGTGAGTCTACAGGGGGAATACAGCTGTGAGTTCCCCCCCCTCTTCTTCTCCACACGATATTTATGGATTCTGACAGATTTGAGCTCTCAACTTCAGTGTTAATACGTGTTCATTATTATGGATCACTTCCCGCGGGCAGGGGACAGATGTTGTTTTATTCTGACAGCAGTTATGATGGACGTCATATTTCCAAAACATCAGGCCAAAAATCAATACGTTTTTTCCCCACCACACATGCCGTTTTGCACGTTGATTTGCTTGCCACTGATGAGGAAGTTGTAAATGTTGTGAAAATGGTAAGTTAATGATCAGCATTGTGTGTGTGTGTGTGACGCAGGGAGCGCAACTGTCAGCTGAAGTTATGACCTTTGGCTCCTCAGAGGTGTTAATACATGTTCGGTTGTGTTTTTGTTTGGTTGTTAAAACTCTGAGAAGTCTGGGGGCGACCGACCCAAATATATCAAGTGTGACCCTGTTGTAATCAGTGTGGAGCAGTGTCCCTTGGCTTCAAGATTGTCCCCATTATCACCGCACTTTGCAGTCAAGTGCTACATTTCTCTTCTTGACACCAGTGACAGTCAAGCTCTCTGTGATAAGCTACAATGTGCAATACATGTATGAACAAAGTTGTTTTGAATGTACCGGTGTCATTCAAGTCAAGGCGATACATCAAAACTTACAGACCCAGAAACACATCAGAATGAGTCAATTAGTCATTTTAAAATCATGCATAACAAGGCCTGATTATTGTTTTTAATGTTTTATGTCTAAAATATACATAAGATAGGTTTTGATTTTTATTATTATTATTGTTATTTTGTTTTTTACTTTGTGAACAGTTAAGGTAATTTTTTTCTGGTGGGGCTCTGCCACATGCTGGTCTCCATGGAGATGTTATTACTTTTCCTGAAATGTTTGCATGGCATTAAATCTTATCTATTAAACTAGAGCTATTATGTTTATCTTGGGAATCATGCATTCTCACTGTGAGCGGGTTCGCCCCTCCACAGATCTGACCTGTAACTTGCCCTGCTGGTGTCACCTGCTCGTCTTCATTGTGATGGATAAGTTTAATGCCATACTGTGGAGCATTCCTGGCAAATCAATAACATCTCCCTGTCGACAAACAAGTGGCGCCCTCATCGCCCGAAAAGTTATGTAGTTCACCTTCAAGTTGTCATGACTTGTATCGTATCCATAGAGACAGTGATGCTAGACTGTGACCTTGGCTTATGAATATAACTACTCATACACATCACTTTTATATCCAACTTTGTGTTGGTTTTATGGTTGACAATTGATCCGTTTACCAAAATGGCTAATTACAGAACTGGAGCCGGTCTGATCATGTGATCGCTGGAGCTGGTCCTTATTTGACTGAGAGGAAGTGATTGTGGCTGAAAGAGTTTTAAAGGGAAAACGAGTCATGCAACTCCAGAGCTCTTCAGTGGAACAGCAGCCTCTGCAGTGCAGCCTCTGTCTGCTGCAGCTTCACTGTCGCTGAGAGCTGTTGTATTATGTCATATTTCAGTCTGTGTATCAACACTTACCTGTCATTACAGGCGTTTTCAACAGGACAGTCAGGACTTCTTTAATCAAGAGGTTTTGTTTTGTATTGTTTTGTTTGCATTTTCCTCATGGATATTTGTTTCTCGGGTCACCATTGGCGCCACAGTGTCTAATTTGCATACTGTCACTGGTTTGACATAGATTTCATGCTAAATTTCCTTTCTGATGTATCCAGGCTTGGGAATGGTACAAAAGGCACACTTTATGTAGAGTTTTATGGATTTAAATTAAACTGTATAACTCAGAGCATGCAGGGATTCACTGAAAATAGGTCCCACATTAGACACCCTCTTCCTTCACCTCGCTTTTGAATTGTTTATGCATTTTCAAACTTTTTATTCATCAAAATATGCAGTGATTTTGGAGTCCGTTTGCGAGATAGTCGTTCGTTCCTGGCGTGGGACTGTGTTGTGTTTTGATCTGAGATAACTCTTGTATTTTTATATTATAACCTTTGGCTTGTGCGCCTCAGTGGTAACATAACAGAGTGCGAGTGGATCCCGTCTGAGATAATTCCAAAATAACCGACACATGAGGCTCATTTTAGTTACATAAGTCATTGCCTCCAACAGGAGTTCTCAGCCCTCTCTCATTCCTGATAATGGCCAAACAGACAATGTGCCTTCTGTCCACACACAGGGGCGCGGCCTGGCAACGTGTCCAGTTACATTCAAGACGTTGTGATAGAAAATACCTCTCCCCACACCACCACCTTGTACGGCACTGCTCTGGGACGATGCTCTGTCAGTGCTGTCAGTTGTAAAATGCTTTGTCACAACCACAAGCGCTAACAACCTGTTCATTTGTTGATCAATGCTTTTTCCCCCTTTAGTGTGAGTTAACGAGGGCATCCCAACATTACAATAGAACTTTCTCATTTAGAAATGGGCAGTATATTGACATTTAAATAATAATGTGAATGTTGTTATAGATATGCACTATGGAATATATGTATAGTAAAAAATGCCACAAAAAAGAGCTAATTATGTTGTAAACTTGAAAAAAGGTGATATTCCTGCATTCATTTTACTGACATTTCACAAGAGTCTGATAATTAACACGTTTCTGTTGGATTAGATTCTGCTGCTGAATATCCAGACATTCATCGTTGTCAATATCGCCCACCAATTATCTCACATGTAATACACGGTGAACAAAAAGCTTGAAAGGACATTTCTTTTCCAAATGTCCAGTTCAGATTATGTCAGCTGACCTTGAGGTGAAGGGATATTCATCAAATCAAAATCAACTCAAAATATCCTCCACCTTTAATACATAATTTAAAGACTTATGTGCTAATCCGAATCGTAGAATTGTGTGTTTTGCCGAGATTGCATTTATTCATTTTTCCACAGTGTTCGTGCTTTCTCCACACTGGGTCAGGTGCATTTGGTATAATAAACAGTAAAACAGATTGTGTTGCTAAATAGGCTTTTCTTGTCTTGTTGTGTCAATGGGTAGTGTGACCCACTTCCTCCATTGACCACGTTTAGGCCTGTTTGGCCCTTGTCTTGATGGTTTGTGCCTCTGCTATAGGCACAGGCTGCACTGCTCTCTATTTGTGCTATCATGGCTTTTATTGTACTCATTGAATGGGCTGGCTGTCCTCATGTCAGCAGATATAGTACTGCTGATAACCACTGCATCTGACTGCAAACCTTATGAGCCGTGTCTTTTACTACTGCCCAGTGCCATGCTTACCTCAGCACACCAGCACATTACACCTTTTATTATTTCTGTGCGTGAAAAACACATTCAAATGCAGTATTCAGAGCATGGGCTCCTTATGTGACAACATTATGTAACTCTCACTGAAAGTCTCAACAATGTTAATGTCACCTCAATTGTAAACAAACTACAAACACATGGTTCATTGACTTGCCCATTATCAGAGATCTTAATGACTTTCACAGTTTCCTCAGCAGAGTAAAGGACAAAAGTGCCCAAAGGAAGTACAAGGTCGGCTACAATAGAGCTCTTCTTGGTATTGGTTTATTGGAACAGACTAAACTAAATAAATGACCTGAGAAGTGCCAGAATAGCCCACATTAATCAACAGTAATTGTCGCATTTGGTTTTGTTATATCACGTTAAGCTGAATTAGCTTGGTTCTGAGTAATTTATTACAAGTTTAATTTCTGTCACATGAATACAAATTTGGAGGTCTGGATTCAGTGACTGTTTTATAATTTTCTGTGACTGTCTCTCCTCCCCAAAGCCAGGAGAGGGTTTAGCTACGTCTTCAAGGGACAGAGGGAGGGCTGGTGTCTTCTAAGAAATATAAAAAAAAGACACGCTGAAATCAATACTTGCTCTATTGTACGTGAGAACAAATCGCTGAGATGCATAACCCGTAAACCTCGCGTCAACCTCCCGTAATATGCACAGCCCGTAAACCTCACGTCAACCTCCCATAAGAGGACCTTGGACAGCTTGTCAGTGCGGGGCAAGGCTCTTTTATACTTATTTGGTCATGAGGTCTTCCTGTCCACGGGCTGGATCAAGGATTGCTTTTGCTGCCGTGGGAATAACTCTAGTAATCACAGCATGACTAATGTCATGGTACTAAGACTTCAAACTTGATTTCAATAAGGAAAAGGCTTGATACTCAATACCACGATCATAAGAAAATACACTTTACATTAATAGCAAGTTATGTTTTGATTGTATGATTCTGTTCATCTTTCCGTTTTAAACACACCCAGAGGCGTTGACATCAAAGAGAAGATTAAAATATGAACTCCTAAAATAATACAAATATCTTGTGCAGTAGCAGTCCAGCTAGTATAAACTAGCTGGGTTATTGGGTCGCAGGTGACTGGAGCCTATCCCAGTGACTTCGGGCCTTGGGCGGGGTACACCCTGGACAGTGGCCAACTCGTCGCAGGGCCAACACATAGACACAGACATTACAGACAGCCATTCACTCTCACATACATTCACTAGGGCCAATTTAGAGTCACCAATTTTGCCTAACACCACAGGCAGACTCCACCCAGAGAGATCATGTGATGTTGGTCTGGTCCGGGAATCAAACCCATGATCTCCTTCTTGGGAGGCAAGAGCGCTAAACCTAACTAGTTTCTATACTGTTTACTCTAAATATATAGCTTTCCAGTTTGGGATAACGTCTCATTCAAAATTGTCTAATATTTTGGCCATATTACATAACTTTGCATTTGTACAAATGTACAATCACTCGCAGATTGTTCTTGGTTCATAGTTACACCATGAAAAGCGTTAAAGCCTTTCCCAGAACTCAATGTGTTTTCCTCGCTCTGTCGCTGCTCTGTGGCTCCTGTACCGCTCCAGTCCATCATGTGACGGCTGGACACAGAGGTCGACCTGTTCGGCTTAATATGCAGCAGAGCGGCTCACAATCACCTCAGAACACAGCACCCTGCAGTCGCTCTGTGATTTTAGCTTCATTGATTGTACATGGACACTAAGAAATACCCTACTGATTTGATAGGGATTTACTTCAAAACATGTTTGTTCAGGTACTTTTAAACAACATTTATCTGGACTAACTCAAACTTTAATTCTAGTAAAGATTAGTCGATCAAAATTTATATTTGTTGACTTATACAGTATAAGGACAACTGCAACTTTATAAACTTATGAAGTGCTGTTTACGGCTATACTCTTCATGCATAGTTGTGATTGTGTCTTATGAATGCAGTTAAGGCTGAAACAAGTCTCTCAATAAATTGCTTCTTATTAGTTATTGAAACCATTGTCAACTAATTTAGCAACCGAATAATCGTTATCCAGTCTGCACCCGGCATTCTTTTGTCTGTAATAATAGTTTACTCTATGATGGGTCAATACATATACAAATATGTTATTCACAGGCCTTTTATAAACTGACAAATCAATTAATATTTTTTTTTGCAGTACAAGGTCAGTTACATGATCATACTACACATGATTGATGGCTTTATTGGTATCGGGCCGATATTGAACGCAGCCTCTATTAACACCATATTCTCTGCCCTGTCTCAGTGTGTGTGTTCTCATGTGCCATTCTCAGTCTGTACTCAGCGTAACAGATTATCTTTCTGAACAATTTAATGAGTGCAAATGGAAAGAGAAGAGTAATTGGGGTAAAAGTTTACACACTCATGCATCAAATATTGTTTTAGCCCAGATACAAACCTTTTGTTTTATTTTTTTGTAACTTTAACATAACTTGGATTGTAAATGGATTGTAAAACCTTTATATCGAATCGGCAAATATTGGTTATCGGCCACAGCAAGACAAATATTGGATATTGGCTTAGGGAAATCCCTATCGGCCCATGTCTGTATGTACATAATGGTTTTGGTTTTCTAACAAGAGCTGCTAATGCCTTACCGTGGAACATTCCAGAGAAAACAATAACATCTCCATGGAGACAAGCATGTGCACCTGTAAGCCGACAAAGAATTTCTTCAGTCAAATACATGTACGGTGAAGATCTTTTATCCAATAAAAAATAAATTCAATATTTAACTCAGCAGTTTAAGACCACGTAAAGATACATCCGTGTCTCATATAACGTACACAACCTGCTTCTGCTGCTGACTGTGGGAAGCATGTTTGAACTGATGTTTCATTCAAGCAACCAGGCAGCGTTTTGATAGAGATACAGCACGGTTTGTTCATTAAAGCGATCAAAACACCTCTATTATAAAGAGACCAGTGCACACCACAACAACACAAACAAGTTTAATGTTTAGAAAGAGGAAACATTATGCTGCATGCCGCTTAATCAACCATTTTCTGACCCACGACTGGAGGATAGACTGAGACTAAAACTAACTTAAATATTTCGGATGTGCTCCTTGTCCAAAAAAGCTAGTTATGACCACCAAATGTTACTTTTTTAGGAAACACCTCCTGTTCTGTCACTATATTCTCTCCTCTTTTTATAGGACTCTTGTAAAATATTAACGAGCAGTAATGAAACAAGGGTCTTTTTCTGACCATATGCTTGAGTTAATGAGGTGTCCACTCTCCTGCAGGCTGCGCTGAGCTGATTTCTACGCATCTCCTTGATTATCTCCTTAAATCCAGATATCAGTGCTTATCTAACGTCTTACTGTTGTAGACTGAGAGGGTCAGGAAAGCCCTTTAGCTGTTGGCATTACTAGAACCCCATTGATTTTCCATTGTGTTTCAAATCTGCTGCAGTAATCCAATATTACCCCGGGACTCAAGCAGAGCGCAGATAACCTTTTTTTTTTTTTTTTTCTACGTAAATTTAGTTTGGGCTTGGTTTTTCCTGCTGCTAAGACATCTTTAAAATGGACTAAATCGGCATCATACCAGACAGTCTGCGGCGCTTGCCAAAGTTGTCTTGGCTGGAAAAGCTGCTAGATTTGCACTGGGCGGCTTCAATGTGCTGTTGGTGAAGAAGGAAATCTCGTGGCGCTGTGTTTGATCTGGAGTGTTTGTTTGAAGGGAGGTCGAGTTTCTGCAGGGCGTGTGGAGAGGACAATCTACTGGAAGTTCATCATTCTTATAAGGAACTTGACCATGGTGTCCAGCTGTGAAAACTATTTTGTTTTTTTTGTTCATTTATATGTGAACGTGGTTTAAACTTTGGGGTTTATTCTGTTGCACATATGGTGTGGGCCTGAAGGGATGAAAAAAAAAGAAAAAAAAAGGCTGAATCAGTAATCACTGCCCACTTCAGCTGACTGGACTTGCTGTTTGAATAGACGGATGAATTTGCCAAAAATTCCAAATCATTTTTGAAAATACAATTATTGCAATGGACTTTTAAAATCTTATTCCTGGCTTTGCCCCAAATCAAAGAGGTCAGTTATGCTCTCTACTAAATCACACACTTCAGACAGTATTTTAGACCAGTATTCTTTGCCCTCTACGTTCATGTGTCCATTCATCCGTCAGACACATTCTTGTTGACTGAACGCTCACCCACAATCCTGCTGTTGTGCACTGCAGGTGTAGGCCTCACACAGACTGTTCTGGAAGCTGTGTTTTGGTGCAGTTCAGTTTTAGGGTCAGGTGAGAGGGGTCCACAACAGAGCTTTTATGCACGGGCCACAGCCTGTTGGACCTGGTAGTTGACGAGAGCAGTTGGACACAGTTCAAAGTACCACAACACTCACTAACACTAATGACACTCAATGCATTGGTAGGAGATATTTGATTGGATTTATTTCGCAATTTAAATACCACTTTTTAAAGATTGCAAGTTTCTTTTCATTTGATTTGAATACAATCCTTCTTATATTTCATTCCAATTAGAGAGAATCAATGTTGCATATCTTTAAATTTTTAAAAATATTGAATTGTTATTTCCATATTATTTTGTATATGATATGGTCCTGTGAGTGTAATCTCTGTGTCTGTCTTAGACCTGGCTGAATGGATATGGTTGTGCAAATAAAACAAAACACTAATGATGACACTTTATAAGAGATAAGAGCTTTGCTTCAACCTGATCTCCTCATTTTCTTCCTTAATTGTGGGTCTGCTACAGGGTGCCAGTGGACAGAGGTGACCGCAGGGACATAGTGCTTGTTGTGCTGACAGTGCAGTGAGTTCTGTTTAATACTCCGGAGGTGCAGGTGAATTTATATGCAGGTGGTGATGTGACTGCAGGCCTGCCGCGCCACAGCAGACTTTGTCCAAACTTTTTTCTATTAATCTCACATTTTCACTCATTGCACAGAGTCCCTTTAAAGTGCCAGTGTGGGTTAATTATGCTCTAACGATTTGCTTTTTTTGTCCGCCCTGAGGTTGCACTGCCACTAATACATGCTTTTATGCTTTATAGTTAAACAAACACGAAATAAGAGTTGAAAACAAAGAAGTGACATAAACACCCTGAGAAGAAGAGTAAACAGGGATTATCAGGCAGAGAGAATACATATTTAATACTAATTTAATATTCAAACTATTAGAATATAGGGACACTTTCTGTGATTGTGCATTATAAGCTATAACGTAATGATCATTAAAACAATTGTATGTCATGTTTTTCAGTGTTCAACCTCCAGCCCAGATCTGCAGAAAATGGCCCACACTCATAATCAAGGGATTTTGCCATGAGTAATCAGGGGTTTCTCTAAGCAAGGCAAGTATCACTTATATAACTTAACTTAAAGTAAGATATATTGATATTTTAGATATGGAGTCATTACTAATTGTTCAGTAACATCTGGTTTACTCTTCAGATGTCAACCACAACTGAAAATGGGATGGGAGGGAGCACTGGTAGAGAGAAAACATACAAAAAGGTACGCTTCAAATTGATTCGTATGTCCGAGCCTCTAGTAAGTTTTCATAAGCCAGTGCTTTCCAGGGCATGTCTTCTTCTTGAAGTCCTTTTGCAGCACAAAATGTCCTGACCCTTTCCATGGAGCTGCCACAAATCACTCACGCTGCTTGGAACTGTTTTCTTTTTACTTAAGATAACTTCACTTACTCGCTTCTCCTGTCGGGGGTTATTAGTCAAAGATCCTAAAGAAAAGCAAGGCTGGTCCAAAGTTATTTTGTCTTTTGTTTTCAGATTGAATGCGATTATATATAAATGATTAAACAGATTTATATTCTCACCACAGAAAACTCCACATCCATTATATTCTTTTTACCTGCCTCCCATCACTTTTAAACTTTTTTAAACGCCCAGCCAAAGTACAGAAGGTTTTGTCAGCTTTTATTTGTTTGGTCGATTAGTGGATCGATGGTGTTTTAGTCGTTCAAAATTCAAACGATTTAATGTCGATTGGAGGGATTTGTAAAGGACAACAGCAGAGAGGAGAAGCCATGGAGTGAGATGGCCAAAGATTTGGGAGTGAATTATGAGTTTAATCTGCTTTTTGTGTAAATACACAGTTTCACAAGCACTTTTTCTGTATAATTACGCTAGTTGTTTTTAACTCGCAGCTGTGGTCTTGTGAGTGCAGTTTGGAATAATAGAGATACTGCCATTTTACCAGTTTCGTGCCACTGTCCCCTTTAGTCGACTAGTTGATTGGCTCGGCATGTTTTAAGTCACAGCTCTAGCCATATGGTGCATATTAGTTTTATAAGTACAATCTGGTCTCCTCTCAGGCCTAGACTCCCCTGAACAGTACATTCTTAATCTTCGTGGGGACAATTAATCAAATATATGTATTATATAATGTTATATATATAATGTTATTTCAATGTGCCTCTTATGGTACAGGGTGGCAATCCCAAAAGTGTTTGTCTTTTTAGTTTTTAAAAAGAGAGAGAAGGAGTAAAACAACAACAAACACACCACTACATGTAATGTACAGAGCACGGTAACATGTTGTTTTCTTTATTTCCCAGACCACGTCATCGGCCTTGAAGGGCGCCATTCAGTTGGGGATTGGCTACACAGTGGGGAACCTGACCTCGAAACCTGACAGAGATGTCCTTATGCAAGACTTTTATGTGGTGGAGAGTGTTTTTCTGCCGAGGTGGGTATTTTGACATGACTTCAAGACATAGAGGGCCAGGTGTAGTGCTCTTAACTAATAACTAAGTGTTGCAAGCTAGGTCTCCTTTCTCAGAAAAAGAACTGATGCAACCAAGATGTTCTATTTGATTTGGTCTTTCCAAAATCAAAGTAAAAATGGCTTTTAGTAATGAGTTCATGAACATAAACAATGCAGACTTAATTTGGGCCATTTAACAAAAATAATATCATTATATTCAATAATATTTCTTCCTCCAAAGTCTGACCACATGTTTTTACTGACAGATCAACTGTGGACTCTCGATTCAAAAAAGCCTTCTCAAATAATTGACGATTTCACATGACTCGATCTTGATCTGTTGATCTTTTGATTGATTGCCCAGCCCTAGACAAAATTCAACCAAACTATGTTTACTTGCTACGGATAATGCGTATAGTTTCCTTCTGTACAATTTGTTAATTTGTACTTAAAAATGTAGTATTTTTCTAAACTTTTGCTAAAAATACAATTGTTTTTTAGCAAAAAAACCTTCAATCTGATGGAAATGATTTGCCCAGCTGGTATTTACACTCTGCTGAACACACATTGTTCCTCGGAGCTGTTAAGTAACTCATTAGCATTTGAGGGATAGAGCCCAGAACTCAATACGGCCTAAAGATTAAAAATGGTGCTGTTGTGAACAAGGTTAGAGTAGGTTTAAATTATAATCTTTGAGAATCCTTTGAGAAGGACCAATTTGAGCTCAAACCATTTCCATCAGATTGAAAATGACTTTAGTGTGGTTAAAGCACAGCACACATGCCAGGCTCCAAGTGCAGCCGGCCGCAGTGTTGAGAGTTCAAATCCCAGTAACAGTTTACTGCATGTCCTCCCTGCTCTCATCCCCCGTTTCACACTGTTCTTTCCTGTCTAATAAAGCCTACAGACATTACTTAAAAGTCAATACGTCTTTATTCTAAAACACAACTACGTTTGAAACCTTTTCTACTTTGAACCAATCTAGGACTAATGAGGGATTATATCGACTTGCTTTTTGTTTTCTTACTATCTGCACTTGTTGTGTCCGCGTTAAATTCTCCACTTTAAGATCAATAAGTCTGTCTTATCTCAAATGCAGTGAGTCTTAGATGTAACTCTACAGACTTGGAAGATATTTGAAAACAGTTGTATGCACCACAAACTTATTAACAAATTGAATGTAGAAAATCAAAGTATAAAATGGCAGTAGAGGATTATCCTACCACCAGGAACTGCAAAATGAGCTTAAGACAGGCCTCCTGCAGTTGGAGCAGTGTGTGTCAGCTTCATCGTTTAGAGCTGTCTGCAAAATTACATCAGCAGCTTAAAGAAAATCTTTACATAATCCACCACAGTGAAGACTTATTTTAAAGTGTGTGGTGAATATTCACACATATATGAAAAAGTAGTGACTCAAAAGGCATTTTACTGGATTTATCTTTATACAGCAGCACAAAATGAAAAAGTAATAGGGAGGAGCAAATGCTTCTCCTTGTCGGTTCCACCTGGATATGCAAACTCCATGTGGCTTATGCAAACCTGTACTTGGCATGCAATACGACTTTTTACTGCCCTGTTCCTCAGCAACAACTAAATAAACAGTATCAATCGCTCAATCAACTGTGAGCCAAAACCTTCACCAGTAAATTCACAAGTTCCATTCTACATAACAAAACCTTTCAGTTTTAAGGACCTTCATACGAGTTTAGAGCCATTTTCACATTTGATTTTTAAAATGACAGCGAAATAACCAAGGAGAGTTACATAAAGTTACATAAATCACTCAAAGATATGACATTGCAGAGTTTCTGAAATTGTTATCATTTGACACTATTTCCCTTCTCATATCTCTCTTCTCGTCTTTGGTTTTGTAACAGTGCAGAAGCTCATTTTCTGTGCGTCCTCAGAGACTGGGTCAGTGATGGAGATGCCCTGAAAAGCACCTCCTTCCATCTCTGCCTTGGCCCCTGTTGTCTCTCTCCTGTTGTTTGCCTTGTCAGTCCTGTTTTAGATGACGAGAAATGTCGCGGATCTTTGACAACAAACACACGCACAGTCGGTTTCCTGATTAGATTGAATTGCACGTGCCCCACTGTTGTGTGTTGGGAAATGGTTACCAAGAGATTGTAGTGCCAGCATGACCAGCCTCCGACTGATAGAGGCTAAAACTGTGTTGCACTGTTTTTGCTTTGGTGTACGTCAAAACAGAGCAACCAAGATTTCCCTGTATAGTAATTGCGGGTTTATTGTTACAGTGTAAGGCAAGACCATGTCCTGTGTCGGAAAATAAGACGCCCTCAGAACAAGATGTAACCTCCTTACCCAGAATACTCACCAGAGATTTAGAGCAGCTCTCAAAACAAAAAACGTGATTGGCCCAATTTCTCGCAAATAAGGTCATATAGCTGGATATAACGAAATTGTCTAAACAAACTGGTTAAGATTTCATTATAAAACATAGTGACATGCTACGACAGTTGATGTGCTTTTGCGCTTGTCTTTCTGGCCCTTGGCTTTTTGGTGCGTTTTGAGTTTGTCCAGAACAAGTAATCAGATCCATCTTCAGTCTCTAGGCGAAGAACTCAATACAGTTTGTCATTACAATAGTGAAGTATAGGTTCCCATAGATGCCTCTACAGTATAATACTCACACATGGGTGGGGCAAGTCACCAATACATAGATGTTCAGTTTGTTCAGAAATAGATTTTTGTCACTTTTACATAGGTCTGTCCTGTGGATCATGTTACTCAGATGTATTACTTAGGATTCAATATGTTGAAATCCAATCCACTTTATTTATACAGCATATGGTCAGCTGTGTTAATTTTAAAGTAACCTTGAAACCAAGATAATCAATATAATGTGTCTGTTTTGGTAGTGAGGGAAGCAACCTGACCCCAGCCCATCATTACCCTGATTTTCGCTTCAAGACGTACGCCCCTCTGGCCTTTCGCTACTTCAGAGATCTGTTTGGCATCAAACCAGACGACTACCTGGTAAGAGCTGTACTATTCACACATTATTCTCAGGTTTACGAAGATAAAATAGACACACGTAAACACATGTGTAAGTCACTGTATAAATACAGAGCAGTCTCTGTCTGCAACACACTACAGTTTGATACATGCTAATAGCAACCGCATTTTATAGGGTAATATGTAACTAAAGCTAATCATTTTCTGTCTTGAGAAACATTTACGGTCCATGTCCTGAGATAGACTCCTGAGCTTTAGAAATATAACGCAGACATTTAAAGATTAATCAGTTTAGCAATAATGAATTACATAATTTAAAATTATAACTGAAATGTATCATTTTAATTGAATGTGCATAAAAAGTAAAACTTAATGTAAAGCGCTTTACATTAAAGTTTAACATTTTACTTTTTTGATAAAGCTGAAACATAAAGTTAAAACACAGAAAACCATTTTTTTCCATGACATGTGAATATACTATAACTTACTTATTGATGTGTGGGTTCCCATTAGACGTAAACACACAGGATGTTAGTGTTTGCAGGGACGTTTTTTGTTGTTTTAGTTGTTTTCCTGCTTTTTCCTGATGTTAAACAAGCCATCACTGGATGTATGATATTGCTTTACATGTTCACGCCTCTATCAAACATGATAAACGCAGTGTGCAAATGGAATCGTGGAGCGCGTTCCCCTTATCATTCGTAGAACCTGTATTATGTAAGGATTCTGTTAAATTACATTAACCATTTGAAAGGCTGGACTCACCATGTAGAACAAAACAAAGATAAACTAAGCCAAGGGATCATATCCAGACCCTGGAGATGGACAGACACAAAGCTCTGGTCTTAATTAAAGAGACAAGCATAAAGCATACGCCGCTTACGCACAAGGCTAATGCAATGAAGTGCTGACGTGTTTGTGTGCACGACTCAAGGTGACTGCAAATATTGATTGAAGAAGGCAAGGACATCTTCAGGGTTTTTTCCTTCCTGTTCTAATTATGAAAACCTCTAGCTTATGTCATCGAGTCAATAATTCCTATTCATAATTAACACACAAACAAAGCATATATTGTTCTTTCTATTTTAAACCCAAGAATCACTGCCCTTTCCAACTGTAACTTTATACCACAATATTATGGTTCCAGCTTATAAGAACTACACCTTAATTGGCCACAAATTATCATGAAACAAGATTTAATTCATAACAAAAAGGTTATTATAAATGATTCAGGCTTAGTAACTTCTTATTCAACATGTTATGGTTAGGAGTTAGGGTCAGGGCATTTATCAAGTAGTTATTATTATCTTTGAAATATTTGTCTAGGGTTGTCAAAAGTATAAATAATCCGAAACTAATCAATATTAATCTAGTATCAAAACTATAACAAGTGTTGATACTAAAAAAATCAAGTAAACAGGACAAAATGACAACCTTTCCTGAACAGTTTTAGAATGATCTTGAGCTTAGCCAGAACTAGTATAAGACGACAATGGAATATTAAGAACGTACTATTATTTAGTGAGGAAAATGTCAGTCTATTGTCTAAACCCTTGACTTAAAAAAACCTTCTTGTTTTAGGCATATTTTGAGTTTTTAAAATCCCAGAACCACTTTGTCCACTCTCTTGGACTCTTGGCTTTTGACACACTTTGTATATGAAAGGCACTTTGTTGATGGGTTTTACGCATGTTTGAAGTACTTTAAAAGTGTATTTGTTGTCATTCTGTAGTACTCCCTTGTCAATGAGCCTCTTATTGAGCTGACCAATCCCGGCGCCAGTGGCTCTCTCTTTTACCTGACCAGTGATGACGAGTTCATCATCAAAACCGTCCAGCACAAAGAGGCCAAGTTTCTCCAGAGACTGTTGCCTGGATACTACATGGTGAGACACACGGACCAACACTGCAAAAGGCCAGGCATATTTAGTGATTTCTATGTTTATTTTCTCAAACTCATCAACCTCCATTAGGGCAAAACGTCGACACACAGATAATGCTAACGTTATGTAAATGTTTTATTTTTGTTTAAGGGCATCGACCTAGATAGATAAACTGTTTTTAAAGGTCTCACTTTGTTCAAGCCTAATTTCCCCCTTGATCTGAAATTGAACGTGCATCACCCTTTATTGACACAGATTCATATTGATTTGCCTTAAATTGGTTACGTTAATTTACTTTACAATCAACACACACTGACGGGAAAATATTTGTTCAATGATCCTCAGCTGTTCTTTTCTTATTTACACTGAAGATTAACTGTGTATTAAAGCGTCATCTATGCTTCTACACACGTCATAAACCTTTTGTTTATCTTTGTCGTGACTTCAAATATAAAACATTATCTTTTTACCCCTCAGAACCTGAACCAGAATCCTCGCACGCTGCTGCCAAAGTTCTACGGCCTTTACTGTATCCAGTCAGGAGGCATCAACATCAGACTGGTGGTAATGAACAATGTCCTGCCGCGCTCGGTCAAAATGCACTACAAGTACGACCTGAAGGGCTCCACGTACAAAAGGAGGGCGTCCCGTAAGGAGCGGGAGAAGTCCTGTCCCACATACAAAGACCTGGACTTTCAGGACATGCACGAGGACGGCATTTACTTCGACACAGAGACGTACACCAACCTAATGAAGACGCTGCAGAGAGACTGTCGGGTAGGTCAGCTCCTCCAGGGGCCCCAGCACTTCTGCACGTGTTTGATCCAGAGGCATTTGTCATAACATTATCCGTCATATGAAGAGCTTAGAGCTGATTGGACTTGGCTTAGGAATGTATAATTACAAGGGTTAGTGACTTTTTTCCCTTTTGTTGTGAAAAAACGGTGAGGTAAAAGGCTTTAATTACCCTGTAAGCTAGAGTGAGGTGTTTTAATATATAATAACAGGTGCAAACGTCATACTTTTTTTATTTATTTAAATTTTTTTTGGACACACACTGCAGTAGGAGAGAGATGAGTGGTCTATAAATGTATACAGAAATCTAACTACTGACAAGTATTTGGAATATTTTCTTTTCCTTTTATGGATCTTAACACTGTTTGGTGAATTAAAAAGGCATTTCCTTAGCACTACTACCCAATGGTAACACACGACAGTTCGGGACACCAGTAGTGACCCAGTTTCACATTGAGCTTGTTTGTTTTTATCTGTGTAACTCAGATACTCTTGCCGTTCCTGTTATGTTTTGTTTTACCTGCCAGATGCACAGTACGCAGCATGAACTATCTGGAGTAGCCCAAACATTACTGCATTGCATATCACTTCCCTTCCTCTACAAATGAGGTCATCTTCAAACTGAGCCACAGAAAACAATGAAAGCAGCAGTGAACATTGAAGTTACAGTCGCCTGACGACATCAAAAAAACATTCGGCCCCCACATCAATTAAATAACCAGCATTATGTGTACTAACTGTACTTTTAAGTGAAACATAATTTCAAATATTTACATTTTGGTCCTGGAGCTGGTTTTACTCTTGAATCTAACCTTTGTAATTCCTGATATAGATAAGATTTTAACTATTTCCGTTCACTAAAAGCCACATCTTTTTGAATGTTGTCCTTGACTTGAAATGTTTGAGAATTTCTGACACATGACACTGTGTTACAGCTTCTGCCAGATGCCCCTCTTTATACATTACAGACAATGTGGCAGGTTAATGGCGGGTTTAGACTCTCAAAGCCCCCTGTGCTGTAATCCCATTAGTTTTGCTTGGTGTGAAGTAATTATGTTCATATTATATTCAAGCTTATGCTAAGTCGGACCACTTTGTGACTTTGCCTGTAAAAGGTGTCACATGATGTGCAGCGTCACATGATGCAGGCCAAATGTCTAACTGTTTGCCAAGTTTATTATTATTATTATTACACACTGTTTTTATGTGTGGAAAGAGAGAGACTTTGATGTAGTTTTTACTTCAGTTTGAGTTCATACTTAAGAGCGTTAATGAAAAGTGTTATGCTGCTTTTAAATTCAGAGCGGCCTGTTAGTTTACCTGCTCTTCATAGAAAACACATGCTTTCAATTCAGTTCATTCTCTATTTACTGTGGGGTCCAGTTTGAACGTGGCGTGTGCGCTCTCTTTGCCCTTTGAAGATATCGCTGCCTCTACATGACCAAAACAACTGTCACTTTCCCAACCCTCATTTTCCAGGAACTCCTTGTTTAGGACACTTGACTACTGCTGTCACTGAAGTATTCTCCAATATTTATTCATTTATCCATTCATTTTATTAGCATTAACAATGAAGTAGGATTGTGCTTAGTCATGCTTTAGACAACGACACCTTAGTCACCTTTTACTTAAGCCTGTGAAACATAAATCTCTGCCTTTCTTAGCGTGCGTGTCCACTTTGTCAGTACTTTTGTCTCATACGTTGAATCGCAGCGAGGCTTTTACCCTTGTAGCCTGCATATGCGGCAGACAATTTGTTTTTGTCACAACTCCCTGCGTTCTCCTCTTGAGCGGGAAACAAAGTGCCCTCTAAGCACAATCTTTTCCATGAGTAAGCAGCTAACCTCATCACCCCACGAGAGGCTGTGAACTACTACGCAGAGGCAAATGTGCGTGCTGTAAAGGGCCTGAGCGGAGCATGAAAGGAGGGCGACACAATGCAGCGCAAACCAGCTCAGAGTCTGTCCAAAATGTGAATTGTCATAGTTTTGCTGTTACGAAGCTGATACTGACACCATTTTTGTAGAATATCATGTGGTAAAAACGAAATTGCTGACGAAGCGATGACTGGGCCGTGGTATCATTGTCGGCGTCGGGCTGATATTGATCAATCGGCCGATATTTGGCAGATCAACGAGTAAAATGTAAATAGAAGATCAACTGGGCTAGAAATATGGCTGAAAGTTCATGCCTCAAATGATCTTATTTCCAAGATACAGAATATATATGTTGTCATTGGTTTAACAAAAGAGAAAAGTTAATTGTGAACCGAACTAACTTGATTGATTGGCTTCGTTTCGAGCTTTGGTTCACAGTAGTTACACCTAGAAACACGAAGGCACACACAAGTTCATGCATACACAATTACACCTACATTTGAACGCCCACCTTGTGTCCCAAATTAATGCAAACAATAAACCACATCGGCATATTGACATACTTTCGTGGACTATGGAATTTTAAATCGTATCATCAGTATCGGCAAATATCGGCAAATATCGGTTATCGGCCTCATCGGCTAGAAATTGGACATTGCATCGGCTCCAAAACAATCTACATCGGACCATCCCTACACAAAATACTACTGGTTTACTTAATGTGCTTTGTTCTCAAATTGATAAAGGTGATTCTAAAACTATTCCGGAAAGGTCCAAGTTTGTTCCAGCTTTATATTTATTTCAGTATATCTAACTTGAGTAAGACAATATCTGGGTATTGATTTTTTTGAAGCCCTGTTTGTAGAGGTCTAAACTCGGGAGAAACAAGATTTTTCTCTAAAAACAGACTATTTTGTTTGACATTTTATTATCTAAATAACTTGTGCCTTTGCGGTTTGACAATTGTGCCATCTCAAATTGTGATTTCTACTAGATTGCGATGAATTGTGCTGCGGATTACCTTTTTTTTGTTTTTTTTGTATTAATTATTTATAAAGCATCATTGTCAACCTTTTTGAATTTCAGCTTTATTTGTATGTGTATTTAATAAATGTGTGATTCGAGTGCATTGCTACATATGAATAAAATCATTAAAAACATTAGTGAAAGGTTATTGTCAGTTCCATAAGATTACTCTCAAACGTCTATCCTGGGGTAGTCTTGGCATATATGGGCCACGGCAGAACATGTTTTCCACTTCCACAGACCTCGTTTAGATGTGTGACAGGAAAATGCTGGGTTTGCACAGTCTCCATTACTCCGCAGCTCCCCTGATACTGCCCAAATACCAAAACAACACGCCGCATTAATAATTCATGAAACCCATAAGAGAGTGACTTAGAGGGCGTGGTGTGGGTCCATAACGTCCTACTAAATCTCCATGCAGATCATTATTCCTGTTAAATCTCATTTACTTGGAAGGGAATACAGTTTAGCTCATTAATCTTCAGGAGTAGAGAGACTGGCATAACAGAGCTGGCATGTGTTGTTGCATAAGACCCAGTGTGGACAATTCACTGTACGTAACTGTGACGATAATGAGGTTATGCTTTGACTCAACTTTACAACAAAATATATGCTTGTCTTTGCTGGAACTCACAGTGTTTCATATTATAAGGGGAATAATGCATATACTTTAGATCAAATCATTTCAAACGTTCCTGATTCTTTTTGCGTTGTTAGTCTTGGATCTGTTACTAAGAGGTCACAGTCTTGTCTAAAGCGTCCATTTGTGTCCAGTCCACGTTGCAAACTGAGATCTATTTTAGAGAGTGCTGTGGGTGTGCAGCTTATCGAAGTATTGATCGTGTCGGGAATGTTTTAACATTAACACATTTTATTTCTGCACTTTTGTGGGTGATTTTACTGTAATTTCACATAATAATAATAATAATAATAGCATAATAAAGACATGATCTCTAAAGAAATGATGATGTACACAGCGAGGAAAAGTTTGGTTCTGTAGTGCATTTTGTTCCGTTTTGCTCCGTTCCATCTAAACATAATATGAAAACTATTGAAACTAGACACTAGACACACAACTAACAAGCATCGATAATCATAAAAACATTCATAAACTGTACAAAGTGTGACCTTTCTAAATATTTTTCAAATGGTTTTATTAGAATTAGTTGAAAAGCATTATGTTAGTATTAAATAACTGATTATTTTTGTGTAAAAAAAGTGATTTTTCCTGTCACGGTCATATCAAAACTGATATCGAGAATTGAGACTTAGGATCAAAATGTTGACCTTTTAGTATTGTGAGCACCTCTACATTATGCAGTAGTTATTTCTGTTTTTCTCTTTGGCACGACGTGCTCCTTTTTGTAATCAATAATGTGCTGTCTTTTGGCATTTAGTTGGTTGAGATTGAGTCTATTCTTACACTTGTTTATGCATCAAAAGCCCCTCACTTATAACTTAATTCACACACAGTCCTCCAGTCATAGGAGTGAAGCTGGACAAGGCCTTCTATCTTCCAGTCGTCTGATAAGCATCAATCATGGTGAATAAATGATGATACTATTCCCAGATCAAACCTAAGGTCGATATTGTTTTCTTGTGAGAGCAACACGGGCAGGAGACATGGAGTCGCCTTAAGACTGTGAAATTGGGTGAAAGGCTCCTCTCACAAGTCAATGTGTAACACTTGGCCCGCTGTGGAGAAACACCTTGTTTATTTAGCTCCAGAATGGTTTACGCACAGACTTCCTTTGAGGTTACTGAAAGTTGTACAATTACCTACAAAGGTAGGTCCAGTAAGAATAAAGTCATCAAGAAAGTCAACATCTTCCTGGTTTATTAGAAACTGGTTATCTGTCAAATAAATATGGAAAATATTCAAAAACAGTTGCAACTCCTGGCAAAAAAGCAAACAAGTAAAAGTATTAAAGAAATGTGACTTAATTTGATTATGTGCTGCGCAGGTCCTAGAGAGTTTTAAGATCATGGACTACAGCCTGCTGCTGGGAGTGCACGTGTTGGACCAGCACCACAGGGACAGCAGCGAGCCGGGGCAGGCAGGGGGCGATGGCAGGAGGCCACAGGGTCAGCGGGTGCTCTACTCCACCGCCATGGAGTCCATCCAGGGAGACGGCAAGGCAGCTGAAGTGCTGAGCACGGACGACACGTGAGCCATGGAAATATTCACATCACCTACACATATATGGACAACAGCTCTTGCACACAGATATGCCTTAGCATAACCATAGCTACGCTAATACAAACAAGCCATCAGGCGTGTATTTACTGTGACAGCACACACCAATATAAACGCTGTCCGGGCCTTTCCCAAACAACAGTAAAGGGGATCCGTCTGTTTGAACAGGCAAACACTGAAACAGTAGCATTATGTTTAGTGTTGAACATGCTAATACTTGTCACAGAATAAACACATACATGTATATATACAGAGCAAAAACTCACACAATGCATGCTCAATTTAAAGCTCACTATCTCTGTAAATGGTTTATTGTTTCCACACTCCTAGTTTTGTTGTCACAGTTTTGTTCTCAGCACTTACATCTGATAATACTGGAACATGTATTCATGCAACTAATGGGGTTAGTCATGTAAAAGAATGTGACCAAAGCTTCATTCATTTGTTGTCTGTTGTCATGTGTGTCAAAGGTCTTACTCAGTGAGGTAGATGGAATATGTGACCACAAACTGTACTGAATATTTTCAGGATGGGAGGCATTCCAGCAAAAACACACAGAGAGGAGAAGCTGCTGATCTTCCTGGGAATCATTGACATTCTTCAGTCGTACAGGTACAATATATGTATGAGAGATAAAAAGCCAGAGAATATATGACCAGGAGGACTAAAATGTCTTTGTAGTGTGGCATAAATACTTGATATTTAATGTAGCTTTAAAATTGAACATGTATTTTAAAAAAAACACATTTGCAGCCTTTTAGCATTTTGATTACAGACCCTAAGCAGGTAGGATGGCATAAAAGGCCTCAAACGTCCCTTAAAGCACGTTAGTCAGAGCGGCTGAAGGAGCACAATGTTATTGGGAGATCAGACCAAAAAGTCACAATGAAACGAGCAGATTTGTCACAGTTTGTTCTGGATTTATTTCTGCCTAATCAAAGACAAACCTCAAAGAGCAATGTTACATAATTGGACTTTGAAGATGGGAAATGCTAAAAAGCGGACGCCTGCGCAGTAAAAAGAGTGTTGCATAAGGGTATTATGTGTTTCATTTTTTAAGGTTTATCAAGAAGCTGGAACACTCATGGAAAGCCCTGGTGTATGATGGCGTAAGTCCATATTTGTATTAACTTGAGATACTTTTGTGATCAATGGGCATTATATTGTTTTCCGTGGCGGTTTAACTGAAGCTCTGTTTTGGTGTTTGTTTTCAGGACACTGTCTCCGTGCATCGGCCCGGGTTTTACGCCAGTCGCTTCCTCAAATTTATGAGCACCAGGGTGTTCAGGAAGAACCAACGTAAGTGTCAATGATGAAGAGCAGTTTATGTAAAAGATGTTACCGGGTAGTTAGCTACGGTAGTTTAATTTTGTTGTAGTGGAAATTGAGCATCTTTCACAGTGGGTTATATAAGATCTTAAATAATAATAAAGCTTTTTATCTTGATTTTTGTGTAGTGCAGTATAAAAAAGAAGAATAAGGAAACCATTTTATGCTTGTTCCATTGGTAATATTATTTTAAGATAGATATATGTTAAAATTAATCAACTTAATTCAACCACTTATTTAAGATTGCAAACAAACAAAACAAAACAAACAAACAAACAAACAAAACAAACACACAAACACATACATAAATAACAATAATTGGACATTTCCAGTTTTTTGAGTGGTCTTGATCCAATTGCACCACATAAAATAATTGTAGTTTATTTAATATTATCATATTAAATAAACTACAATTATTTTTGTTGATATTTATTCAATTAGATTACATTTGCATGAATAATACATCACTATATAACAATTATTCAGGATTGGCCGCACTAATCCTAATCCTTTTATTCATTAAATTTGCATTGTCTGAACACATTACTATTCCTGAAGTTTGTGGCCAACTTTACAAAATCAAACTTTCTGAACAATGTGCTTTTGGGCTTTAGATTGTCTAGTCTTTTTTTCTTCTTTTTTTATTGTGCCCTTAACAATCACTATTATTATCAGTTAATCAAATAACCTTGTGGTCTCATGTAGTTGGAAAACACACACAACCAAGAAAATCTCTTTGCGCTTTACAAATCCATTCTAAATTCACGTGTAACCAAATGTGAACTTTAATTTGATTCCGTGTTTTTTTTTTTTAAGTCCTTAATTGTTCAGGACATGGCTGTGATTACGTACAGCAGGTCCATAAACACTGTACTTTAGTCTAAATAGTTGCACATGACAAAGCAAGTGAAAGGTTGCGTTGGCTCTCTCTTTACACAGAAATCGGGCCGTGAAAACCAGCAGTGATTGGTTTTGCCTGTTGCACGCTGCAGTAATCTGGCATGTGGAGCCAGAGACTGATCATCCGCAGCAAGCCTCATAAACAGTTTATCTGGAGCTCTCAGTGTGGCTCAGACAGACCTGACTTTGTATCAGCATTTTCATCTTCATGTTACAAACTGCAAACTTCTCAGACATGCACCCAACAGCTCATATTTTCATTTTAAATTATATCTCCAGCCACAAAAGAAACTGAAACTTTACATAAAGTAAAAATAATAATTCCTACATTTTTTGCCGGGTTTTTGATAAAAGGGTTTCTATAATATTAGCTAAATAATCTGATTCCTTTTAAGATATTTATACATTTGTTTATGGCTCTTAAATGAACAACAAAATCACAAATGAACAACAAAATAAATGCATATATTTCCACCACATAAATGAGTAATGGACAAAGGCTTTATAAGGTTTAAAAGCCATTTTGCTGATATATTAGATGCAGAATTTTGCTTCATATGTTTTTCACCTTTTTGTTTTTGGCGTTTAAACCTTAATAAATAATATCATAATAAAGCAGATAGAAAGCTACTGTAAATACTTCCAAAATACTTAAATAGAAGACAAAGAAATGTGGTACTTGATGTCCAAACCAACTTTATTTGTCAGAGCACCTTAAAAACAACAAAGTCAACAAAGTGCTTAACACACAATTAAGACAATGTAAAACAACTGAAAAAACTGAAATTTTATAAAACTGAAGTCAACATTATTACTTTTAAAGAAGACTTAAAAATAGAAAGGGACTCAATTTGTCTAAGTTGCGCCGGGAGCTCATTCCAGCAACAGAAAACGATGGGTCTCCCCTTGTTTTTCTCTTCGTTTTTTTGGGACAACGTGTCAAAAGATTGGCGTGTGGACCTGAGAGAACGTGCAGGAATGTAGGGCTGCAGCAGGTCGCACAGATACTGAGGGGCAAGGCCATGGAGACATTTAAAAACAAATAAAATCAATGCGATAAGAAACCGGGAGCCAGTGCGAAAGATTTTGAGAGATTACGGAGATCCCTGTGGTATAAAAATGCAATCAGAGAAAATATCCTGAATGACGTTTCAATTTCCCACAGAAAACATTTATATAAAAGTTGATGCAGTGAAATAAGTCAAAAACATTATGGCGCAGATTGGACAATTTATCAGTTTGTTCATTTCTTTTGTTTGTTCAGCTCAAGAAATTGACCCAAAACCTTTCGATAAACTCCATAAATGTTTGTCCTCGCAGCTCTTCGGTTCTCGCCCTCAAAGAGAACGCGCACGTCTATCCCGGCTCTGAAGTTTTCCTCACAAGAGATCCTTTCATCCCAAACCGACGAGAGGAGCGAGGAGGACACGCTGGCAGGGGCCCGCAGCCTGGCCAGTCTCGACGGACAAGGTACAATGTCAACCGCTGCAGACACTTTTGCCCATGTACGTCCAGTATTACTGATTGGCACACGTTAGTTATGTGTCAGATGTGGTATGTATGTGAATTTCTTCATCTACCGGAAGAAACACGGGTGTGGGTCTTTACAGGAAAGAGAAGTCACACAAAGTCAGCTGACAAAATTGTAAACTCTCCCACTGTCATTATTAACAATTCATACAAAGACGTCTTTCCAAACGTGCATTCTTCCCCAAACTCTAGTGGCCCACTGCTTTTCAGATAAAAGTATAAGTATAAAACCTAGAGCATCAAGGCTAATATTTAAATGAAAATGACTGTATTAAAGTATATTGAAGACATTGTTCCACACCAAAAATGCGGAGCGAGTAATTGACTTTATGTATTAGGTTATTATTATTATTATTATTATTATTATTATTATTATGTACAATGTAATATGTCACTTTTATCATTTAAATACACTATGCAAATTAAACGTATTGCATTTCAACTTAAAATTGCATGTATTTTGATTCCATTAACAACAGTGACAATTTGGCTACACTTCAATACAGTATCAATCAAAACATTATTAGGTGGTTATTTAGCTTTTAGTTAGTATTTGTATCATTTATTTAAGTACTTCTTACTGTGGTATTATTTTTTGTACAATAGCGTCCACTAATAATGTCAAAGATGTAATTACTGGGTTATAGTTAGTGGCTAAAACATAGTAGTCCCTGGTTTTATTTATCATTATTATTATGTCAGCAGTTAATTTATTTTTGCAGTAATATCCTCAAATTATAACTGTAAAATGCTTAATAATGCTCTTTTACAGTTTGCTTTGTTGTAACAATTGAATTATAAGATGAATTCCTGTATTTATTTTGTACATTTGCTTATTATTACAGTGCATGTTAATGACTTACAGTTTGGACATGTAAACTGGCAGGATTGTAGCGTTGGCTGGTTTCCATCTGTTGTTCTGGTTACGCTTACAAACTCCACAGACAGAGCAGACGAGTGATAAGTATCCGAGTACACACTGACAGTACTGCTGTGATGAGACCGGGGATCAAACCCACAACCTTCTGCTTTACCGCACTGCCACTCTGTCCCTCTTTCGTGCTCCTTCTTGATCTGGTTCAATAGAAGGACTTTAGCCAGACAAAGCCGTATGGATGTTATTGATGGATTAATGGGACGTTCTAAGAAGGCCTTGAGCTGCACTGGGGTCACGTGCTTCTCTCCTCAGCTGTGTTCGGGTCGTATCGGCGCCCTGACCTGGTCCCTGCAACCCCATTGTTTTACGACGGGTCCTCCATGGGAACCATCTCCACCTCCTCCATCTTTGTCAATGTGGACAACCAAACAGATGAAAGGTACGATACGCTCCGTCATGACATGTTGTTCTGCGGGTGAATGTGTCACCACGGCATTTACATTGTAAATCATAGAAAAGGTTTCAAAAGTGATCATCTGGACAATGATTGTAAACAAATTTACCCTTAAAACTTTTTCTATGATGGCTCACACCTAGACTAATGAGGGATTACACAGACGTTGCCACTGTAAACACAACATCGATAAACAAACCGCACACAATGGATATAATACGTAAATGCTCCAGCCCCTAGTACCACATGGCTCAGGTGGCCGAGTTCAGCAGCAGATTTACATACTTTTCTATTTAGTTATAGAATATTTTTTATTAAGGTGAACAATATTGTCCACTAATATGTTACTTTTATTTTATTCTGATTCTAGTGTAGAAGTTGTACTGTGGAACAAAGTGACACTAACTATTATGAATACACTTCAGAATCAGAAAAGGTTTATTCTTGCCATTGCCGATGAACAAAATTCACAATGATAGGAAGTTGCTTTGGTGATTCTGTGCAACATAAAACAATGAACAATAATAATGCAGCATATATAAAATAAAAAAGGGCATGTATTAAAGAAAAACAATTTAAATCTGTTATAGGATAAAAAAAATAATAATAGGCTTACTGTGTACACAAAATGTAGTTAAATTTACAGATGTAGTGCAGAAAGTGGCGGGAGGTTCTGGTCCGGATGGACCGTAGCCTCCTGAGGGGAGCGGCTCAAATAGTCCATGTCCAGGGTGAGAAAGGTCGGACTTCTATGCTGTATGCATGCTTAGATTTCAGTGATAAAAAATAGCCATAATTGCCATAGCAATTACCAATTAAAATAAAATTATCATTCGTCATGTAAAAGGACTCAACTGGCACCTATTAACAGGAAGCAGAAACCCATGAATAAGCGCCCTCAGTTAATCTTCAAACAGCATCTTTCACATTCTCTGCTCTGCCATTATGGTACTGAAAGACACACAGTACACAGTACTATAGGTTAATGCTATGTTACTACATGTACTTGATATATAACATGAAATAAAATCTTATATTTTGTTGCCCTCTAGTGGCTGCTCTTTGAGAAACCGTGTCAATTGACAATGCCATACAATTTATTATGAATTAACAACAAATAAGTCACAAAGCAATTGTTTAAGAAAAAACATGTAACACAAATCAAAAGCTTGAAAATAGAATTGTCAAATGGTGAATGTCTGTTTATCTCGAGCATAAGTTTGCCACCTTGATCACTGACAAGCCTTCCCATCCTCTGCATTAATTCCATGTACATGTATGATTTTATTAATGTTAAGCTGTGTCAAAGACCGTTTTCTACCGCTGTTGAGATGAAGAATAAAGTTTCTCTCTTTCAGGGATGATATTGGGTCCAGCTCCACCTTCACCCTGGAGGACAGTGCCATCTGCCTGACTTCAGAGCAGAGCACGATGGATGTGGACATCGACAGAGACGACGGATCAGTTTTGGATGTCTACCTGGTGAGCTTCTCTCCAGTTCTAGTGTCTGAATAGTTGGGTGTGCATTAATAGTGCTCTTTTCCTTGTCTCTTATAGTGAAGTTACACCTCTACAGTCTTCAACCAATCATCAGACAATCTGCATGTCATCATGAAGACCACAGCGTCTCTATTTCCAGTGCTGCTAGATTCATGTTGCCACTCATTTTTAACCAAGAGAGAAAATACTTGAGTGGACTAAAAAAGAAGTACTCAACAACCGTCTGGACCCATGTGACATTCCATTATGTTGAATGAGCTGAACAAGCTTTTAGAGCATGCATTTACTCTGTGCCATTAAGTTTTATACGTGTATGTTTATATGGCCCACGCGGAGATTCAACTGTACTGTAACTGTTACAGTATGCATTTCTTATCGTTTTCCTGCTGACCTTAGAGGAATGAAAGACATTTTACTTTACAGCTGCTTTCATCATCTGTCCACAAAGGTTTACAGTGATTTGATGATCATCTGCGTCCGTGTACGACAGGACCAGGAGAAACATGTCTGAGAATGCAAACAGAAATGATGAGCCGATCGGACACAGTGGAGTTCAAAATTGAGGCCAAAACAGACTGATGTGAAGCTGGCCTCCTCATTCCCACGGCTCTGGTTTCTTGTGCTGGATTCAAACCAGATCCTTGACTTTATCATTAGTTACTGCACATTTGACAGAGTATGACCCAGTTGCTCTATAAAAGGCACTTTTGACACCACTCATAACTGTAACATAAGTTCAGTTCATTGCTTTGGTGCACAGCTTTGGGTGTGTTACAATGCACTTTTACTTTTCAAATGCTCATCTTTCAGATGGAGAAAAAGCATCAGTCAATTTTGATGAATACACTTCATGCTTTTTCTCAGGATATCTAGTAGTGTGTACTCTTCAAGAAATGACACCGACTCTGTCAAGGCCATGGCTAATGCTTATGTCCATCAGTAAAGATGATAAATTATTCTGTTAATTTTATTACTCCATTCTTCGAATCTTAAATCTTTGAATGTATAAGGCATATTTATAGAGAATATATAAATAAACTATGATCCAACGGCTGTTGTATTTTAAACTTAAAACTCATACATTTTGTTTAACAATTTTAATTTACGGATTATTGTCAAACTGCAGAACATTTAGTGCAAAGGAATACCACTTCTGATGTAGAAATTTGATAGGATACCAAATGTGTAAATAACATTAAATGCAAACTGAAATTGCTCAAAAACCTTGTAGCTATGAACAAAACAAAGTGTTACATCTTTTACTGAGCTGTAATAGCGTCTGATGAATTGCCACATTGAACACCAGAACTACCCACATTAAAGGGTACGAAGCAGAAGTTATGCAATGAGGTACGGTGAAGTGAAATGTCTGTCCCCGCTCATGATGCGGCTGTTAAATGCACGTTAGTGTGTAAACCAGGGTCTGTGTGGATCTGGTGTCTAAGGCATTAGGGGCAGTATCAGTCAGTGGTCTGAGATTATGTTTACAGTATGACTGAATGTTACTGGGATTAGACGTTTCCCAAATAACAACTTTAATAATCCTGCAACAACAGCAGGAAAAAGCAGTTCAGTCACACACAAAAAATATAAAAATGGAAATCATTTCATGGAGAAGAAGAACCTGGGCAACTAACAGTAAAACTATCTTTGAAATATAAATCGTTAACTATGTACCAGTATATATTTTTTAAAAGATAGAAGAAACACCAATTCAATTAATAAACTAAAGTTTTTCTTGTCATTCTGCCCAGGCCTTCTTGGTCCACTACTGTCTGCAAGTTCAAGCATTTAACAGTCAATTCACATTTTAGAATGATAAAGTAACATTGTTTATCTGTACGTGTGGCGTCCTTAATATTCTCCTGGTGCTACTTGTCCTAATGAAGAAATGCTAAAACCTCCAGTAAAACAAGTCTTACACTGGAAGAAGGCAAAAGAAACAGGTGTCTTTTGCCTCTGCATGGACCCTTCAGGTTACTTCTCTCTCCCACAGTAGTTATTTTAGCAGCAAAACAAACCACTGAAATACTAAAGATTAAAGTGAACCCCAAATTCAATATGTTTATAATTATATAAAATATACAAACAATTTACAAAAGCAAACATGGCGGTAGCAACCAGTCAAAAACATTTAGAAACTGTATCGAAAGATGGCCAAGATGATTGATTAAAGCCATATAAACTTCTCTGGGCAGAAATCAGGTGGTGCAGCCTCTTCTGACTAACAAATGTATGTCTCATGAAGTCGCTGACAGTCACTCAGGGCTCGTCGCTACTTTGAACGATCCTGGAAGAGAAGAGTCACAAACTATCATTACGGTATTAGAGTCAAGAATATTTAAATATGTATCGCTTCATTGATATAATTTACTTTGTGTCATCAGAAAAGGATTGGATTCCCAGCAGTCTTTTCTTGGACGTAGGAAGTGAAACGTTTAAGGAACTTCGGGTATTCTCTTTTGGCCACTGCTCTAAGAACTGAGGCTGGAGCCCAGCCACCAGGGTTTACTGCAGGACAACAAAGTCAATACAGTTACACTATACATATATATGTACATACATGTCTTCAAACAGGTTGTCATTGAAGCACTTACCATTGGCAACATAAGTGATTTTACAGAGGAGGTTGTCTCTGCTGATTTCTTTGTCTCCCTCTGGTGGACTGACCAATGTTTGGCAGATCATAGCGACATTGATTTTGGCACGAACACAGCGGTTGGTTGGCTGAAAGGAAACAAACAGAGGTTTCTCCCTGAGCAAATGTCAAAGGGCCCTTACTAGATGAAAAAAGAAGAGTCTAGTTACAAGGGCATTATCGTGATCCACAGAGAAGTTACAGACGAGCCACGTGTCAGGGTCATTTTCATTTGTCGCCAGGATTTTTCTGATGGCCGACAGGTAAAGGACGTCTCGCTGAGAGGCAGGCCATACTCTCTGAAACACAACCAGCGACTCGGTCATCACTAGGCAGAGTTATGCAATTTGAAAATGTAAAATGACATCAAGTTTACCTTGTGTGTCTGATACACAATAATTGCATTATCCGACAGTGTTTCCACAACATTAAAGTTTTCTATGGTGGCTGAAGACAAAAAGAGACAGCATAAAACAAACAGCCAAAGCTTGTTATTTTAGTAAATAGAGAGTCCCTTACTCTCCCAGTCCATTCGGACAGCAGTGTCCCAAAAGTAGTGACAGAGTTCATGTCCGGTTACACCTTTCACAGCATGTGTCGCTTTGAGGGGATCCAAAACAATACCATTTTCCTCCACCTCTCTTCTGTAAACCTACAACAAATGAAAAGACCAAAAACAGGAAACAAATATAAATGCTTGGAATGTTCTTTGTGAGCGCTAAAGTAAAATGAATCATCTCTTCACCTTCATCTCTCCCTCCTCTATAACCAGCTGCCAGTTGGCATCACCGCCCACGTCCTGAAGTGAGTAGGTCATGTGATTCTGCACCATCTCCTCCACCTGAGACAAGTCCACACCAGTTTCATCAACATGACTGAAAACACGTGTTCTTCTCCAAATGTCAAACAACAGCCAGCCTGAGGCATCGGTACACAGCAAAAAGTAACCAGGCCTGAGAAGATTACTTTACGATACTCAATTGTCTCAATGTTTTTTTATTGAACTGAACTATTGTCATTAATATAGAAGGCCACTAACAGACATATAATATCAAGTTTTTCTCATGGCCTGAGTATTTTTTGTTACTACCGGTATTAGTTGGCCTAGGTTCTCTACAAAAATGTCCACGCATTAAACCTGTTCTGTGGGTTAAAAGCTCAGTAAAGTACATGACAAACACATATGACTGATGAGAAATGGTTTCACATTCAAGCACTGATAAACTACAAGCGTTAGTGTAATGTTAGTCACACTTTCGTCCCTCCAGGAATGACAGTCTGCATCCTTTAAAAATGAATAGACACCGAAAGCTTTTGCCAAATCCTGGAGATCGTTAGTGGTCAAGCTTTTTAACTCGCTGGTTAGAATGGGTGGAAATCGTGGGCAGATGCATCTCATTGTGACTGAAGAGAGCCTCTCTAGTGACTGTACCTGTGCGCTGAATCTGTGAATGTCATCTGAAGCACTGAATAACTCAACGGAGGACAGGGAAGAGGAAAAGCTAGGAAGCTGAACAGCATAGAAAGACAAAGACAGAAAAAAGCATTTATAATAAAGGACAGAATAAACAAAGGCTGTGTAAACATTCACATTACATGAACTAACAAACTTTCAGGGTTTTTTACAATTTAGTACACATTGTCTTGAGAACATGTTTTTAAATACAACAATAGATGAACCGACTATTGCCGAGAGATTAACAAAAGTCTGAGCACCTTGGCAGACAACCGATGAGTGCCGATAGTGGAAAACGGGTCAGCAGCAGGAACTGGAGTGATTCGTCTGACTTTCTCAGAGTGACTCTGTGAAACACACAAACCGCATTCATTCCTGCACCAACTGAACAGTTTCAAGTCTTATTTTACTTGCTTTTTATCGTCCGCTACTGAACTACTGCACCAAATTAAGACGGCAAATGTCTACTAGCGAAAACATTCTTCACACATTAAAGAAGATTCATTTTTGTGCACTTATAAAATGCTATAGTAATTTTATACTCAAATGTAACTGTAAAGAAATGGTCAATTACTTGCTCGTCTATCTTGTCTTGTCTGTCCAATTCTGCTTCAACGGCGTCAAAAAACTCATCCTCATTAATGAGACTGTTGGGACCCTCCTGTGGGAAAACCAAAACGTGCAAATGTCAGCAGAAATCCTCCACGCTTGAAGAGTAGAGCTGAGGGAAGAGGGAACACTTTAAAATAGGTCTCGCCTCATAGTCTGGACCTCCGTAATGAGTCTTCTTCTTCAGCTCATTCACAGCACACTTGTAGGCATCTTCTATTCGCCTCCTTTTCTCCAGCTCCTACAAAACAATCACACATTGCTATTTTAGTTCTCAATTATAAT
Organism: Eucyclogobius newberryi; assembly: GCF_026437365.1. NCBI lineage: Eukaryota > Metazoa > Chordata > Actinopteri > Gobiiformes > Gobiidae > Eucyclogobius > Eucyclogobius newberryi. The sequence continues at coordinate 18,955,566 of NW_027316278.1, forward strand.
GATAAAAAACACCTAAGAGCCTCTATGTCGCAGTCAGTCATATAACTGTGTATTCCTTTCAAGTGCAATCTCATGCGACAAAGTTATAAAAATAGAAAAAAACAAAACACCACATAATTCACCTGTGGGTGGAATTCAACAGCTTTTACCTAACGCTGTTAACTGTTCACAGGAGCAGATGGTGCACTTTACAGAAAATGAGAACAACAGACTGCTTCTGGGTAGATATTGACATAAGCAATCTTTAAAAAAAAAAAAAAAAAAGCAAATAACCTGAAGACTCAAACGTGACATTTAAACAGGTTTGAGCCCAATCCAACCACTAATGTCTTAACACAACCATTTGTTTGTCTATGGCCTACGAACAGAGACCTACAAACAGAGACCTACGAACAGAGACCTACGAACAGAGACCTACGAACAGAGACCTACTGTAAAGAAGCGGCTGCAGGTCTGAAGAGGTATCCAGTTCTGAGCCTGGCATTTCAGAGACTCTTTCCTCCATTTGACAGAGTTTGCGGACGGCTTCCATAGAGAGCGCCAAGAAGTCATTTTCTTATATTCAGTACGTACTGAATATAAGACTATCTACATCAGCTGTTAGACTTCAACCTACAAGCTGATAAGGCTGAAGTAGTTATGCCTAGTCTTGTGAGTGTGCGTGTGTTTAGGGTTGGGCAGCGCTCCTTCATTCAAAGAGAAAAAGAACTGGTTTGGCAGCATCAGCCTAGAAGGAAGTTTTGTGACGAAACAAATGTTTTAATGTTTTAATACGGCCCCGCCGCAAGATTTTAGTTACTATTTTTTAACCGTCTTAGCTATGTAACATGTGTCTGCACTTGTGCCCTTAATAAAGATTACAGGAAATGAACGAAATAATACATTCAGTAGCCTATATTTTACAGAAAACTGTTTATACTTTTAATTTAATACAATACAATGATCGCAGTCTGGCCCTCCGCCACTTGTATGGATTTTAATATGGCTCCTGGAGGAAAAATAAATGCCCACCCCTGGTTTAGATGGTTGCAGATTGTCTGTTGCACACTTCCTTTAAAATGTATTTCCCAAAACAGTGTGGAAATGATTTAGCTAGAAATGGCACATTATAGTTTCAATCACAAACTTTAAACCCGGGAACCGAAGGGCCAGAGAGCACGCCTACTTCAGATCCAGACTGAGAATTAGTCACTGGATGCATTGGTAATATACAAAGCGGTTCACAATACCTTATCCAGTCTTTTCTCCCAGCTGTCCTCTCGTTTCACCATGAGCTCGATACAATGGGACAAGGTGGACAGGATGCCCGCTGTGGTGGCTTTGAAGGTGATGGCTTCGCCCTTAAAATCAATACCATTCATATCTTTGGGACTGGCAGGGGGAAACACTGGAAAAATAAACAAAAGACATTTGTAACCGAAAAAATTATTGTTAGGCGTTTTAATTAGGGGAAAGGTTATCACAGGCTCACATTTCTCTTTGCTGCCATTGTTGTTATGGTTACATTCGGCGTCAGTTCTTGATGTGGCAGGAAAGTCCTCCTCATCTTCATCCTCTTCAACTACTAAAATTAACAAGTCAAGTCGGAGCTGATTTTTCCAACAACGGCCGACGCGTCTCACAAGATTTGTTACCTGTATCTCTTTGAAATTCATCTTTAAAGACACCATCGGCGCAGGAGTCGAAATATTTCTGCAGAGTGTCCACTTGACGACAGAGAATATCTCGAAAGGTTTCCATTTCTGCCAATTTCTCGCGCAACCTGTGACCCTTCTGAGTCAATTAAACACAAGTGGAATTTAGAAAACCCTTTGCAAAGTAAACTATAGAAGAGATCATACTTCCATGTAACATTTGAAACAGACTATGACCGATTGGAGCGATACCTTGAAGGAGGATGAGGAGGTGGCAGATAAGGCACTTGCAGCAGATGTAAGGGACAACATGGAACCATGGCGTCTCAGACTGGTTTCAGAGCCATAACCAGACTCAGCCTGAAGAGAAAAACTTGTGATGAGCATAACAGATCCATGAGATGTTTTTGATTTTTGTTTATAAAGCGATTATTATTCTAGGTCATTACAAAGTGCTTTTAGACTTTCAATGTACAGACAAGTGTCATGTTTTGTCCAAAAGAAACACAACATTTAGAAAATAAACAAATGACAGTCAAGTTACATGCTAAACGTGTTTTTGATGCATTTTACTTTGGCATGAAAACACAAAAACTATTTGACACTTACCTTGCCCTTCATACACATTTAATCAAACTTTGGGATTATTTTAGGAAAATCTGGTGTGCAAAATGGGTGTTTTTAAATAATAACGGGTAAGAAACAGAGATTAAGAGGATTGATCATGCACACCATGCAAACAGAACAATTACGTTTAAAATGATAAATGTGTCAGATTTGGGTCACAGTAGATGAATCTGAGTGAGCAGGCAGCGTGCTCAAGCTGATGCCCACCATTGGACCAATCCCACAGCCAAAGCAGAGCAGCGCGCTGCTGCAGTCCCGACAGATCACTGGCCCAAACATGGCCTAGATGCTCCCAACACACAACTGATTCACATCTAATCACGCCCTTTCCCCGGACGCAGTCGCTAGAGAACGCACAAACAGAGGCTCGGCCTTTCCCATAGGAGCAGGACGATCGGTGGCCGATTCGGGCGGACAGGCTGTGAAAAGAAGCTACTTGCTGAACAATGAAGCAAGTGAAAGCCACAAAAAAAGAAGTCGTATTGCTCTGCTGAGAGGACAAAATACAGCTCTAGTCACAAAGACACAGTCCTGCTGCATACACACATCTACAGACCACACACCCTGTTACATGAAACCTTTTCCTCCTGGCGCTCTTTAAGTCCAGCATCCATCACTGGAAAAGCTCTCCTCCTCCCTGTGTGGACCTGCACATGTGTATTAGAGGCAGTGAGGGCTGTCGCTGGAACAATCCAGTCAAGAGCTGAATAGGTGGGCGACTTAAGCAATAAACTGGACAGCTTGATAAAAAAAAAAAAAAAAAAAACACGAGGAGAGAGAATAATGAAGGACTGTCTACATCTGAATTCTGCATATTTTTAATCTACTGAGTTCAAAAAGTGGTATCAGTAACTCAAACGTTCTGATTTTAACATAAATGGAACGTTTGTTGTTGAACGAGTTATGTGTTGTGAATATTTCCGTTTATGTGAAAACATTCTTAAACTAATCCATTATTCACAGTGAGCAGTGCATAAAAACTCAACGTTCAGCACCAACAACACAAACCACACAGCCAAACACAAAACACCAAGCCTAATTCATGAATTCATGAATTAATAAAATATTGAAAATGACACTGATGAGATAAGTCATTATACTATGATGGAACACAGACTCATAAAACTAATTTGAACCTCGCACTACTGACTAAAGGCAAAACAAAAAACTATGATAAAACACTGATAATGTTTGAAGTGCGCCAAAGGCAGACTGCAACTCTTCTTCAGTCCAGATGGGGGCAGTGCAACCCATCAGAGCCACTGCATTGCTGCACTGCTGCTGCATTCTTCTTAGGTTACTACAGGTCAAACACATACTACCCCAAATAGTCTCACAGTATTGTCAATGGAAACAGATCCACACTCAAACAACCACCAGGCGACACAGCAGTAATGATCCAACATAACACATTATCAACGACAAACACCGGTACATGTATTTGAAATATATGGACATATAATAAAGATAGATCACAAATTATGTATCCATCAATGAATATTCTAACGTACTGTCAATAACACAAGTATGCCACTTGTCACAGGAAATACAAGAGCTGTTTCCTAATCTTTCATAGAAATAATGATACAAAAATTAACACTTTCAAAACAAATAACCAAGAGAGAACGGTGAGAGTGAATACCGAACAGTCTGGTCATTTAGTATTTAAGATGACATAGATTTAGAGACAAAACCATTGAGCACAATCACTGCACTGATTTCCTTGTAACAGGGAGCAGCTGTCCTGGCCTGGTCCCTGATGCTGGGGATACCACCTAAATGCTTCACTTTTCAGATTCCTCACATTCCCCGGAGAGGGGTTCAAGATCCCTGTCCCACTGCCACACCCAGCTCCCTGAACAACCCCCACAACTGTCTGCAGAGGTGGAGGCTTGATTTAGACAAAAAAAAAAAGAAGGATAATAATATTGCAAATGTTGTTTTGGACATAAGCAAAAGAGGAAATATATCCACTGCATATACTACCGTAATTAAAACAACAGCAAAAAAAATAACAGATCAAGAATAACAAGAACAGAAACAGAAACATCATATTTCTGCATTTTGTGGTTCATGTTTCGTGCCCTTCTCTCAAGCACATTTCTCATGGACTGCCATAATGATGTTGGAATATCATAGTAAAACAATATTGAGTGCTGAAATCATCCCTTACTGTTAAAAGCAAAACATGTTCCCTATACTACATAGGAACGTCGTTTCTCTCACCTTGTGTAGCTCTATGGACTCGATCCACTGCAGTCTTTGCTCAGGGTCTTCTGCTCGGAGATACCACACACTGTCATTCACACTGATGTCAAGACGGCACTCGTCAAACTCATGAGGCTGTGGAAGTGAGAGCAACAATTAGCAAGCACACATTAGGCACTGGATGAGCAAAAAGAAGATAATTTAACTTTAGTTTATTGTGTTCAACTTAAACAAGAGATGTATGGTTTTTAATACAGCTCACAATAAACCACAGATGTTTTAATTGAAAGCGTCTGTGGAATGGGCTTCAAGCATAATCCAAATTTTTGCTGGGAAAAAAAAACACTTCCAGAAGAGATTTTCCAGGTCAACAAAGTCCAAATCTTTCAACTATTCACCTCCCCCGCTCCACAAAGTACCCCACCCAATCTCTAATCACTGACCGCCTTAGGCACCAAGACACGTGCGCTGAACTCCCCTTTTTCTCCGAAACAGGATTTTAACCAGAACACTTAGAGGGAGAAGGCGATCTACAACTCTGAGCTGGAAAGAGTGCGGATTCATTCGATTCTCCTCCCCAGCATCAGCTGACATACCTCATGTTGTCCATGTTTATTAAATTTGGTGACTGATGCTCATGTGCCATTTTATTTGCTGACAAGAAAGCCTAATGCAACAAGATCTTGGGCATTTGAAACTATGAATGGCATATTTCACATACAAATATTGTGAGGAGAATCAAATCATGACTAAAATACTGCACATTTTGGTACCACTTTATAATAACGCCTTAATTTGCCTCAACTAAGCGTGAACAAAGACTTAATTCAAAATGAACACATAATAGTAACACAATAGTTTATCAAGTTTGACAATAACTTAGAGTATTGGTAAAGTAGTTACTAAGCCTGAATCATTCTTAATAAACTATGAATTAAGTTTTTTTTCATGCTTTACTAAGGCTGGAATAAGTGTAGTTATTAAAGTGTCACCCAAATATTCCCAAAACCCATCAGCCTTGTAACGATAGTTGAATGTACATTGAGCCAGAGCTGCTTTTAGGAAAGTGTGTCTTTCCTTTAGAGTTTGTCCAGCCATATCAGACACGGCTATAAAAACGCTTTACAATCCACATCTTGTACTCAACCTGAATCTAGTGCCTGACATCAGCATAATTGTATCCACACACTGCAGTGGACATTGTGACAATAACAATAGTTACACTGAATTGGTAATCGGAACATTTACATATTTATCTAGAATAGTATTTGTATTTTGCATTAGACATATTTCATCCCTTATCAAGTCTGCTCAGTGTGTTTATCCACATGTTGATAGACTGTGGTGAGTTTGTTTCTGCATTCCTCATCCTTTATACTGAACAGTGTCCTGGACAGCCCGGGCAGTAGGTCTTAGGAATGAGAGGCAAACAAAAGCAAACATCAGCTATATAGCTCATGATATTCCTACTATGAATGACTGTGAATTCAGATTATGAAGACAAAGCATGTTAGTGATGATTCATTATTTGATGTGTTGTGATGTTGAAAATAATTATACAAATGGTACGTCTATTTTGCAAACGGTTCCAAACTAATCTTGTGATGTGTTGTGGTTCGACTCAAATAATCCTCTTGCACAAATCGCAGTAAAGTATTCGTTTGGAGTTTATGTGTACAGAGTGAGAGAAGGGTGAATATTTAACCATAGTGTGAGATTTCAGTTATCTGTTAGCAACACGGAGCGCTCAAAGATAAAACACATTTGTGTAATGTAGACTAGACAGAAGCATACTTACAGACGACAGCATGTGGTTTTGTAAGTAGCTTGTGTCAGTAATAAGCATGTGATTACTCGTGAATACTGCGTCCATAGTATTTGGCTGTGCTCAACTATAACAGACTGATCAATTAACCAGTAACAAGGATTGTTACTGGTTAATTGTTAGCCAAACGTCTTAACAGTGACGTGGTTGACAGGTAACTGCTCAGTGCCAGGACTTAGATCTCTTCTTCTTTGGTGTTTTATGGCGGCTGGTTTCCAAGTGTTACATTGCCGCCAGAGTCCAGATGAATACACAGGTGTTTTTTTTTTTTCAAAGCCTAATAGAAGGTCCCGATTGTTTGTCATTTAAAGAACAGAGACTTACTGTGATGACAGCCTTGCTGAGGCACAAGGATCCCCTGCATCCGTACTCCCGCTCATCCTCTGATTTGTAGTAGCTCAAAGTATTGTTTTTCAACACAACCCATCGGTCCTGCCATCCGTGGATGTAATTTGTCCACTATAACCAAAACAAAATGCTTGTTAAAGTAGAAAACTACGAGGAAACGTGAACAATACGCCACTCTAACAAAGTAACGTTTTAAACTAGCACTTACTTTGCTCAGAACACCCCCCAGCTCCATATGTGGTCCAGACTCGGGGTCCACATCCTCATCTGACCCGGACGATGAACTCTTCTCAGACATTTAAACCAAGTGTACAAAGTCTATTTGACGTGGACTGAGCGATTGATGTCAAATCAAACCGATCAGAGCCAAACCTGCTTACAGGTTTAACTTAGCATTCACGCAGCAAATTAAAGCATGGGCAAAGTGCAATAATTGTCATCAAGAGAAGAGGTCGCCATGAACAGCGCACAGTCCTAAAATAACAAAGAAGATAAACAGATCATTCTTCGGTTTGCAGGCTTTGTTTTGAAGCTGCCATCGTGTACCAATGCAACTAGCAAGTTAGCATTAGCGTTAGCTGTCAAACGACGCAACCAACGTAAGCTAGGGGTAACTTAAACTGCAGCAACTTGGAAGAAGAACAGGGAAGGTGTCCGCCTCATCACAGTCGATGAAGCAATCAACAAATCTGGCAAGGAAAAGGCCAGGGCGCAGCTGCAGATCACACAGCTTTATCCAGTAAAGTTCACAAATTGACGACGGTGCTCTTAGTTCCGCAGTTTAGTCTGCTTTTGGCGAGGGATTGAGCCGCTTGTCTTCATTCAGGTCGCGTGGGAGGAGCCGTCTCCACGCTTTACTGTGTATGACCAGAAACCCGTCAAGTTATAAGTATTACGAACGTACCGGACGTATCTAAATAAAATAGGCTACTTCTGTGAAATGTTTTTTTGTTGTTGGAAATAGTAATGTTCTCCCATTTTCTTCCATTTTCTTCAGCTGTTGTGTCAGGTTGGAACTCATTATTTTCTCCCTCTATTTTTTGGTGCTTGGTGTATTTTTATCAGCACGTTGCTTGTGTGCAGTTATTGATTGTCTTCTTCGATGAACCTTTTTTTCACAATGGGTTTACAATATTTTACTGAATTAACATTTTTATATTTTTAAATTGACAAGCGACTGGCCCCGCGTTTTTTGCATAATCAGTAAACCCGGAAGTACCGCCTAAACGTTGACGTTTTGAAATATGTCGGGACATGAAGATTGCAGAGCAACTATAACCAAAGAATGTTATTTTATTTGTTACAAGTCTAAGTAATGCTTGTCTATTAGCTCTTGCATAGGCTATATTCACAGTTGCAACGTGATTAGTGTACAGTTATGGAAGTTTTCTTGTCAACAATGGACAAAGATGCTACCAATGTTAAGGGTGAAGCCATTCTCTCCAGAATGGCCCTCAATGACAATAAGGCGGGTATGGAGGGCCTGGACAGAGACAAGATCAATGCGATCATTATGGAGACATCAAAGGTAACTACCATACAAAATGTGTGTCAGTTTTGGTTTGTGTGTGCATTGCGGACTATTTGGTTTTCTTAATAAAGGAGTCCAACTAACATCAAATATGTTGTTTTGACATTTTCATCAACAGGGATCTAGATTTTATGAGAATGAACTAAAAAGAGATCAGCAGGTCAACCAACGTATTGAGAAAATGATGCAGCAAAAGGCATTAATTACAGAAGTGCAGTTACAGAAGGCATATGCTAAGGTACTAATATACTATATTAGGCATATCTGTACTTACTAAATTACGCTTAACCTACTTCCCAAGAATTGTATTGTATTGTATAATATTTTTAGGTTGAAAAGATGGCCACAGAGATGGAGAAACGTCGTGATCTCAGTCGGGTTATTGTTCATGTGGACATGGATGCTTTCTATGCAGCAGTCGAGATGAGGGACTGTCCAGAGCTAAAGGACAAACCCATGGCTGTAGGCTCTATGAGCATGCTTGTAAGTAGATGATTATTAAAATACAGCCTTTTATATTTGTTTTTTTTTTGGTACATGATCTATATTATGCTTGCAGTCAACATCTAACTATCATGCAAGGAAGTATGGGGTTCGAGCTGCTATGCCTGGATTTATTGCAAAGAAACTCTGCCCCAACTTGGTTATTGTTCCTACAAACTTTGACAAATATAGGGCTGTTAGTAAAGAGGTGAGTGTGCTGAGGATCATCAATAAGCATTTCCAGTGAGCGTCTTGTGTTATTTCTGATGCTAATTTGTATATCACTTAGGTCCGGGCAATATTTGCTGAGTATGATCCTCATTTCCAACCACTCAGCCTGGATGAAGCCTATCTGGACTTCACAGAGCATCTGGAACAGAGAAAGAGCTGGCCAGAATCTGCACGGACACACTATTATAGTAACAGCAGTAATAACAATGGCAAGCACCACATCTTTTTTAATTAATCTACAACTGTTGCATATTCCTGCTTGCCAATTCATGCGTGTAATAACACTTTCTATTAAAGATGAAGCACAGATGGATCCAGTGGATACGCCAGAAGACGTAAAGGATCTTTCCCCTGTTTTGTTTGAGGACAGCCCCAGCTCCTCTCCTGTCCTTACCAGCGATGGAAGCGGGGCTACCGTTGCCAAAGCATGTGAAGTATTTGGGACATCTGACGAGGAGGCTGTAAGAGAGATGCGTTTCCGAATTGAGCAGAAAACAACCTTAACAGCAAGTGCAGGTCAGTGAAAACAAAAGCGACATAAAGCAGAGCATATTTTTTATTGTATAACAGCATAGCATTTTCACACTTTTAGAATAAAAACATCAGGTTTGTCTTCTACATAGGCCTGTCACTGTTTGCTTGTTACAGTTTGAAGTGTGATTGTAGTGATGAATACATTATTACAGTCAGTTATAGTAAATGCTACTTTATGCTCCTAAACTTTAGGGCATGACAATTCCAGTAAACCCTTTTCTAAATGAATCCGATTGAAAAAAGCCCAATAAGAGTCATAAGTGCTAACTCATTTTTAACTAGGAGGTAGAACTATGTTAATCAATCAACAACCTACAGCTTAAATATTCAGTTAACAACATACTCACAATAATAAGAAAAAGGTTGCCATTCACGTATACTTTAAATATTGAGCCCAAAATAATATTGTTCATGTATTGAATGATAGATTTACATAGTATTAATAAAGTATGTATTGACCTTCTATAATCTTCTAGGTATTGCTCCCAATATGCTGTTGGCCAAGGTATGCAGTGATAAGAATAAGCCTAATGGTCAATACAGACTTCCTCCCACAAGAGACACAGTGATGGGCTTCATTCACAACCTCCCAGTTCGTAAGGTACAGTAAAGTCCACATTGACCAGACCTCAGGCTTTACTGTTTGTAAGTAAAAGTACTTGTTTCGTTAGGTGCCTGGCATCGGTAAAGTGAGCGAGAAGATGCTGAAAGCTCTCGGTATCTGTAACTGTTCTGACCTTGGACAGCAGATGGCGCTGCTGTCTCTGTTGTTCTCTGAGACTGCTTGGCATCACTTCATAGAGTTATCCCTGGGTTTGAGCTCCACATACATACCAAAGTAAGTTATTCTTTTTTAAACATATTAGTTGTTGAAATAATTTGATAATTTCATAAATATTTAATTGCAGGAATGAGGAAAGAAAAAGCATGAGCACTGAACGGTGAGTCACCTAATGTTAAAAGTAATTTTGTTGAAAATATTTATATTTTTCTTTTACCTGACAGGACATTTAAAGAACTCAGTCGCCCGGAGGAACAATTTTCTTTCTGTAGAGAGCTGTGTGACGATTTGGCAGAAGACATGAAGAAAGAAGGTCTAAAGGTACGGAACATCAGACACATGTACAAAATGACATAACCCTAATTGCAGAATTGTAGGGCCAATCATGCAGAACAATAGAACCATTTGTCGCACATTAGAAACTGCTCTTGTAACTTTGACATATTTGTCTCAAGGGTAAAACGGTAACAGTGAAGCTGAAGAACGTACATTTTGAAGTGAAAACCAGGGCGGTGACACTACAGTGTGCAGTGGCTACAGCTGAGGAGATTTTTGCCATTGCTAAGGACTTGTTGAAAACTGAAATGGAAAATGTAGCTCCTCACCTGCTCAGACTAAGACTCATGGGTGAGACACCTCAGTCAATATGTATAGAAGAATATAGAGTCACCCAAAATGGAGTCATGTTTAGACTGTTTTGTGTTTGTAGGTGTTCGAGTTTCTGCATTTGTCAGCTCAGAGGACAAAAAGCCGCAACAGAAAAGCATTGTGGGCTTTTTTCAGCAGGGCAAAAAAGACCGCAGTGCTCCTAGTGGATCCCTACAAGAACTTCCTCAGAAATTGGAGAGACCTAAATTTTTAAGGCAGAGTAAGCAAGATGTACACAAGGAACATAAGGAGTCTGACACACCAAAACTGTCTTTTTTTCAAATGGCCCAGGCCAAGAGACTGCAAGTTGAAGCTGAAAAAGCAGCCTTACAAAACATTGGTAAAAAGGAAACGCCCCACACCTCTGTCAATAATGAACAAAGCAACAATGAGATTTCAATAGAAATGGTGGAACCACAGAACAATGCTCCACATTTACCTGCACAGAGCATCTCCCCATCACCAGCCCAACCCTCCACTTCAGGCTGTGGCGGTCCGTCGTCTGAAGGCCTCACCTGCCCCGTGTGCTTCTGTCGAGTCAATACAACCAACTTAAATATCTTCAACAACCACATAGACCTGTGTCTCAAAGGGATTACAATAAGGCCGGACCAGAACACAGACTCTGAATCAGATTTGAGCTCACAAAATACAGATATCCAAGCTCACCTATCCGACAAATGCGATTTAGAAGACAATAAGTCTACTGAAATCTTGGATCAAGATTTTAGAGGAACTAATCCACAGGAGGGTTATAAAAACGGAGACATTGGTTTGAACAGTGATGACGACATAAGTTCAAAGCAGCTAATATCATGTGATGACAAATGTCCTGTCCTCATTTGCCCGGTGTGCCACAAAACCCAGGACACCAATGACCTCGGCGCATTTAACCATCACGTTGACCTTTGTCTGAACCAGGAAGTACTGCACAAGCTTGAAGGGCAAGCAGCAATGCCAGTGAAGCCAGCATCAGTTAAAGTCACGAACAATAAGGGAACAGGTGAGTTGAAAATGAAATAACCGATATCATGGGCATGTGGCTGTTCCTAAGTCTGTGTTTACGTCTGTTTGCAGTCGGTAATCAACTCATGCGTAAAACTACCAAAGGCAAAACCAAAAGGCGGGACTCTCCTTCGTCTCCTCCGTCGAAAAAGATTAAAGGGCTCGGACCCCACAACACCATTGACAGATTCTTCAGGTGACGCCTGCGCAAACGACACATTCCTCTGTAAAAGCAATGAAGAATATTTGTGCTACAACTAAACTATGCAAATGTAACTCAATATAATACTTTTTGTTTCTTCTTCAGAATATCATGTAGATATCAACAACAATTGCACTCTCATCATTTTAGACGGTATAATAAAGTACATGATGATGATAACAATAATAATTAATGTATTAAAATATAATAGTTTATAAGCATATTTAAGAAATAATTTATTCTCAAATGCTAAATAGTATTTATTACCTGCTTAATGAAAGTTTTTAGAACTATAAACCACATTGTTATTTATTTCATTTTGTAATATGAAAATGTAATAATAAAGTGCCATTGCTTGCAGTAATTTAAAGTTTTGATGATAACTGTTGTTTCTTGTCATTTTGTCATAAGAGTTTACATTTTTTGTTGTTGCTCTGTGTAAAAATCTGGAGCATGGATTAATACGTTTAAACTTTATTCTCTTGTTGAGTTAGAATACTAAGTAGATATATGCAGGACTCCGTAGTTGTATTCTCTTGAGCATTTCTCTTGAGGGTGTGTTATAAAGTCAACATGAATCAGCCTTGCAGCGATCATGAAAATACAAGGAGAGCAAGTCAATATGCTCTGCTCAGAAACACTTTCAGACCGAATGTGCGTTTTAAGGTTTTAACTCTGTGCATATCATTGTACATGTAAATTTATACAAAAATACCAGATCCACCTTAGTTACACAATGGAGAGATCATCAACTTGGAAAGCAGCAAAGAAAACCCTGGATCCTCGTGAATGGGTGAGACAGGACAGCGTGAAGGCATTTACTGACTTTGTCCTGAACAAGAACTTGGACATGGAGCAAGATCAAAGTTTTGATGACAAGGAGATGTGTAAGTATGAGTTTAAAATTTCCTCAAACAAGTAAATAGTTAGCAGCAGCACATACGTATGTCCTTCGGTCGGCCGTAACTTCGAATGAATGTAATTATGGACAAAAAAAATCTGTTTTGGTCAAGTGCTTTTGGCTGAAAAGCAGTTTATAGAAGCAGCCAAGAGGAATGACATAGAGACAATGAAGGTGGTTGGAAAGGGGCTGAATGCAAATGCAAAAAATGTGGTAAGTATTTTAACAGATTTCTAACCAAATGTATTCCTGCATAATAGATATAAATGCATTAAAATTGTGTGCCACAGGATAAACGGACTGCTTTACACTTTGCTGTTGCTCGAAAGAACAAGGAGGCAGTGCAGCTTCTCCTCCAGCGCAGGGTCAAAGTGGATCTGAATGACAAAGTGAGTGACATCTTCAGGGACATACTCACAAACCAACTCGGACCAAAAATGTAACCATGTCTTTTGTGTCTCATTAATAGCACGGGGTCACACCTATTCATCTAGCAGCCTGGTTTGGCAGTTTGGACATCCTGAAGTTACTGGTGAGGGCTGGGGCAGACACGAAAACTGAAAATGAGGTAGTTGAGCTGTTGTTTCCTTACCATTAAATTATACAATGTTTTAAAAAGTATCACAGCATGTATGCACATTTTCATTTTAGGAGGGACTGAACATCTTGCATTGTGCCGCTATTAACAACCACACAGAAGTAGTGGAGTACATTGTCAATGACCTTGTAATGAAGGAGCTCGACAAAGGGGACAGAGTACAGTTTTAAAATCTATATATAAAGCTTTTATATCATTCCATTTTTGGTTTGTTGACTTTTTGGTTTGAACTTCTCAGTCGGGGCAGCGTCCCTTTTCTCTGGCAGCGATGCACGGTTGTGTTGAAATGCTGGAGATGTTGATGGATTCTTCTTACAATATGGACACCATGGAGCCCAACAAGGTTTGAGCTTAAAGTTTATCAGTATCTGGCTCTTTGCTGTATATTTGAGTGAATCTCACCTGTGACCCACTTGAAAGTCAAACATTCACTAACTCGAGCTGTTTCCCTCCCTGCCGTCTGCCAGAGAGGGGACACGCCTCTGCATTTAGCTGCCAGGAGCGGCCATGGGGACATGGTCCAACTGCTGCTGATGAGCTTCGATACTCGTGATGAAGTCAATAAGGTAGACAATCTGTGTCCATCACTCTGTTTATCTTGGCTTACCAATTGCCAGATTACTGTCACTAACATTTATTTCACTTGAGATGAAACAAGCTGGGGTTTTATTGTATGTAAACTAAATGACACTCAAGGCTAGGATTTCACTCTGTCCCAAAGTGGATTTTGAGCAAATACTGAAGGGAGACTTTATTGTCCCCCATGTGGGACAATAAAGGATTATCTTATCTTATACCATCGTATACATTCCTCCCCCTATTGAACTGCTGTTATAAATAAACACGATAATCATAAGTATTGCCAGCCTTGTTAAGAGGGAATAATCTACCATTTATATTAGGGATGCAATGATACAGTTTATTCAGATACAATACGAAACATTATGAGATGTTTTGGGCCTACATCAGCCAGTGAATAGTGTTTAAGGAACCAATATCATGCCAGCAAAACCAATCCAGCATTTTTTTAATGGATCTGCGCCGATACCCAATACTAGTATTGTATCGGTGTGTTCCTCATTTATATGTATATGTTTTTCTGAATGTGTTGATGAATTTGTTTTTTTAGGATGGAGAAACAGCCCTGTTCCAAGCTGCAGACAATGGACATGAAGACTGTGTTCAAACATTGCTGGAGGCTGATTGTGACCCCAACATTGTCACAAATGTACAACCTTTGAAATCTTATTGACCTGTTGTCTCCTTCAAGAAGCACAGACGGATACATAACTCATTGACATTTTGTTCCAACATTTCTATTATAGGACACACGTAGTGCATTGCACAGTGTTACAGAAAGAGGAGACGCATCTCTGGTACAACTTCTATTGGAGTACGAAGCCAATACTGAATGTTCAGACCAGGTACTACTGTTTTTTTCAGGCAAATAGAAACACGATTATTGAAGTTGTTTTTGTCAGTGCGGCAGTGGCTCAGTGTTGGTTAGATCTTTGCTCTGTTAAGTGCATACTGTTGCGCCTT
The DNA here is from genome assembly GCF_026437365.1 of Eucyclogobius newberryi. Lineage (NCBI taxonomy): Eukaryota > Metazoa > Chordata > Actinopteri > Gobiiformes > Gobiidae > Eucyclogobius > Eucyclogobius newberryi. Next base: position 18,970,664 of record NW_027316278.1, read on the forward strand.
TGTGCAAGACACTTTCCCACCTTGGTATGCATGGATGTAGTTTGTGATTGGTAAGTGTCAGAGAGATTGTGGGTGCAGATTGGAAGCTACATGCCAAGGCAGCTGTGGCATGAATGAATAATGCATGAAATTGTAAAGTGAATTTGAGCATCTGGAAGTCTAATTAGGCCCGAGCCCCAGCAGGGCGGAGGGCCTATTGCTCCCGCAATGCTGCCGAAGGCAGCGTTGCAACTGTCTGACCAAACATGCGGGCGCAGCCCGCATGTTTGGTACCCCGTCGCCCCTGGCAAGTACATTGAACTAGCCCATGCCGAAGGCATGGATCATGCATACTTACTCCTGCTATGACAGAAATAGTCAACAATGAGTGAATGGACGTAGCCCATTCACTCATTGTTGACAACAGCAGCGCGAAGCGCTGCATTCCTCCAAAAACAATCCTGGCATCGACCCGTACGCGAGAACCCATGCCGCAGGCATGGGCCATGCTTGTTTCTGCTCAAATCAATGGAAGTCTATGGGGAGTGGGCGGGGCATCCCGACGAAATAGGGAGTGACGAGCGCGTAAGCGCTCGTAATGATGATTCCACCCCATGGCGGCATGGGGAAGGCTTAGAGCTTTCAAACGATGTATAATTTGTTGTTATAGTGGAAACGGCTATATTGTTTTTGCTAAAAATATTATTATTATTATTTTTAGGCCCGAGCCCCAGCAGGGGGAGGGCCTATTGCTCCCGCAACGCTGCCGAAGGCAGCGTTGCAACTGTCTGACCAAACATGCGGGCGCAGCCCGCATGTTTGGTACCCCGTCGCCCCTGGCAAGTACAGTGAACTAGCCCATGCCGAAGGCATGGATCATGCATACTTACTCCTGCTATGACAGAAATAGTCAACAATTAGTGAATGGGCGTAGCCCATTCACTAATTGTTGACAACAGCAGCGCGAAGCGCTGCATTCCTCCAAAAACCCTCCTGGCATCGTCCCGTATGCGAGAATCCATGCCGCAGGCATGGGCCATGCTTGTATCTGCTCAAATCAATGGAAGTCTATGGGGAGTGGGCGGGGCATCCCGACGGAATAGGGAGTGACGAGCGCGTAAGCGCTCGTAATGATAATTCCACCCCATGGCGGCATCGGGAAGGCTTAGAGCTTTCAAACGATGTATCATTTGTTGTTATAGTAAAAACGGCTATATTGTTTTTGCTAAAAATATTATTATTAGGCCCGAGCCCCAGCAGGGGGAGGGCCTATTGCTCCCGCAACGCTGCCGAAGGCAGCGTTGCAACTGTCTGACCAAACATGCGGGCGCAGCCCGCATGTTTGGTACCCCGTCGCCCCTGGCAAGTACAGTGAACTAGCCCATGCCGAAGGCATGGATCATGCATACTTACTCCTGCTATGACAGAAATAGTCAACAATTAGTGAATGGGCGTAGCCCATTCACTAATTGTTGACAACAGCAGCGCGAAGCGCTGCATTCCTCCAAAAACCCTCCTGGCATCGTCCCGTACGCGAGAATCCATGCCGCAGGCATGGGCCATGCTTGTATCTGCTCAAATCAATGGAAGTCTATGGGGAGTGGGCGGGGCATCCCGACGGAATAGGGAGTGACGAGCGCGTAAGCGCTCGTAATGATGATTCCACCCCATGGCGGCATCGGGAAGGCTTAGAGCTTTCAAACGATGTATCATTTGTTGTTATAGTAAAAACGGCTATATTGTTTTTGCTAAAAATATTATTATTATTATTATTATTATTATTATTAGGCCCGAGCCCCAGCAGGGGGAGGGCCTATTGCTCCCGCAACGCTGCCGAAGGCAGCGTTGCAACTGTCTGACCAAACATGCGGGCGCAGCCCGCATGTTTGGTACCCCGTCGCCCCTGGCAAGTACAGTGAACTAGCCCATGCCGAAGGCATGGATCATGCATACTTACTCCTGCTATGACAGAAATAGTCAACAATTAGTGAATGGGCGTAGCCCATTCACTAATTGTTGACAACAGCAGCGCGAAGCGCTGCATTCCTCCAAAAACCCTCCTGGCATCGTCCCGTACGCGAGAATCCATGCCGCAGGCATGGGCCATGCTTGTATCTGCTCAAATCAATGGAAGTCTATGGGGAGTGGGCGGGGCATCCCGACGGAATAGGGAGTGACGAGCGCGTAAGCGCTCGTAATGATGATTCCACCCCATGGCGGCATCGGGAAGGCTTAGAGCTTTCAAACGATGTATCATTTGTTGTTATAGTAAAAACGGCTATATTGTTTTTGCTAAAAATATTATTATTATTATTATTATTATTATTTTTCTTGTTCTTCTTCAGCGCTTTGATCTCTAATTTGACCCCCTGAACATGCTCAAAAACTCACCAAACTTTGCCCAAAATTCAGAATCGGCGAAAAATTTTATTTTTTCTGGGCCATTTTTTTTTTCGTTAAAAAATGGCGCGACAGCGCCACCGACAAAAGTCAAAATACATTGCGCCTATGGGAGACGCCCCGAGGTCAACTTTGGCGTAAAGCTACGAAATTCGGGACACGCATTCCTCTCGTGAGGATAAACAAAAAAAATCATTGTGGCCACGCCCCCAAACTTACCCTATGGCCGCCATCTTCCTTTGAAAATGAAAACAAGCTGAGTTAGCCATTTTGTTTACGTCAAACTTTGACGAACTCCTCCTAGGGCGTTTTGCCCACCGACTTCAAAATCGGCGTACGTCCTCTGGACAAGTGGGGCATCTAAAGTTATTCAATTTTTTGAGATACCTTTTACGGTCTGTGTGCGGCGCAGCCGCAAAGTTGGACAACTTATTTTGGAATATTGCAGGTCTAAAAATTGCTCCCATTTGATCAAAACCAGTCCGATTAGGACCAAATTTGAATCAGTTGTTAAACTTTCTAGTTTGGACCAGTTTAGGCTGACAAAATTGAAATGGCAGTGATAGCGCCCCCTACAGAGTGACCTTTAAATTAACATTGAAGGTCAAAAATTAGTTTTACCAAAATTGTCTAAACTTTACCCAAAATTCTATTTTGCCGTCCCGATCACAAAAGCCAATCACAAAAATGCCTAAATTTTTACGCCGTAGTCGTAGCGATGACAGAAACCTCCCATGTTATCCCTATGGGAAAACCACAAAATCTCTCAAATTACCACATTTTTATGTTTTACACTTTAACGAAGTCCTCCTAGTGCGTTTTGCCCACCAACCTCAAAATCGGTGTACGTCCTCTAGACAAGTGGTGTATCTAAAGTTATCCAAATTTTAAGGATAACTTTTACGGTCTTTGTGCGACGGAGCCGCAAACGTTTCCCAGAATTCTGACTATTTGGCCTTCAGAGTGGCCTATAAACAATAGAGTTTTTCCAAATGACATGATATTTTGAACGAAATTCTAATTTGCCATCCTGATCATACAAGTATGAGAGCCAAAGTCATATTTTGTACGGCGTAACCGTAGCGTTGACAGAAACATCCCATGTTATCCTTATGGGAAAATCGTAGAATCGCTCAAATCACCACATTTTTACGCTTCACACTTTAACAAACTCCTCCTAGGGCGATTGTCCGATCAAGTTCATATTTGGAGAATATCATCTACACAAGCGGGGCATCAAAACTTACCCATATTTTGATTCTAAGTGCTACGGTCTCTGTGTGGCGGACCCGCAAATATATGTCAGAAATGGGAAAACAGCGAAATCTCTAAAATCACCACATTTTTACGCTTCACACTTTAACGAACTCCTCCTAGGCCGATTGCCCGATCAAGCTCATATTTGGGGAAAATCATCTACACAAACGGGGCATCAAAAGTTATCCATATTTTGATTTTAAGTGGTACGGTCTCTGTGCCGTGGAGCTGCAAATATACTGTCACAAATGGGAAAAACGCCAAATCCTTGAAATGTTCACATTTACGCTTCACACTTTAACAAACTCCTCCGTGGGCAATAGCTCGATCAAGCTTTACTTTGGGAAAAATTATCTACACAAGCGCGGCATCAAAAGTTATCCATATTTTTATTCCAAGTGCTACGGTCTCTGTGCGGCGGCGCAGCAAATTTGACTGACACTTGTGTTCATTTGCACTGGATTGGCCATGTCCAATGTGTCGCCGTCTGTCAAGTTCTTTTTTTATTCAACACACAATAAGGGCGCCATCTTTATCAAGTCGAAAGCGCAGAGTCGGAAGGCCGGCGGCCCGCGAGGGCCGTTGGATGCCGCTTGCGGCTTTAATTTTTCTTGTTCTTCATCGCTTTGAACTCTAATTTGACCCCCTGAACATGCTCAAAAACTCACCAAACTTTGCCCAAAATTCAGAATCGGCGAAAAATGTTGTTTTTTCTGGGCCATTTTTTTTTCCGTTAAAAAATGGCGCGACAGCGCCACTGACAAAAGTCAAAATACATTGCGCCTATGGGAGACGCCCCGAGGTCAACTTTGTCGTAGAGCTACGAAATTCGGAACACACATTCCTCTCGTGAGGACAAAAAAAAAATATTATTGTGGCCACGCCCCCAGATTTACCCTATGGCCGCCATCTTCCTTTGAAAATGAAAACACGCTGTGTTAGCCATTTTGTTCACGTCAAACTTTGACGAACTCCTCCTAGGGCGTTTTGCCCACCGACTTCAAAATCGGCGGACGTCCTCTGGACAAGTGGGGCATCTAAAGTTATCCAATTTTTTGAGATACCTTTTACGGTCTGTGTGAGGCGCAGCCGCAAAGTTGGACAACTTATTTTGGAATATTGCAGATCTAAAAATTGCTCCCATTTGATCAAAACAAGTCCGATTAGGACCAAATTTGAATCAGTTGTTAAACTTTCTAGTTTGGACCAGTTTAGGCTGACAAAATTGAAATGGCCGCGATAGCGCCCCCTACAGAGTGACCTTTAAATTAACATTGAAGGTCAAAAATTAGTTTTACCAAAATTGTCTAAACTTTACCCAAAATTCTATTTTGCCATCCCGATCACAAAAGCCAATCAGACAAATGCCTTAATTTTTACGGCGTAGTCGTAGCGATGACATAAACCTCCCATGTTATCCCTATGGGAAAACCACAAAATCTCTCAAATTACCACATTTTTATGTTTCACACTTTAACGAACTCCTCCTAGTGCGTTTTGCCCACCAACCTCAAAATCGGTGTACGTCCTCTAGACAAGTGGGGCATCTAAAGTTATCCAAATTTTAAGGATAACTTTTACGGTCTCTGTGCGACGGAGCCGCAAACGTTTCCCAGAATTCTGACTATTTGGCCTTCAGAGTAGCCTATAAACAATAGAGTTTTTCCAAATGACATGATATTTTGCACAAAATTCTAATTTGCCATCCTGATCATACAAGTATGAGAGCCAAAGTCATATTTTGTACGGCGTAACCGTAGCGATGACAGAAACATCCCATGTTATCCTTATGAGAAAATCGTAGAATCGCTCATATCACCACATTTTTACGCTTCACACTTTAACGAACTCCTCCTAGGGCGATTGTCCGATCAAACTCATATTTGGGGAAAATCATCTACACAAGCGGGGCATCAAAACTTATCTATATTTTTATTCCAAGTGTCACGGTCTCTGTGCGGCGGACTCGCACATTTGACCGACATTTGTGTTCATTTCCACTGGATTGGCCATGTCCAATGTGTCGCCGTCTGTCAAGTTCTTTTTTAATTCAACACACAATAAGGGCGCCATCTTTATCAAGTCGAAAGCGCAGAGTCGGAAGGCCGGCGGCCGGCGAGGGCCGTTGGATGCCGCTTGCGGCTTTAATTTTTCTTGTTCTTCTGCTTTTTGAGCTCTAATTTGACCCCCTGAACATGCTCAAAAACTCACCAAACTTTACCCAAAATTCAAAATCGGCGAAAAATTGTTTTTTCTGGGCCATTTTTTTTTTCGTTAAAAAATGGCGCGACAGCGCCACCGACAAAAGTCAAAATACATTGCGCCTATGGGAGACGCCCCGAGGTCAACTTTGTCGTAGAGCTACGAAATTCGGAACACGCATTCCTCTTGTGAGGACAAAAAACAAATATTATTGTGGCCACGCCCCCAGAATTACCCTATGCCCGCCATCTTCCTTTGAAAATGAAAACACGCTGTGTTAGCCATTTTGTTCACGTCAAACTTTGACGAACTCCTCCTAGGGCGTTTTGCCCACCGACTTCAAAATCGGCGTACGTCCTCTGGACAAGTGGGGCATCTAAAGTTATCAAATTTTTTGAGATACCTTTTACGGTCTGTGTGCGGCGCAGCCGCAAAGTTGGACAACTTATTTTGGGATATTGCAGATCTAAAAATTGTTCCCATTTGATCAAAACAAGTCCGATTAGGACCAAATTTGAATCAGTTGTTCAACTTTCTAGTTTGGACCAGTTTATGATGACAAAATTGAAATGGGCGCGATAGCGCCCCCTACAGAGTGACCTTTAAATTAACATTGAAGGTCAAAAATTAGTTTTACCAAAATTTTCTAAACTTTACCCAAAATTCTATTTTGGCGTCGCGATCAAAAAAGCCAATCAGACAAATGCCTTAATTTTTACGGCGTAGTCGTAGCGATGACATAAACCTCCCATGTTATCCCTATGGGAAAACCGCTAAATCTCTCCAATATCCACATTTTTATGTTTTACACTTTAACAAAGTCCTCCTAGTGCGTTTTGCCCACCGACCTCAAAATCGGTGTACGTCCTCTAGACAAGTGGGGCATCTAAAGTTATCCAAATTTTAAGGATAGCTTTTACGGTCTCTGTGCGACGGAGCCGCAAACGTTTCCCAGAATTCTGACTATTTGGCCTTCAGAGTGGCCTATAAACAATAGAGTTTTTCCAAATGACATGATATTTTGAACAAAATTCTAATTTGCCATCCTGATCACAAAAGTATGAGAGCCAAAGTCATATTTTGTACGGCGTAACCGTAGCGATGACAGAAACATCCCATGTTATCGTTATGGGAAAATCATAGAATTGCTCAAATCACCACATTTTTACGCTTCACACTTTAACGAACTCCTCCTAGGGCGATTGTCCGATCAAGTTCATATTTGGGGAAAATCATCTACACAAGCGGGGCGGCGGCGCAGCAAATTTGACTGACACTTGTGTTCATTTGCACTGGATTGGCCATGTCCAATGTGTCGCCGTCTGTCAAGTTCTTTTTTTATTCAACACACAATAAGGGCGCCATCTTTATCAAGTCGAAAGCGCAGAGTCGGAAGGCCGGCGGCCCGCGAGGGCCGTTGGATGCCGCTTGCGGCTTTAATTATTTTTATTTTTATTATTTTTCTTGTTCTTCTGCTTTTTGAGCTCTAATTTGACCCCCTGAACATGCTCAAAAACTCACCAAACTTTGCCCAAAATTCAGAATCGGCGAAAAATTTAGTTTTTTCTGGGCCATTTTTTTTCCGTTAAAAAATGGCGCGACAGCGCCACCGACAAAAGTCAAAATACATTGTGCCTATGGGAGACGCCCCGAGGTCAACTTTGGCGTAAAGCTACAAAATTTGGGACACGCATTCCTCTCGTGAGGACAAAAAAATATAAATATTGTGGCCACGCCCCCAGAATTACCCTATGCCCGCCATCTTCCTTTGAAAATGAAAACACGCTGTGTTAGCCATTTTGTTCACGTCAAACTTTGACGAACTCCTCCTAGGGCGTTTTGCCCACCGACTTCAAAATCGGCGTACGTCCTCTGGACAAGTGGGGCATCTAAAGTTATCAAATTTTTTGAGATACCTTTTACGGTCTGTGTGCGGCGCAGCCGCAAAGTTGGACAACTTATTTTGGGATATTGCAGATCTAAAAATTGTTCCCATTTGATCAAAACAAGTCCGATTAGGACCAAATTTGAATCAGTTGTTCAACTTTCTAGTTTGGACCAGTTTATGATGACAAAATTGAAATGGGCGCGATAGCGCCCCCTACAGAGTGACCTTTAAATTAACATTGAAGGTCAAAAATTAGTTTTACCAAAATTTTCTAAACTTTACCCAAAATTCTATTTTGGCGTCGCGATCAAAAAAGCCAATCAGACAAATGCCTTAATTTTTACGGCGTAGTCGTAGCGATGACATAAACCTCCCATGTTATCCCTATGGGAAAACCGCTAAATCTCTCCAATATCCACATTTTTATGTTTTACACTTTAACAAAGTCCTCCTAGTGCGTTTTGCCCACCGACCTCAAAATCGGTGTACGTCCTCTAGACAAGTGGGGCATCTAAAGTTATCCAAATTTTAAGGATAGCTTTTACGGTCTCTGTGCGACGGAGCCGCAAACGTTTCCCAGAATTCTGACTATTTGGCCTTCAGAGTGGCCTATAAACAATAGAGTTTTTCCAAATGACATGATATTTTGAACAAAATTCTAATTTGCCATCCTGATCACAAAAGTATGAGAGCCAAAGTCATATTTTGTACGGCGTAACCGTAGCGATGACAGAAACATCCCATGTTATCGTTATGGGAAAATCATAGAATTGCTCAAATCACCACATTTTTACGCTTCACACTTTAACGAACTCCTCCTAGGGCGATTGTCCGATCAAGTTCATATTTGGGGAAAATCATCTACACAAGCGGGGCGGCGGCGCAGCAAATTTGACTGACACTTGTGTTCATTTGCACTGGATTGGCCATGTCCAATGTGTCGCCGTCTGTCAAGTTCTTTTTTTATTCAACACACAATAAGGGCGCCATCTTTATCAAGTCGAAAGCGCAGAGTCGGAAGGCCGGCGGCCCGCGAGGGCCGTTGGATGCCGCTTGCGGCTTTAATTATTTTTATTTTTATTATTTTTCTTGTTCTTCTGCTTTTTGAGCTCTAATTTGACCCCCTGAACATGCTCAAAAACTCACCAAACTTTGCCCAAAATTCAGAATCGGCGAAAAATTTAGTTTTTTCTGGGCCATTTTTTTCCGTTAAAAAATGGCGCGACAGCGCCACCGACAAAAGTCAAAATACATTGTGCCTATGGGAGACGCCCCGAGGTCAACTTTGGCGTAAAGCTACAAAATTTGGGACACGCATTCCTCTCGTGAGGACAAAAAAATATAAATATTGTGGCCACGCACCCAGACTTACCCTATGGCCGCCATCTTCCTTTGAAAATGAAAACACGCTGTGTTAGCCATTTTGTTCACGTCAAACTTTGACAAACTCCTCCTAGGGCGTTTTGCCCACCGACTTCAAAATCGGCGGACGTCCTCTGGACAAGTGGGGCATCTAAAGTTATCCAATTTTTTGAGATACCTTTACCGGTCTGTGTGCGGCGCAGCCGCAAAGTTGGACAACTTATTTTGGAATATTGCAGATCTAAAAATTGCTCCCATTTGATCAAAACGAGTCCAATTAGGACCAAATTTGAATCAGTTGTTAAACTTTCAAGTTTGGACCAGTTTAGCATGACAAAATTGAAATGGGCGCGATAGCGCCCCCTACAGAGTTGCCTTTGAGAACATTGATGGACAAAAACTGGTTTTACACAAATGTTCTAAACTTTACCCAAAATTCTATTTTGGCGTCGCGATCAAAAAAGCCAATCAGACAAATGCCTTAATTTTTACGGCGTAGTCGTAGCGATGACATAAACCTCCCATGTTATCCCTATGGGAAAACCGCTAAATCTCTCCAATATCCACATTTTTATGTTTTACACTTTAACAAAGTCCTCCTAGTGCGTTTTGCCCACCGACCTCAAAATCGGTGTACGTCCTCTAGACAAGTGGGGCATCTAAAGTTATCCAAATTTTAAGGATAGCTTTTACGGTCTCTGTGCGACGGAGCCGCAAACGTTTCCCAGAATTCTGACTATTTGGCCTTCAGAGTGGCCTATAAACAATAGAGTTTTTCCAAATGACATGATATTTTGAACAAAATTCTAATTTGCCATCCTGATCACAAAAGTATGAGAGCCAAAGTCATATTTTGTACGGCGTAACCGTAGCGATGACAGAAACATCCCATGTTATCGTTATGGGAAAATCATAGAATTGCTCAAATCACCACATTTTTACGCTTCACACTTTAACGAACTCCTCCTAGGGCGATTGTCCGATCAAGTTCATATTTGGGGAAAATCATCTACACAAGCGGGGCGGCGGCGCAGCAAATTTGACTGACACTTGTGTTCATTTGCACTGGATTGGCCATGTCCAATGTGTCGCCGTCTGTCAAGTTCTTTTTTTATTCAACACACAATAAGGGCGCCATCTTTATCAAGTCGAAAGCGCAGAGTCGGAAGGCCGGCGGCCCGCGAGGGCCGTTGGATGCCGCTTGCGGCTTTAATTATTTTTATTTTTATTATTTTTCTTGTTCTTCTGCTTTTTGAGCTCTAATTTGACCCCCTGAACATGCTCAAAAACTCACCAAACTTTGCCCAAAATTCAGAATCGGCGAAAAATTTAGTTTTTTCTGGGCCATTTTTTTTCCGTTAAAAAATGGCGCGACAGCGCCACCGACAAAAGTCAAAATACATTGTGCCTATGGGAGACGCCCCGAGGTCAACTTTGGCGTAAAGCTACAAAATTTGGGACACGCATTCCTCTCGTGAGGACAAAAAAATATAAATATTGTGGCCACGCCCCCAGAATTACCCTATGCCCGCCATCTTCCTTTGAAAATGAAAACACGCTGTGTTAGCCATTTTGTTCACGTCAAACTTTGACGAACTCCTCCTAGGGCGTTTTGCCCACCGACTTCAAAATCGGCGTACGTCCTCTGGACAAGTGGGGCATCTAAAGTTATCAAATTTTTTGAGATACCTTTTACGGTCTGTGTGCGGCGCAGCCGCAAAGTTGGACAACTTATTTTGGGATATTGCAGATCTAAAAATTGTTCCCATTTGATCAAAACAAGTCCGATTAGGACCAAATTTGAATCAGTTGTTCAACTTTCTAGTTTGGACCAGTTTATGATGACAAAATTGAAATGGGCGCGATAGCGCCCCCTACAGAGTGACCTTTAAATTAACATTGAAGGTCAAAAATTAGTTTTACCAAAATTTTCTAAACTTTACCCAAAATTCTATTTTGGCGTCGCGATCAAAAAAGCCAATCAGACAAATGCCTTAATTTTTACGGCGTAGTCGTAGCGATGACATAAACCTCCCATGTTATCCCTATGGGAAAACCGCTAAATCTCTCCAATATCCACATTTTTATGTTTTACACTTTAACAAAGTCCTCCTAGTGCGTTTTGCCCACCGACCTCAAAATCGGTGTACGTCCTCTAGACAAGTGGGGCATCTAAAGTTATCCAAATTTTAAGGATAGCTTTTACGGTCTCTGTGCGACGGAGCCGCAAACGTTTCCCAGAATTCTGACTATTTGGCCTTCAGAGTGGCCTATAAACAATAGAGTTTTTCCAAATGACATGATATTTTGAACAAAATTCTAATTTGCCATCCTGATCACAAAAGTATGAGAGCCAAAGTCATATTTTGTACGGCGTAACCGTAGCGATGACAGAAACATCCCATGTTATCGTTATGGGAAAATCATAGAATTGCTCAAATCACCACATTTTTACGCTTCACACTTTAACGAACTCCTCCTAGGGCGATTGTCCGATCAAGTTCATATTTGGGGAAAATCATCTACACAAGCGGGGCGGCGGCGCAGCAAATTTGACTGACACTTGTGTTCATTTGCACTGGATTGGCCATGTCCAATGTGTCGCCGTCTGTCAAGTTCTTTTTTTATTCAACACACAATAAGGGCGCCATCTTTATCAAGTCGAAAGCGCAGAGTCGGAAGGCCGGCGGCCCGCGAGGGCCGTTGGATGCCGCTTGCGGCTTTAATTATTTTTATTTTTATTATTTTTCTTGTTCTTCTGCTTTTTGAGCTCTAATTTGACCCCCTGAACATGCTCAAAAACTCACCAAACTTTGCCCAAAATTCAGAATCGGCGAAAAATTTAGTTTTTTCTGGGCCATTTTTTTCCGTTAAAAAATGGCGCGACAGCGCCACCGACAAAAGTCAAAATACATTGTGCCTATGGGAGACGCCCCGAGGTCAACTTTGGCGTAAAGCTACAAAATTTGGGACACGCATTCCTCTCGTGAGGACAAAAAAATATAAATATTGTGGCCACGCACCCAGACTTACCCTATGGCCGCCATCTTCCTTTGAAAATGAAAACACGCTGTGTTAGCCATTTTGTTCACGTCAAACTTTGACAAACTCCTCCTAGGGCGTTTTGCCCACCGACTTCAAAATCGGCGGACGTCCTCTGGACAAGTGGGGCATCTAAAGTTATCCAATTTTTTGAGATACCTTTACCGGTCTGTGTGCGGCGCAGCCGCAAAGTTGGACAACTTATTTTGGAATATTGCAGATCTAAAAATTGCTCCCATTTGATCAAAACGAGTCCAATTAGGACCAAATTTGAATCAGTTGTTAAACTTTCAAGTTTGGACCAGTTTAGCATGACAAAATTGAAATGGGCGCGATAGCGCCCCCTACAGAGTTGCCTTTGAGAACATTGATGGACAAAAACTGGTTTTACACAAATGTTCTAAACTTTACCCAAAATTCTATTTTGGCGTCGCGATCAAAAAAGCCAATCAGACAAATGCCTTAATTTTTACGGCGTAGTCGTAGCGATGACATAAACCTCCCATGTTATCCCTATGGGAAAACCGCTAAATCTCTTGAATATCCACATTTTTCTGTTTCACACTTTAACGAACTCCTTCTAGTGCGTTTTGCCCACCGACCTCAAAATCGGTGTACGTCCTCTAGACAAGTGGGGCATCTAAAGTTATCAAAATTTTAAGGATAGCTTTTACGGTCTCTGTGCGACGGAGCCGCAAACGTTTCCCAGAATTCTGACTATTTGGCCTTCAGAGTGGCCTATAAACAATAGAGTTTTTCCAAATGACATGATATTTTGAACAAAATTCTAATTTGCCATCCTGATCATAAAAGTATGAGAGCCAAAGTCATATTTTGTACGGCGTAACCGTAGCGATGACAGAAACATCCCATGTTATCCTTATGGGAAAATCGTAGAATCGCTCAAATCACCACATTTTTACGCTTCACACTTTAACGAACTCCTCCTAGGGCGATTGTCCGATCAAGTTCATATTTGGAGAATATCATCTACACAAGCGGGGCATCAAAAAGTATCCATATTTTGATTCTAAGTGCTACGGTCTCTGTGTGGCGGACCCGCAAATATATGTCAGAAATGGGAAAACAGCGAAATCTCTAAAATGACCACATTTTCACGCTTCACACTTTAACGAACTCCTCCTAGTGCGATTGCCCGATCAAGCTCATATTTGGGGAAAATCATCTACACAAGCGGGGCATCAAAAGTTTGTCATATTTTGATTTTAAGTGGTACGGTCTCTGTGCCGTGGAGCTGCAAATATACTGTCACAAATGGGAAAACACCAAATCTTTGAAATGTTCAAATTTATGCTTCACACTTTAACAAACTCCTCCGTGGGCAATAGCCCGATCAAGCTTTACTTTGGGAAATATCATCTACACAAGCGGGGCATCAAAAGTTATCCATATTTATATTCTAAGTGCTACGGTCTCTGTGCGGCGGCGCAGCAAATTTGACTGACACTTGTGTTCATTTGCACTGGATTGGCCATGTCCAATGTGTCCCCGTCTGTCAAGTTCTTTTTTAATTCAACATACAATAAGGGCGCCATCTTTATCAAGTCGAAAGCGCAGAGTCGGAAGGCCGGCGGCCCGCGAGGGCCGTTGGATGCCGCTTGCGGCTTTAATTACAATTACATTTACTCCACAGAACTTACAGACTCCTCTTCATCTAGCAGTGAAAAATGGCCACCTCCCGGTCATCTATTGTCTACTTAGAGCTGGCTGCAATTTTAACGCTACAGACAAGGTACAGATCACCAGAGTCAATAATTCAATTAAAAACCCTAACCTTTATTTCTGTCTTCAGATGTCCCAAACAGCCATGCATATCGCTGCGGAGATGGGCAAAGTAGAAGTTGCAGAAATGCTTCTAAAAGAAGGAATAAATCTTTCTTTGCCAGACAAGGTACTTTCTAAACTAAATATATAAAAACATATACATATATAAAGATCAAGTCATTCTAAATGTTAAAACGTTTCTTGCTATTCTCATAGCAAAGTAAAACTGCTCTGGAAGTAGCAGCGCGAGCAGGCGAGTTTATCATTGTTGACATGATCATCAAAGCAGAGCGGTACAAGCTTTGGAAAGAGGTAACTTTTCATCTCATTTTAGAAGTGACATCTCTAATTCTTTAATAACTATAGAGAACATGACTGTGAACCTTAACACTTTTGACAGCTAGGGGACCACTAAAATGTAATCTAATTTTCTGAAATGTTACCGGCACTTACAAGACTAATTGTGTGATATTTCATCCACAGTTTCTCATTTCTATGTCGCATGTGACTTTTTCTGACAATTGAAATAATTCAATTGCCCTTTCAGACCAACCCTGAACTTAATCAAAGTGTTCGGAGCGAGTTTCCTCTGACGTTCAGACTGGACCATCGTTCTGAGACAAAGCAGCTGCGCTCAACGGCCTGGCGTCTAGCATTTAAGCTTTTGAAACCAGGGCAGTGGAGGAAACTTGCCTATTACTGGGGATTTACAAAACAGCAAGTGGGGGCTATTGGCAAACAGTGGACAGGTAAAACACACCTTTTTTCCCCAGACAGATCATTTCAATTATTTGTTAAATCTGCCTCTAAGATGTTCATTTAAAATATATACAATGCAGAATTATTTAAAACTGTTCCAATATGTTGCTGGCACAGGGCAGGACAGTTATCAGGAGCATGGAAACAGAATGCTGCTGATCTGGCTCCATGGGGTCGAGTTGGCCAATGAAAGTCCAATCAGAGAACTTTACCAAAGCCTTATACTCACAGACAACCAAAAGGCTGCAGGTACTTTACAATACTGTATAACTGTAGAGTTTTTCTCTGGCATACACAGTAATGGCTGAACCTTTTCGCTTCACAGATAAAATACGTATGGAACCTGAAAGTGACAAAAAAAGATGTACAATTTCTTGAGGAACTGTGTACAAATAATTCCATTAAAATAATTTATTTAAAATTAATGTGTGACTCAGTACCACAAATAGTTATAACAGTACATTCTTATTTGTGTATCATTTAAACCATTACACGTGTCCTCAATTTGGCTGATGATAAAATAATTACAAAAAATAAATAAAACATAAAATTGGACAGTTGCGCTATATATATTTCAATCAATTACTTTAATGGAGTGTACGTGGCAAGTGCCCGCGTGTCTTCTGGAGGAGCCCTTTCCTGTCGTGGGCCGATGACTTGGCAGAGATGAGAGAGGAAACTTGGCCGCTGTGGCCTGGCCCACAGTGTGCTACAAGGAATAAAAGAAAAACAAACAGAACAGACAATTAATAACGTAAATTTGAATGTATATTGAATGTTAACAATGTGAAGATTACTCTTGTACCTGTGTAACTGGATGGTGTCTCTCCACTATGACGGAGCTCATAGGTGGACACACGCCCTTCACCTGGAGGCTACTGCGAGCTATATTTCGAGCCGTCGCCGTTTTTGAGGATTTTTGTTGACCAGCTGTAACTAGACGGCCAATGGCCTTTGGCAAGAAAAAACACATTAGAAAATAAATACAGTGTTTATCTTTTACATGTTTTACAGAATATTAAGAGACTTCTGACAGACAATAATTACCTGCTGTTTGTTGAAGGGTGCAGTGCTCCCCAGAGATAAAGGGCCGTGGCCAATTGTGGAAGAAGGAAGTACATCCGCTCTTGATACTGGCCGCAAACTAACCTACACATTTTCCCCCAGTAAAATATTAAAATTGGAATAGGTTTGACACTGTGATTGCCAGACAGAACAAATGTATGATTTTCCTACCAAGTCTTCTGATTCACTGTTCAAGAAAGGCTCTGTGTGGTCAAAATGGACAGGAGAGAATCGTACTGAGGGACCAGGATATGGGCCCATTGTAGAAGGGCCGGGCTCATCTGGAGGAGGGGGGTCTACAAACAATGTATAAAAATACAATTATACGAGACTTTAGGCATGTTAGATACAAGTCTGCAAATAAGCTAAAACAAACAATCATCCATCCATCTTCCGCTTATCTGGGGCCGGGTCGCGGGGGCAGCAGTTTAAGCAGGGACTCCCAGACTTCCCCCTCCCCAGACACCTCCTCTAACTCATCCGGGGGGATCCCGAGGCATTCCCAGGCCAGCCGAGAGACATAGTCCATCCATCCTGGGTCTTCCCTGGGGCCTCTTCCCTGTGGGACATGCTCGAAACACCTCCCAGGGAGCGCCCAGCCACCCAGAGAAGGAAACTCATTTCGACCGCTTTTATTCGCGACCTTGTCCAAAGCTCATGACCATAGGTGAGGGTAGGAACGTAGATTGACCGGTAAATCGAGAGCTTTGCCTTTCGACTCGGCTCCTTCTTTACCACAACAGTCCGATGCAGCCAGCACCGATCCGCCTGTCAATCTCACATTCCATCCTTCCCTCACTCGTGACCAAGACCCCAAGATACTTAAACTTCTCAACTTGGGACAGGGACTCTCCACCCACCTGAAGAGGGCAAACCACCTTTCTCGGGTTGAGAACCATGGCCTCGGATTTGGAGGTGCTAATTCTCATTCCAGCTGCTGCAAACTGTCCCATTGCATGCTACACGTCCGGGTTTGAGGACAACATCGTCTGCAAACAGCAGAGATGAGATCCTGTGGTCCTCAAACCGGACATCCTCTGACCCCTGACTGCGCCTAGAAATTCTGTCCATAAAACAATGAACAGAACCAGTAACTAGTAAGGGCAGCCCTGGCAGAGTCCAACACACTGGAAACAGATCTGATACTATCAGCAATGTGAACACAGCTCCTGCTCCGGTCATACAGGGACCGGACAGCCCTGTAGTTGGAACACACCCTCCAGTCCCTTTTCTTGAACAGAGGGACCACCACCCTGATCTGCCAGTCCAGAGGCACTGTCCCAGACCGCCATGCAACGTTGCTGAGACGTGTCACCCAAGACAGTCCTACAACATCCAGAGACTTTAGGTACTCAGAGGGGATCTCATCCACCCCCGGAGCCCTGCCACAGAGGAGTTTGACAACAACCTCAGTGACTTCAGCTTGGGCGATGGACGAGTCAGCCTCTGAGTCCCCGGTCTCTGTTTCCTCTTCAGAAGACGTGACATTGAGATTAACGGGGTCCTCAAAGTATTCCTTCCACCGTCCAACAACATCCTCAGTCGAGGTCAGCAGGTCTTCACCCGCAGCCTAAACAGTGTTGGTGAAGCACTGCTTCCCCCTCCTGAGGCCCCGGACGGTTTGCCAGAATTTCTTTGGGGCCGACCGATAGTCTTCCTCTATGGCCTCCTCAAACTCCTCCCAGCCCCGGGTTTTTGCCTTTGCGACAGCACAAGCTGTGGTACGTCTGGCCCACCGATACCCATCTGCTGCCTCAGGAGTCCTACAAGCCAAAAAGGCCGGATAGGCCTCCTTCTTCAGCCTGACGGCATCCCTTACTTTTGGTGTCCACCAACTGGTTCGGGGGTTGCCGTAGCGACAAGCACCTGAGACCTTGTGATCACAGCTTCGAGCAGGGGATCTTCCCCGGGATCTGGGAGAAGTTCTCGCGGAGGTGTGAGTTGAAGATTCTAAAAACATTAATTTTCCCCCAAAAATGTTTTTGTTCTTTAGTGAAAACTGAGAGATTTGTTTTGTACAAACCCTGCTGGTCCTGAGTGGAAAGTTGCTCTGGCTCCTCTGTAGTATTGAACATGTTGAGAGCCTCCATGTTAAGGGCACACACGCCCCTCATGAAGGCTTTCTTCATGGATTCCTCGTAACGCTCCCGTTCAAGCCGCAGTCTCTGAATTTCCGTTTGAGCTTTGTCTAGCATTCCACATTGCTGAAGGAAAAACAAAACGAAAACAGTAATTCCAGAGTAGCAATGTTCACATGCACATCTAAATCATTATTTGATTTCTGGAGTTATCAGATTATTGAAATATCATGTAAACAACCGATGTAAAACATCAGATTTTGTTCAGATTGTTCACACCATCTGCAGGTTTTGACCAGAAAAATTGTGCAAAAAGTGCAAACTAATGTGACTATGATGGGTTATTTTTAAGATTTAGTTGATTAAAAATCTATTGATTGTCACCATCAGATCTCTGAGCAAGTTGACACAATTAAAAAAAAAAATGTATATAAAAAAAATCATCCGTTAAGTAAGATGTGACGCCAATATGAATGTTTTTGTTTACCTCTGTCAGTTTGGCTTCATACTCTGCAGACAGGCGCTCACAGACCTCCTCAGCCTTTGCACGACAAGCACGCTCCACATTGACCTTCCAGTGCGTCTGGATCAGAGAGTGCCATCCTAACCACACCTTCCTCTTCAGCTGCAGTTCGTAGTGCCGTTTTGCTGCCAGAGCATCCTGAGCCTGGAAAGAACACAAACATAATAATGAGTACTGGTACATAATTGCACCCATATTAGATTCATGAGCAGGTGGGCCACATTTCATGCTCATAATTTTGTAATTCATGTATTTACAAAGAATGTATGGCTGTTAGATGATGCTGAAGTTGATGTGTTTAAGACTCTTGTACTACTTTTACCTCTTCCTTAACTTCAAGATGCTTAAGTCTCCAATGAGTGAAGGCTTTCATTTTTTCAACCTTCTCTTTTTGCCGTTCTAATACCCGTGTCAGGTTTCCGATGACCTGAGAAAACATTTACGTAACATTTTTCACATTAAAGTAAACGATGATGAAAAAAAAAGACGTCTTTGATTTGTGTTCTTACCTCATCCTTTCTTTGGTTTGAAATTTCATACGTTTGTAGCAGCTTCTTTAAGTGGTCTATCTCAGACTTTAGGCACGCTGTCTGTGTTGCACATTTTTCCTTCTCTTTTTTCATTTCTAACTTGTGTTTCTCCATAAACACTAGTTTCCATTTCCTGAGTTCTGTCAGCACGTTTGACTAAAAAAAAAGAAGAAGAAAGAAATACATTTAAAGTGTCTGTAAATGATCTTGACAGTTAAAGCATTTCAACCACCGCAACTGTAATTATAGTTTTCAATTAGCTAGATACTATCTAATTCGAGAAAACACACTCTAAAATACTTTATTTATTAAGGCTGACAAAAGAAAGCTTGTGTGTGCTCTTATGGATGGCAGCTACAAACCATTAAACTCATCAATTGGATGCATGATTGTACATAGCTTACAGAAAGCTAACCTTTAGATTGTTGCTCCACACATCAAGGATGTTCTCCATTCTGCTCATGTTTCCCTCTGAGATAAACATCTCGAGCACATCTGCCTCCAAAGGATCAGGGCTTGTTGATCTGGACCTCTCAGGTGGAGTCTCTAACCTTTCTGAACCAGCCTCTGAGACCAGTGACCCCATACTTGCTTGGTCTATGGTTTCACCCACTAGAAAAGAGAGTGAAGAGTAAATCTCAGCCCAATTTAACCAGGTGGGGTTAATTTTACCCTGAGAGGCTCTTGAGGATGCAACAGGCCTATTCAAAGAACCTTGACAGGCAGAGGAGAATCTTGATGATCTCCCAGTCGAGGGTCTTACATCTTCACTTTCAACTGTTGGAAAAAAAAATACATAATTAAACAAGAAGTAGTGTATTCTTCAAACAATACATTCTTGTTGTGATGAAAATAAAAGTTTAAAATGGTGAAGAAGAAACAAAACTGTCTAACATAGCTACCCTACGATAAATGACCAGGTCTCTTCTAAAAGTCCAGAAACGCATTAATCTCAATATGTTAATTAAATACAGCCCATAGAAGCCTTAAGAGCCTTTTGGGCAGCGTGCCAAGAGATAATTACGATCACCCTGCCTGCTTCTACATCCTTGTGCACTACTCGACAGCAGCTGTGAGCTTAAGAAGTTGGCTCTAGTGGAGAGGGTGTACTACGAGATGTGGAGGAAATGGATAAACCTGGTGGAGATGTACACATGATGATGGACCTGGTTTATAAGCTTAACCTAATCAATTAAGTTACATCCCTTACATTTTGACAAATCCACTCACAATCCTTTTTGACAATTAGTCATCTGATGAGGGCATATGTGTAAAGGGAGATAAAAAGATCAAATGAATACCTGCTGGGAGCTGTGATTTGGTTTCATTCTTCGCCTGAGAACTTGGCACTTCCCCTGACAGCTGGGATGTTCTCAACTGGTGAAATGCACCAAGTTTAGGGGTCACCACAGCATAACGGAGTAACTCCTCATACTCATCCTGTTGATTGACAGTATTACTTATTTTTGTAGTACTTTTTTATTTGTTTGTTTATTATAGACATCACTTACAGACTATCACATACATCTGAGTGATGTTTTGAACGTTTTACCTGAAGTTCGGAGGAGACTGAGCTGCCCCTGTCCGAGTCTTTGGGCAGAGCAGGACTGGCTCGTCCCTCCTCGTCTGAAGACATCTGACCACAGCAGAATGAAGGGAACAAGTGGGTATTTAGTTAGAGCACGAGCAGCCACTCAACACTGGTGAATGAACACATTTAAATGTAGTTTATTCTTAACTCTATCCACTAAGCAACAACCACTTTGTGCCCGTCCAGTTGGATTGGCTCAAAAACAAATCTGAGGATTATTTAGTTAGCTATGGCTATGTTGCTTCTCCGACGTCTAAGTTATAAAAGTTTAATACGGACTTTTTTATATGATAAAATATGACAAAGGTCTGTGCTTACCGAGAGAAGAACCTTAGAATATATTTACCAGCCTGTTTTGTAGTTAGTTTTCAGAAATCCGTTGAACGCTTGCTTCGCCGTTTCAAAGATACACGCTTGGGAACAACACGTGCTCTGATTGGTCACACGCTCCAGTCTGTATTGATGAACAAATATGATTGGTCAAAGGGTTTCCGTAGTAACAGAATAAACGGAAATACTACGGAAACGCATGAAACCCACAGTGACTGGTTAGTGTGTAAATAAAAACGGCAAGGGCTAAATACGGGGGCTACATATTACAATTTAATGAGACATTGTAGTATGTAGCCTATTTTTTCGTCCAGCGGTGATCCATCAAAAAGTTTCAAAGGTATTCATCGGGACAATGTTTGACTTCCATCCAATAGTCTTGTTTATTTGTTTGTTTTAAAGATTGTTCCAGCCCATTCAACATTCTGCAAATGATCAAGAGCTAGAATCTAACCCATGCCGCAGCCATGGTAGCAACTACACATGTGCAATGCCCTTAACCACTGCAGCACTAGTGAGCAACCAATAGTGATTTTCAATCCAAGTCAAGCTTCTTAAACCAGCTCATTAGATTGAAAATAACTTTTGTCAAGGAAGTCGAGTTTTTTAAAATATTGTAGACATTTGTTCCTTTTCTACCGCTTGTTCCCGTTTGGGGTCGCGAGTGACTGGAGCCTATCCCAGAAACTTTGGGCCTTAAACGGGATACACCATGGACAGGGGTCAGCTCGTCACAGGGTATTGTAGACATAATATTATATATATATATTATATATATTATATATATAATATATATATATATATATATATATATATATATATATATATATATATATATATATATATATATGTCATCCCCAACACATGGCTCAAGGACCCCCTGCTGTCCCCACCCTGGATAGTACTTTGAGAATGGCGAGACTCGAGGGATTGCGTTAGTATGAGTAGGACATTGAATATCTCTTTGCCAGGTTGAGCGACAGCACATGTCCCATTGGGTGGGTCAGGTTTACACTTTGCACATTGCTATTACTTTGAATCTAAATTGTAGCAGGCAATTATTACATACTTCTCTGCGGGTATTTTAGAATACTGTGTCTCAAACTTCAGAGCTTTAAAAAGTTTTAAAAGGCTTTTTTGTGGTGTTCACATTCTTTTATTTTTGTTTGTGTAAGCAGAAATCTTGGCTTACAGTTGTTTTAGCTATCAACGTAGTTTGTTTGACTAAAATTTACTATGCATTTTAAACACGGGGAAACATTTTAAAACTACATTTCTATTAGTTTTACTTTTAATCCAAAATTCACATATTTAAGCAAACAATAACATTATCTGAATGGGATGTAAACACTAGAAATTAGTAAATACTTTAAGCCTATTTAAACATCTAAATACTAATGTATTTTATTAAATAAAATATTGTACTTTAGAAATTGGCAACTCTAAATTGGTCCTAGTGGATGCATGTGGGAGTGAATAGTTGTCTGTGTGTCTATGTCTGTGACGAGCTGGCCCCTGTGCAGTGTGTCCCCCGCCTAAGGCCCAAAGTCACTGAGAAAGGCTCTAGTCACCTGCGACCCCATAACAGGAACAAGTGTTAGAATGAAGCATGGATTATTGTCACCTTGTTAATTAACTGGGATTGGGAATGTTATAGGCTATTTTTTTATTGCACCTTGTCAATGAGTCAATTATGATTAAGAATATGAATCCTCATTGACCATAATAATAATAATAATAATGATAATAATAATAATAATAATAATAATAATAATAATAATAATAATAATAATAATAATAATAATAATAATAATAATGATACATTGACCAAAATAATTTAGTCTTTACATGTAATGTTTCCCTTTTAGTCCCACAAATGTATCCCTTCAGATTACACTAAGGACATTGTTAACTTCTTTGGATCCAGTTGGTAAAATCAACCTTATTTTCAACAGAGGAGATGCACCTGTGTGTTCAAATGCGATTCAGCTCAAATTCTTCCCTCGTAGCCTGTTCAATCTGTTCCAGAACAATAATCACAATCCATTTGACTCTCGTCCCCTGTGGTATTTTAGCACATGTCGTGTAACAAATATTAAGCGTGCCAAACAGAATGTGAAATTTTTAATGGTTTATTTCTACTATTATATAGCTTTATCATCACATGATGGAGCGATGATTCTCAGTGAACAAAAACACATTTTAGAGTTATTCATGGCTGGCCACTGAGTTCAAATTAGTTTTCATTATATTCTGATGCAGCAGAACTTCCCCTTCAGGCCAGTCTAATCCATCAAGTCTTGCATTCAGTGACAAGTGTGTCCTTTAGTTTGTACTATAAAAACACAAGGACTGAAAATTGAAATAGGCAATAATATCAGTCTTTACCACAGGCTTTCAATTTAACTTGTCACACAGCCAAGACCGGATGAAAAAAAATCTGGATAACTAATCCACCTCTACAGATATTCTGCCAAACCATAAACCCATCAGTTATCACAAACTGATAAATATAATCACAATCCTTTGAATCTCCCTCTGCAAACTGCATTTGTCCTTGTGTGTATGTCAGAGTTTGCACATGCGCGGCCGCTTGTATGTCTGAGATGGGGGGGTCATTCTACTGTCCCGTACATTAAGTTAAGTGCTTCTCTGCTCTTCAGCAGTAGTAAATGGCTTCTTATTGCCAGAGGGAGGATTTGGCTTCCGACTGAATTAAAAGCAGAATGTCCCTTGCCCTAGGTCAGTGCTTCAGTGAATCGTCAAATCTAGATACAAGAATTCTCTTCAGAGTTATGATTTACCAGTGCATTCCTTGTGCTTGTATAGGCTATCTTAGTACATAACATTGCAAAAGATCCATGGAAACACAAACAGGCTATTCACTTTATAAATTGCTTCCGTCTGGTTTGGTTTAGTTGGGTGTAAATAAAGAAGCAAAAACTCAGACACTCAATGCCGATTTCTATCAGTCTTGTTACCTTGTAATCCTTTGCTCTATATAAATATATACCTCATCAAGCATACAGGCACACAGGCAATCACTGTAAGCTCTTCATCCGAAGAGCATTTTACAGTATCATAGAAAATATAGCACACCAAATGCACTTAGTTAAGGCATTTATTTTCAAATATTCACTTATTTGGGATCACTATTGAATTTAGTGATCGTGCAATGTATCATATTGACATTGACATTGCATCTATTGGCAAATAGATGCAATGTGTACGGAGGAGGGTCAAGCACCGATACCTCGTCCTCTCTTTAAAAGCCAACAGCAATTTAAAGTCCATCTTTCAGAACAACCTAAAACATTGTCCAAGCAAAGAAGAGGGACATTTTTTTAAAAATGCGCCAGTAAATAAACTACCAATAACGTGGTGTGTAGCTGTAGCAAGATACTGTTGAATAACAGGATTTCTAAAAAAGAAAAGTGTCTCTCCTCGTGCAGCGCCTGAGTGGAGCAGGCAACCCCTCCTCTGCCCTCCCCCATCCACTGTGGAGTCACGAGCCACGCGCACTCAGCACCACGGAGAGCGACGCTCCTCTGAGCCCTGCTCACCATTCAAGAGCTGCATAGTACTGTGCGGGGAAGGATACACCAGTTTGGGAAGTGTTGACAGTAAAGTTAGAGAAGTATTTTACAATCAACATCGGTTGAAGTGTACCAGCCATTCATCTAGCTATTAAAAAAGTAGTCCTCCGTATTTTACATGCTTGCAGTGATTCACGTCATTCGGTCACCTAACAAGATTGTTCCATCAGACGGAATTGGCCGCATCACTCAGTGAAATACAATTATTGATCTGACTGCTTCCCCGTGTGTCCCCCTCCCCCGGCCGTCACAGCGCACAATCCCTCTCTTTCCTCCTCTCGTTTCCTAAAGTAGCCCACTGCAGCGAGAGGAGGCTGCATCGGGAAAAGCCCTGCTGACTCGGAGCGCTCTCTCTCGCCTCTGGTCCAGTCCGCACTTACAAACACTTCAGAAAGCTGCGGTGATGGCTACAAACAAATGCAATACACTCTCCTCGCCCTAAATCACGGTAAGATTGATTTTTCTTCTCTAGTAAACTTTTTTATTTTGTCTTTGAATGGGCTGTCGCGTTTGATCAATTCTGGTCGCTAACGGCATTGTAAAGACAATTTGCCTTTTAATAGGTCAACATTTTGTGAAAACTAAGTTGGACCTTGTGTCATTAGAACATGTGAAGAAAATGGCGTCAATGTAAAAACATATAATTTAACTTAAAAAATGTTTGAAAGTTGTGTCAAATGTAGAAAGCGAGTGGCCCATGTGCTATATCTGCTGTTTTTAGAGTTGAGGAGCTCCTTGTTTGAGTTTCTATGCATTTGCATTAGTCGTGTGGCAGACACTCCCCCCACGGGGTAGTGGGAGCACTCTGCATCGCATTGCCACCAAAATGTAAAAGGGTGAGATGCAGGAACAGGCAACTGACTCAGCTTTGTACCTTTGAGAAAAACTGACCACGGACGAAACTCACAATGCAGCCAACTCGAAAGCTGTGAAAGTGCTTTGTTTGCAGTCCACAACCCCACTGGCAATGTGTGCATTAAAGATCCGTATCTCATAGAAAAATATAACTTTGTAGGCTTTTTTCGGTCTTAATTGTACTTACTCATTTGCTTTTAATTATGCATGAATTAATAATTAAAACAGCAAAATCTTGAAATAACCTAAATACACTCATACACATGCTAGAGAGAGATGCTGATTCCTTTTCCTTAGTTAGTCACTGTCACTGAAGTCAGATTTTTAGGCCTCAGTCAGAGCGCA